>NC_142068.1:62039583-62655000 GCF_059756535.1 Pantherophis guttatus
TAAATTATATAGTGAATATATTATTAAACTTGGAAGATATGATAGCTGGAATCAAAATGGAAGACAAAATATAATTTTAGATTTGGTAACAGATCATTTTATCAGTCAAAAGTAAATAAGATTAGAAGTATCCAAAATGAAAAATCCAGATTAATGTTAAATGTGAAATAGACAAAGGTAACATCCAATTGCATACTTACTAAATTTACAAAAAAATGAAGTTAGATGAATTTTCTTGGTCTCTAGAATAAAGATGGCCAACATGCTACAGAAGTAAAGAGATTAATCTTAGAGAGCAATGACAAGCTTGGATACTTGTTTTTTCCAATGTAAAAAGATAAAGCTTTGAAAGATGGATACACAGAATGAGTGGAAGAAAACAGATGCCACTGAATTATGGGTTTAGAGACAGTAAGGAGTTCCAATCAATCCTGGACCAAATAGAGAATGGCAGCTTCCTTGAGGCAATAAAAAGCAAGCCACAATTCACATATTTTGGACATGTGATGAGAATGGATGATGAAGTAGAAAAAAAAATGGTTGGCAAGAGTAAGAAGACTTGAGAAATGGTTAAGCAGATAGACAGAATTAAAGCTATTCTGAACATCCTTAGTAGAGCGTTATCACTGAAATCAGGTTGAGACATCACTTGCTTGTCCGTGAAGGCAACAGAGGTTGAACCTGACTCATTGATAACTAATTGACAGTACAGTGGCTCATATAGTTAACCAGCCTAAAACTATTGTGATAGCTTGTCTATGTCTTCTTTTTTTAAAAAAAACTCTTTTTGATTTTATTTGAAAAAAGTTAAAACACAAAATTCCAAAAAAAATTTAAAAAAGAAAAAACACAAAGCAAACAAAACATTGAAAAAAGTGTATTAAAAATGAGAAAAAACCTAACACATATTATACACATACTGTATTATACCACCTAATTGAATACTGATTCATACATTACTACAGTATTGGTTTCCCGTCCCTTGAGAAACAGGCCCAGAAAACATTTGTAAAAATGTTTTAAACTACTAATTATTGACCTGTCATCCATATTAATAACTATATTAATGGCATCATAGTTAACAGGAAAAACAACAATAATAAAAAGGGCAATGTTAAAGTTACAAAATCCTCTGTTAACAAACTCTTATTGTAATCAATTTGTAGAAAATTTACCATGGCATCTTATCTATCCCAAATCATTCCAAGAATTAAGAATAATTTGTCCTGAATCAAATATCTATGTTTGTGTCTTAATACCATCTCTTATCAATTGTTGCCTAATTAAGTATAATAAATTCAGTCTCCACAATCGGTGTATCTTCCCAACAAAGTCCAGAGGAAAGTGGTTTCTGATTAAATGTGACAAATCCATTTCCCAATATTCTTCAGTTCTCCTAGGAAAAACCAGTTTATCACTTCTCCATTCAGACAGGCTTCTTCTATTGTAAAAGAATGCAGCCTTGAACTTCAGAGAGAGGTCAGTGGTGGGTTCTTCCCGGTTCCGCCCAGTTCCGCCGAGCCAGTAGCGGTGATGATATGATGTCACCGAACCGGTTCTCCCACCCCACCCCCCCACCCCCACCCCGCGTTATTCTTACCTTTTATTTGGCCCCACCCCCAATCTATTGCTGCCTCCTGATTCCCAGCTGATGGGCTATAAGGAAAAAAACTGTTTAAACTCTTGCCGTGAGGCTTAAAGGGCCGCCCTACAATTGATCAGTGGTAAAAGGCAGTTTGGTGGTAGACCAGTGCCTCCAAAAACAAATGAGTAGACCAGTGCCTGCAAAAATAAATGGGTAGACCAGTGCCTGCAAAAATACATGAGTAGACCAGTGCCTGCAAAAATACATGAGTAGACCAGTGCCTGCAAAAATAAATGGGTAGACCGGTACAGCTCTGCAAGCAGTTAAAAGCCTGGTAGACCAGTACCTCTGCTAAATCCTAAATAATTGTCACATGACCATCAAGCCACGCCCACAAAATAAGCCACGCCCACAGAATCGGTAGTAAAAAATTTTAGAACCCACCCCTGAGAGAGGTATGTAGTCAACTCAGTTGGTTTGCATCTGTACAGTCCATATCTCTTTCCAGACTTTCCAATGAGTCTGCAGCTTTCAAATCACCTTCCTTTTGTAAATCTGATTTATCCAGAGCTACAGTATATGCATCTGAATATTTTCACAGCTAATATCTTCCATCAACTTTTTGTCTTCTATGTAGAAATGTTTTCCTTGCAAATGACAGAATGCAATTGCAATTTGTAGTCAATTGTACAAGGAGAATATCATGCATGGGTGTCTCTTATTTTATGGATCCATGATTAAATTGGCTTATATGTGCATGATCAGCACGCTATTAGGCAATGTTCAATATTTCTGTGTGATAGCAAGATGTATCTTATTAACACATTTTAAAAGTAGGATATATCTTGACAGTAATCCCATCATACACATGGAAAATGAAGTAAAGAGACATATCCAAGTGCCGAGCCCTCCCTCAATATTTACTATAATCATTTAAATTTGATCCAACTTTATACATTTGGTTTCATTTGAAGAATCCATACTTTTCATTATAAAAATACATACTGAAGTTTTTTAGATAACATAATCTCATTGGAGTGGTCATCCTGAAGCTTTTCAAATGTTTAACTAAAACCTCAGTAGTCCTGGACAGCATGGCCAGTGATAAAGGATTCAAGGCACTGCAGTTCAGTAGCATCTGAACGAGCATAAACTCTCACCCTATAGTAGAACTGGAGAATGACATATTCAGAACTAGAATGACATATTCAGTTCAGGGTCCTTAGCTCTAAAGTTACAAAATACTTCTATAATATTTTCCTCTGGAAGTTAACATGAGACCTTGCATACTGCTTTCTAAGGATTGCACCCATCCACTGAATACAAAATCAGCCACAGGCTAAATAGAATCAAGAAAACTATACTCATCCATGCATCTTGTCTGCTCATAGTATCTATGCCTTTTGAACCTGTATTTAGAACTTTAGCAAACCAATAAAGGATTTTCTTTTTGACAAGTTATGTTGTTCTTGACAAAAGTAATGAAATACATTTTTATCAAAATTAGAAAGCATTTATGACTACTGAAAAGAAAAGAACAATGAAATACCTCCATAGTATATCAAATTATTATATGACAGATATCTTCATTAATCTGAAATTTGGCATTTGACACAAATAGATCATAGAGGCCAAACTAGAACAGTGGGTTTTTATAAGTAATATTAGTAAACATTAAGTAGATTTTTAAGCTTGATGGTAGCTGAGCCACTATTGTTTCTTATTTTATCTTTTTCTGTTTTTCTGTTTTCTGTTTTATTGTTTTTATGTTTTCTCTAGTGATATGTGTATAAATATATACATGTGTATAAGAAGTCCTAGTTATAAATAAATAATAACACCAACAAAGGGAAATTTCTTTAATTATTAGCATGAATTAACAGAATTCAAATCAATAAAGGCAAAATGAAACAGAAATGCTATAATTTACTGTTTGCGTTCAGTTCTTCTATACTATCTTATAAATATTGTCTCATATGTTTAATATTCAATAGTGCTGTGAGAATTACTGTTTACATTATCATACAGTGCAATCAACTGTGTGTGTGTATTCAAAATATTGTATAATTTATGAAAAAGAGAGAATTAGCCCTATATAAGGAAATTATAAAGTAAGATGCATGTAGATAAGGATAAACAATTGCATATCCTTTTGTGCCAGAAACAGAGGAAGAGAAAGTCAAGGAACTACAATTTGTTTTTAAACAGTGATTTTAATTTCTTGGCCATAATATTTAAATGCAAACCCCAGATGTTTTTTTTTTTTTTAATTCATGGAGAAAAATTCCCATTCCTTTATATCTCACCCATTTCTGTCAAGGCAAATTCAAGAGAAACAACAGCTGTTTCTTTTAATATAGTAAAAAAAAATTAAAGAGAGGTGATTGGAGACAAAATGCAAAATTGGAGACAAGATGCAAGTCTTTTAAATAAGACTTCCATTTTTCCTGAAGGTCACATGACTGTAGGAAATTGGTCTAAGTGTGGCTTTAATTTCTGGTCGACCATATCATTAGTTCAGTCACTCTCTTAAAACCTACCATTGTTGAAATCTAACACAGTCCTTATTTAACGAAAGTATAAAATATACATAAAGCCCCTGGCCCTCTTTATTTAGGCTTGGAAAATAAATAAGTCTCTGTTTTCTGTTTCTACTAAATGTGATTAGTCCATAGCCTAACTATTGATAGCAATTTGCTGGTTCATTTACAGTAGGTTTGCTGGTTCATCTACAGTAGGTTCAAACTTAAATAGAGTCTTTTTTTTAAAATTTATTTTGATTATCCTTTACAAGTGATTTAAAATTATGAAATTTAAATTGATCCAAAAAGGCCAAACTGTTAATAGGAATATAGGAATATAAAACAGACACAGAAAAGAAAGCAGTAAAAGGTTTTTCACTTACAGATAAAAACGTAATCGCTACCAATGCCTATAATTAAGTTTCACTAGTACAGGTTTACAAGCCAGAAGCTGCTTATAAATACCTAGCCAGCCTGAGACATTTGCTGAATAACAATAGTACACTTTCACATATATAGAAATAAATTTTGAAATAGACCCAGGATCTAAGCAGGGTCAGGTTCACTTAATATTTGGAAGGGAGGTCATTAAGAAGTACCAGAATCTCAGATTAAACTTGGAAGTCAACAAAATATCTTGAAAGAAGGCAGCAACCAACTTTCGTACTGTTGCCAAGACAACTACATGGATGTGTTAATTAAGTCACTAGGGGTAAGCTCAATTGGAAGGTACCTTTCAGTTTTCCAGGAAATTTGGATCTCTATTTCAAGAATATTGTGATTGGCAGTCAAAGTTTTCTGCAGGGACTAATAGGTTTTTTCCCCCTTCTTTCATTGTAATGAGGTAGACAGAAACTAGAGGAACAATCTGCATGTTTATAAAAGTGGAAAGAAGATAGGAAGAAGTTGCAAGTACTATCGATCTAAGAGTTCAGTCTCAAAATGTGTTATATTCTACCTACTCTGCCATCAAAGCATTACTTGCAGCCATATCTGTTACTGAATATGTATGTTACTCAATTAATTTAATAGTATTAAAATACAAGATTTCTTTTTAATGACATATCTGAGTTAATCCATTTTAGGGCAAACATAGATATTTTAGTATCCTTTTCAAGTATCTTAATATGGAATCACACAACTCGGGATTTCTGTTAAAATTATGCAGAAATTTATATTGTTAATTCCTTTTCTTCACTGAGTTTGGTTGTTTTCTTGCATCCTGCAGACATTTCATTACCCAAACTATCTGTGCTGTTGTTGCTGATGATGATATTACCTACTTAAGTAAAGAAACATCTGCAAGAAAACAGCCAAGCTCAAAGAGCACCAAGCACCTCACATGTGAACCCTGAGCTATAAATGTTCTTCTTTATTGGTCCTTTTCTTCTTCTTCAGTGATCAATTTCCATATTACTTTAGTCACCCCCACAAAAAATATCAGAATAGCTCTAATCACTAAAACTATTATTTCATAGTTCTGATAATTATTTTGTATAATTAGAATATCTAACATATTGAGATTGTGCCAATTCAGGTTCATACTGGGATTTAGAGCTCCAAAGTTAATATGGGTGATCTTACCAAATCTTAAAGGGTTCGTGTAAACCAGGGAATCCAACTTGCTGTTATTGTAAAAAAAAAAAAAATGCAGAGATTAAGCATCTGCAGTAGATGACCAACCATCCTTCCCACCCACACGAAAAAATTGCAAAAAGAAAAATACTTCCCTGTCCTACTGCTCTTCTAAAAAGTATATAGTCTTTTATAGGTTAAAATGAATTTGATCTCAAGAGATAATTAATATTTTAGATTGCTAAGATCATTCTTCAGATCTCATCTTTTCATTATACATAAGGTTGTAATTTTTTGGCGTCATTATTGCAATCTTCTTTTGAGATCAAGACAGCACTAAAGCAGATTATTCAGTTAGGATCTATCAAGTCATGAGTGGAAGTTAAATCTAGGACTGCATTCTTGGCTTTTTTGATTATGGGGACAACCAAAATGATACAGTGTTGATATGCATGAAATCAAAAGCCATTATTAGTTCTGCTCCAGAAAGAAGTTCCAGTGCAACTTTCTTGGTGATGCTTTCCAGTACTATTAGTATGAGCTGGCTCCCTCAAAAAGTCAATTACATTGGAGTGATCAGCAGAAAAAGCAGAAGGGACCACTATAGTACCCGTTGGCTGAACATTTTAATGGATGGCAGCAGGATGACCAATGCAGATCTGAAGGAGGTGGTGCAAGTCAGAGGGGCTTGGATAATGCTGATTGAGTGGTTGAGTGTCAGACATGACTGAATGGCTGATGGTGATGACCAATGTAATATTTTTCTATTGTTTAAATACTCTACAAAACCACACCTTCCCTTAACTCTGAGGGGAAGCAGCACTACTTTTCATTGACAAGGCTTTGTTCTCACAGGCATCTATTAGAATCTTGTTCCTCTATCTTTTCCTTTATTGATATTTTCTATTAAACTGAGATTTATATCATTCTGGTTGTTTACCTTCTTTCCACCTTCTCCTTCCACGGTTGCTTTTAAAATTTAAATGCTTCCCCTTTAATGTGAAACTCACCACCCTGAGCTTGATACTGTCCTAATATCTTATCCCTTAGCCTAAATTGTTTGACCTGTGAAGATTTATAAGATGCAGCAACTGTATTCAATTCTTCAGAAACCCTTTCCTTTAAATTTGTATCTTTCTCTGAATTTTTTGGGTTTTTAATTCCCCCATTCATCCATCCATCAAGTCAAAAATGCATATTACTATGCATATGCCCTTCACAATATAAAATATTATGGTAAATCGGTCATCCGTTATTTCCTGACATTGTATTGATTATGTTACATAGCCACTCTAAAGGTGCACAGTCTGCAAAGGATTTTGCAGTAAGTAATAATGCAGAGAACAAATGGTCTACTTCATGACTAAAGCTAGTTTCTCTATAGAAAAATAATTACATTCTCTAGGATATAATTCTTACTGAGAGATGAAACAGAATGCTTGTTCTATCCTGATATTGAGACAGAACTGACCTCAAATGAAAAGCTGAAAGATATGTCACCATGTAAATGGCTTCATTACCTGACTTTTACATAACTGTGGGTTTTGGTCAAATTTTGACCATGGATGCAAGAGTTTCTTCAGACCATTCTTCCACTTCAA
This sequence comes from Pantherophis guttatus, assembly GCF_059756535.1. Taxonomy (NCBI): domain Eukaryota; kingdom Metazoa; phylum Chordata; class Lepidosauria; order Squamata; family Colubridae; genus Pantherophis; species Pantherophis guttatus. Next base: position 62,046,867 of record NC_142068.1, read on the forward strand.
CAAGCCAGCTACAGAAACAATGAGAATACCTATTTATGAAACAAATCAACTATAAATATAATTAATATATTATAAATTATTATTAAATTATATTATAGTACATACAATATATAATAACTGTTGCACATGTCCTTTTGTAGAAGAGAGATTTGTGGAATCTCTAACATTAATAACTGTCTACTTTTGCTATTTCAAAATGGTAAGAAATTGCTGCCTTTTTTTCTAGCAATTTTGTTTGAAAGTGGATTGTGAAGCACGAAAAGCTGTTTGCATTAATCCTGGAGCTTCAGGCTGCACTAGCTGCTAAAACAGAGAAGTCTTGAAAAATATCATTAAGTATTAGTTCACAGATGATCTGAATGCATTAAAAGTGGTGCATAGATGTTCACAGCACTACTCTTAAATGATACTTGGTAATTTTTTTTGTGTGTGTAAAAAAAAAAAGAAAAACAAGATGGTTATAAATGGAAAACAACTTCATTTGGCTCTATTGTACAATGAAGCAAGGTGTTTACATCAGAAATATTTCTCTAGAAGTACTCTGCAAGAAATTTGACCTGACCATTACTTTCCTGGGAAATGATCTTATTACCTATTGCCCTTTTATCCACAAAGAATTGCCTACCACTAAAGAAAAAGTTATCCTGATCTAAGTGTTATATTTAAACTATGGATCTGATGTATCTGAATGGATGTCAAGACAAATTCTTTGTTCTAAAAAATTTATGTTGAATTGACAACTGAAAAGCCAGAATCAAAGTTTAAGAGGACAAATAATGTTCCATTCCATACTTGTAAAAATATTCACATTTTTCTCAGAAATAAATTGATAGACACTGTGGTAATATTTTCAGCTCGTAGTTTGTACTTTCCCTATGATAATAGTGAAAAAAAAGACATATATTCTATGTGTTTGTTTTCATTACTGAAGAGTCCTAGAATTGCTAAAATTGTAATAACTTGTTTAGTAACAATATGAAATGGAATGGATTTACTTGAAGAGTAATAATAAATGGGGGGGAGGACAATGTGGGAAAACAACAAGTGGAAAAGCAAGTCTTAAGACATTGCAAAATGGAAATGGAAATGAGAAAGTAAAATTTACTGAACAATATTTGAGGAGCTGCTATAAAGAATGGGGGAGGTCAACCTATTTTCAAAAGCCCCAGAAGGCAATAACAAGAAACAATGGATGGAAACTAGTCAAGGAAAGAAGTAACCTAGAACTAACTAAATGTCCTAACAGTGAGAACAATTAACCAGTGGAACATCTTGCCTTCAGAAGTTGTGGATGCTCCATCATGGGGATCTTTTAAGAAGAGACTGGACAGCCACTTGTCTGGAATGGTATAGGATTTCCTGCTTGTGCAGGGGGTTGGACTAGAAGATCTCCAAGGTCCCTTCCAACTCTGTTATTCTGTTATAACTGCTGAATGGAGCATTGCAAAATGACTTCATGGTTCTGCCATGGAGGTTTTAATGATTGTATTCTTAGTGAAGCAATGGAAAATCAAATAGTACCATGTACACATATGTGAAATAGCTGCACATTACCCTTATAACAAGGATTTTTATTATTGGCCGCATAGCTTAATCTTTATTGGTGCATAATTACTGTACTTCTACTGATTAATTTGATTAAATAAAATTCTAGAACTCAAAACAGTACTCAGCAACATAATATAGTGGCATTAAGCCTTCATAAATACAATACGGTATATGCTGGCAAATGAAAAGTTGTTTATAAGTTAGCAATATACACATTTCATATAGCATGGCCTTTCTAAAATGAGAATTGGCATCCAACTATTAAAAAAGGTAGAGGAATGTATTCCAGAATATATCTCAGTTTGGTATTATTGAGTGATAAACTAGTTAACAACCACAATGTAAAATAATTATACTTACCTATGTAATAGATTTCAGTTGATGTCCTTACTGAATACTCAATTTAGTTACAGTCATTAGTAAAGAAAGCCCTGTTCGTAAGACTCAGATGGGAGTGGTATTAAATAGGCATAGGTTTTTATCCTGCTATAACAAAAGAAGCATTAGATGAAATTATATTTGAATCAATACAGTTAATTCTCTAGTAAGATCTTTTATCCAAATTTTCTTCTAGCAGCTACCACCTCCTTTACCAAGCAAAACACCACCACCGCCACCTCCAAAGACCACTCGGAAACAGGCCTCTGTCGATTCTGGGATCGTCCAATGAGAAAGAAGAGATACCGTCAGAGATTAAGTTGTAAAATTTCCGTTTTCTGCCTTCAATATGTTTAAAATATTTGCAATATTATATACATCAATCCAAATCAAGAATATGAAACCTTGGTTGCCATGATTCTCACATTCCAACAGTTATTGATAGCTCTAAGTATGGTTACAAAATTACTCAACTGAATGCATTCCAAAGCAACCAGGAGCTTGAACTATGGTTCTAAATGGGTTCTAGAACAATCAAAATATCATTAAGACATTGCATTTGTGTCTTTATCTTTGCATTTGCATATATAAGCCTTATGAAAATAATTATCCTAATGCCTGCAATGTAGTTTAGTATTATAGCTGTATAATCTTTTACATTAAAGTGTTAGGAAAAACACTTATCATGCTCTAGGCTTACATTACAGATGCTCTCTCATGCATTGATTGGTTCAATAAATTTCAGCTAGTTTATGCTTATATATTAATGCAGAATATATTTTAGGTTCCTGCGTCAGCATTAATTTATAGGGAATAGTATCTTATCTGCAAATGTAGGAGTCTAAAAATATATAGGGATAAAAATGATGCTTTTGGAACCAACAAAATCAATCTTACCTTTTGTATTTGATTCACAATTGTGTCACTATGTACAGACATTATGTATATATTATGGTCTTACAGTGTCTTTAGATTCACTCATTCCTTACTTTTAAGTAATAAGCATATAGTTTATCTTCAAATGTGTTGTGTTTTAATTATTGATAACTTTTAAAATATGTTACAAATCTAACAGAGTAATTACGCTCTGAAATATTATAAGAATCAGAAAAGAAACTTTTTAAAAATGTCTCTATAACTTTTTAAAATCATCTACAAATTTTATAATCTTAACAATCATTTTTAATATTTCTCTGCCAAATAAAGAAATCCTTTTAAAGTATTTCCCTTTTCTAAGAAAATAAAAATGCTGGTTACTTTAGAATCTGTGTTTATTGGCTTACAATCATTAATATGAATTTTCTTAAAATTCCGCTCTCTTAGACATTATTACATAACTACAAATGGATTTAGTTTGCCTGGATCAAAAGAGAGGGCTAGCTGTTAAGATGTACTCGGTTTAAGAAAAGGACCTCCAATTGAAAAGAGCCATCTCAATCTTTATTACTATACCCTGCCAGATTCAGGACACTCTCTGATTCAGGAATGACATTCAGTTTTATTCAGGAATGGCATTCAGTTTTATTCAGAATGTGTCTAGAAAGCGCATTCTCAATACATCTACAGGCAGTAGTATAAATTCACCAAATACTTAACAAAGAAACCCTGGTACAGGGTCTTGCCAAGAAATTGTTGGGGAAAGAAATGAAGAGTCACTAAAGAACTATGCATATTATATGAATTTCCTATATTTACATGAGGAATGTAGCCAATGGCGACATAACAAGCATATATCTCCCATATTACCACATGGAAATAGAGGGTTAATTTTCCAAAGGAAGATGATGCTAGATCATGGGTGTCAAACTCAAGGTCCGGCCCATGGGATACTTAGATCTGGCCCACGGGGCCACCCGGGAAAGGACTGGTCCGTGGTGCTTCTGCCAGTGAAAACGGGCTTCCGAGCTCCATTTTTGGCTGCCATGGCCTCCTGCAATCGTCTGCCAGTGAAAACGGAGCTCGGGATTCTGTTTTTGCTGGCAGAGCATTCAGGCCATCACAGGCGCCCCTGACAGGAGTGACGTTGAGCTGGCCATGTCCACCCTGGCCCCTCCACCCCAGGCACCCGAGGCAACCCTGATGTGGCCCTCAATAAAATCAAGTTTGACACCCCTGTGCTAGATTATTCTGTATTTACACTCAACTACTATAGACAGAGGATAACTGATTAGCAGAATGTAATCTAATAAAGTTACCCATCTATATACTCTGAAAATGGCCATTGCTGAGCAAAACAGAGCACCTTATGGCAACAAGTTTTGAATCAGGGTACCTAAAATGGACTAACTTACAGAATGCGTCCAAATGACCTATGACTCTAGAAGAAATAACATTTGGGGAAGTTGTGGCTGCTTCAATGCTACCGGGTGCTTGTGATCATCTGTTCAGGTAAGGAAATAAAAGGATATCTAATACTGTTATAAACTTGCTGACAAGACTGACTCCTTGGTCTGAACAATTTGAGAGTTAAGGCACAGACTTGACTATTGATTGTTGATATCTGCATATATACTTGACAAGGCCAAGTTTATGTTGTATTAATTATCTAACAAGTATTATGTTCTGATGGGTTTTGTTCAACTGAGTAGACCAATTCTTTCACCACTGTAATTACAAACCTCTCTTTGTTATGACCCAGATAGATTGCATAAGATTCTTCCCTATTCCAGTTATCTTCAAGGGGGAGAAAGGTTCCATTGGCATCAATGGCTCTTGTTTTCAAGGCTAATTGAGAAATATTTGGCTGTGGTCAGGAATGGGGGAGAGAAACTTTAATTAGTCTCACTCTCTGCTGATAACACAAGGGAGAAATCTTCCATTTCCACCTGCTGCTGACAACTGTCCCACAATCTGGTATTAATGGGAAAAAAAATCCTAAACCATCATTATTATTAGTGGTTTTATTTATAATGCTACTACTATAGGCTCTGATTTGGATTTGGAGGTTAAATAAGCTCTTCTGGTAGATTGGTTTTATTCATTTTTTGTGTGTGTGCTATAATTAGGAAAGATTATTTTTGGCCTTAAAATTTTGTTACGTTGATTATTCATTCAGTTTTACTGTTTTGGTTTTCATTCTTTGTATGCTGCCAGAGTCATTCCTATGAAATGGGCATCCATATACATTTACATTACTAAATGTGCATGAATACAGACTAGACTAGATTAGATTAGACTAGGAGAAGAGAGGAGGAGGGAAAAGGAGGGGAGGGGAGGGGAGGGGAGAAGGGAAGAGAAGAGAAGAGAAGAGAAGAGAAGAGAAGAGAAGAGAAGAGAAGAGAAGAGAAGACTTTATTTGGCCAAGTGTAATTAGACACACAAGGAATTTATCTCCATACTGCTATATTGCACTATGTATTCGGTACTATTATTATAGTACTATTATACTGCTATATCTACTAACTACTAACATATGAATCAATGCAATGGGGAATTAAAAATAGATTTTTCTTTATTTGTAGAAAAGCAAATTAATTTAACTACTCTTTTCTAAATAGACATCACATTCACTACCACCATAAAGTTCTGACCTACCTAGTCCTCAATATTACAATAATACGAAAAGACCAGTCCCTATAAAAATATTCCAATATCTAATTGCATCTCCAGCAAATCTTACTAAATATTCTTTGTGTAACATACAAACATGAAATAGCATTTATGTTTTAGTTCCTGATAGTTAGATCTTCCATATTAAGGAAGAATAATCATCTCTCAAAATACCCTCTCTTTTTTTTTTTTGCACAAAAAACTCAAGATTCTGAAATTTGCTCCATATATTTCTCATTATACAACCCCCTCTTTACTACCAATTTCAGTCAGTTCTATCCCAAAACAACAACAAAAAACTTTAAAAAATCAAGATAATTTGGAAATTTTTGCTTCCAAATTCTATGAAATTAAGCATGCTACATCTCACAATGGTTTAACATTTCTCTCCAATTTATCGCATTCTGATGAAATTCTCATTATAAACATTATAATGAATTTAGGGTCTCCTTTCCATTATTTCCATTTATTAGAGTTCCACTCTCGAACTGGAGAACAAGTGTGAACTTCTATGAAGATACTCAATCATCCAGATTATGGAGATACTCAATCATCCAGACCTTGTCCCAAAGGTGCTTTTTCAAGAGACAACTGGATTTTCGTGTTTTTCTTTGAAGACATTTCACCACTCATCCAAGAAGCTTCTTCACGTCTGACTGGTTGGCGGGGAATGGAATACAAATGGAATATGAATCCTTCCATTCCCCACCATCCAGTCAGAGCTGAAGAAGCTTCACACAACCCCAGAATACTGCAACCGTCATAAATACGAGCCAATTGCCAAGCGTCTGAATTTTAATCACATACCCACAGAGATGCTGCTACAGTCATAAGTGTGAAAAACGGTTGTAAGTCCCTTTTTGCAGTGCCGTCATAACTTTGAATGGTCACTAAATGAACTGTTGTAAGTCGAGGGCTACCTGCATTTTCTGTCTGTGTAAATAAAATATTCTTATGATTAAGATAACTGAATAAATTCTATTAGAGGAGAACCTGAGGCTGCAGAGAAGCTAAGCTATTTTTCTCAACTATTCTCTGTATTCGGAACAAAGGTTACTGTGACCAATACAGTTTCTTTGCCTCACTGAACTCTTGCAATAAGAAAGGGGAGGAAGAGAGACGTGCACCCAGCCTATGAATAAGATAGACATCACAGAATTGGGAGTAAATTGGTAGCTGGCTTGGAAGATAGACTAATAAGGACAGCAAAAGTACTAAAAGCATTTGGTCACAGCAGGTGTGAGGGTCAAAGCAGCCCTTCTGTAAATATGTAGCTGTATATCTTCTTTGCCTTGGCTTCTTACAGTCACACAAAAGGAAGGAGAAGGGCGATCCTTATCCAAATACTGTTCATGAGAAAGGAAGGCAGACAGTCTTACATCCAGCGAGATTGGAGTCAAAATTGTGCTGTGAAACTAGAAGGCCAGGCCAAAAGAATTCCCATTGGGGATTTTTAAAATCTATATTCTCCCCTCCAGCAAAGAAGAGATTTAGACTTCAGTCATACTTAGGAGCAATCAGAAACCCCTTCTGCTGCTGGCGATACAGGTAATCCTCGATTTACGACCACAATTGAACCCAAAATTTATATTAAGTAAGACATTTGTTAAATGAATTTTGCTCCATTTTATGACTTTACTTTCCACAGTTGTTAGATGAATCTGACTTTCCCATTGACTTTGCTGGTTAAAAGGTTGCAAAAAGGGATCACATGACTCTAGGACACTGTGATGTCATAAATATGAGTCATATGCCAAGCATCTGAATTTTGATCATGTGACCATGGACAACGGTCATAAGTGTGGAAAAACAGTCCTAAGTCACATTTTTCAGTACCATTGTAACTTTGAATGATCATTAAGTGAACTGTTATATGTTGAGGACTGTCTGTATTTCTTGTAAACTTGGTTTTCCTCAAGCCTGTAATTAAAGCAATGCTAGGGGTTTTATTGTGTCTGGCAAGTTTCTAGTATATCTGAGATGCTCAAGAAGTCCCACTACTTAAGACTTACTACTAAGTCTTAATTAGATACTTAATACTTAAAGCAATGATGTACAGGAAATAATAATATTGTGATTATTGTGAATATTCTGATTCCAGCAACTAAATTCCAGAAATAAAATATCATGATCTTCACAACCAGATGTTCTGAACAGGTTGCCTTTAACTTACGACCAGTCACTATTACAACAGATCTCCTTAGAGCTACTTATGATCCAATTTCAAAGAGCTCACAACTGTTCCATCTGCATTTGATTGCATTTGATGCTTGACAGAAGGCCCACGTTTATGACTGTTTGCATTGTCTTCTATCACATGACCATAATTTACAACTTTTTTTTGCTGGAAGCCAGTCTTTATTTCCAGTTTCTGGGAAGAACTGCCCATTGAGTACAATGGGTTCATTTAATGACCTCTGTGTTCACTTAACTACCACCACAAAAAAGGTATGACGATCCACTTAAAGACCAACAGTTTATGACCGTAATTCCGGGCTCAGTTATAATAACCTGTACATATTTGTATATGTTCATTGCAGGGGCGGGAGGGGGGCGGGAGGGCAGAACCGGTTCGGTGACATCATATCGTCACCGCTACCAGATCAGCAGAACCGGGCCGAACCGGGAGGAACCCACCACTGGTTCATTGGGCCAACATCTAAGTTAGAAGTCATACTGTTTTTGTAAGCCTCTTGCGGCATTTTGATAGCCAAACAGAATGCCTAATTGCTGAAATCTGTAATTCATGGGATTAAAATATAGTCTCAACAATCATACTTTTTTTTTTAATATGAAGGTTTAAAAAGATCCAGCAGGATTCCAAGTCTTAAGAAATGGAGAAGAGACAAGATGACTACCTTCTCTCCTGGAACTCATTGAGCAGAAGTAAAAAAAAAAAAAAAAAATCATTTGGGAAAATTAAATCAATAAATTTATTATTCTTAAGTAAAACCAATTTCTCCCAAGCATTCTCCAAATTTGTAAATGCCAAGACTGGTTCAAATCTAGTGTTGTGTTCGCTGGTCCAGTATGCTATTGAATTATTTTATAGGGTCTTATTTTCAGCTCTAAAGAGACTGGTTTCTTATTCTTTGCAAGTCCTAATTATTCTGTGGGAAGGAATAGATATTATTTTGATATATGCTTCTGTCATTGACTGGGGTGACATAAATCTATCAGATGTGCTCATTTTGGTTGGAAAAACATACCTAGATATGACATTGGGGAAAGCCAATGTAGAATTACAGAACAATGCATTTTTCATTTTCTACTTAGTTTCTTAAGGTCAGGTCTCCTACACATCGAGTTCAGCTCCACATACCTATATATAGTTTTCTGGGCAGCAAAAGGCAAGTGGATTGCCAAACCTTTCTTTCAAAATGCCTTTTCAACTGCCACCGTCTAGCCTGTCTCCTATTCCCTGCTGGTGCCCCATTTAAAAATTGACCAGGCCTAACTCTGCTTAGCTTCCAAACCTGGACAAGGTCAGACTATAAATTGTGGCACATTTAAGAGATGCACAAAAGACAGACATTTTTTGCAATATTGTGTGCAAAACCTCCCCACCAGTTTATTGAAGTTGTTTTCTTTCCCTGAGTATCCTCTACTATCAGCATTAATTCATTTCATTTTATCTCTAAGGTCCAGTTGCCCTGACATTTCAATTTCCTTTCATTCCATTTTTTATGGTAGATTTAAAATAAATTTGGGTCTTACAATTGCCATTTTTTGGGTGATATCGGGTAGTTTTTGAGGATAAATAGCATTTACATGAATGGTAGCTACAATAATAAAGCAGCCATTCTATTTGTGATAGCATTGACGGTGAGTTTTAACTTTTCCCACTCTTACAAAATGTTTCTTGAAGCAAAAAGAAAAAAAAACTCAATAAGGCTCAAATAATTATAGTAAATGAGGTTTACCCATGAAGAAGTAAAGATGTCTTTTTACTGAACTTTGAAAATACAACACAGCTTCTGTTTTTTGCTGAACATGTTTTCCTTAATGCTCAGCCTACAATTTGCAAACGGAAGACAATAAGAGTTTAGACTGATATACTTTCATGGTAGTGCATGAAATAATAGTCCTATTTAAGGTTAGGGTTAGAGTTCTTGTTGAAGCATTAAAGCAGTTTTTCTCAACCTGGGGAACTTGAAGAGGTGTAGACTTTAAGTTCTAGAATTCTCCAGCCAACATGGTTGGCTGGGGAATTCTGGAAGTTGAAACCCACCCATCTTCAATTCATCAAGGTTTAGAAACACTGAATTAAAGGAACTGCCTTGTTTGCAAGATATTCAACTGAGTGGTAGTAAAACCGGTGGGAGGCTCCGCCCACCGACCCCGATGTCATCAGAACACTTCTGCGCATGCGCAGAAGAGCATGTGCACGTGGTCCCATTGCAAACCAGTAGTAAAGGTAAGTAGAACCCCTGGCTCAACTGTAACTTGAGCAAAAGATTTGAAACAGTTGCTGCACCCTGCATGGTAACGTATCAAAGCATTAAAGCAATTCTCTCCTTTGCAAATCTTCCCAGGTGCATCTACAGAAGCATTTTGCTTTGCTGCTGGTCCGAGGAGAAATGTTGTCTATGCATGCAGACCATCTATAAGATATAAAGAGGCCTCCTTCAATGCTTGGAAGAGAAGGCTTGACTCAGACTAGCATGCAGGAGAACCATCGGATTCAAGTGCATTGCACAACCCTATTGCCTGTATTATAGTTGAAAGTTAACATCTGAGACAAGAGTGCTGTTTTGATATTGTTAGATGTAGACATTCGTTTTTCCTAGAAACTTCTTAGAAGGGATTTTCCCCTAAAATGGAGGATAGAAATGTTAAAAATAAGGAAAGTATATGCGAGAAAATATAGACTATTATAAAGTTATTGATAAAAGATGTACTAAAACAGTAATTGGAACTGAAAAATAATATTAGATAAATGCCTGATTTACAAGCGAATCAAAATGTAATTGATTTTAGTAGTACAATACAGTTTGCTATGTAGATAAACGAATGGATTATGGCTTGTTTGAAAAGCATGCGGTAACTGTATGTGAACTCTCTCAGTGTACTCAGTTCTAACATAATATTGGTTATAAGAACTATATAATAATGAACAATGACTGCATGCTTATATCATTTAATATTAACTGCAGTGAGATGCAGATGTACAGAGCAAGAATTCAGAACCTAAATCAATTGAAACTTGATTTCTTTTGAGACCTACTATGTGTGGTATAAGGGATTAGGTGTTGCACTGACTCAGAGGAGACCCAGGTTTGAGACCATCCATGAAAATTCACTGTGTGACTTTGTCTCAGCCCAAAATACTTCATGCAGTATTTTCAAGCTGTGAAGGGTTATTATTCTCACAAGTGAAATGGGAAGAGAAAATAATACACATCATTCATTCATTTATTCATTCATTCATTTTCATTCCTTCATTCAAATTTACAATATTATAGCTGCCCAACTACAATGAGTTGGGCAGCATACAAAACCAAAAAAATATTCTTAAAACAGATAAAACATGAAACCACACAGACAACTCAATCCATAAAGCTTAAAAGCAACACAAATTAAACAAAAGAACTCACACAGATACACATTCAGTAATTCATTAACTCCAGGCCTGGGACAAAACTAAGTTTTGAATGCGTTCTTCTGAGTTCCTCAACAAAAGGTAAGATATCAATTTAACAAATTAATATATTCTAGACTTTTGCTTAAGAAAGGTAATCCTATCTTTCACAGAATGTAAGGCCTTCAAATGGATATTCATCCCAATAATTGTGATAAGCCCAGAATCAGAGGAAGCAAAGTACCAGTTCTTCTCAGAGTAACAGAAGGTGGTTTTGGTTGCAAAGAGAGCACAAGACCAGGGTAAATTTGGTCTTACCTAATTGGTCTTTTGTTATTTTATGTCTAATAGATGAATAATTTAATAACTGGTATGTATTAAATAATCTATCTGTAATGTGTTTGATGGATATCTTTAAAAAAAAAAATGTGACAAATTTCATACTTTGTCCACCCAGTTGAAATCCTATTATCTCTGTATACTTGATTCCATATTTCACTCTAAGTTCAAGAAAAACAGTTTGGTAAACATCTGCTTTGCTTCCTGGTTTGTGTCATTGCAAACCTAACATTTTGACAGTGGCTTTGCTATTAAACAAGATCTTATTTGATATTCTTTTCATTGTTGTTACAGTTCTACTGTTGGAAGGATCAGAGTGAATGCTCATAACTTTCGTCTTGAAAACCCAATATCCCCTGATACATTGACACAGAATGACGTTTCAATCAAAGGAATGAAACGTACAGAAGCCTCATGGGTCTCATCCAAATGTTGCTCTGCATATAACAGTTTTTTCTCTCCATTTTTCTCCTTTGATCAAAAGATGCCTGATGCTCTCATTGCTTCATAGTAGCAGCCACCAAAAGGTAGAAGTGGGTGAAGAAAATTATATGGTCTTCATTCCCATCCATACAGAAATAACTGCTGTTGTTTAGCACAAGCATGGCAAGTTATGCTTGGCACAATTAGCTTGCCCAATCTTATCAGATGTGGAAGCAGGCAACCCAGAGAATATTTGTAGATTTTTGCTATCGAAAAGCAGTTATCGCAAATAATTTTTTATTTATATATAACTGCTTGAGTGGGGGGGTTGGACTAGATGACCTATAAGGTCCCTTCCAACTCTGTTAATCTGTTTAAAAAAATGATTGAAACAAACAAATAAACCCCATTTTTGTCTAAGTAGACAAGAAACAGGTTCCTCCCTGTATTTGTCTCCTTTAAAAATTTTAATTAGAAGATTATTTCTGTATATGTTCATAGTCAAACACTTGAATACTGAAAATGTTGCGAGGATTATTTTAGTTAAAGAATTGTCTCTAGCAATTTCTCTGTAATTATTGATAAGCATACTACTGTAGTGTTCAGAGATTTCTATTGCAGAATGTTGTATAACTTACCTGCCATGGGATGAGTTTATAACATTTAGAACAGGGGTGTCAAACTTGCAGCCTATGGGCCAGATGTATCACGTGCTAGCACTCCCACCCACTTTTTAGTGAAGGGGGGAAAAAGTCACGATACATCACGTGATGATAGCGTGACAACACGAGTTTGACACCCCTGATTTAGAATAATATAGAAGAAATGATGGAATAGAATCATTAAAGGATGCTAAAGGAGGAACAAAATGAAATGTGAATAACAAAAATTAAAATAATGTGAAGAAACAGTGGCAGATAACAGTAAACTTGCATTGAGTTATCCTGTGGTGAATTATCCTGGGATGAGTACACCAGGATGAGTTGGCCAGGGCAGGTCAACCGGGGTGAGTCAGTTTGGGGTGAGCTGACCATGCTGACCCAGGCAGGGTGAGTTGTCCCATTCCAAACAATGGCATGACAAACTAGCAACAATGATGAATTGGAAGATCTGCAAGAAATACTATTTGCCTGCCGGCAAAAATGTTGGGCCATAAAATAGATAGCCACAGAAAATGAAGACGTTAAAGTGCTCTAAGATTTTATAATTCAGACAGACAGACACCTGCCATATAACACCCCAGATTTTACAGCTGTCGATAATATAAAGACAAAAAAGTTCACTGAGGATGTTACCTAATTTGGTAATGAAAACCACCAAGCTCAAAAAGCACCAAGGACCCACAGAAAAGTCTGAGTAGTGGAGATGGCAGTACCTGTAGACAGCAGAATAGAAGAGGAAGAACTGAAGAAAATCACAAAATATAAATATATGCAACTAGAAATAGAACATCCATGGCCAAAAACAGCAAAGGTGGTAGCTATGGGTGCAATCCCAAAACAACTGGAGCATCACTTGAATATCATTGGTATTTGACAAATTTACCATCATTCCATTGCAAAAGGCAGCTTTACTTGGAAAAGCTTACGTCTTTCAACAATACCTTTAATGCCATCAAACATCCACATTCCAGCTCCTTGGGAAGGACAAAAATGCCAAATCCACTCTACAATCTGGTTGACTGTACCATGAACCACAATAATAATAATCCCAGTCTCCAATTACAAGCAACGTACTTTAGTTGCATGTTCTGTTGATTTCAGATTGATTCTAACCTTACCTAATGTAACCTAACCTACTTCCTCTTCGTTTCTATCAGTGATTGAGACATGAACATAGATAACCATCATATTAAAATGGTGTCTGTGAATTACTTGGTCACTGCCTGCATTGTACCCATGTACTGTCATTTCTGACTATGGAAGCAATGCCATTCCTTCTTGAGCAGCATGATATTCTGACTGAAAGTATCCAATTAATTTCAGGTTGCTGATGCCCAAGACAACAATGTGTCAATGAGTCATTTCATCTGTTTTTCAATGTTCATACATCTAATTCTTATGATCCGTGTTCTCTCTGAAATTCTCTCTTTGACACTTCTGATTTTTTTTTCCCCATGACAATTTCAGCAACTAGCCATCCAGAATGCTTTAATTTGGCCACATGATAGACACCATTAGTCTCAGCCTCCCCTGGATTGGATTACCAACGCACAAGAAACACACTCGACCAGGAATCGGAGTATCTTGGTTTAATCGGTAACAACAGCTCCCGGTGGAGACCGGATTGCAAGCAAAACAAAGACGCGGCTGCTGGGAGCCGGCTACAGAGTCCTTTTAAAGAGTGAGTGCTGAGTGCTTTCAGCTGGGGGGATTCAAAGTTCCCGCAGCTGTCATTCCGGGCGCGCAGTGGTGGCGTCATCCATCCCGGTCTTCGGCGGAGCCGTGTTGCTCGCAGGTTCTCCTCTATGCCCACACGACCCCGCTAAACACCCGTGCGCAGAAACGCCTAGTCGTTATTCTAGCCCCTTCACCATCACCCAGTGGCCCATATCCAACCCCCCCCATCGGGCACGCCACCCATGCTGCAGCGGTCGGAGTCGTGGTGTCGAGTGCTTCGTGCCGCTCGACAATTAGTACTTAGAAAGATCATCAGCTCTGCCTCAACAGTATGTTGAGTGCTGTCTGAGCTGAGCGGATCATCTTCTGGTTTATTTAGGGTCAATCACTTTGTATTGTCTATCCATGTAATTTTCTTAGTAAAATATAAATTGGGTAGTTTTAAATGCTCTTCCATATGTCATTACAGCAATAAAACCATTTCATTGAAATGTCACACAGAAGGAAGAATAGATGACTCACCTAGAACCGGAGATAGAAGACAAACAAAAATAGATTACAGGTTAGTATATAAGTGATTTGTTTCATTTCTGCATTCAGATGTTGATGCATTGCTTCGGCATGAAGATCACATCATGCCATCTGCAAATGATACGTGGACTGGGATATTTTATTAAACCACTGATCATATGTGAGAACAAGACAGTACTATCTGCTGATATCACCAAAGGGGACTTTCATCAGCTGCATTGCAGTGGATCAAGAAGCTGGACCTTGATGGACTGTCTGAAAAGCCTTGTTTCTTTTATCAGCAACTGTTCTGTGTTTAAAAACTTTCTGCTTCTTTTTTAACAAGCTAGTACTGTAGCAGTTACTGAGCACACGAAGTGTTTTTGAAGTATACCATCACAACTCCCTGGGGTCACATTCCTTTTTGGGATTTTGAATGTGCAATACCTTATCTATAAAATATGCTCAAGAAAAAGTACCGTTTCTCTCTGTGTCTCTTTCTCTCTCCTTCCCTTTCTCTCCCACACTCATGCACTACAAGTTCAAACAGGTAGAAAGAGCACCAAAAGATTACAAAGCATAGCAAAGCATCCACACAATTAAGTCTACTTTTCTATATCAAGGCTTCTAAAGTAATTGCTTTACAGACCTACCTGAACTACATATTAAGAAAGGCAGCTGAGCTTTCCATTATAGATAGTTGAAATACTTCAACATCAATTTTCTTTTTATATCCTCTAATCTAATATTTACTTATTCATCCCTCATGTTAAACCGATAATCAGAGATAACCCCATCTTCTTTCCCAGATTTATATCAGTATATTCAGTGCCGAAGTAGATGTATAAAGATAAAACAATATGTCTAATATCTCTGTATTGCCTTCTTTTATAACTGGTGTGTGATTTTCTGGAGGTCCACTTGTATGAGAACCACTCAAGGAATTTATTAGGAATCTTCACAAGGAATCTTCATTCACGGTCCTTCCTTGCTCTGAGTTCATCTAATTGGTATCAGCAGATACGACAATCAGATTAAAAATAAGGAATCCAGTTTGTTCTCTTTCAATTTAGCTTTCAGCATTTTTACCTCAAAAGCCCTTTCATTTTATTGACTTTTGTAGCCAGATACTTTTAATTGGAGATTTTATAATATTTAATTTGCCAATGTGGTTCCATAAATTGTGCCCATTATACACCCTTTACCACACCATTTTGAAGGAAGAAAATTTCAACGGAGCACTAGGAAAATTTGTCCTCTATAGTGATCCAGCAGTGAAGGCTACTGTTGTGTTTCATCCTACAGGGAGACGCCTCCTAAGAACTTTGAGGAAGTAATGTTTGAACAGTTTGGGCATTAGCTGTTCAAATAGCAAGAGCAAGTTAGCAATAGCAAATAGCAAGTTATTGAAGAACTATAATTTGTAACATATTCTTATTTTTACATCCTATGCAATAATATTTTATTTATTTTCAAAATGGCTAAAAACACACACAAACACACAGAGGGGGGGAGAGAGAGGGAGAAAGAGAAAGAAAGAAAGAAAGAGAGAGAGAGAGAGAGAGAGAGAGAGAGAGAGAGAGAGAAAGAAAGAAAAGAAAAGAAAAGAAAAGAAAAGAAAAGAAAAGAAAAGAAAAGAAAAGAGGTGGACATGGAGATAGAAATAATGGAAATATCCCAAGTTCTGAACTCTTATTTATAGATGGATTATAGATGGAAAAATGGAAAAAATGTGCTGCAGTCAGGCATGATTGAACAATCTTTATTCAGTATATGTGGTCCGAATATGTAGATCCATCACTTGGGATTGAGGTGGTAGGCACAAACAGTGAGCACATGTACATTGCAAGAACACTGTCTCTTACACCCATTGTCCAAGGTAATTAAGTAATACGGCATGATGGATTTTTGTTGATGTGTAGTTCCTTTAGTATTTTTCTATAATATGGTACAAGCTCTTGAAATAGTTACATCTACAAGTGATTGTCAAGTTACAATGATTCAAGATTATGATGGCATCTGAAAGGCTCCCTTAAAGCCTGTAAAGCACTTCTGGCCATCCTAAAACATTGTGCAGCCTCCTCCCCACAATCACATAGCTGCAATTCAGGGGCTTGGCAACTGGTTCCCATTTATGACTGGATGCACTGTCTCATGGTTGTGACTACAATTTGAGATATTTTTTGACAGTTCACATGGGCTTTGGTAGCCAGTGGTTGGAATGCAATATTGCAGGCTACATCTGCTGACTGCCAGCTGCCTGCAGTTTGGCAGTTCGATCTTGACCAGCTCAAGGTTGACTCAGCCTTCCATCCTTCTGAGATTGGTAAAATGAGGACCCAGATTGTTGGTGGTAATAGGCTGACTCTGTAAACTGCTTAGAGAGGGCTGTAAAGCACTGAGAAGTGGTATATAAGTCTAAGTGCTATTGCTACTGCTATTGCTTTGCCCATTCAAGAGAATAGATGCAGACCTAAAAGCCTGTGATTTGCTTAATGACTGCCCTAAAAATATCGGGTCCAGTCACATGGTGCTTCAATTTATGACCACAGTGACTTATTCAGTGACTTACAACTGAAATTCCAGTTCCAATTATGGTCATAAGCCAAGGACTACTTGTACTATTATCCACTTAGTAAAAGGAGGTATGCAAAATGAAGGCCTTGTTTTGTCTTTTCTGTTATCACCACAGTCTCCCTTGACCAACTGAAAGAGAAGGTCAATCTAAAATGCCATTCTGCATGGAACTATAGTCGGAAATATAATGCACATAAAGAATGCTTTGGAAAAATCCAACCAGTACAGTGATTGCCTTGCTAATGTGATGTTCAAAAGCAGCATGTGCTGATATGTGCATGAGGAAGCCAGTGTAGAGATTGTTACCAGTGAAATTGTAAGATAGTTATCTCTTCAATATGTCATTTGATCAGCCTTTCAGTGATGATAAGAAGATTATTATGTTCACACCTATCAATAGCTATAAGTCTCATAAAGAAAACTTAGCTTAGATGTCAGCCTTTCTCAATCTGGTATCCTCCAAATGTGTTGCACTATGATTTTAAGATTTGTCAGCCAGCAAGATCAGTGTCATCACTTCTAGACAGCAGAAGGTTAGGAAAGGCTGCCTTACATCATAGACTGCTTATTGAAGAACAAGACAGCATAGAATTAAATAAAAATAGTAAAAGTACGTACAAAATGTTGGTCATACAGAGATCAAATTGCAAACATATCTGGGAAGGAAGCGTGAATGGGTTGAAAAGAAGGGGTGGACTAGGAAAATTGTGGCTGGATGATGAGATCCTAAGAAGAAAGAGGTGAGAAGTTGTTGAAATAGAGTTAAGAGACCAAACTCCAGCATCCTTGATGCAGTCCCTCCTAAAGCCACCCATTTAAGATGATCACACACTCTTTCAACCCGACCTAGCCCACAGGAATGTGGTCAGAAGAAGAGATGCTGTATAAGGCTAAACTTGTGGGGACAATAAATAAATTTAAATAATAAGAAAACATGATAACATACCAGTGTAGTAGGAGCAAAGATGGTTTGAAAGGCAGCAAGATATGAAGCAACACAATGGATGGAGTTGATGGAATACTTACTGTTTTAAAGTTTTATATTTCACAATTTCAGGAGAGCAAATTTAGTGTAGTAGTTAAGGGAGGCTATGAAATTTAGTTTTTCCTTAGGCATGGAAGCTGGTGGGGAAATTTTGGGCCAATCTCTGTTTCAGCCATCATCAACTCAGAGGATTGTTGGTATTGTGAAGAAAATATTATATATAGTATGCCATCTTGAGTTGTATAAAATGAAGGCAGGATATGAATCTATTCAAGAAGTAAACCATTTTCTTATCTCATGCCTTGTTTGCATTTTGCCTAATATGCTTATCATGAAAAGAAAGAATGTGATGGATATATATGTAAATATGTTCATACATTGTAAAATCTAAATGTTTAGCCAAAAGTCCTAGAAGATATTTAAGGATAGGTCACATTGCATGTATAAGATTGGTTTAGAGTCAGGCAGTACAAACCATTTTCAAAAACTTGGAAAAATCAATAGACAACTTTACAAGGTCCTAATATAAGAGTTATTTTTCCCTCACCTGTCTAAACCCCAATTGAAATGTTCGGAAGGATGAAGATTGCTGCTGATCCTGGATTTAAAAAGCTTCTGATCATTTCTGAAACACAGGGCTTCTGAAAGTGCAGACAGTATGAAAAAGTCTGATTTTGGATGAAGCTAAGCAATGGTTCAGCCTACTCAGAATTCTCATCATGACTGATAGAGATGATAGAATCGAGAAAAATATTGCCATGGAAAAGTAGACATTTTGTAACCACAATTTAGTGGCATGATCTCAGAGTGCTTTGTGGATCACAAAAGATACTGGGAGGAGGCATGCAATCCATGGATTTGAACCCCAGTTTTAAATCAATGTATTAGTAATGAATATAAAGTACCCAAGTATCAAAATACACATTAAAAAAAACACCTTTAAGTCGTAGTTCTGTGCCAGTTACATCTACAATTTCTCATGCAGATGAAATGTTAGTCTTTTCCTTTCCTTTCCATGGTTTATTTGCTTTTGGCCATAAGGCAAATTCCTCAATGTTTTGAGGCTATGGATTTTCCTTTCGCAAAAGAAAATATCTAAATAAATAGAGCAAAAGAAAAGAAGAAAAAAATCTGACGAAGCATGCTATTATGACCAGAACTTTTTAAAGCTGCATATTAATTTAGGGTTATAATTCTTAGTGTTTTCCACATTTCTACATTTTTGTTCATAATAAATGGAAGAAAATATTCTGGGCTAAAATTTGATCCTGTTTTAGTGGCCCAAAACTCAACATATAAACAGGGCTAGTTATTATGTTTGATAGACGTTGTTATCTATTTCAGCATGCTTTTCCTCAGAAAGTTTTTTTTCCTATATCAGATAAACAAATGGAATTCACTACATATAATTTTAATCAGGAGCATCTGTGGGCTCAAGAAGGTATCATGACTCCCCTTGGTTTTGCTGGCTCCGGTGAAGACGGTGCCTTTTTAAGGTCCGCCAGCCCCGCCGTTTGTAGAGCCGCTTCGATCGTGAGAAGCGGCTTGAAAACTCCAGAATCTGTAGGATTTGAAGGAGAGAGTTGGCAAGGCGCAGGTTGAGCCCCTGTGAGCCCCCAGGAATTTGCTACTGGGGAGGAAACAGGTGTGGTTCCCTTTCAACTTGCAGAGACTCCGGGCGGCGTGGGACGACTCTGTTTACTGCAGAGCAAGCCGGCAGCAGCAAACACAGCCGATTGAATTTAACCTTACTAATTAACGGAGAAAAAAAAAAAACCCGAACCCTGAAACCAAGGAATTGCAAGTATTTCCCTTTCTTTGTGACTTTTTGATCTGACTAAAAACTGAAGTGAGTGGGAGTGGCTTGAAAAGATGGCGCTGCTCCAGCGCTAACAAGTTAACAAGCTGAAAGGGAAAGTGACTCTTTGAAGCTATTCTAACAAGTTACATTGTAGCGTTGTTTGTTGCGAGTACAGGAGAAGAGGGGTGAGAAAAAAAAAATCCCTTTCTAAAACAAGCTGACTTCACTCAAGTTTAAATTTACTTACTTCTAACCTGATTAAAACTGGGGGATTTTCTAAGAGGACTTTGTGGTGCTGGAAGAAGAAAAAGGATTTCTTTTTTTAGAAAATCTAACTCACGAGGTAAAATGGCCTCTAAAAAACAGGAAAGCAAGGCAGCAGGGGGGGGATCTCCCACACATAAGCCTGAAGAGCAGTTTGATTTTGAAAGTTTAAAAAAATTTATCACGCAGGCTTTGGATGATAAATTTCAAAAATCCCAACAGGAAATTAAGCAGGAAATTACTGAAATGAAAAATTTGGTGAAAGAGAATTATGACAAGGTGACTGATAAATTATCAAATGTAGTTTCTGGCCTGTCAGAAGTTATTATTAAAGTGGACTCTAAATTGGAAGAATTTAAATCAGAAGTGAATGTTAAAATAAAAGATACTGATTTTAAAATTTCTGATGTGGATAATAAAGTGCAGAGAGTTGAAGATGAAATCACGATGATGAAATTCCGGTCCATGGAATTTGCTATAAGAATTAGAGGTATCAAGGAGAGTGACCGGCAAGATCTGAGACAGGTTTGTGCTGATGCCTTGGCTGTGTTGTTAAAAATTGATCCTGATGAGATTTTATGCAAAATAGATAAAATTTACAGAGTGAACTCGTGGGTGGCCAGACAAAGGCAATTACCAAGAGACGTGGTGATTTATTTCACAGACAGAAGAATGAGAAATGATATTCTGCAAAAATCTTTTCTTTCCTCTGTGCAAGTTGAGGGAACTCAAGTTGGAATTTATAAAGAGTTACCGCCAAAGATGCTGAAAGATAGAAAAGATTTTGGTTTTCTAGCAAAGGAATTAAACAAATTACAGATTCCATTTCGGTGGGATGCCCCAACGGGTATAATTTTGAAGTACCAGGGGGAAAAACACCGACTGAATACTGTTGAAAAAGCGGAATATTTTTACTACAATGTTTTTAAAGAGAGGTCACCATCTCCACGCTCATCTACTGTACTGGAGATAAAGGAGAGTGAGAAGGAGAAGCAACCCCAGCAAGAATTGGAAGCGCAGCTTAAGCAGATTGAACTAGATCCAACGGAAGCGCAGGGTGCTGAAGGAGGTTTTCTGGATGAGCCCCTGTTAGAATCTTCTCCAATTCTGACTACAAGAGATGTGGCACTGGACCTAGAGCGTATGGCTGGAGCTAAAGACCAGCGAATAACTCGTGCAGTTTCAAAACAACTTAAAGAAAAACAATTGCAAGAAAGAGCTACGGCACAACAATATAAAAAAGGAGCTAAGAGTACTACAGATCAAAGGGAAGCCATGGGGAGAGCAACGTCGGTGGCCTCGGAAGACATCCGGCAATTCTGCTCGTCGCTTCAAAAAGGTATACATGATGGTTAAGTTTTTGTCTTGGAATGTGAATGGACTGAATTCGCCACAGAAAAGAAAGAAAATATTTACATATTTACAACAATTTAATAATGATATAATTTGTTTACAAGAAACTCATATCAGAACGCAAGATCAAAAATATTTAATAAACTTAAAGTTAGGAATACATTTCATAGCATCAAATTTGGAAAAAAAGAATGGCGTGGTTATTTATATAAACAAAAGATTTTCAGCTAAAATTATAGAAGCGGATGAAGGTGGTAGATTTGTAGCAATTGAACTGTGTACTCCATATGGTCAAATTCTTGTGATTGGGCTTTATGCTCCCAACCAACAGCAGGATCACTTTTATAAAACTTTGCATACTAAAATGTTGCAATGGGACTATAGATCAATTTTGATTATGGGAGATTGGAATGGAGTAATTGATTCCAAGCTAGATAAAAGAAGTTTGGCGAAGTCAAAGATTAGACTACCACAAACTTTTTTTGAAATGAAAGAAGATTTGGAACTAAAGGATGTCTGGAGAATACATAACTTAAAAGACTTGGATTATACTTTCTTTTCTGACAGACATAGATCTTTTTCAAGGATTGATTTTATTTTAGTATCAAATGATTTACTTGTCAAAACAAAAAGAACAAAAATTTTTCCAAGAACTTTATCTGATCATAGTCCAGTATGGATAGAAATTGAGACTGCAAAAATTGAGAGAAGATCATGGAGACTAAATGAAAATCTGTTTAGATATGAAAAAAATATAATAGAACTTAAGAAGCAGATGAAAGAATTTTTTGAAATTAATTTGAACAAGGGTACCCCTATTGAAATTGTATGGGATGCGAGTAAAGCATATATGAGAGGGGTACTCATTTACATGAACTCTAAGCACAAATTGAATAGACAAAAGAAAAGAATTGAAATTGAAGCAGAAATAAAGAAAAAAGAACAGTTACTTATTAAAAATCCAACAGATAAAAGAACACATAGTGCTATAAAACTCTTGAAAGACCAATTCCAAATGCTTATGGCGGACCAGGTTGCAACAAATTTACAATATGCAAAGCATAACACATTTTGTAATGCCAATAAACCGGGCAGATGGCTGGCTTACACCCTAAGGAAGAAGCAGAGTATGCGGACCATCGACTGTATTGACATTGGAGGGACAGAAATTTATCAACAAAAATTAATTAAAGAAGTTTTTGTAGATTACTATACTAAACTATATGCTAAAGATGACATACAGAATGGACTTATAGAAAAATATCTAGAAAATAAAAGAGTTACAAAAGTTACTAACTTACAAAAGGAAAGACTGAATCACCCTATAACAGCTGAGGAGATAATTGTAGCAATAAAACAACTGAAAACTGCCAAAGCTCCGGGAACAGATGGTTTGACTGCAGTGTATTATAAAACTTTGCAAGCAGAAATGGTGGAACAACTTAGAGACTTATTTTGTAATATACAACAAGGGGGTAAAATACCCCCATCATGGAAAACAGCTTATATTTCTTTGATACCAAAAGAGCAAGCGGGTCCTAAAAAACCGGAAAATTATAGGCCAATATCTCTTCTGAATAATGACTACAAAATTTATGCAAAAGTATTAGCCAACAGGTTGATGCCAGTGATTCAAGAGGTGATTCATGAAGATCAAGCGGGATTTATAGAGGGTAGATATATGAAGGACAATGTAAGGCAAGTGATAGATTTACTGGAATATCTTGAGAAGAATAAACAGATCCCTGCAGTGCTGGCTTTTTTGGATGCGGAGAAAGCCTTTGATAGAGTGGATTGGAATTTTCTATTAAAGACTTTGAAAAAAATGGACTTTGGGGATCAATTTATATTGGCGGTTTCAGCAATTTATCAAGAGCAAAAGGCACAGATTATTATTAATGGAAGTTTGACAACAGATTTCAAAATTGAAAAAGGAACAAGACAAGGTTGTCCGTTATCCCCATTGCTTTTTATTTTAACATTAGAAGTCTTGTTGAATATAATAAGGGATTCGATTAGCTTGAAAGGTATAGTGATAAGGCAAGAAGATTACAGAATAAGGGCATTTGCAGATGATCTGGTTGTTACCCTAACACAACCGGTGGAATCAATAATCCTGATGAAAGACATTATAAGAGATTATGGTGCAGTATCAGGATTCAGACTGAACCAGAAAAAAACTAAGATGATAGTCAAAAATATGACACAAGAACGAAAATATGAACTTAAAAGGAGGGCAGGTTTTGAGATTGTGTCAAAGGTTAAATATTTAGGAGTTCAGGTTGCAGAATCTAATATGAAACTGATTCAAAATAATTATGAGGTTTTGTGGCAAGAGGTGCAAAAAGACATGGAGACATGGAAAAAACTGCAGCTTTCTTTACTTGGAAGAATAGCAGCAGTAAAGATGAATATTTTGCCAAGATTTCTATTTCTGTTTCAAATGATTCCGGTGCTTAAAAGTGATAAACAACTGAAAGAGTGGCAAAGAGGACTGAATAAGTTTGTCTGGAATGAGAAAAAACCGAGAGTGAAATTGAAAATTATGCAAGATGTTCCAGAAAGGGGAGGTCTTAAACTTCCAAACCTACAGTTATATTATGAAGCAGCAGCTTTGACTCAAGCAAGTGACTGGTTTGGAAGGAAAAAGACTGGAATATTGAATATAGAAAGTTTTGATCTTGAATTTGGATGGCATGCTTATTTATTTTATGATAACAAAGTGGATAAAGTATTTAAAAGCCATATACTTAGAGACTCTTTGATGAGAGTTTGGAAGAAGCACCGACTCAAATGGGATTACAAAATACCGTTATGGCTGGATCTTGGTCATACTATGTGGAATACAAATATAATGTCACTCGGGGGGTTTTTATATAAAGAGATTCTTTTTACAGATGCGGGCAGATGGCAGTTGAAGACATTACAGACACTGTTGGATGAAGGAATTAATTTAACTTGGTTACAATATAATCAACTACAATTGAGATGGAAAGAGGACCAAAAAACTGGTATTATGTTGCATGAGGAAGAATTGGTCAGACATATAAAAGAGAAAGGTCCAATGCATATTAAAAGGCTTTATAATGTTTTGTTAGAAAGGGATTCAGAAACTGAATTGGTTAAAGATTGTATGATTAAGTGGGCACAAAATTTTGAAGAACCAGTGATGTTAGAAACATGGGAAAAGATATGGGTTCAGAATGTTAAATTTACACAATCGCAGAATTTGAGGGAAAATTTTTATAAGATGTTTTACAGATGGCATTTAGATCCCAAGAAATTATCCTGTATGTATCCTAATGTTCAGCCAAAATGTTGGAGATGTGATTGTTTAGATGCTACATATTATCATGTTTGGTGGAATTGTAAGAAAGTTAAGGCTTTTTGGATTAAAATATGGTGGGTTATGCAGAATGTTTTGAAGAGAAAAATTCCATTTTCCCCACAATTGTTCTTATTGGGTATAGTAAAGGGTTTTACACTGGCTGAAATTAAGTTGATATTGTACATGATCACAGCAGCGAGGTTATTGATAGGTAAATATTGGAAAAATGAGTCTTTACCCACTATTGAAGAATGGACTTTGAAGATGGCCAGTTTTGCGGAGATGGCGAAGATTTCAGCATTTTTAAAAGATCGCTCACAAGAGACTTATGAATGGGAATGGAAAAAGTGGATAGATTATGTGCAGAACAAATATCAAGTTAGGAAATACCAAATAGCTTTTCATTGAAAGTATTATATAAAAATAGAAATGTATGAATACTGTGAGGGGGGGGGGAATTTTTTTTTTTTCTAAGGGGGTTTGAGGGGTTCAAGTTTTGTAAAAAGGGGACTTTGATGGGATTATACTTCATGGAAGTCAGGGGGGGAGGGTTAGGGGGGGTTTGAGGGGGGTTAGGGTGGGGAGCGGGGGGTGGGATGGGGGGGGAAAATGGGGTGAAAATGTAATTGTAAAACTTTTGCAATAAAAAAAAAAAAAAAGAAGGTATCATGACTCTACAATTCAAGCCCTACCTTATTTTTTGTCATATAAAGTAAAAAAAAAAAAATCAAATTCATTTTTATTACAATAACAGACCAGCATAGGGGGATCAAAATGGCCTCCTCCAATCAATCAATCAATCAATCAATCAGAATAGAGCTGGAAGGGACCTTAGAGGTCTTCTAGTCCAACCCCCTGCTCAAGCAGGGGACCCTATACAATTTGAGACAAGTGGCTGTCCAATCTCTTCTTCAAAACTTCCAGTGATGAAGCACCCACAACTTCTCAAGGCAAGCTGTTCCCCTGGTTAATTGTTCTCACTGTTAGGCAGTTTCTCCCTAATTCCAGACCCATCAAAATGGCTCTTCCTTTTCCTTCTGGTTAAAAACAGGTGCAGCACTTTCTTTTTTATCACTGTGTCTAAAACACAGAGGTGTCTCAATGTTACCAGCCCACTGGTTCCTTATTTGTGGGATGGGGTGGGATTTCCTATTGCCAAAAGCCCTACAAAAAAACAAAGTAAAAGGTAGAAATGAGTGCTTAGTGAAAAAATTGAGGAGAAGCAGTGATTCCATCAAATTAAGGCACATGGTCTTTGGCATCTCAGGAAAAGCCCCTGAACTGACAGAAGCTATTCATCCTTGGTCTGTAGGCTTTCCTGTGGAAGACGTCTCTGCACAAATGATGGCTTGTTTTCAGCTCAGGAAAGGGATGTCCCCACAACTATATAATCTCAAGGTGGCAGGTAATATATAAGAGAGCACTGATTTTTAATAGGAATAAGCCAGCATTGCCAGGCTTCCTCTGGGATTTTGACAGGGCTAGCGAGCGCATAATTACGTTAACTTCAGTAGGAATGTTTTCCTTTACTTCAGGCCATTACTGTACCAGAAAGAAACAATTTCACCGGTTAGAACTTGTTTTATTTCTTACTTTTGTTTCCCTCTGGTGCTCTTTGTTTCTAGCTGACAACAAGCCTTAGCTGATGGAACAATATAATGGAAAGTGAGCAGGAACCACAGATACCAATGTGTGCGTGCACATGTGCGCGCACAAAAACACACACAGAGACAAAGTGTGGGTGGAAGCATGTTTTTCCTTCTTTCTTTCTCAAATCATATTTATAAGGCACTTGCTTCTTTGTTTCTATAATCCACCTCCAACAGATTGCAGATTGCCACAGTGGGGTTCATAACTACTGTTGGAATAACAGCACAAGACCAATAAGTTGATTTAGGCTATGAGAGTGGAGCACTGCAAGCTAATTTAAGGATGCTGATAATCCCCTTTCCTGGATAATTTGAGGTCCGTGTAATGATTCTGAGTGTATAGTACAACGCACTAATAATTGGGATTAAAAAAAAAAGAGTATGCTTCTGGTTCTTACCATCTTCCACATGACATTGCTAATTATTTTTCCCCATTCTGTTAATTGCCTTATTGAAAGTTTCAAACCCAACAGTATCTTTCTCATTCCTGAAGATATTTGCAGGGAGAAAATGAGGGAAATCTGAGGTACTTTTCTATTCTTTTAACAATGCTGTTTCTTAAGAATCAGGGGAAATGGTTGAAGAATGATAAACAGAATGTTCACATAAAGTTGCCTCTTTTCTGAACTGCTTTCTTTTCCAAAAATTATCCTTGAAATGTATTAAAATGAATGTTTTTATACGGAAAAGTATAATAAGAAAGTATTATAATTCTGAAAGGTGACTCACAATGCAACTGGAAAGAGAGTTGCCATTTTGGCAAGAGAAGATGAGGAAGAGAACAGGATGTCTGCAGGATATCCCGAGTCCTTCGGGAGAGGGGCAGTATAGAAATAAAATTATCCTTATCCTTATCCTCATAGGTCAAAAAGGTCAAGATGGCAGCCACAACAGTGTAATTAAAACAAACTATAGTCTTCTAGCAGAGAATGGCTGGAGACAAAGTTGGAGAGTTTTTTTGACACAAGTATATGGAATAATTGTTGATTTCTTAACTCACAGTAGGAGACGAAAAGTCAATGGATGGTTTCTCTGGAGTAAGAGAAGCAAAGTCCCAGAGAAGCATTATCTTGAACCAAGACAGGAAGGAGGGAAACTGCTGGTTATGGCTACAGATACAGAGTCAGAGTCTCTGGAGAAGGATTGGGCAGAAAATTGCTGGGAGACATTCATCCTCCAATAAAGGAGATGCTGATAAAGATCGACTGAATGGATTCAAGCAGTGGTGGGATTCAGCCAGTTCGCACCACTTTGGGAGAACCGGTTAACTTTCTGAGCAGTTTGGCAAACTGGTTGGTGGAAGAAATCATTAGGCAGAGAACCGGTTGTTAAATTACTTGAATCCCACCACTGGATTCAAGGAAAATTGATGAAAGACCCTTATTTGTAAATTCAGTATATTCCTTCCTTTTACTCTCCCTTGGTAATTCCAGAAATAGGAGAGAAATAGATAGTGAACAGGAAAGTAAGCATTTAGGAGAAGAGTCAGAGAGGAATAGTCTCTGGGAGAGAGATTTAAGAAGACAACCAATGCTCAGTTGAAGCCAGGATCTTGCTGGAAAACCTATTGTAAATGTAACTAATAAAGAAGAAGCATAAAAGCTTCTGCTGTGTTGGTTTCTCTGTGCCAAATGCCATTCTTGTAACCCTATATATATGTCCAATTTCAAAAGAACTCAGTCACGCTGTGATACATATCCACCACAAACAGCATGTTTCTTTTCATACATGGACATTCAAACCAGGAATTACATTGGCAAAGGCTACCCTAAATGTGCTGTTTCATGCTCAGTTGTGCACATGCCTATGATAACATATTTCAAATCCCTGAGAGAGGACGGAGATAAAAGCTGTCTTTATTATTCTGAAGTGCAGAGCAGAAAACCCTTAAATTAAGGAAGGAAGGAAGGAAGGAAGGAAGGAAGGAAGGAAGGAAGGAAGGAAGGAAGGAAGGAAGGAAGATTCTACCTGAATGTTAGGAAAAAAATTCTAAAAAATAAAAGCATCCAAAGTGGGATTATTACCTATAGTTTATAACTCCGCTTCAAGGGTGGTATTCAATCAGGAACTGGATTGCCAAGAAAAAAAATGTTAAAATGATTTTTGTTTCTATTTGTTTGTGAGTCAGTTGGTTTACATCTTTGCTAGGAGTAGATGTACAGTAGGAGAGAGATGATTGTACTGGATAAGTATCTGGTTGTTCATACTTCCTAAAAAAGTACAGAGAAAGTTGCTCTCTTTTTGATCATTTTAAAAAAAATATTCTTGATATGCTCATTATAAAGAAAGAAAATATTCATCTAAATGTATCAATGCATTCCTGCCCCCAAAAATAATCTAGCTATGTTTCAAGAAATCTCAGAAAGCCCTTCTACTGTCTACAATTGAAAAAGGATTCCTAATCCATTTTCAGCTTTTTATTTCAAACTCTATTAAAACCTAGACTGCTTAAATCGTTTGCAAGGTGGAGTCCATTAAGTGATTTTTTTTTAATAGCTAAAGATATGGCTTCAGCTAGTGTCTATCTTGTAGAAGCAATTACTCAATATGCTTGTAGTATTTTATTTCTGTGATAAAACAATTGAGTGGTAAAAAAGTGTACCTCACTATAATGTGATAATTTACCTGTAATGGACTAATTCTGTATTCATCTTCCTTTCATTTTAAGAGAAAATGATGGAATGGAAGAAAAGGATCTTCAGGCAAGAACTGAGCTGGCTAAAAAGAGAATAAAGCATATGTTAGCAATGTGCTTTTAGTGAAATAATGTGGTATATCTTGGGTCTAGTAATAAACAGAGAGCTTTGCTTCAGAAACATAAAGGGTACTTGACTAAGAAACCATCAAACATGAGCTCTTACATTGTTACCCAAGGGAAAGGCAAATTGCAAAACTTTCTTTTTTGATGTCCTCATCTAATTTGAATCATTTTCAGGTAAATTTCCTTTCTAAGCGTTAAGTGAAAATAAGTTAATAAAACCTTGAGTTAAATTAATATCCTCATTTACAAAGATTGTTTTTTAGTGTGTGCGTGTGTGCATGTCTGTGTGTGTGCCTACCTGTGTCTTCAACTATTATTGCCCAAAGTAAGCATTAAAAATCCTTAATTTAGTACCAAAATGAGTGTTCTACTATTCAAATGTAAGTCCTGTAAAAGATTCAACAGTAGCTCCATTAATCTTAGTTTATATGGCTTGTAACTGTTATCAAATGCAGGTTCTTTCTGAAATCTTTCCTCCTTCAACTATAAAAATGTTTTTTTAACAGTTTGGATATAAACCCTGATTCACATTTCCTCATCTAGAACTTTTCTAATCTGTTTGGATTGCTTTCCCCAGAATTCCCAAATAACATGGCACATTTTTGAGAATTGTGCACGAAATTAGAAAGGTTAGGTGGGGAGTGCGGGGAAAACTACCATAATCAAATTTAAGTATTATTTACTCATTGGATTTATATCCAGCTTTTCCTTAAGGAACTGAGGCAAATCCTCAAGGATTTTATCACAACAGCTTTGTTAGGTAGGTTGATCTGGGAAAGAATGACTTGTCTATGGAGATTCTCAGTCATACAGGTCATAGATGTCCCAAAGGTGCTTTTTTTCAAGAGGCAACTGGACTTTCTTTGAAGACATTTTGCTTCTCACCCAAGAAGCTCAGAGCTGAAGAAGCTGAAGAAGCTTCTTGGATGAGAAGCGAAATGTCTTCAGAGAAAAACCAAAAAGTCCAGTTACCTCTTGAAAAAAGCACCTTTGGGACAAAAGAGTGACTGGTTCATTTGAAGTCATGGTGGACTTGAACATGGGTCTCCCAGATGCCAGTTCAATACTTTAACTACTATACCACACTGGTTCCAAATTATAAATACAGGTAGTTCTCGACTTACAACTATTCATTTAGTGACCATTTAAAATCATAGTGACTTATGACCAGTTTTTCAACGGTCCAACTAGCGGACCCAATGAAAGTAGGCACTCTCAGGAACTTTGTAATCCCAAAAGCAAAACTTTATTGGATACACCATTACAGTATTGAAGAATCAAAACCAGATCTGGTTTTTCCCACACAATGCTTGCATGGTTAAACAATAGCTTTGCCTTTTCCCCAACCATGTATGTTCACATGGTCCAATTATGAATTGTCCTTTTGTTTTGAGAAAGTTTACTTCTTTGTCAGACACCTGCAACAGTGACCTTGGTGGGTTTTTGGATCTCACAGTCTATCTCTGCATTTCCTTCCCTGCCCCCAGTTCTTTGGCAAGTTGAACATCGATAATATTTGAATGTTTCAAAAGTAGTTCAATCTTGACACGGTTTTCACTGTTACAATGACTGCAGCATCCCCATAGTCACATGATTAAAATTCAGCAATCAGTGTGTATTTCCAACAGTCGTAACATCTCAAGATCACATGATCTCCATTTGTGATCTTCCCAGCTGGCTTCTGAAAATAAGGTCAATGGGGGAAGCTGGATTCATTTAATGACCATGTGATTCACTTAACAATCACCGGGGGGGGGGGGAGGTTATAAAATTGGGTGTGCCTCCTTTCAATACTCGAGAAAGAAAAACCCCAACTCCATTTTCATAGAGAAAGGTACTTTTACTGAGTATGAACTGAATGCAACCAAGGAAAAGCAAGGTCTGAAGCAAAAGGCACAAGAATTACTGTTCTCTATATTACTGCATATAGAAAGCATCCCCAAAATCCTTCCCCCAACCGTCCAGCAAAAATTATCCAATCCACATTCCCCTCCAGGAATCATATGCGGTGCAACGTCCGATGGTGCTGCTATGCCACGATGGTCGACCTTGAATTGTTATCAGCTTCAAAGAAAACACTGAAGAAAACTTTCTCTTCTCTTCTCCACCAGCTCACTTCCCCCCTCCCAGGCATTCCAATAGCTTCCCCCTCCCCCCGTTTCATGGCAGCTGAGCAAGCAAGCAATGAAAAAGCGGAGGCTGACAGTGCAACTCATTTAGCAACACCTTGTTTAGCGCCAGAAGTTTCAGTCCCAACTGTGTTCATAAGTCAAGAACTACCCGTATTTGTACCACTTAACTGTAGTTATTGACAGTAATGGTTTGGTTGAGGAACACTATATACACTTGGTCTAAGTGGCATTAACTCAAGTAACATGAAAATCCGACTTTTGTTTATTGAATAAAATTGGAACGAGGAAAGCAAAATTAGATCCTTTCAAGGGAACAATCATGATTTTAAAAAAATGTCAAAGTCACGTCTGCAGCATTTCTATTCATGTTCATGGGGAATGCGTTCTTCTTTATCAAAATGACCAGAGACTTTCGGTTAAACAAAACTAAATTAGTTTGTCCACAATAACAATGCATAAACTTCAAGGGTCTGCTTCAAGGTGCTAGTTCTCATCTATAAGGCCCTAAATGACTTAGGTCCAGGATATTTGCAGGACTTTCTCCTGCCTGCCTCTCACCGTCATGTTCACTCACATAGGGCCGCTCTCCTCAGGGTTCCGACGGCGAGTCAATGTCGTCTTGCTGTGCCCAGGGGTAGGGCGTTCTCTGTGGGTCCTCCCACCCTCTGGAATGAATTACCTACCGAGCTCTGGACGGCTCCTGATCTCCGTTCCTTCCGTCGGGACCTGAAGACTTGGCTGTTCAAACAAATAGGCTGACTCTGATTCCGGATTTTATTATTTACTATTAATTAGTTATTTGGTTTAAAGTGGGATTTTATTGTACTTGTTTCTTAACTTGTGTTCGCCGCCCTGAGTCCTTCGGGAGAATGGTGGCATATAAATACATGTAATAAATAAATAAATAATAAATAAACTGCCATAGTCTTTAGCCCATTTTAATTCCATGGAAGAATTCCATTTAAAACCATGGAAGAAACTGTTTATGTTCTTTCTGGTTTCGTCCTTGCCTGAAAAGAAATCATGAGATCACATATTCTAGAACACTCTCTGAGTCATGAGCTCTAGGTAATCTACAAATCTACCAATGCATCATAAATAATACGCAGCCGAAGAGTTTTCTATTTCCTATTTCTGAGATAAAGAGTCATTGGCCTCTAATAGCACTTATTGGGAATTTTTCTCCTCCAATAAATGGATGCTGTTTTCCCCTTTGGAAACAAGTCTATGTAATATGCGGTCTCTTCATCGCTCTGCCTCTTGAAATGACAGACTCCAGGGCTGACAATGAAGATCCTGAGTCTGGTGACGTTGTCATTCTTCAGTGATACTCAAAGGTTGGCTGTGTTGGTATCTTTATTGCACTTCACTTTGTTTCTGGAAATTCCTTTTGAAGATGTGAACTGATTCCTTTCTGGAATTAGCTGTAAGGTTTTCTGTTCATTGTCATCATCATCTAATCTCCTTTTAATGACCCCATAATCCCTTGCGGGGTGGAGCCTGGGTAACTGAATGGAGCTGAATGTTTACTGGCCGGATGCCCTTCCTGTCGCCAATGCGGCGTTATATTCAGCAGATATATCCTCATCATGCCCAGAAAGAGAAATATCTGCCTCTACCTAGGATCGAAGTCACAGCCTCCTGATTGTAAGGCGAGAGCGCCACCTCTAGGCCACCATACCATTCTTATCCTGTAGTTTATTAATTTACACTTGAAATTCTAGATGCTTCTTGGGAGAGTTATCACAGTGGAATTTGTAGGTAATCGTTCCTTGTAATCCGGCCAGTGATATGGCAAGTTTCCAAAATTGGAGCGGTCTGCAGATAATTAGCTGTGCCGGGTTAAACTTGGTGGCATAGAAAATAGTTCATTTACTTCACTGCTATTGTATATCGCCACCCTCATATGACTCTAGACAGTGTTCTTAATATAGCAAAGGATGGATCTTGCTGTGTTAGAATTTATTTTTAATTTAAAGAGCTTTTTGTTTCTCCATTGGTGTGGGATTAGTAGGGCCTGATTGGACTATAATAAAATTGCACAAAAAAAAAAAAAGTCTCTATGAAAGGAAATCACTTTCTCTGTGAACAGTTGGGTATTATTTCATAGTTCCTCATAGAGCCCAGTGTTTTTCAACCTTGGTAAGTTTAAGACATGTGGACGTCAACTCCCAGAATTCCCCAGACAGCATATGTTGGGGAAGTTGCCAAGTTGAGAAATGCTGCTTTAGCCATTGGTTTGGTCCAGAAATGTGATCAGTAATCATTTTATATTAATACGGCCTTTAGCTCTGCATCATAAGCAATAATATGTCATATATACTGAAGATAACTATTAAAAATAAGTTTTGAGATCTATTATACTGCTTCATAATCTCTATTTCTAAACAGAAGCTTTTCCTACTATAAATATTTTGCTGAATGGTATTCAGCAGGAGTTATATCCCATCACTGGAAGAGACGTGTCTGATATCCCTTTGAAGCCTAATCCAAATCTTTGCAGTTCATCAGGAAATGTTTATGGTGGGAATAAACCTGGAAGGATTTTAGTCCATAAAAATATTTTGAGAATCATTAACATGCCACACTGCTGTAGGACTCTTTTTCTCAATATATCCTATTTATGAATCTGTGAATTTTCTAGAACAATTGTTTATTCGTTTGGCTCTCCTTTGTGATCTGGAAATATTACCACACTTATTCCATAGCTGTTAGCTGCAATATATAACATGTTAGCTGCTGTCATAGAAGCGTTTAGCACTCCTGGAAGCTTCAGTTTGCTTATCTCCTCATGGCCAGTTTTGAGTAGTTCATTTAAAGGATGGAGAATCCTCGCCAGTTATGACACAAACTTCCCAGGTACTGTAATTCTCATTTTTTAAAAAATTAACTCACCTATAGACTACAGTATAATCTATTCATTCCAAGAATTTCTTTCTTCTTCTTTAGATCTGGGTTTACATGGTATACATTTTTGTAATGTTCAAGCTGATTCAGTCCTTTTAAGAAGGAGGAACATTTATTTTCATTCAATTTTAAACCCGTAGTAAGTATGGTTGCTAGGATTTTAGACAATTTCTGACTGTCCCTACATAGTAAGGCCATAAAGCAAGTCATCCATGACTGCAAATTGTTCTCCAATTGTTGTATCATTGCATTCATCTCTTTTTAGAACATTAGAAGGTAGATTTAAGGGGAAAAGGTCTACCAGCTAAATGTAATTTGGCACAATCCAAGTCTAACTAGATTTGCCGCAATCCAGTACCAACATCAGGCAATTAGAGTTCTACCATGTAAATCATGGAACAGTGTCATTTAGATAGGGAGGATGTATTTTAAATGACTTTATTCAGCTGTTTTATGGATAGTTTTCTTAGTCACTTGAACTATTGGTATAAATCAGTCTACTGATTCAGTAATCATTTCATCATTTCACATTCTATGTGGTTTAACAGCATTTTCTGGTATCCTTAGCTAAATCCTTCTTGGTTGTTTTTTCCCTTACATTCATAGTTGGGACTGGAATTTCAATCACTAAGTGAGGTGGTTATTCAACAAGCCATCATGTGACTGGACCTGATTTATGACCATTTTATTGCAGTCGTTAGGAAAATCACCATGATTGTTAAATGGTAATTAAGTGAATCATGGTTGTTAACTGAATCCGGCTTCCACAACTTCCCCAAGTTTTTTGTCAGAAACCTACTGGCAAATTGTGATCATGTGACTGCAAGATGCTGCAATTATCGTAAACGGGAGCTAGTCTTGAATTGAGCCTGAATTGTGACCACGTAACTATGATGATGATGCAACAGTTAGAACTTTAAAGATGGGTCGTAAATAACTACATGGCCATCGTAACTTCAAAGCATCATTAGAGGAACAATAATAAGTCAAGGATTGCTTGTAGTTGTTCTTGTTATATAGGTTCTTAGTACCTCGTCTCTTATGCAGTACTTCCTAGAGCACGGGTATCAAATTTGATCGTGTCACTTGACGTATCGTGATGTATTGTGACTTTTTTGCCTTTGCAGAGCCGGGGTGGGTGTGGCTTGCATGTGACATGTGTGACGCATCCAGCCTGTGGGCCACCAGTTTAACAGGCCTGAAACAGACCCCACATTTTGAGTTAGGCCTCAGAGTAAAGATTTAGATGTTAGATTGATCCCAACATTTGTTGGTTTATGGTCCAAGACTAATCATACCTTAAAAGTATTTTTTTTACCATTAAACATTGATTTTAGAATTCATAGTAATTAGTTTGTACTCAAAGTACAAAAAAATTAGAGCAATCCAGAGACAAGAGAAAGATGATGGATTATTTCAAGAAAACCTATCACTGCCAGCCATTAGATGATAAATGGTAATTTGAAGTTCAAAGTATTCATGAAAAGGAGGAACATAAACTAATTAAGGGGAGCCTATTGAAAATTTGATTTTCATCCAAATTATACCTTTTCCTGGATCATGACTACCAGAGGGATTGAAATTTAATTAATAACTAAGAATTGTATTTATTTTCTATCCAGCATCTTGAAGGAATGAAATCCAGTGTTCAATAGAACGACAGAAGTTGAACTCCTTAAAAATTGACTGCAAAATATGCAAAAAATCTATGACATTGCCAAGTGTAGTTCTCATCTCCAGCTGTGATTTAACCGTTTCTAACAATTATCGTACAAACCTCATTAAGTCATGGTTTGTGAGTTTATGCATTACAGTAACCCCAAAACAAAAAATAGTATTATAGTGTGTGAATCCAATAAAACTTTAGTTTTGGGTTGGAATATAAACTGTGTAATCACAATGCTGTTTTTTATGTACTGCAATATTGAGTAATCTTTTGGTTGACATGGGTAACACTTAGTATGTTTGAGGGCGATGAGAACTGCACTGGGCTGGAGATGAAGCAGAATGGATCTGGCCACTTCACATATGTCATTGGGGGTAAGTTTTTTTTTCCCTAGTTGAGATGGGAGTTTTAGTACAGATAGTTCTCAACTTATAATCATAATTGAGCCCCAAATTTCTGTTACTAAGTGAGACAGTTAAATGGGTTTTACATTTACTACCTTTCTGTTAAGTGAATCACTGAAGTTGTTAAGTTAGTAACATGGTTATTAAGTGAATATGGCTTCTCCATTGATTTGCTTGCCAGAAAGTCACAAAAAGTGATCATTCATTCATTCATTCATTCTGTCTGATTGAGACCAGGTAACAATGTAGAAATTTATTTAATAACCTATGGATTTGTTTTAAAATATTCATTTTTACTTTGGTTATTTCTCAAAGAACAACTATAGAGCAATCTCCCTTTCAGTGTCAAAGTTACAATTT
This sequence comes from Pantherophis guttatus, assembly GCF_059756535.1. NCBI lineage: Eukaryota > Metazoa > Chordata > Lepidosauria > Squamata > Colubridae > Pantherophis > Pantherophis guttatus. The sequence goes on from NC_142068.1 coordinate 62,083,721, forward strand.
CTTTTGTATATTTTCACCAGCGAATAGTATCCAGGTGACTACCTAATACAGTATAACATAGCTGAAAATGGACTGCATGTCACTGTGTCTAAGTAGAATAAGTAATTATTTACAGAGACACCCTGCCTTGCAAGGTATATGGAAATGTGTGATGTGGTGTTGAATTCCTGCTATGAGGCAGTAGGTTTTAATTAGCCTACTGCAATGTTTTCCACATAGTTAAAATGGTGCTTTATCGGAATAACTGAGAAACTCCAATTTTTTCAGTCACACTTCAAAACTCTTGGCTTACAACTGTAACTGAGCCTGGAATTACTGTCCAAAGTTATGACAGTCATTAAGTGAGTCACTATGTGACCATAACCAATTTTACAACATTTTTTGCAGCAAGTCACTAAGTAAACGCTGGGGGTCATTAAGCAGTCAATAAGCAAATGCTGTACTTATTGAGTAAATGCAATGGTGGTTAAACAAACCCATTCTCTTTGATTGGTGTTTTTTGCCAGGCAAAAATCCCCCGAAAATAGCAGTTATGAAATTGTGGGATGCTGCAAATGGCCATAAATATGAGCTGGTTGCTAAACTCCAAAAATGTGATCACATGATTGCAGGTGTGTGTGTGTGTGTGTGTGTGCGTATGTGACCATTGCAACTCCAGAGCCAGGTTGTAAGTACAGGTAGTCCTCAATTTACATCAGTTCATTTAGTCAAAGTTACAACGGCACCGAAAAAAGTGACTTATGACCGTTTTTCACACTTATGACCATTGCTGCATCCCCATGATGATCAAAATTCAGATTCTTGGCAAGTGGTTCATATTTATGATGGTTGCAGTGTTCCGGGATGACGTGATCACCTTTTTCAACCTTCTAACAAGCAAAGTCAATGGGGAATCCAGATTCACTTAACAACCATGTTATTGACTTAAACATGCAATGATTCACTTAACAAACTTGGCAAGAAAAGTTGTAAAATGGGGCAAACTCACTTAACAAATGTTTCACCTACCAACATAAATTTTGGGCTTAATTGTGATCATAACTTGAGGACTACCTGTAGCTCTGAAAAGGTCCATTATAACTTCAAATGTTTGCTAATCATTTGCTAGTTGTTAAGTGAGGACTACCTGTACAAATTGGTTTTCTCATCCCTTTCAGCTGGAGCTCTAAGGGTTCCAATGGATTCTAGTATCCAAAGTCTGGTAATAATCTATTGCAGACTATTGCGGAGGAAAAATATATATATTGAGACTACCTTTATTCTTTGTTCATTGTTCTCAGTTAATAACAACAAATCTGAAATGAATTATCAAGTTCACCTTTTCATATTTTAAAATGAATTGTGAAATAAGTAGAATCATGTGTGTTCAATGTACTATAGCATAGAATATAGAAAAGTTACAACCCTGTACATGAATATATGCATATGTATGCCCAGTGATTATTATTTCTGAATAGGCAGGGGAGCACAAAGCACAAGATCTACTCAGATCTTTGTCTTTATGTGATATAATTCTTTAGGGCAACTACTGTGAATTTCTGCCATGAAAGTTTTATGAGTTGACTGTCATTTACAATTTATTAATCTAAAGCCATAGGGAATAACAAAATGGGTCTTAGGATAAAAAAAAAAATCATTGCTATAGATCTAAGGAAATATCTTAGTAACTGCTTTCTTCAGTAAATCCAAACAGTATATTATGACATCATTAAATGTTATATGAAATTATCTCTGCAGCAGAGCGGTGAAATTGATTGTCAATAATTACTTCTAATTTGCTGGGTGGTTACTGCAAACAATGATTATCTATAAATAACAAATTTTGTTTTGCATGTATGGTAATTAAAAGTATTGAAATCCATAGGGTTCTTTGAAATAACTGATTCTTGATTCCTTATACGTGAGGCAATGCTCTATCTTTTCAACTGTTTCCTTTCTGTCATCATTAAGCTCAACTGATGGTGTTATCTGATATCAGGGATTCATAAATGCTCCTCAATTAGGAGGGTGGGAGAGAACAAGTTTTAGGGTTGACATGGAGAGCATATTCAATATCTTAATGAAATGTTTTACTGTAGACTGCTATTTATTTATTTATTTTGTTGTCTGCAACAGTGTTCAAATTATGCACTGAGAGCTATTATGATGGAGCTTATGTTTGACAAAGGGACGCGGTGGCTCAGTGGCTGAGCTTGTCGATCGAAAGGTCAGCAGTTCAGCAGTTCAAATCCCTAGTGCTGCGTAATGGGGTGAGCTCCCATTACTTGTCCCAGCTTCTGCCAACCTAGCAGTTCGAAAGCATGTAAAAAATGCAAGTAGAAAAATAGAGACCACCTTTGGTGGAAAGGTAACAGCATTCCGTGTGCCTTTGGCATTTAGTCATGCCAGCCACATGACCATGGAGACGTCTTCGGACAGCGCTGTCTCTTTGGCTTTGAAACGGAGATGAGCACCGCCCTCTAGAGTCGGGAACGACTAGCACATATGTGCAAGGGGAACCTTTACTTTTACTTATGTTTGACACTTATCCAAATCTAGCCTATATATTGAACTATTTCAACTGTATACTTAATGTACAGAAATCTATACAATTCACTTTATAATTATAACCACAAAATAGGTAGATGAGAGAGATTTTAAAAAATAGATTATACCTGCTGTGGTAGCTCAGTGGTTAGAATGCAGTATTGCAGGCTAATTTTTCCAACTGCCAGCAATTCAATTCTGACTGGCTCAAGGTTGACTCAGCCTTCCATCTACCTGAGGTCAGTAAAATGAGGACCCAGATTGTGGGGGCAATATGATGACTTTGTAAACCACTTAGAGATGGCTGTAAAGCACTATGCAGCAGTATATAAGTCTATTGCTATTGTTATTCTGAATTAGACTAAAGGCTGATCTAGCATGTGTTCTTTCCCATTTAATATTCAAACCACTAGTAGTAGAAAGTTTTCTCCAAAGTATGTGAAAATCACTTCCTGAAATGCCAACTTATTTTAAGCTTTTGGCTTCTTTAATAGCAATAGCATTTATATACTGCTTAACAGTGCTTTACAGCTCTCTCTAAGCAGTTTACAGAATCAGCATATTGCCCCCAACAATTTGGGTCCTCATTTTACCAACCTTGGAAGGATGGAAGGCTGAGTCAACCTTGAGCCTGGTGAGATTTGAACTGCCAAATTGCAGGCAGCCAGCAGTCAGCAGAAGTGGCCTGCAGTACTGCACTCTAACCACTGCACCACCGTGGCTCAATATCTAGAAACATCCAATTGTTTACAAAAACTCTTCCTTATAACTTTTATGCCCATTTTAATATCATTGACAGGCAGATTATTATTTTTTTTACAGCTGGTACAGCATTATCTATGAAACAGACTGCTAGACCATATCTGATAAATATCTTAGATACTGAAGGCAAACTTTTGCAAAAAATGTATTTTAAAGGCATCTACCACTAGCATCTAAGTTCTTTACTCCCTTGTTTTTCATCCCAAAGCCACATAGCTATGATAAGTAGGTGGCAATCGATGCCAACTACTGCCCAGCCAGGTTGAAGAAAATATAGCATATTTTTTTAAAGAATGCAAACACAAACACAACTTTCTAACTACTATTAACCAATAGAAAAATAACTCTCCGTTCTATATTGATATACAAGATCTAATACAGAGAACAGAGCAAAATTGGCACTCTCATCTCTTTCAGTTAGTAGTTAATCATGATTGTCCCTCTTAAATGCCCCAGCTATTACTATGGGATAGATGGGTTAATTTATCCACCCAGTCAGGGGTTAGAGCCAGGTGTCTTTGCACATCAGGTGAGCTAAGAAACGTTGGACTTAATTGTATCTTAATACATGATGAATCATATTCCCTTCATCCACTTTGGAAAGTAATTAAGTATGACGTAAGGAAATCACAGGGAAGTGATATAAAATCATAGTGGAAATAAGCAAAGATGTGAGAAGGGGGGGAGGGACTTAAGTGCCTACTAAAGTCAGGAAGGCAGGAAGAGAGTGGGTGGGTTTGTTTTTTGTTTTTTGCTTTTTCACATTTGACAAGTCATGTGCTCTCATTCTGGAAGAAACTGAGAGGAAATCTTCTTGTAATAATGCTTCAGTAGGAGTGCAGTGCTCATTTAGTTTAAAATTCAGAACCCAACGTGGATCAATTTTGCCATTTTTCTAGTAACTTTAGACTTGTCAGGGCCCATTATTCTCAATATAATCTGACATTTCTAGGTTAAAAAGATATCAATTACCTTTTGAAATTATCTTCCTCTGCTATAGGATTAGATGAATTTCTGCTGACATTGTAAATTCATTGTGCATAGCAGATTTATGGGGAGAAGAAAAAAAAATCAGCATAGCATTATCTAATGAACAGATTCCGCCGTGGTTATGAGACTTGTCTTCATGGTTAATCTTATTCATTAGCACCATTCAATGATTGTTACAAATGCCTTCCCTTTTTGAGAATGTTAAATTAATTCAACATTTATTTATTAATTGTATAGAAAAAACAATGATGAAATATGACTATTGCACAATACTTGGGAGGTTTTCAACCCTTTCTTTACTGGTGAATAGTTTTTATCCCAGAGTTATAATTTTTTTTCCCCTTTAATTTATATGCCGCCCTTCTCCGGAGACTCAGGGCGGCTTACAATGCATTAAGCAATAGCCTTCATACTTTTGTATATTTATACAAAGTCTGCTTATTGCCCCCACAATCTGGGTCCTCATTTCACTTACCTTTGAAAGGATGGAAAGCTGAGTCAGCCTTAAGCCTGGTGAGATTTGAACTTGCAGTAATTTCAAGGAGCAGATGTTAATAACAGTGTTTAGTCCACTGTACTACAGGCTCATAATTGCAGTCAGCAATGAACTAAAGGTCCGCAATCAGTGAGCTGTTGGATAGCATTACTTGGTCTGTTGTGTGGATGTTTGGGTAGTTTAGGGATGGGGAATTTGTGGTGGGTGGGTGGGTGTTTGGGGATTGTTATGTATGTTGGACCTGGTCTTTGGGTATTAGGTGAATTTCATTGTACGGGTATACTGTGTATACCAGTACAATGACAATAAAGTTATTATTATTATTATTATTTTTTAAAAATATGGAAAATTGTTCCTCTCCATTTTAATGCAAAAATTGGTTGTTTTAATCCCTCATGGCCTTTGTTCTTCCTATTTCAGAATTAATTGTGTGGGATCTTAAGGAACCGATTATAGATGACAGAAGATATTATAATGGAGCTTCTGCTTTAAATATGGGAATAAGCAGAATGACCCATCTGGGTTGCAAAACTCCAGACAATCCTTGGGAAAAAAAGCATTAGTTTTTCGGTGTATCTTTGATGCCCTCTCATGGCCATCCATTTTTTTTGCAAGCCAGATCTGGTAGTCCCAAGAACAATAGTGCCATAGTCTCAGGGATTAGATTCTCCCACTTTTTGAAATCCTTAACAATCACAGTGTCTCAGAGAAAGACAGAAAGGAATCAGATTTCAATTCAATCCTCTATTGCAGGAGTGTCAAACTCAATTTCATTGAGGGACACAGCAGAATTGCCAGCTCAACATCACTCATGTCAAGGGCACCTGTGGTGATTCAAGCTCCGTTTTTGCTAGCAGAGAGCTGCAGGAGGCCGTCCCAGCCGAAAACGGAGCTCAGGAGGACCACATATTGTTTCCAGGGCAGCCCCGCAGACCAGATCTAAGCACCTTGAGTTTGACACCTCTGCTCTATTGAATGCATTTCTGCTTTTTAAACTATAAACACAAAAGAAAACATCATTAATGGTTAAAGCAATTGTCATCTGAACTTTTAGATGAGGTCAAACATAAGGCATAATGAACATTATTTTTATGTATTAATTGCATTGATTGTCTTTAAACAATTTTTGTAACAAGTAAACTTATTTTGAGGCTCTAAATAAATCTTTTTTTACTATTTATAAATTACTTGGCAGACATGTGTTTTAATACAACTTAATCATCTTCCACATATCTCCTATATTATTGAGAAGCATTTATCAAGAGTGGCCTCTGATCCTTCAGAGATACATTTTAATTTCTACTTATGAGAGATAGTAATGTGGTAGAGCTGCATTATGCTTATGAAGCAAGCTTGGTTATTTGAATCAGGCTGCTTCCTTCTGCCTCATTTTTCCATCTGTTGCCGCAGCTGTATAACTACAACTGGCTATTATGGTTATTTCCAATGAAATGTTTGTAAACAGGAGCAGCATGCATAAATGGGATAATACCATATTTATAACCTGGACATGTTTACATATGAAAGAAAAATGCCAATGTTCAGCCAAAGCAATTGGGAACAGCAAATTAGGCTAACCTAAACTGCTATGGCAGAAAGATTTATGCCTGAAATAAGAATAGATTGTGGTAAATTGATTTAGTTTGGTTTACCACAACAGATTATGTTAAACTAAGTTCTATCCAAGAGCTTCCTAAAGCTGGACCATAAAAAACCTCTTTCTACAATGACTATGTATATTGATGTAAGAACAAAATGTGTCCCATATAAAATGTCTGATGGGTCAGGAAGTAGCTAAAATAGCAGAGAAATGTATGTTATATTTCTTCTCCACTCCAGCTGAGTGAATGGAGAGGAGTTATGGAACTTCTAGTCTGAGGCTATGATATATCATAACTCATTTTTCTCCCCTGAGAACTTAAAATAAGGAAAGTATAGATTGATGTTTGCTTAGATGGTTAACTAACACAGGATCAGATACCTAGACAGTATTTTGACCAATCTGGTTGGAGAAATATCACTGCAAATGGAGCCTTAGGAAGTTCCTACTGAAATAATTTACATGATGGTGAATTGGGATTGTAGAGCAAACTCTGAGCAGCTTTTGTTCAAAGGAAGGTCAACCTGGCTTGTCATTTCCACCTGGATGACAAATATACACTTGCCGAGGTTTTGTTCTGAGTGTTGATGCCTTTGCAAGTTATGCTTTCTGGCTGCTTAATGTTGGAGAGATCATTATGAATGAGCTGTACTCTCTGAATCATTTGACCTTGTTATTTCTTCATGGTTCATGAGTTTATCAACCAAGAGAGACTATTGTGTCTCAGATGATTCTCATGCCTTCACAATACATTGTGTCAGAGGGGAAAAATGGGACACCTTTAAATTCCAGTTATTACTTCTGAAGCAGATTTGATCATTCTTCCTTGCTTATGAATCCAGGGCTTAAATGGTGCTCATTAAGTACTTTGCAAATAGTCTATGCTCAGTAACAAGCAGGTATTTGTTCTATTTGGAAATATACAATTATTACTTTTTAATTCCATAAAAGGAATTGAGCCCAGTTTATGTTTCTGGTAACAAGCAAGTATTTGTTCTATTTGAAAATATACAAATATTGCTTTTTAACTCCATAACAGGAATTATCAGCCTCAATAATGTTGCTTTCACAGTGACCTTATGCTTAATACCTCTACAATGTTGCCATTATCGACTATTATAAAGCAGATTTGCCATGTCAAGGGTTCAGTGTCATGGTTTTCTGGTTTGGGTAAATAAGTCATTCAGTTAATAACAGCAGGGGTGGGCAACTGTGGCCCTTTTACAACCTGTGGACTTCAACTCCCAGAATTCCCAGAATTGGGAATTGAAGTCCATAGGTTGTAAAAGGGCCACATTTGCCCACCACTGTGTTACAGCATTGTAGATTAGCAATAGCAATAGCACTTTGACTTATATGCCACTTCACAGGGCATTATGGCTGTTTCTAAGTGGTTTACAGAATCAGCATATTGTCCCCAACAATCTGGGTCCTCATTTTACTGACCTCAGAAGGATGGAAGGCTGAGTCAACCTTGAGCTGGTGAGAATCGAACCCCTGGCAGTCAGCAGAATAAGCCTGCAATACTGCATTCTTCCCACTGCGCCACCACGGCTCCTTATACTAGCGAATCACATTATCCATGATTTAGTTGGCCAAAATCATGTCTAAATATGTGTCACTTACATAAGATACTGCCACTTCGCCCTATGCAATCCACATTTCTGTTTATCTAACCGTACAACTTAATCAATGTTTTCCTGCTACATATATTTCAATGCTATCCTCCAATTACAAGTGTCTCACTAGACAGACACACCAAGGCAATTCTACTAGTAATTTTCATCTTCCATACTTTTTTTCTTTTAAAATTGGTACAAAAGTGATGCTGCTGCCTCCCTGGAGTTTGAATTCAGAGGATGACTGAGAATATTTTTGGCATAAATGGACATCTGAACTCAAATAATATGCAGCTTAATATTTTAACCCGAATCAGCAAAATATCCCTTTCCCAAAACATGGATATTACATTGATATAAAATTGGGATAACATCAACATGTCTAGTCCCTGATTCAAGGATCAACTTGACCCAAGGGGCTTTAACCTTCATGCCTGCTTGCTAAGGTAATATATGCAAGTATAGAGTAACAGAATAACATGCTTTGGAAGGGAGCTTGGAGGTTTTCTGGTCCAAATCTCCCTGCTCAGGAAGGAAACCCTATACCATTTCAGACAAATGCTTGTCCAATCTCTTTGTTGTGGCTCCGTTACCTGAGTCTGTGTCATCGGCAGGAGAGGACTCCAAGAGTGAAGGAGAGGAGTTGGCAAGGCCTCCCTCTCCAGGACCCTCCTCTCTGGCAATGCCTTCGGTGTCCACCGAAGGGCAAGAGATAGGGCCGGGGCCAAGTACGTCCACGCAGCCACAGATGGACAGTGATGAGGGTAATGAGTCTTGGCTGGATCCACACCAGCGTCGCAGAGATAAGCGGGCGCAACAGAAGAAAAGGCGTGCCTGAGATTAGGCTGAGTCACTGGACCACACCCCACAGGATATAAAAGGAGCGTGGTGGCCAGTCAAACCTTGTGACGAACAAAACTGAAAGCTTCCACGCCATTCTGCATTGCCGGACTTTTTGATATATATATATATATATATATATATTGAGGTGTTTCTTTTATATCTGCCAAGACCAGGTTTCCCATGTATTAGTGTCAATTATTCAACTCAGTAATGAACTGCAAACTTCTTGAATCACACTTAAGAGATACTTTATGCTTGCCATTCCTCTGATGTGCACCTATGACAATGCATTCACTGAGGGCTTGCCACAGATAAATAACATCTGTTTTATGTTATGACCCAGCTCTTTCTCCATTTTCTGGATTCCAATGCTGCATTCCAAAAGCTGACATCTTTTGTAAGATTAGCTTGGAAAGAACAGTCCATCAATGCCTCTCTGCAAATCAAAACTAAGCAATTATGTATGCTTTGTTGTTATCGCAGCCTTAAATTTTCTTAAGAAATTGAAGGCATTAACTAGTTTCTCTGTGCCAATCAGATCCTTCTGGAGTTTTTAATATACATGAATTATTTTTCATTTTGCTTTCCTGATAGTGTTTGCATTGTTTTCAATATTGCAGTTTAGCAAGCTGTTGAGGCCTGTAAATTTCCAGCATAATTTAGCACACAATTTTGAGCACAGTAAATATGCATCTGTAATCTCTCATTTATATACTGACAATATACCACCTGCAGAGTTCTGCAGTATCATTCTGCAGCATGAAAGAAATCTATCAAGGTTCTGCTGGCTGATATGAAGTGGAGCAATACCTTATCTCAGCCTTTCCTAGAGCAAGGCAGATGAACCCTGGCAGGACTTCGTGAACATTTTGCATAACATTAAAATAGTATGATACAACTTTATATAGGTGCGAAACATTTCCGAATGTTATCAGAGGAAGAATCATAATGCACAGAACATGTCCTGAATTACCTACAGGATGTTTGGAGTTAAATTGATTTCAGTTTATTTAGTACACTGCCTTTGTTATATCTCAGCATTCAGGCTGACATATATGCAGGGATAACTCCAAGGTTATTGAGTTTTTCACCCTTTCTGGTTGGTTACACACACACACACACACACACACACACACACACACACCAGTGGTGGGTTGCCCCTGATCTATAGAACTGGCAGTAAAACCGGCGGGAGGCTCCACCCACCGACCCCGACATCATCAAAATGATGACATCGCAGAAGAGCACGCGGCCCCGTTTCGATCCAGTAGTAAAGGTAAGTAGAACCCACCCCTGACACACACCTCGATCTGAAGACAATTTTACATTCAGTTTTTTTTTTTAAATTTGATTTATATGCCGTCTTTCTCCGGAGACTCAGGGCGGCTTACAATGTGCTAAGCAATAGCCTTCATCCTTTTGTATATTTTTTATACAAAGTCAGTTTATTGCCCCCACAACTGGATCCTCAATTTACCTACCTTAGAAAGGATGGAAGGCTGAGTCAACCTTGAACCTGGCGAGATTCGAACCTGCAGTAATTGCAGGCAGCTGGTCTTAATAACAGGGTGCTTTAAACCACTGTACTACCAAGGCTCAAGTTTCAGATGATACTGTCATTTTTACAATCTGCACTCCATAGCAAATGATGGAAGTAAATGCAGTTGGTTTCTTCAGCATTTCAGGATCTATTTCCTTTTGCTTCTTTCATAACAGGGAATTGGGCTGGGACAAATCACATCACGAGGCCAGAAGATCATCTTCTCTGTATGTATAGCTGGTCTTCCACTGACCTCTCTTGCCACTCAGTTCTTTCTTGTCACGGATTCTTGAAAAAAAATGAGAGAGAAAAAATGCTAACCTGGAAAATAATTTGGCCTCACACAAAATATAGTATTTTCTCAGAGGACAATGGCTAGATGTTGAATAAGTTTGAAAATGTCAAGTATGCAATCATTGACCGAGTGAGCTGTTCATGAAGTAAATGTATCAGAGAAAAGCAGATAGTTCACCATTTAGCGAGACTTGTTTCTGGTCCACAGAAATAGGCTACAGGCAAGAAAAATTAGGAAAAGAGCATTCTGCTACGGTAGTGCCAGAAGAAGTGCATGACAAGTGAGAGATAAATACACTGATAGCCTTTAATTAGATGGATACACTGAACTCCTTCAATTAGTCTACTCCCTTTTAAAATAATCTAAATTGGAAGCCAAATGTCATCAATGTATTTGATGGCAGAAAATCTCGGAGTTTAACCATACGTTGTTCAAAGAACATTTTCTTTATATAGATCTTGATATATATTGATCCATGTTTGATTTTAATGGATGACCCCGAGTTCTAAGCTTGGGAAAGGGATAGAGAAAAACTGCTTGTATTAATGGGAAAAGCAATTTATAATACTGAACTTTTACATACTTTGTTGTAACAGTAAATTTTTAATGACAATCTAAAATAAAGGTACCGTATTTTCCGGCGTATAAGACGACTTTTTAACACATGAAAATCTTCTCAAAAGTCGGGGGTCATCTTATACACTGGGTGTCGTTCTCCTGTAACAAGGCAGACCAGCCCGAAAGGCTCTGACGAGCCTTAAATGGCTCTGGCGATCCAAGCTCTGACAATCCCAGCTTTGCCTGCTAATCAGGCAACGCAGCTGGGATCGCCAGAGCCATGTAAAACGAAAAAAGTTTTCCCCCTCCAGCTTGCTTACCTTAGCTGCTAGTCGCAACGCTTTCCTTGCTTCACTTGCCTGAATCCATTCCATCAGCAAGCCACTCCCTGCCTGCAATCAAGCAGGCAGGGAGTTGTGGACTTCAACTCCCAGAATTCCTCAGCCAGCAAAACAAAGCTGGCTGAGGAATTCTGGGAGTTGAAGTCTACAAGTCTTAAAGTTGCCAAGGTTGGAGACCCCTGTTCTATTGGGTAAGTTTTTTTCCCCTTTGGGAGCTTTAAAAAAAATAGTTAATTGGGGTTTTTTTAGTTGTTCTTTTTTAGACCTAGCCATTTAAAGTTTAGGAAGTTTTAAATTTAGTTTTCATATAAAAATAAAAATAAAATAAAATAAAATAAAATAATATTTGTGCAGCTTTCTGAGATTTAGTGTGTTTCTGTAGTGTTTCACTCTAACTACACAAACACACAAAATCTCACAAAGCTGTATGTGGAATTTTGTGTGTGTAAAGTGTGAAAGTTGTTTTTTTGGGCTTTTTGTGGCTGTGTGAGGTTCCTGCTTGTTGCAGGGGCCATTTTGGGTCTAGCACAGCTGCTTTTACATTGTGGGTGAACCAGTTGATGTTTTTTAATTTTTATTTGGTGTGCGTTGGAAGAGGGGTAGTCTTATACGGCGAGTATAGCCCAAACCCTATATTTTAACAGGAAAAGTTGGGGGTCGTCTTATATGCCCAGTCGTCTTATACGCCGGAAAATACGGTATATTGGTAATAAAGGCATAAAATAAAAACTAAGAACGAGTTTGATTTATTGTTTAAGGCAGGGGACTCCGACCTTGGCAACTTTAAGACTTGTGGACTTCCACTCCCCGAAGGTTCCTCAGTGAACCTTCGCCAAGGTTGGAGACCTCTAGTTTAAGGCACAGGGCTAGAAAACAAGAGGCTCTGTGTTCAAATCCCACCTGTGCCATGAAAGCTAGCTGGGTAAATTGGACCAGTCACTCTCTCTCAGCTGAACTCACCTCACAGGATTGTTGTGGGAAAATAGGAAGAAGATGTGTTGGATATGTTTGCTGCCTTGAGTTATTTGTACAGCTAATAAAGATGGGATATAAATAAAATAAATATTGCATCAAAAGCAAAAATTTGGGCTATGGGCTTGGTCCTTTAGGTACTAATCTAAAGCTTTCACAATCCTTGACTTTATTTAAAGTGAATCATATTTGGCACAGCAGGATACAATCAACATGCCATTAAGTTTTCATGAAGACTTTGACTTGACTTTTAAGTAAAAGTATGCTGTTTTAAGGGCTTTGGGCAATATATTTTCTCTTATAGTTTCTCCTAAATAAAATATACATTTTTAAAAAAACTGTAGACAATCATTGGAAAATATTGCTGTTATTTTAGTCACAGCAAACTCTTGAATATTTTGAATGGGAGAAAGTATGGGGAAACACCTGGAGCAAACTGATCAGCTGTTTTGAATAAAATATGCTTCCTTTAAGTTGCAAAAAATACAACTATATTTTTCATTTGCTCTACAATAGAAGAGGAACTTTTCTCTTTGACAATTTTGGAATCTTCCAAAATCAGCCAGATTTTGGAATCTTCCAAAAATTTTACCATTGCTTTTCTTGCCCAGAACTCAAATTCACCTCAGAACTAAAGATGAGTATTCTATTTGATGTAAAATCCTCTTTTTTCCTTTGATGTTCAATGAGTTAATTGCAAATGGTACTTTATTACTTTTGGATATTTTTACTATTTATTTCTGAAACATAGCATCTTGCTTTAGCCTTCAAGAGCTACAGTGGTAACCAGTCATTCTGTAGGACTCCAACAACTCTGGCATTGCATTTTACTGATAGAGTATTCACTTAAATTGTGACAACATAAAATATTATTTAGTTCACTTTCTTAAGAAAGTCACTGGAGTTAACATGCAATTATGTCTCTTCAAATGTTAATAAACACTTTCAAAATGAAGAACAATCTTTTTCATCTGTTGGCCTGACCCATTAATTTGTTAAAGTCCCATTTATATCTGGCCTCCCTAATTTAAAGTCAAGCTTTTTTAATTCTGGCATTATTTTTTTACATCTGCTGTGCTGGATCATATTTACCATAACCGCTTGCATTACAGCTCTTTCTTTGCAATTTCTTGATTATTAGCCAGAACAAGATCTTAGCATTAACTACTTTCATTATTGCTTCTGAAATGTGATCATTAAATATGCAGCTGTCACTTCCACCATCATTACAATCCACATCTTCAGATTTCCCCCAATTATGTAATAAAGGTTTCTATGCCAAATTATAATTTCTTTCTTACCAGTTTTCACTTGTCTCCCCTGTCATAGATGAAGAAAAGCCCCTGATATATTGAAAATATCCCTCTATAGATGAGCAAGGCAATGCTGCTTCTATAGGAAGCCTCTGGTCACTAATTAGACGTACAACCTGCCTACTTTCTTTTATTTTTGAACAAATCCTTTTAACTAAGCCAAGATAATACAAAGTATTTTGAAGATTAGAAATGGTGCCAGAAAGTAACCTCTAGATCAGCTCGTGTTTGGGATTGGATGTGGCCACCTCTTTGGCAGATAGAATATCCCATCTCCTTGGTAGCAATTAAGAGTGCTCTCTAACCAATGTATCTATAATATCCAGATTTAAAATGACAAAAGCAAGGTCTTTATTTTAACAAACTAAAGTGTTTTGTAGCATTTTCCAATAAAGATTAATTGAAAATCATTCAATTGAATGATGAAATCATCCCATTTGCTATGCAAAGACAAGAGCTGCTACTTCAGAGTTGCAATAGTATATCTGTTTAATTCAGTTATTATGTGAACAATTTATATACTACCCTTTCCAAAAGGGCTCAAACTTGGATCCTGCTAAGCTTTTCCACAAAACTTTAGAAAGTTTGTCTACTGTCCCCAAACATTTGTTTTTTCCTCTCTGTTGTAAAAGCTGTTAATCACCTAGAGCTTAACCAAAAATTATCTTTACTTCCTTGTGGATTCAGTGGTCTAAGGATGAGGTCAGAACAGTCAGTCTACCCACAAAATGGCATGCTCACTATTTTGCATGCCATGTTTCTTTGCATAGGAACATACACTAACAAGCAGTTAATGATGTTTTGAAATAAATCTGCAATTCACTTTTCTACTTGCAGCTATCTCCTGACATTAAAACTCACTGCATTACACTTGCAAGTACCAAGCTCACAAAGAATATTATAAGTCAATTTGTATTTACTCTCTGTCTCACCAGTTGAGATATAGGAGTGTGCAAAAAAATTCATGTAATCAATGTCCCTCAGTCTGAGCTACCACAGTTGTAGATTAATGAAGATAAAAGTGCTAGCACAGCAACCTACCTCCCCCTCCCCTCTCCAAGATCCTGTGTGGCACTTTTTGTAAACAAAAAATGTTTACAAACATAAAGAAGAGTCGAGGGAAGAACTCGAATCAGAAGGTTATATTTGCCATTGGTTTACTTCTATCAGCAACTGTAAGAAAGGTTTAAATTGGATTAAAAAAATGTTATGGATTTGACTTTGTTAAAAATGAACTGGAAATTTTATTATGTGGCAACAATGAACATATTGCTAAGATCTACAGTATAAAATGTTATTGAAATTGAATTTGGAAAATAAACATGTAAACATTGTAAGATCCAGTGGGCAAGGAACTTTGGATATAATGTGATGCTTGAACAATGGGAAAATATGTGGACGAAGGGTTTTAAATTCAGATTCAATTACAATCTAAAAGAAAATGTTTATAAGATGATGTATCATTGGTATTTAACACCAGATAAGTTATCCAAGATGTATAAAAGTATGTCAAATGAATGTTGGAAGTGTAAAAGTAAAGAGGGGACTTTTTATCATCTATAGTGGACATGTGATAAAGCAAAAAAAAAATTGCCGTATAATTCATATTTTAATACATTTTTTTTAAAAAAAATGGAGATAAAAATGAAACCAGAGCTTTTCTTTTTGGGCTTAATGAAAAAGAATTAGAGAAAAAAATTGGAACTTTGTTATTATATATGTTGACAGCAGCAAGACTATTATATGCACAAAAATGGAAGAACACTTTGATTCCTACTATGGACGAATGGTTGCAGAAGCTGATGGAGTTGGCTGAAATGGCAAAACTGACTACTTTGATTAAAGAAAAGAACATAAATACTTTTGTTTCCACACGGAAACTGCTTCTGAACTTTGTGCTTGATGTGAAGAAGAATGAAACTCTGACTTTGGGTTTTACTGATGAGACCAATAGATCTTTATAGAAATGGCTTTATATTATTATGAAAAAGTAAAAAGTTGTGATTTGATGTTAATTCCTTATTTTACTGTAACAGAGAGAGATGGAAGTCGATGCTTCTTTTTCTTTTCTTTTTATCTTACCTCACCTCTCCTTTTCCTCACCTCCCACTGCTTTTCTATTTACTTTGTATTTTGTATTTTATAATACTTCATAACTCAGTAAAAATGTTAATGGGGAAAAAATATAAAGAAGAGATTTGGGTAGACAAGGAAGATCTTTTTTAAAAAAAGATTAACACAATGAAAATCCCTCAAAGCATCCTGTTCACTGTAGTATGTTGAACTAAAAAGTTCTTGTAATGTCTAACAATGGTACAATGGCACAGTATCTTTCAACTTTACGCAATAGCCATGGTCATAATTTAAATCTCGATTAGAGAAGAGAACACTGAAGAAGATAAATTCTAAGGAGTAACTACACAAAGAGAGAACACTGGAATTTTTGGAAGACATGGAAATAAGATCCATTCTATGGTTGCTATTAGAGACAGGATGGCTCAGTGGCCAAGTGGCTGAGCTTGTCGATCGAAAGGTTGGCAGTTCAGCAGTTCGAATCCGTACTGCTGCATAATGGATTGAGCTCCTGTTACTTGTCCCAGCTTCTGCCAACCTAGCAGTTCGAAAGCACATAAAAAATGCAAGTAGAAAAATAGGGACCACCTTTGGTGGGAAGGTAACAGCGTTGCCTGCGCCTTTGGCATTTAGTCATGCTGGCTACATGACCACAGAGACATCTTCGGACAGCGTTGGCTCTTCGGCTTTGAAACGGAGATGAGCACTGCCCCCTAGAGTTGGGAGCAACTAGCACATATGTGCGAGGGGAACCTTTACCTTTACCTTATGGTTGCTATTGTAATAGCTGATTTGAACCTTGGAAGTGTGGGTGAAGTGAAACAAGAATTCACACCAGTGGAAAAATGGGTTGTCCAAAAAGATGAGTTTCTGGATTTATAGGTAATCTCAAAACTAAGTTTTCAGTAAAAAGCAGTATACTCAACTCTCCAAAATAGATGGTGTTAAAGCTAGTTTGCAGATGATCCTGAACTATCTTAAAACATTAATTTGAAGTCCCCACAGTGAGAATATAAATGTTATGGGATTATCAGAGAAATAAAAGCTGCACTCTCATATCTGTTGCTAGATTTAATACCTTGAAATTCCATTCAATATTTAGCAGTACGCTATCAATATTTGTAACAGAAAATACTTCAAAGGTGCGTTCAGAAAGTCTTAACCCTTTCTTTCAGCCCTAACTAATTCTAACAATTTAAACAAAAATCTGTACAGTAAAATGGACAAGGTTCTGAGGTTCTATATGCCACTTTGTACTGCTAAAGTATTTTGAAGCCTGGATTCCTTTTAGAACAAATAAGTTAGACTTCTTGCAAAGTTAGCTGCAAGAAGTCAACTAGGCTTGGGAAATTAGTTGTTAGATATTGCTTTTGCCACTTCCTTGAGCCCAGCCCACATAAAATAGAGCTGCTATTGTTGTCATTTCAGGAATTCCACTTGCTGCTGTTCAGGAGTGAAACCCAAGGCTCAAGACCAGAACAGACAACTCTAATGAGAAATTCAGAGTTTCTCTCTTGAGGACAAGATTATCTGAGTTTCTGTCCATTCTCCCCATCCCTCTTGGGAACATGAGAATCCTGGTGAAAGGGTTTCAAGGATCATATACTCAGCTGACAAGTGTGGTGTTTAATTAGAACTTAACATTTACTCAGGGACAAATTTAGGAACAGAGTTGACAAAGACAAGGGCCACTTTGCTGGATCAGATTAATATTCCATCCAGATCAGAACTATTGTCATTTTAGAGAGCTGATGTGTAGAAATAGAGAGATACACACATATAATAAATCTCCATGGAGACAATATAACCACAAAGGAAAGAAACTAGTTTTATCCTGCATGTGAAATACACACACTCCTTTTCAAATTGCGTGCCATCATAACAGTAAGAAAGCTGTGAGGTTTTACAGAATACATTTTTTCTGTAAAAATTAAAATGCCTATATGCAAGTAAATCATGATATTTTCTCTACAAAACATTTGAACAGTAATTGAGGAAAGATCAAGCTATTGACATACATATTTTATGTATATTTTTGCTGCACTATATAGTGCACTAGGAATACAAACTGCAGTGAGCAAGATACCCAAGCACTGTTTTACCTAATTAGGATCATAAACATCATTGTCTTGTCTTTGATTAAAGCATTGTTTTAAATTCTTTGACTATTCTGCATGCAATCCAAAGAACTGAACAAAAGTAAGAAATGTTTAAGCCATTCCGATATATAATTTGGAAAATGAAGTTCTCACCACTATAATGCTTTTTAAATGAATAAAACTCTTCCTTTAAAGTGACCCATTGCTGTATCCTTCATTAATGCAAATGAACGAAGTAAGCCTGGCCATTTCAGACATTTATCTTCTTTTTTTATTGCACCATTTTTTAATGCAACTGCAGATTTTTGGCACATCCCAGCAGTGTTCCTCAAGATCCTTATAAATACACCTGTTTGGAAATAACTTGAGTTCCAAGTAAAAAGCAGCTAAAAAACTTGGATATCTGCCTAATGCTAAGTTGAACTCATTTTTTTCCAATGCTGTCTGCAGTTGCTGGTTGTCCATCTCAATCATCTAGAACAGCCCTTTTTATATATTGTAAGCCTGTATCTTCAATCTTCTATACCCAGAAATTGTATTTAGCTATTACAGTTGATTCCAACAAACTTAATACAGTGGAGTGGAGTAATGTGCTTGTTTTGCTTTAATTCTTTTTTTAATTTTAATATAAAAAATAAATCATTTGTTCTGTCTGGAATCTTTAAAATATTGTATTGTATTGCTGCTACCTGAAATAATAATGCTTTTATTTCTATCTAGTTGATATTCTAAGCCCTTCACTGAATCCGGTATTAGGTTTCCAATTAAATCATGGCATGTTGAAAGAGCTAGAGATGAAATATTTAAAACTGGATCAATATACCACAGATAATTGTTTTTTTTAGTTTAAATCTTAGTCCTCCCCCCCCCCAGATGATTGCATGTAAAGGAGAATATCATAATACGAGTGATTTGGGAGCAATGTTAATATAGCAAACTTTATTTATCATGTGTCTAATTTTTCTCTTTATGATTTGGGAGGAATATGTTAGGTATGACCTAAGCGTAGCTCATAAAATTATCTGCTACAATGTCCTATTTGTCAATGACTGCTTCAGCTTCAACCACAACAATCCATGAGCACACAACAGATACAAACTTAAGGTAAACTGATCCAAACTCGATTGCAGAAAATACGACTTCAGCAACAGAGTGGTCAATGCCTGGAATGCACTACCTGACTCTGTGGTTTCTTCCCCAAACCCCCTTAGAGGTCTGTAAGGGGCGTGCATAAGAGCACCAGCGTGCTTACCGTCCCTGTCTTAATGTTTATTCTATTTATATCTATTTTATATATTCAATCTATGTTTATACTTTTACCTAATACATTCTTGATAAATAAATAAATAAATAAATAAATAAATAAATAAATAAATAAATAAATAAATAAATACATAAAATAAAATGTTTTCTTGTAGACCACACTGTGTCTATTAACATCTTGGTTAGCTTTCCTTCACATACTTGAGCTGAATGATTCAGAACTGGACAGTCCCTATACTGGAATGTTGGGACACCCTGCCTTTCTTATAGAATCATATTACAAAGATAATGTAATTGCCTCTTTAAGAGAAGGTGTGGTTTCAGTGGTGGATTTCTATTGGTTTGCCCTAGTTCAGGTGAACCGGTAGTGGCGGCGGTGGGAGACTCCGCCCACCCACCCGGACATCATCACGGACACTCTGAGCATGCACAGAAGGTTCTGCGCACTAGTGGATGGTTCCCTATCTTTTAAGAAGGTAATGATTTGCCCCCTCCTCAAAAAGCCATCCCTAGGCCTGGGATAAAACTGTGTTCAAGCTTCCTTTTTTTAGGGAAGCAGATTGGTCACAGAGATAGATGACTATGGAGGGAGCCGCATGGGGATAGTACATAATTCCATGCTCTCCTTGAACTCTTAGCAGTTTCTGGCAAGTTTTCAGAATTGGGGCCACCGTGTTATGCGGGTTCTTTTTCTTCTGCTGGGGTTAATATTAGTGTTGATGTGTGTACCTGTGGCTCCTCTTGTGTGGGGTGCCTCGGGGCTCAACTCCCCCCTGAAGGAATTAAAACATTTATATGAAGTCACTGATTGAACTCATTCAATAGCACAGGGCGAGGTTCATCAGTATGCTGGTAATAGCCTGCTTTATATTTCTACTCTGGGCTTTGTCTATGGAGATTCTCAGTCATCCAGTTCATAGTTGTCCCAAAGGTGCTTTTTCAAGAGGCAACTGGACTTTCTGGTTTTTCTTCTAAAGACGTTTCGCTTCTCATCCAAGAAGTTTCTTCAGCTCTGACTGGATGGTGGGAAATGGAAGGATTTATACTCCTTGCAGACCGCTAGTCATTTGCATTCTTTTAGAACAGGGGTGTCAAGCTCATGGCGTCATGTTATCATCACGTCATGTATCGTGACTTTTCCCCCTTCACTAAAATGGGGGTGGTCATGGCCAGCGCTTGACACATCTGGCCTGTGGGCTGCAAGTTTGACATCCCTGCTTTAGAGAGTCATTGAGACCACCTGGAGGTTTATCTGTATCCTCAGGGTCACCTGAGTAATATAAATGGGTGTGGAGCCTTCTTGGAATCGTTGAAAGGACTGTGTTGTAGACTGGAGATAGATGATGTCGTACCCCTCCCCCTCTGTTGAGAGAGAGCTGTTCAATTTTCACATAGATGGCCTCTTTGACCCCACTTTCAAACCAGTGGTCATCTCTGTCCAAAATGTGGACTCTGGGCCTTCTAAGTGATATTGTGGAGGTTCTGTTTTGGTGTCCGGAGGCTGTAGAGGTCTGAATGGGAAGAACAAGTTTCAACTCAATCCTAGCAAATGGTGTGGCTTTGGATTTGGGAGAATTTATCTATTTTTTATTTTATTTATTACATTTTCTTGCCCTCTATTTCACCTACAAGGTGACTCTGGATGGCTTACATGTTATAAAACAAGTAAAAAATAATTAAAATATTAAAAACTACACTTTTTAAAATTAATTAGTATCTTAGATATTTAGTTCTGGATGGGGTTGCACTACCCCAAACAAAACTATTTGCACAACTTGGATCCTGGACTCAGGGCTCCTGTTCAAAGAGCAAGTGGCAAATGTGATTGGGGGTGTTGTGGCACAGCTTTGGGTTATGCATATTGTGCCTCTTCCTGAATCAGAAGGCACTGCAAATAGTCCCTCCTGCTTTTGTCTCTTCCTGAGCCGATTCCTACAATGCAGCTATCCTTAAAGAACATCAGAAATTTCTATTGGCCCAGAATGTGATGGCCAGGGCAATTATGGATGGGCTTCATAATGCCCTTGTTACACCTTTGCATTGCGAACTGCACCGGCTTCCAATTGCCTTTGAGATGCAATTTACATGGCATGGGGCATGTGAATTTGAGGGACCATCTTATCCCTATTGTTTCTAACCATGGCATTAATTCAGGCAGGATGGGCGTGCTTCAATTCCCATCAATCAAGGATTGTCTCTAGTGAGGCGAATAAACAAACCTTTTCCATAGCTTTGACTAGCCCTCCAGAAAAGGTTAAATTGGCTCTGAATCTGGTTACCTTTTATAAAGCCTTGAAGTGTGATTATTTCATATACATGGGGGTCAGGAGCATACCTGAGGCAGTGGTAGGTTTCAAAAAATTTTACTACTAGTTCTGTGGGTGTGGATTGGTGGGCGTGGCATGGCTTGGCGGGTGTGGCTTGGTGGGTGTGGTGTGATTTGGTGGGTGTGGATTGGTGGGCGTGGCAAGGGAAGGATATGTAAAATCTTCATTCCCACCCCAATCCAGGGGAAGGTTACTGCAAAATCCCCATTTCCTCCCGATCAACTGGGACTTGGGAGGCAGAGAATAGATGGGGGTGGGACCAGTCAGAATTTTTATTACAGGTTCTCTGAACTACTCAAAATTTCCGCTACCAGTTCTCCAGAACTGGTCAGAACCTGCTGAAACCCACCTCTGACCTGAGGGCACATTATTAGTGTTTTGTATCTTAGCAACCACCTTGTGGTTTTAATTTTTTTTTACGGTATGTATTGTGTATTTTTAAATGTTGCTTGCTACCTAAAGTCACATTAATGAGATGGGTGGCTATAAATGATATAAATAAATGAATAATGTCACCAAAATCTGTACCACCATCTAGAATGTGTGTCCCACCCGGGGTTCATAGGTACCAATAAAGCTGTAGACACCTCCCTTTGTTCCACTCAGGTTCTATGCAATATCTGAATTTATATATTGATATTTTTTGATTAAACCAAAGTTATATTGTAAACAATTCCAGTATTTAGTCTGCCCACATGTTCAGTCGAAAGCAAGGGAGAGGCAGTGGGGTTTATAGTAAGCTGATGTTTTATAACTGGCCACAATTATTATTTTGTGATAGTGTCTATAACATGTAGACACTAAATTCCTAATGTGTACAAAGGACTTCCCAAGCAGACCACAGGCTTAATCTGCGTTAGGGAATTCTGATCTAAACCAAGTAAAGATAGATCAGATTTTTTTCAAACTATCTTTCCTGTATTTTGAAATTTTTGAATCTTTGTGTTTATCGCTTTGAGTCCTTTGTGCCGTCGGCATTGTCCCACAACATTATTTCCTTTGCTCCATTTTTTCTTCCAATGGATTTTAAAATAAGCACAGTTTTTATAATTGCCTTACTGATCATACAGCGCACGAGGATGCTTTTTCATTTTATTTTTTTGTAATTTAATATTATAGCTTTATGTATTCTTTCATTGTTACCCTATATTTTTCATTAAAAAAATATGACATCGACTTTATCCCTTCATTTTCCCTATGCATATCTGAGATTGTGAGAGTTGGTCACATTCTGCATTGTGTTTGCAGTCCTTCCTCAGTTTAATATATTCCAACTCTATTACATTTTCATATCTTTCTCTGCAGAGTCAGAGAGATGACCTTGAGGGAAATAGACAAGAACCATTCTATAAGCAAAAAAGGCTGAAACATTCCTTAAATCCTGGGAAACAACAGTGTTTAGAAGAGACCCAGTCAGGCTCTTCCCTGATTCAGTGGGCTATAAAAGGGAGGCGAAGTAAAGCACAAGCAGGCTGTCACAATTCCTTTATAACCTGCTTGGATATGTCTACCCTGTTTCCCCGAAAATAAGACATCCCCTGATAATAAGCTCAATTGGGCTTTTGAGTGCATGCGCTAAAATAAGCCTCCCTCAAAAATAAGGCCTCCCCAAAAATATTTAAACGCAGAGCTGGAAATCAGGTAAGATGGCAAGAGGAGCCCCATCTTGCTCCACGTGCCCCAAAATAATAAGACCTCCCCGACAATAGGGCCAAGCGCTTATTTCGGGGTTCAAAAAAATATAAGACAGGGACTTATTTTGGGGGAAACCCGGTAGTTTTTTAAAAAGAAGGACTTTCAATAAAAAAAGCAGTGTTCCAATATCTAAAGGGCTGCCACAAAGAAGAGGGGAGTCAACCTATTCTCCAAAGAGAGAGCCTTGATAGTACAGTGGTTTAGTGCACCCTGTTATTAACACAGCTGCCTGCAATTTCTGCTGGTTCGAATCTCTCCAAGGCTCAAGGTTGACTCAGCCTTCCATCCTTTCTAAGGTAGGTGAAATGAGGACCCAGTTTGTGGGGGCAATAAGCTGACTTTGTATAAAATATACAAAAGAATGAAGGCTATTGCTTAACGCATTGTAAGCCGCCCTGAGTCTCCGGAGAAGGGCAGCATATAAATCAAATTAAAAAAAAAAAAAAAAAGCACCTGAAGGCAGAACAAGAAGCAATGGATGGAAACTAATTAAGGAGAGAACCAATCTAGAACTAGGGAGAAATTTTTTGAGGGTTAGAACAATTAATCCTTTATTGGCTTGCCTCCAGAAGTTGTGGGTGCTCCATCACTGGAGGTTTTTAAGAAGAGATTGGCCAACCACTTGTCTGAAATGGTATAGGTTTTTCTGTTTGAGCAGGGGGTTGGATTAGAAGACCTCCAAGGCCTTTTCTAGCTCTGTTATTCTGTATTTTGCTTCCTGTGGGATCTGTTGCTTCACAATGCCTACCTCAAAGAGCTGATATTATCCAAAGAATTCATTCATATTTTGAATAGAATAAACATGGTCACCTCCTAGCCTAATAAGGATCTACAATTCCTATGAATATTTTAGAAACAAACCTTCCAATTGTCTGGTCATCACATGGCGGCACATTCCAACATGGTAATGGAAGAAGGACCAAAAACTTAAGTAAAATGACAGGGTGGTAGGCTGAACATTTTTTGTGCCATTCAAATATGATAATACCAGGGTGCTTGTTGAAACTGTGTAGGGTTTCTAAAAGATTTTATGCCAGGTTTTCTTTAGCAGTTGTGTCCCTTGAGTACAAAGGACTTCCCCAGATGCAGGGCATAGGCTAAATCTGGGACTCAAATCTGGAATAGGAACTGGATTGGAAAATATAGTCCTTGATTTATGACCACAAAAATTTCAGTTGTTAAGTGAGGCATTTGGTAAGTGAGTTTTGTCCCATTTTACGACCTCTCTTGCCACTGCTGTTAAGTGAATCATTGCACCTGTTAAATTAGTAACACGGTTGTTAAGTGAATCTGGCTTCCCCATTGACTTTGCTTGTCAGAAGTTGCAAAAGGTGATCACATGACCCTGGGACACTGCAACCATCATAAATATGAGTCAGTTGCCAAACGTCTGAATTTTAATCACATGACCATGGGCATGCTGTAATGGTTGTGATTGTGAAAAACAGTCAGAAGTCACTTTTTTCAGTGGTGTTGTAACTTTGAACCGGCCCTAAATGAACTGTTGTAAGTCGAGGACTATCTGTATCTGTTCCACCACTCAGAATTAGGTCTTTTCTTGAAGAACAACTTGGGACAGTTCCTGAGGCTTGAACATGCTTTTTGTTTTGTTAGCTTCTAACAAAGTATCCACCACAGCAATCATATTGGCTCTATTGTCAATAACCCTGAACCCTACTGCTGGTGCCCCAGGTCTATTTTGGACACCAGTAAGACGATGAATCTGCTACAGGGGTGGTATTCACTTACCTTTGCTACCGGTTCGCAAATGTGAGTGCGCACGCATGTGCAAGGCCTTCCACGCATGCGCAGAGCGTCAAAAACATGGATAAAAACGTGGATAAATGGGATGTGATTACGTCTGGGCGGGTGGGCGGAGCCATCCCCAGTGGTGGGTTGCTCCCAGTTTGCACCGGTTCTATAGAACCAGTAGTAAAACCGGCGGGAGGCTCTGCCCACCAACCCCAACGTCATCAAAACGCTTCTGCGTTTGCGCAGAAGAGTGTGTGCGTTAGCAAAGTGAGCGTGTGCACGCGGCCCTGCTGCGAACCGGTAGTAAAGGTAAGTAGAACCCACCCCTGAGCCACCCACAGCCGCTGCTACCGGTTTGCCCGAACCAGATAGAACCAGCTAAATACCACCACTGGTCTGGTAACTTCTAAATCAAAGCTCAGGAATGGTACAGTTGATCCACTCTTGAACAAAGCAAATGCTGACAGTTGAGCTGCCCATTGTCACTATTGATTAGGGAAGAGAGTTAACTCAAATTACACATTGTTTTCCTATGCTTCTGCTGGGATATTCTTTTTTAGCCCTTTCTGATAAATTTATATCATTTTCCATCCAACCGCTTTAAAAAATATTTCTCAAGAACATTTAAATCTATCTGTAACCTTTTGAATAATAGGTCACGGGGTCTATAGTAATCCTGATCCTGATAGAGTAGTAATCCTGATCAATAATAATCTTGATTCTGTCAGCATATTTCCATATCGGACTATCTGAACTTTATGGCCAGGAAAAGGAAAATATTTGATGCAGTCACCCCAGAGTAGTTTGAGCCTGACTAGGTGGCTCAGTGGCTAAGACACTGAGCTTGTCGATCAGAAAGGTCGGCGGTTCGGCGGTTTGAATCCCTAGTACAGGTCTCCTGCATGAGCAGGGGGTTGGACTAGATGACCTCCAGGGTCCTTTCCAACTCTGTTACTGTTACTGATTTTAAAACTTCTCAGGTACCTGATGAAATTATTTTTTAAAAGAAAGGGAGAAAATATAAGGATTAGTTTTGGATGGACAAAAAGTTATTTAACGGTGGACACTATGTCCCCCATTTAATATACCAAAATTAGCATCTTTATTAAACCCTATAGTCTCCTTTTATCACATGTCTCCTGATAACCGCCTGCTGCTACCAACGACCTCCCATCGACCCGTGCGCTCCCACAGAGAGGGCCTCCTCGGGGTGCCATCAGCCAGACAATGTAGGCTGGTGACCCCCAGGGGGAGAGCCTTCTCTGTGGGGGCACCTACCCTCTGGAATCAGCTCCCCCCAGAGATAAGGAGAATCCAAGACCTCAGTGCCTTCCGTCGCGCCCTTAAAACCCATTTATTTAAACAAGCCGGGCTGGCTTAAGATGAAATTTTTAACTGTTTTTAAATGTTTTAAACGTTTTTAATTGGTAAATGAGTTTTAATTGGGCCAAATTTATATATCTTTTAATTGTTTTTAATATTTGTTCTGCATGTTTTTTAATCTGGCTGTACACCGCCCTGAGTCCTCAGGGAGAAGGGCGGTATAGAAATCCAATATAAAATAAAAAATAAAATAAAAATAAACTGTTATCTACGCCAGAGGTCTCCAACCTTGGCAACTTTAAGACTTGTGGATTTCAACTCCCAGAATTCCTCAGCCAGCAGCTGGCTGAGGAATTCTGGGAGTTGAAGTCCACAAGTCTTAAATTTGCCAAGGTTGGAGACCCCTGATCTACACCATCAGCTTCCAGCTCATTGCAATGAGATGATAAAGCAGCTCTCTCATTTAGATGAGAAGGCAAAGGAGATCCCACTGTTAATGAATCTAGGTTACGAATCCTGGTATCCTGCAGGTGATCTCATTTCCCACAGCCCATCCAATACACCCAAGGAGCTTAAAGGAAGGTGAGGCTTTGCAACAATGATTTGCTTGGAAACATAGAAGTGAGCTCAGGCTGAGGAGAGATTTAAATTCCCCATCTCCTTGGCTTATGTTTAGCACTCTGGAGCTCTGCCTTTTCTCATTGTCACAATGCAAAATGCATCTGTAATAATAAAATGAGAATGTGGCAGCAAGCTTGGAACCAATAGAATTTCATTTAGCGAAGTATAACAACATACGGTTCAGCTCAAGAAGAAATTAATCTTATGCAAAAATGCCTGTTATTTTTTTTTGAAGCTTGCAGATAACATTTATTGATAGATATTATCCTGCATCACACTCTATTTTCTAGTTTGTGATGTGCCAGGAAGTTAAAGGGCTTATGCAAATCGTATAAAATTGACTAAAAGCACCTCAAACAGGCAAACAAATTACCTATTAAATGTCACAGTTTCAAGCACCTTATTCTCCATTTTTCATCTGGACTAACAGCGTGATCTCAGTAATTCCTGTCAAATTTCTGTTGAGAAGGTTTTGCAAAGGGGGAGGGAATGGTCTAGAGAAGTACTCCTGACTGCTGCCAATCAAGGCTGAAGCAATATGCTCTTCTTTGTCCTGCAGCTAAGCTGCCTTCAAAGCTTGGAGTAAGTCTAATAGATTCTTAAGTGATCTGGAGGAACAGAGAGCCTTCCTTTTACATTCTTATTCCTATTGTTCTCCTTTTCACAATTATGATAAGCCATTTTCTATCCCGCCATGCTTCTCCTACTTCTCCCCTCTCCATTATTTTAGTACCATATAAAGTTATTGCAGTCTTCTTCTACACTTACCGAATATCTCCCCACAAAAGCAACATTCTAAAGGTGGACCAAAATCTTCTCCTTCGTAGCGTATTCCCGCAAATGCAGGCTCCGCTTTTCAGATCATTGAACTCCACTTTGCCTGGTCAGCTGCATCTCCAGGGTCCAGGCTCACGGTTTGCATATCTTTGTTGATGGTGTCTTGCCACCATCATAAATGCAGAAATTGGCATGAGTGGCTGAAATAAAATGTTGTTTTCCATTATGTTTCCTCTCATTCCTTGTCATCAAATTATGTGTCCAATGCTCAACTACTCCTTGTCCAGATTTTGTTAAAAGGATCTTACTGCAGTTCAGGAAATGCCAACTGGCTGTTCATACTACACCACCATTTATCAGCATAACAAGCTGGAATATTCGTAGTGTAGAAACAATTTTAGGCAGAATGAATAATAATGTAATAGAGCAGTAGGATTTCTCTATTTATTTTTGTAATAATAATGCTCAATCCATCCTCGGACAGAACTCCCAAAGTAAAAAGCAGATTTTTCTGAAAAGAAGCTAGTAAGCTCTACACAGAAATCAAATTCTTCAGGGATGTCATATTATTCTAGCAAATGTAGACTTATTAATAGCTAGTTCTGCACAAGCTCTTGCTTTTCTGTTATGTTCAGGTGGAGCTGATGAGTTGAGAGTATCAGATGTTTTTGCATTCCAAACTCATGGATGAATTTTCCTCTGATCAGCTTTAGATTCAATGTCAGCATGGATTTTTCAGTGGTAATCAACCAAGTGCAATAGTCCTGATGGATCCTTGTTGCATTTGGGATATTATTGTCAATCAATAAGCCTCAAATCCCTTGAGGGAAAAAAAAAACCTTGTTGAACTTGTTGAACCCCAAACCCCTTGAGAAAAAAAAAACTTGGATATGGAAGAACTGAATGTTGGCTCACTTCTTACTTTAGCTATCAATTGATATACAGTATTTGTAAGCAATCACAAAGAGCTTCCTAAAAATTATTTTCAATAAATTGGGCTTTAAGAGGTACTTACTCATTAGCCACGTCCACTGGAAAAAAAAAGTGACAATAAGCCATTGGAGTACCAGAAGTTTGGTTGTTTCCATGTGTCCTCTAGGAGCTCAAGGTGACATTTGTGACAGGTAAATTTCCCCTTCCCCATTTTGTCTTAATAACAGCAATAGGAGGGTTTGTAGCTGAGAACAAGTAGTCCCAAATGACTCATGAACCCTATTGGAAGAATGTGGTTTTGAACCTAAAACTCTCTGGCTTTCATCCAACCAATAGAGCATAATGGCACCACATGTTACATTTCAGCTTCTGCCAGCCAATGAATAGTGAGACCATACTGTTGGCATCCCAGGATAATACTTAAACCCTGACTGAGCTTTCATTGCAAAACAAACCATTGCTAGAACTGAAGGAAGCTTCCTTTTACTGAGGCTTTTTAGCTTTTTAAAGATTTTATGCTTCTCTCAGGAGCATCCACAAAGTATGGTGGTTTTTTTTTTGTTTTGTTTTTTTAAAGCTGAGATGGAGGCTGTGATGCTGCGATTGAAGCTTTGCCCTTTTTAAAAGTGCGCTGGAAGAAGATAAAGAACATAAAAACAGGCAGAACTTCAAATGCACCATCGTGACTTCATCTCAACTTCTTTGATCATACATTCTGGATGGACCTCACTCATCTTTCTAAATTCTGACATAATTTTTAATGCATATAATTATACTGTAAGCCACTGAGAGCTGTTTGAAAGTGGATAACATATATATTTGTAACATAAAAATAATACCATGCGTGACAACAATGTCCCTGGTGCTTTGAGGGATCTACGAAAATTATGTTCCTTAACTTGTGAAACATTTTGGTTAGTTCAGGTAAAAAAAGCAAGATAGGACTTTGAATAGATCTACCTTATGTGCCAATTGCACCATTTCCTGGACTGCAAGGTCTTGCTCATGATCATTCATGCCTTAATTATTTCTTATTTGGATTATTGCAGTGAACTTCATATGGGGCTCCCCATAAAGACCATTTTGCAAATGGCCCAGAATGCAGAAGAACACTTAGTGTTGCGAATTGTAGGTTTACCTGTGCTACACATCTATTGTGCAAGCAGCTCCAAGTTTCCTCCCAGGTGCAATCCAAGGTATTGGTTATCATCTCCTAAAACCGTATGTGGCATAGGATCTGTAGAGAAGGAGTAGCAGAACCTGAGGGCAGAGTTAAAAGAGGGATCAGCCTAGAATCCCTATGTAGCCACAAGCAAAGTAATTCCAACCTCCCTTGAATTCAATGAACCCTTATCGTATTCCAAGCTGGTGCTAGCTGCTAGTTGAGAAGATTCCTATGCATAGGCTTGATTAGTAATAAATCAGTTTAATTGCACCTTCACATATGGGCTGATCAGTAGTGCTTTTCACTTACCTTCACTACCAGTTCAGAACTGTGAACACGCATGTGCAGAGCATCCATAATGACATCTGGGTGGTGGGCGGAGCCTCCTGCTGCTTCCACTATCGGTTCACCCAAATTGGGGCAAACCTGTAGAAACCCACCACTGGGCCCAATCTTTTGTACCTGTCGTGATCCGGTTATTTGCAGAACAGCCTGCCCCTAAGAATATTTGCCCATTCCCACTAGATCAGATAGGGACCAGATCTCTTTCTTGAAATCCTGTCATCTAGTGCATTCTCAGAAGCAGGTCCACATCCTTTTAGCCTTTCAAAAGGTCATCAAGATCTGGCTTTTTATCAAGGCATTAAATAGGATAAAATAGGCCAGAAAGAATGGAATGAGGGTAATTGGAACTTGCTGTGCGGCATCCTAAGGCAATGATTTTTATTTTTGTCTCATCATTTTACTGTTTTATTACTTTATGGTTGCAGTATGTTTTATAGTTATTGGATTTACAGCTGTTGCGAACAACTTGGACTTGGGTGGATATACTAACTTTTTTTCCCCTTTTGGGAAAAATCCCATGGTACTGTCCATGGGTTGTTTTTTTTATTTTTCTTTTATTATTTTAAATTTGATTTATATGCCGCCCTTCTCCGGAGACTCAGGGTGGCTTACAATGTGCTAAGCAATAGCCTTCATCCTTTTGTATATTTATACAAAGTCAACTTATTGCCCCCACAACTGGGTCCTCAATTTACCTACCTTAGAAAGGATGAAAGGCTGAGTCAACCTTGAGCCTGGCGAGATTCGAATCTGCAGTAATTGCAGACAGCTGGTCTTAATAACAGGGTGCTTTAGACCACTGTACTACCAAGATTTTCATGGCAAAGATATTGGAGTGGGTTGCCATTTCCTTCTCCAGTGGATCACATTTTGTCAGAACTCTCTGTTCTGCCCTAGGCTTCCTGATATAGTAAAAAGCACATAATTAGTCCCAACCCCCCCCCCTTTTTAATTTTAGCGGCTGTGAATTTCTTTCATTCACAGCATGTGCTGAATCACCAAGAGTTTATAAATAGTCCAACAGATGTCTGCCACAGTCCTTCGGATAAGGCTGGTAAACACCCCACCTTTATCTTCGTTGACACACTGCCAAAGACCTAATTGGCAATTATCTTGGCAAGACCACACGGAAACACAGAGTCAAAAATGGAGCTTCAAAGTACAAACTGACACCATCCACAGCGTTGCTTCCTGCAAAGGCCCACATGCCTTTGCTCTTCCTTTATGTCTTATGGAGGGGCCAATCATCTCCAAGCCTTACTCCCAAGTTGTCCCTTTTGTTTTAACTGTTCTTGCCTTCTGGCAGATCTGCGCATGCGCGCACTAGGAACAGGGTCCCCCTGTTCCTCTGCCTCTCTGATGTCTGATTCTGGAGGCTCTGGAGTCTGCACATAAATCCCAGATGGCCCTGATCCCATCTCTGCCTCCGATGCAGAGCCCTCACCTGAGCCTTCCCCAGACTCCAGGACTGGCCCATGTTCCTTCCCAGCCTCCTCACTGTCCGACTCTGCTGCCAGCTCTGCAAGCTGCTGGTGGACCACAATATTCTCTGCTATGACCTGTCTGTCTTGGGTGTCCCTGCACGGCATAGCTCATAGCTTCATTGAACTATGCAAGCCCCTTCGCCATGACAAGACAGTAATCCATGAAGGGTTTACTGATCCTGAAGATGAAACTCAAATACTTTAGCTATCTAATGAGAAGGAAGGACTCACTGGAGAAGAGCCTAATGCTGGAAAAGATTGAGGGCAAAAGAAGAAAGGGACAGCAGAGAACGGGGTGGCTGGATAGAGTCACTGAAGCAGTAGGCATGAGCTTAAATGGACTCCAGAGGATGGTAGAGGACAGGAAGGCCTGGAGGAACGTTGTCCATGAGGTCGCGATGGATCGCACACGTCTTCGCAACTAACAACAACAACAACAAACTTTTAAATAAATATGTCAGTTTTATAATACTGAGTGGTTGATTTCTTCAAAATCAGTGAAAGAATATCATAGTCCTTTTGATGGTTTGCAGTGATTTTTTTTTGTTTTTTTCTCAATTAGCAATAATATATTAAAAGGAAAATATACAGAACATTGTGTAATTGTAAACCCCCCCAAACCAGAAATAATTCATTTGGTTCCATGTAAAAATTAAACCTTACTGTGGTTATCAAAAGGTAGAACTTGATGTCCACGCAATGATGTGCCAGCAGGACTAATACTAACTAAATGTGGTAACAAATATTTCTATCACAACATAGCAGTGCCATCTCCCTGATCAGTTTTGAAGTCCAAAATATAGTTCTGCATATGTAAGTTAGTTTTGCTGAGCTTCTTTGCTAGGCAAGATAAAATGTTCACAAACAGTTGTCTTCATCCGGCCTTAATTTATGAAACCATTTGTTGTACGTCTAATCTCTCCAAGCTTAAATAGGTGATTTACAAGTGATTTCATTCAAGATGTTTGCAGGGGGGAAAAAAATGCAATTTGGAATGGATAAGTTAGAACAAACTAATAAATTGTCAAGCAATACCTTTATCTTTGCTGACACAACACTTCTGCGCACATTAGCATGTTCTTATCTAAATTTGTTTCTGAAACGGCTACGAGATTTTATATTGGTTCTATCCCATTCATATTATCTTGCATAATAAATCTCATGATGTTCTCTTTTCCAACAGTTAGATTCAAAGATTTGCCACCACAGCAGAAAGGATGTACAGTAGCATTATCAATATTCACTAACAAATATTCCATAATGCTAAACTAGCATTGTTTTTTTACATGTTGGGTTTCCAGGAAAATATGTTGCAAGAAATATCTAGACTTGGAGGATAAAAAAATGTACATGTCAGTAAAAATATCTGATAATTTTATTAACATTACAACCACTTTCTATAAGACGGGAGTGAATACGGATGTGAATACTAACAAGAACAGAATCAGAAGATCAGCCTCTTAAAAAAATTAGTCTCTGCAGTTTGTAGGTATATGAAAATAAAGAGATGAAAGATTTATTTATTTATTTATTAGTTTGATTTATATGCCATCCTTCTCTGGAGACTCAGGGTGGCTTACAATGCTTTTAAGCAATAGCCTTCATACTTTTGTATATACCTACTTAGTAAGGCTTTTGGGCCCCCCTAAGTGGTGTTCTATTTTATACAAAGTCAGCTTATTGCCCCCACAAACCGGGTCCTCATTTTACCTACCTCGGAAGGATGGAAGGCTGAGTCAACCTTGAGCCTGGTGAGAATTGAACTCGCAGTAATTGCAAGCAGCTGGCAGCTAAATACTACTTTAACAGTAGTTTAGTCCATTGCACCACCAGGCAGATGGTGGAAAACTGCCCACATTCACTGGTTACAGAATATTGATTGACAAAGTGGAATAATCCCACTTCAGTTTCTTATCAGTCACAGTAAAGAAGCCATCCCAATATCCATGGCATTGGGCCTCTTTCTGTCCATTCATGAGGTTTCCTGCTTCTCCTAATTCTATTTAATTATCTGGATTTGTTACTGACTTTTTAAAAATCTCTTATTCCAATAGATAGGCTTTATTTCTGTCTTGCTCTTCTGATGGCACCACAGCTGCTCATCTTGGATGTCTTCTGTAGTTCTGGAAGAATGGGGTCTTCAGTTTTCAGCTGAATGAAATACCAAAAGAAGAGAATATTTCTTCTCAAGAAATTTGTTCTCAGTTGAACTGAAGGCCTAGAAGTCATACAGAAGACCTTTATCTGGCTCTTCTTCCACAGGATTCTTTAAACTTTTTAAAAACAGAACCTGAAAATCAAATTATCCAGCTCTAGTATCATCTTTATTTCCAAGATTACCTCTTTTCTTCCAAAATTAAAAGGTTATATACAGGTAGTCCTCGACAATTGACTCCAAAATTTATGTAGCTAAGTGAGGAAATTTGTTAAGGAGTTTTGCCCCACATTACGACTTTTCTTGCCACTGTAGCAGGGGTGAAATCCAGCAGGTTCTGACAGGTTCTGGAGAACCAGTAGCGGAAATTTTGAGCAGTTTGGAGAACTGGTAATGGAAATTTTGAGTAGTTCGGAAAACTGGCAAATATCACCTCTGGCTGGCCTCAAGTGGGGTGGGAATGGAGATTTTGCAGTATCCTTCCCCTGGAGTGGGATGGGAATGGAGATTTTGCAGTATCCTTCCTCTGCCACGCCCACCAAGCCACACCACACCCACCAAGCCATGCCCACAGAACAGGTAGTAAAAAAGTTTGGATTTCACCACTGCACTGTAGTAGTTAAATTAATAACATGGTTAAGAGAATTTTTTCAGTGCAGTTGTAACTTCAAACAGTCACTAAATGAGCTGTTGTAAGTTATGGACTATCTGTACAAAATCGTGAAATCCTAGACACTAAAGAAACGTAGTTGGAAATAATTTTGCCTACCAGCAAATGGGTGTTTTTTCCCCGGTGGCCACTTCAATTATGGTAAGCATTTTGTGAGAAAAATACCAAATCTGTCCCAAATTTCTCTCCCTGAGTTCAAATATATACCTTATTTGTCTTTGGCCAATAGCATTTTCTTCAAAGCTTCTTTCCAGGTAAGATTCACTTTCAAAAATTTTACTTTCAGCTAACTGCTTTCAAATATCGTATACAACTCCTGCAGGGGTGAAATCTACTTACCTTCCCAACTGGTTCGGAAGTGAACGTGTTGCGTGTCTACGTGAATGTCTACGTGTCTATTGATGGCTGATTTGTCAGAGTGCCAGGCTTCTAAAAATTCCATGGTATTTTTGGACTTGGCTTGGTCCAGGATGGTCACATTTTCTCAATACCCCAATCAAGAAACTGCCAAAGAAGCCAATAGCAAACAGTCCAACTAAAGAATCTCTAAGAGTACCCCTTCCAACACTGATATTGGGAATTGGGCATTGGGAAAATGTGACCATCTTAGACCAAGCCAAGTCCAAAAACACCAGGGAATTTCTGACAAACCAGCCATCAATAGACACATACATAGACACATTAACAACATCTATAGACTATTCAGAAGGAACTATCACCCAGCCCAAAAAGGAGCAGAAAGACCCAAGCATCTCTCCACCAGCAATCAGCACCCAAATCAGCATAGATTAACTTCAAGGTCAAATTCAGACCAACAATCAAGTAAACAATACCTCAATCAAGAAACTGCCAAAGAAGCCAATAGCAAACAGTCCAACTAAAGAATCTCTAAGAGTACCCCTTCCAACACTGATATTGGGAATTGGGCATTGGGAAAATGTGACCATCTTAGACCAAGCCAAGTCCAAAAACACCAGGGAATTTCTGACAAACCAGCCATCAATAGACACATACATAGACACATTAACAACATCTATAGACTATTCAGAAGGAACTATCACCCAGCCCAAAAAGGAGCAGAAAGACCCAAGCATCTCTCCACCAGCAATCAGCACCCAAATCAGCATAGATTAACTTCAAGGTCAAATTCAGACCAACAATCAAGTAAACAATACCTCAATCAAGAAACTGCCAAAGAAGCCAACAGCAAACAGCCCAACCAAAGAATCTCTTAAGACCACCCCCACCAACACTGATAGGCAAGCCACTAGAATATAAATTGACAGCAAACAGCACTCCTCACTAGCACTGATGATGTTACCTAATTTGGGTAATGAAACATCTGCAAGAAAACAAGCAGGCTCAGAGAGCACCAAGGACCTCTCATGTCAACCCTGAGCTGCTACAAATATTTTCCTTTATTAATGAAGGATAATCTTTAGACAATCACTAAATTGGTAACATGGCAAAAGTGGCCATGGTAGCTTTCTTTACTCTTTGTTCAACCCATCGTCAATTGCTGCAGCTGGGCAGGGATTGTCCTGAGCTCTGAGATCATTGACAAGCCATCTGAAAGGTTTGCCTTGGAGGCCAAAAAAGAGCCACCACTTTTGCAAAAGTTGTTGTAATTTCGTTAATTACCTGAGCTAGATTTCTCTATCTTTTATATCATCATTAAGGTGAAGAGAATTAACTGGGAAAAAATGGGAAAGAGAGATCTTCACAAAGCAAGGTGTGCTAATGTTTGGAATTGGTCTTCTTTCTGAAATTATGTCTCTTTACAAAATGATAACATTTCATCACCCTAGGAAACTGTGAAGGAGAAATTAAGTCTCTTCTATCCCTTTTGTATATGATATTAGTGGTTGAATCTTTTGATAGGAGAAGATCCATGGCATCTACTCAGACAAAAGGCATGTCAAGCTGGCCACTGAATTGTATGACAGCAACATTAGCTTCCTTCTTCACAAGGATCTTTATGCTGGCAGTGATAGTCATCAAATAATGATCTAGTGCTGACATTTCCAAGGGCAGTAAAGCTCTAAGCTGTCACTCATCAATTGAACAAAGGGTAAAATCTGATAACTGACGAGCAGAAATGTGTAAGTTTTTTGCTACTTGCTTTTTACCCTCTCCTTTCTCAATCTCTGCTTTTCAGCTTTATGTTTCCAGCTTGAACACTGCATGGGAAGACCAGGGAACGGCCTGATTTGTATCCTTTCAGCACACTTTTTTTTAAAAGGATGCCTTTCTTTTGCTCACCATGAAACTTTCCTTCAGGTTAAAAGCCCACTTAAAATTCCTCAAAGCCTTTCTGCAGCTGTCATTGCAGACATGAGGTGGGGAGGCAGAAAAAAAATGTTATACCTGGGGAGGGATCACAATCAAACCTGGGATCCAAAATTCATAGAACATAAAGGACAGAATAAAATCAGACTGGAGAAGCTCGGGAACAAAGAAAAATGTCAGTGAGAGAAAAAGGTAGTTAATAATAGGGCAAAAAATAAAACAAAAAATAATCTCCTCTTCCTCCTTTCACAATAAGAATTGTGGCCAGAATGTCATGCTCAACATTTCCTTTTGCAAATAATATTTTGTTTAATAAAAGACTCCTTATTATCAAATACTCTTTGAAAGCCACAAGATTATGTAACAGGAAGTGAATCATAATTGGATCTCTTAGATTATGATGCGCAGAGTTCTCCTTAGCAAAGGAAAATATTTATTCTGTTTGTAGGAGGTTAGCACCCACCCCTTTCCTAGAAGAATTGAATATTCTTGGGAAATATTAAAAAGGCAGAATATTATATTTCCCTAGATGAGAAATGGAGAAGCATGTTTTAAAGCAGTTCCCACCTTCCTGCCTCCAACCTTTTGTTAATGGGCCAGAGGCTGAAACTCAATCTTTGTCAATGGACTATCATTTGCAACACATTAGGGCCTATCTAGGACGAAACTCACCACATGGCATCTGGGAAGATTACATCAGCCAGCAAGGCTAGCTAAAACCCCCACTCCTTGGGAGTCTGACAACCAATCAGGATACTCTTTCGAGACCCCAGGAAGTTCAAAGCCAGAGAGAGCATAAAAACCCGAGGATTCGCTGTAACTGCCCTTTTTTCTGTTCAGGAACTCAAGCCATGTGATCCTGTCCACCATTAAACCATCTTTCCAAGCAGTCTCCATGTTTCCAGTGTCTTTTTCCCCACTTGGAGCAGAACCCAGAAGGATATTTCTTCCTACACTGTTCAAATGAGTGTCAGCAGTAAAACTGACCCAATGCTGTTAATCCAAGGGTACCTAAAAGCTGAAAATTTAACAATTCAGAAAGTGATTCGAAAAGAAAGTGTGTGAACCCAGTGTCATTTTAAAGACACTGGGTGATGTTTGAGAAACATGGCTGTTCTCTTATCTCTCAGAACTCTAAACCAGTTGACAGCTGCTATCTTTTCACAAGAAACAAGTATCTGGAGCATTTAAGGGTAATCTGAAGTCCTCACTGCACCCAAAAGGCTCAATTTCTAAAAACATCAATCAGCACCACTTTTCAGTATGAAATTCCAGTCTGAATCTCCTCCCAGCATCCATTTTTGCATTGAAATTGGAAAAAAAATGGCCTCCTCAGCTCTTGTGTCCCTGAGTCTAATATCAGAAATTTTCTTCGTCGGGCAGCAAAAAAGACTCAATTTTAAAAACAGCAATCAGCACCATTTTTAAGTATGAATTCCATCCCAAATCCCATCCCAGCATCCATTTTTGCATTCGGGTTAAAAATAATTTTGGCCTCGTGGGCATCTGCCTGCCTGACCCTGGCATCCGGAATTTTCTTCCCCTGGCACCCAAAGGGCTCAATTTTTGAAAACAGCAAGCAACACCATTTTTCAGAATGAAATTACACCCTGAATTTCATCCTGGAATCTGTTTTTGCATTCAGGTTAAAAAAAAACTTTGGCCTCCTGGGCACTAGTTTCTGGAAAGAGATAATTGAAAAGGCAGTTTACTCGCTGGCTCTTCATTCCATTGTGGTAATCAGCTCTGCCTTTCATGGCGGAATGGGACAACCCAGCATGGCCAGTTCGCCACCACCAAATCACCTCTGCCAACTCACAGCCGCCAAGTCGTCACAGGACAACTCAACCTGCCCAATTCTTCATGGGGCAACTTGCCACAGGCAGCTGTAGAGAGAGATGGGCAGGTGGGCAGGTGAGTGGGTAGGCAAAGTGCAGAGTACAGAGTAGCAGTGGCAGCTGGGGACTTCCCATTTTACACATCCCCTGCTACCACCATTGCTACTGCAGGCTGTTCAGTGGCAGTGTTCAGGCAATGGAGCTTCTGTTTGCTGCAGCGGCGGCGGCAGCAGCAGCAGGAGATGTGAAAATGAGATGCGCCCAGCCTCCATCATCTCCCCACCACCTGCCCCACTCACCGCTGCCACCACCAAATGGTGTGAAGAATGACCTGCAGTGGCAGCAGAGGATGCGAGTATGAAAATGGGAAGCCCCTGGCCATTGCAACCACTGTTCTACACTCTGCTCACCCACTCATCCACCCAGTTATTGCACTAGTTGCCTGTGGCAAGTTGTCCCTGAGGTAAATTGGCCATGTTGAATTGTTCTGTGATGACTTGGCAGTAGAGACTTGGAGGTCTGACAATAGCTGACGATATACAGTATAACTGCATTTTGGAATTTTGTAAACAAAATAAGCTTTGTTCAAATCATGTAGAAACTTAGCCAGACCTCAGTTTGAATTTTGAGATTATTCGGAGACCAGGATTTTTGGCTTTGTTATGCTTTCTTAGAAAATAAATTCTTATTATTTGTCAGAGGAGCTAAACCAGCTAACTGGGTTGTTCTTTCAGAAATCCTTTAATGTGTTTGTTGGCTTGTTTACTTTTGTGAAACTGCAAGAGATGTGTCAATGAATATTTGTGTTAGACATTCAAGTGTTAGTCATTTTGTTAATCTAACAATTGGTATGATTAGCAATTTCTGCTCAGAGACAGAAGGCAGAATTGACAGATATTGTCAGAATTATGCAAAAAAACCTTGCACTTTGTCTTCCCACACTCTCCCTGTATATTTGAATTATAATGGGATGGAGAAATAGAGATAAAAAAGTACATAGTCACATATTAAGAACTGCATTTTATAAATAGAAAATGATGGCAAAACAGCAAGCAATATTTTTTTGCATCTGCTTACACCAAATCCAAAAATATAACTGTAAAGATCATGTATCTTCTAATTCAGCCATTTTTAGACCAGATGTTTTGTTTAAAACCATTGTGATGTATAACAAAGAAGACAGGAAGGATCCTTCTGCATCTACTATATTACCTTTATTATAACCTATTTGGAATTTATTATATTTCATGCTTTTTTTTTAAATAATATAATGTAGCACTGGGGTCAATACAACTACCATGTTTCTTCTAGAGTAGGACATTCCTAAACATAAGAAGAGACCTCTGGGACAGAAGGAGAAGCTGAAACATCATACATAAATGCATAGATACAAGTGATAGAAATAGATACAGAGGAAGAATACAGAACTAGAAAAAAGTTTAGGAGCACGAATTATAAATTCTCTCTGTTTGCCAGATTGAAATTCAGAGAAGACATCTATCACCTTAATAAACCTGAAAGTGTGAAAGAGAATGCAGTCATAAAATTATCTTGGCTCAAGATTCTCCATTATTTATACAACAATATTTTATTATCAAATCCAGATTTTGATGACCTGGTGCTTGCTGCATTTTTTCTTCCTGTTGTAGAAGTCACAGATTACTCGTAAGTAAAGGATTTAGGAATGAGAGACTTGGTTTCTTATTTTTCATGTTCCCATTATAGCATTCTTGTCTTCCTACTTCTAATATAGAGCTTGGTAGGTATGAGCTTAATCTTATTCCTTGAATTGTACAGTATTGCTTTGTTGTATTTGTATCTTACTGAGATTTTGCAATACCATCAAGTAAGGATCAAACCAGTCAGTCCTAGAGGAGATCAACCCTGACTACTTTTTAGAAGGCCAGATCCTGAAGATGAAACTAAAATACTTTGGTCACCTAATGAGAAGGAAGGACTCACTGGAGAAGAGCCTAATGCTGGGAAAGGGCAAAAGAAGAAGAGGACAACAGAGAACGAGGTGGCTGGATGGAGTCACTGAAGCAGTCGGTGTGAGCTTAAATGGACTATGGGGGATGGTAGAGGACAGGAAGGCTTGGAGGAACCTTGTCCATGGGGTCGCAATGGGTCGGACACGACTTCGCAACTAACAACAAGAAGAATCAAAATTTGTGATTTTCGATGATAGTTTCTTTTCCATCTTGTATTTACCATGATTAGCAAATCTAAATAACTGTGTTTCTTCTATTAACAAATTCCAGAAAACAAGTAATTAATTTGGTATTTATTTCAATACAAGAAAACAAAATGTGCAGTGATCTTTATATCAAGGTACCTAATTTTTTTCAATATGGGGAGACAAAACATTGTGTTTCTCACTTTAATCCACTGGTGACAAAATTGTTTTGCTTTATTGATTTCTTGGGTATGAATTTAATGCACTATCTAGCGAGTAAAAAGAAAGGCATATTGTTTTGATGGTATTTATTGTTGCTGCTCTTGTTGACCTATTAGTGATAGTACCAGCTTATGCTTCAGAAAGAAAAAAACAAGCATGAAAATTAGACACAGATTTCAGTTCCAAAACTATCTGGTTGGACATACTGTCAAGTGCATCGCAAAAGTGTTACGATGCTGTTGAGAATAAAAGTGTTTTTGTAAAGCAAATTAAAATGTACCAGAAAATTATTTTGTTCATTTCTTTTGAGAGTCACACACACACACACACGAACAAAGAAACCCTGAATCCCAGGGCAAAATCTTAGCTGACTCATTTCTTTCCATTTCAGAGACCATTGTCACGCTTCCCCTCCTTGGCTAAGTCCTCTTAAAAGGAGACAGAAAGCTGATTAAAGAATAGGGCAACTCTGAATCAGTACTGACGGAGCTTAAAATAAGAATATGCATAATAACCATCTCAACGCTTCCAGCTCTATGAAATACTGATGCCATCCCATTGAAAGGCAAAGAGGAGGGGGCACAGGGGAGAGAAAGAGGGTGAAAGCGGGAGAGGAGGAGAGGGAGAGGCAGAAAGAGAGAGATGCTAGATGGCCTTATCAGGAGTATGGATTATTTCATATAAAATTCATCGGCAACGCCTTTGATCAGACTCAGCACTGCTCAGATGAAGGGCAAGAACTTCCTCAATCTAAAAACTTTGCTCAGACATTAGAGCAATTCAAACAGTTAATAATTAAACTCTTGGTAGCTGTTCAATTAATAAACCGTGTATAGAAAATTTTGTAAAAGCAAGGGTTTGAGTAAAGCAAATAACAAAACATTTTTTTAGATTGCGTGCATGGAAAAATAGAACATAGCCTCTACAGTCTCCTTTTCTCTTAGATAATGACAGGAATTATTTTGAACACAGCTATGGAGCAATGGAGGATATCACAATGTGTAGTTGAGGCGACTTGCTGTTAAGGCTTCTGCCTGCTCCTTAACTGGCTGTTGTACTCACAACAATACCGAGATGTTAATTTTCTGACCAGCAATTATAAGCAAATATCTTTGGAAGGCAATTAGCTTAAACTACTTCAGTGGAACTATGAATCCATGAATAAAGTCTAATAAAACCAGCATAGTTTAAATGAGTACACAGAATGAAAAAGGCTGTTTCACCATAAAGCAAAAAATGAAGGAGACATTAAGAAAATACAATAATCTTCAATGTTACACAGTTTAATAGAGGATTTCCCAATTTTCAGATATGTTGGGCAATTGAGTATTAGATTTGAAATTAAAATATACATAGGACATAGGTAAATATGTCCTAGATATATCACTATCTTCTCTCTGCCCTTCTCCAGGATTATCCCTCCCTTCCTCCCTCCTTTAAAAATAGGCGAAATTACAGTTCTTCTGTAAAGCTATGGCTCACTTGCAAGCATCCTCCATGTCTTCTAACTAGGCAATCTGTAATAGAATATAACAAAAGGTAGCACATATAATACATCTTTTAACACCCACAAATAAATTGCTAAATGCTAACCAAACACCGAGAGTAATATGTGAAATGGTTGCACAGGATCTCTTAACAGGTAGCCTGTTAAGGAAATAGAGGCTGGTGAAAGACAGTAAACTGGGTCATATAGTCACCTGCTTAATCAGACCCGAAAACACAATTAAAGTAAGTGTATAACAAGCAGGAGAAAGCTGGGGAAATGGTCGTGCCTGACTATCAAGAACCATTTTGACAGCAGAGAGCTTAGGAAAACGGTGCTGTCTCTTTCATAAACCTATAGTTCGTCACATAGGACTTTTGGAGGACAGAATTATATGCATTAAGGAGTCCTAAATGCTTTACAAATGGGGTCTCCCCACCCTGCAAGGCTAAAATGCAGAATCCTAAAGAACTGTGACATTGCTTGTCATTGTTCCATCAACCCCTTGTTGGCTAAGGCTGCCTTCACCCTTACCCTGAGAGGATTTGCATAAAAATGGAGCTCAGTAAAAGCAGAGCCAATTAAAACTGAACCTCAACTTTATCAAAAACAGTCTCAAACCGATACAACTTTCTATTGTACCAGAATCACCCAGTTAATCCACTTATCTCATAGGAATGAACTTAGTGTACCTGTTGCAGCTTTCAGTTCTATTAAAATGATGGGATTTTCTCACTCAATATGGCTTAAACTGTTTGAATATGTAAATTGACCAAAATCCTCCTGACAGCTTGTACGGCTGAAGCTGCTTCTCAGGCTCTATCAGAACTAAGGTAATAAAAAGAAAAATGGATCTTTATTGCTCCAAATGCCATAGAAACAGAAAACATTTATTTACAAATCTTCTGCATGCTTGCTCAGATAGAGTGAGGCTAAATTCCAGAGGAACAGGGATTTCAAACATTAACTTTTAAGGTAGTAGGGCTTCAGAAAGAGAGGGGGAAGCAAAA
Organism: Pantherophis guttatus; assembly: GCF_059756535.1. Lineage (NCBI taxonomy): Eukaryota > Metazoa > Chordata > Lepidosauria > Squamata > Colubridae > Pantherophis > Pantherophis guttatus. The sequence continues at coordinate 62,127,279 of NC_142068.1, forward strand.
TGAACTCTTGGAAGAAAAATCCAGTCCGGTTCCAAGCCGGGAGAAAGGTGCTGGAAATAAAATGGAGGCTAATTGGAAAGAAGGACTCTGTTTATTGATGAGCAGAACCAACCACAGCATGCAGTGCTGGGACAGCTGACAAATTAGCTTGATGAGTGCAAGGATTTTTATAGAGTTTACAGTATTTTGTAAGTTTGGGGTTTGCTTTGTATGCTTTTATTATTTGATTGGTGGTGGATTAATCCTATTATGTCCTAAAGGTCATGTTCTGTCTTTCTTAATCCCATCACCTGGAGCTGAAGATATTTTATTTATGAATAGATTGGCCTGGATTTCTTAATGAGCACAAAATCTCCATCTCTAAAGACTTCAGGCATCTGCTGGAGGCTGCTTTCTGTCTTTTCTCCATTTCTCCTTTGGGGAAATATAATATTTTGCCTCTTTTAATATTTCCCCAAAATATTCCATTCTTCTGGGGGGAGCTTCCAACAAAACAAAATGAAAAAAAACGAATTTGTAATTTATGAGTTTAAAGATTATATAGGATAGAAAGAAGAATGTCATGATGTAACTTTAGAGAAAGTTAAAGTATAATTGTATGTCACTTGTATCTTTTTTAAAAAATAAATTCTCCGTTTTGCTTTCTTGCACTTTTTACTCTTTCCCCCCCCTCGTTTTATATTATTTTTATCTTCTTTTTTTAAAGATTCAATAAAAATCATATTAAAAAACAAAGAAAGAAAGTAGGAAGTAGATGAATTCATGAACCAGAAATTGAACTAAAAAAGTCATGCCTAAAAGACTACAGAATATATATTTCTGCCATTGCATTATATTTATTTATGCTATGGCCATTTAAAAAAGCCGTACTTTATTATAGTACATCAGTGGATATATCTGATCTTGTAGAAATATGGGAAATCACTGTAAATACATCACTTTCATTTATGTATTATGAAATTTATGACTAATCATTGGAAAAATGATTCCAAATTGAAACTGAGTTTGTGATTACTTATATCACATATGGTTCTAATAAAATGAAATTTAGCCTTAGATTCACTTTCAGGATGGGCAGGGATAGTTGAAATAGGAATAAGCTCCAGTTAAGCCTTCATTGTGTATGGATGCATGATTCCCCTGTGGAGAAATTAGAAAGACTTCTATTTCTTCTGTTGGTCCATGTTCTTTTTCTCTTCTGCTTACACAGAGGGAGATTTCACTCAAAATGGGAAAAATATTTTTTTCCCCAAAACAAGGATGTCCTGTTTTGACTATTCCCTCCAGCCTGAATAGAAGTTACAAGGAAGGAGTTAGAAGTCCTCTAAATCTTTTATTAAGAATTTATCTTTATATAGGCTGCCAAAATGTGGAAAGGAGCTGGATGGCAGCAAAGAATCTCTGGATTTCCTTGTTGTTATCGAATGATCACACATTTAGCACACACTTGGGATAGCCCTATGTTTCATGAAGAAAGATAGGCAAGAAACAATGGATAGAAACTATTCAAGAAGAGAAGCAACCTGGTATTAAGGAGAAACTTCCTAACAGTAAGAACAATTAACCAGTGGAACATCTTGCCTTCAGAAGTTGTATGTGCTTCATCACTGGAGGTTTTTAAGAAAAGATTGACAGCCACTTGTCTGAAATGGTATAGGCCAGTGATAGCTAACCTTTTTGCCATCACGTGCCAAAAGCGGAGGGAGTGGGGGGTGGTCACGCACGTGCGTGCCACACCCATAATTCTATGCACCCTGCCCCCCCTGTGCAAGCATGCGTGATCCCCCCATGGTCCCCCCGTTTTGGCATGTGATGCCACGGTGGGCCCGGTAGGCCGTTTTTCGCCCTCCCCAGGCTCCAGAGGCTTTCTAGGAGCCTGGGGAGAGCGAAAACAGCCTTCCCCACACTCCCCTGGAGGCCCTCCAGAGGCTGGAAACAGCCCATTTGCTGACTTACGGTGGACCCAGAAGGCCCAAAAATCAGCTGGCCAGCATGCACATGCGTGGTGGAGCTGAGCTAGGGCAACAGTCGCGTGCCCACCAATACGGCTCTACGTGCCACCTGTGGCACTCGTGTCATAGGTTCGCCATCACGGGCATAGGCTCTCCTGCTTGAGCAGAGGGTTGGGCTAAAAGATCTCTAAGGTCCCTTCCAGCTCTATTCTGATTGATGGGATGGTAGAGGAAAGTATGAGTTTTTTCAAAAAGTAGGCACAAATCCACTCTCCAAAAAGCTAATGCTGCAACAATTCGATACTATGGCTATCGTAGCTGAGCTGTAAAAATCTAGATGGCCATTAGGTGGCATCAGAGCAATTTTTTTTCAGTTGGTATGACAATAGGTAACAATCACCTAGCAGGCAAAAGTGTCTGATAGAACAGCATTGAACGCCTTTCCTGGCTTTTTAAAAACATCCCTCTCATTGTTCACAGCGAGAGTCCCATTGTGGAGTCATTCAGGATGCAGCAGAAGGCTCCGGGGGGAGTACTCCATTTTTGTATTCAGGCCCTTCTGAGCCAAGGTCACAGCTTTTCCATCACCCTGTAACTCAGAGGAAGAAACATCCAGCAGAATCCCAACTGTCTGAGAGCATTTCCACATGACCTGATAAATGCAGTTTGAAAATGCTTCAGCAACCATTTTTGGAGCAGATAAATCGGTTTTGTTATAAAGTTTATTAAAAGTTTTTAAAAGAACATAAAAGTTAACACAAAATAGCACAGAATAAAAAGGACAAAGAGAGAGAGACAGAGAGAGATAAATTGCAAAAAGAAAAGATAAAAAGAAAAAGAAAAAAATTCTGATTTCTTTTGAAGCAAATACATGAATGATTACAAAGTTATCTCTTAGCTTATGATGACACTACAAAAAACTTCATTTTTTTCTATTATCCATTTTTTTTTCTAATCATCAAGACCACAGGTGTTAAATATATTTTTTTCTGTTTCATGCAAAAAGTCTATAAGGGTCTTACAATCAGCCAACAGTGACAAATACGATTTTTAAAGCCAATACAAAATTCCACTATGGAAAGTAACCACCAAATTGATGATAGATTTTTTAACATGGACACCTGGCTAGAGTTTGCACAATCTGCTATCTGTAATTGGCTGCTTTGTGTTATGCAAAACTCAATCAGGCTGGTTAGGTGAAGGTCCAATGTATTCTGTGAATCCAATCTGTTGGGTTATTCCAGGAAACCACAACTCACATTTTGTACAAACGCTGTCCTAGTGTTTGATCTTACTGAATTCCCTTCATGAATCCCATTCATCCGACCACATATTGGAAATATATAGTAGCTTTTTTCTATCAAGTAAGCTGGAATTGTATGAAACAAAACAAAATTCCGTGAAATAAAACTCTTTTAAAATTGCTTGCTCTGCCCATTAAATGGATTAACTAGGAATATTATTTTTCTTTCAGATGGTACGGTTTATATAATAGGTAGAAGTAACGTAACATTTGTGGTGAATGCATGCAAGATATTTGAGCTGAAAAGATTTCTGACAATTTGGGTCACACAAAGTTACTGGCCAGAGCTGAATGATTTTAAAGGCCTCTTCATAAAAATGTTGTCAGTTTAATCACTTGGTGACTCCATGCTGGTCATGAAGTTGCATCCTTGCCATCTTTCCACTTTGCAAGAATAAAGGCCAACCTGTGGCCAATTAGTCGCATATAAATGTGATTCTGTGACATTTTTGTTTCTAAAGTCTTAGTATAAAATGATAGTTAAGGAAATGACTGGTGATAAAGATAAGGAATGTGGCTGTGCAATTGTCAATTTTTCTTTCCACGTGGAAGTATCATAAAACAGAATAAAAGAAAAACCATGCTCAGTTATAGGTGTTTTCCATCTTTGGAAAATTAGCATTCTACATGAATCACTGATAAATAAATTAATATAATACATGTTTTCTTATTGTCTCTTCAGGCTATATGCTGTATTAATTATCTGGCTCTCGACAATTAATATGAATGGCTGCTATCCAATTGTTGCATCTATGGTAAGTAAGAAAATTTCTGTGGTTAGAGATGCAGTGTGTTATTACTTTTAAAACCATCATGTCAAGCTACTTTAAATTCCAGTATTATCAAATGTATTAATCCTCTTTATGTAACTCGTAATATATCTTTACATGTACCTTGCTTTATTAAGCTTTTTTTTTTGCATTGCTGTAAAAATTGTACTAATCTTGCACTTATTGATTTCCATCAATGTAGATTATAGTTACTTTATCTGAAGTATGCTGTTCTAGTGACTGAAGCATGAAACTGGGAATTAAGATATTTAGTACTATATATCTGCTTTACTACTGTTTCTTTTTACTTTTTTGGTACATCTAACTTTTGCAACCCTATTTAATTTAAGTCAATACTTTTTCAACAAATCTTCTTCTCATATATACTGTATGTGTACATTTAAAACTATAAAATCAAACTATAATATTTAAATATGCACATATATGATATGTGTACATTTAAAACTATAAAATCAAACTAAACTATTAATATTAGGTTCCAATAAAAATGTTCAAATGTTCTAATTAGTTGGGTGGCAGATCAAATTCCTGAAAAAAAGGAATCTACACATATTGAATATATGATGAGTTTTCAAAAATGAATTACTGCATGAAGATATGTTGATGCCAATATAAATGATCAAATGACATTGGGAACAGAGCACATCATTGGGTATTATTTGCTAATCTTACGAGTCTGCATTGGTGGATTTAAAATTAAAATAATAATTAGTATAACATTTCTAGTTCTTTCCCAAATGGATTCAAATTATTATATACGGTCATGATTTTCAGAAAATATAAACATTATATTAATTTGCTTTCAATTGTTAAAATTCATAGACTTATTCAGTATCAAAGCCTTCCTACTTGCTTCAGATTGACACCGGTACAGCTGGTTTTATAACAGGTTTCAGTCGCAGAGTGTTGATTTTCAGTATAATGAAATCTAAATTATGCGATTTTGCCAATTGTCAGAAAAATACATGGGATGTTCCAATCACTACCTTTGAACCATATCAAGTTTTTCTCACACTTCCTGCCAATTGTCAACAAGAAAATGTTTACAATTTTCATGATGCAGCCTTGTTTTCAGTGGATGACACCAGTATATTTCCAGGGACAACCATGGGACAGGTGCATTGATTAAAAAATGTCAAGATGGTAGTTACAACTGTATGATCAAAACCCTTTTATACATGAGTTGTGCATAGTGACATGAGGTATACTTAAGCATGATTTTAATGCAAGAAAATTGGAGGTTCCATGCATTAATTTTTCAAATAGTTGTTATTTAGCACAATTCAAATATTATAACAGCTTTTCATCTGTAATGCAAATAACGAGCAGAGCAACAGTGAGACCAAATCCCTAGAAATTTGTTTATTAGGTCTAGTCCTCATGCAGCAGATACAATTTATCTGACACACAACAGTGTGTTTCTTTGGATACAGAGTGAAATAAGGAAATTATCCATGAATGAAAAGAAATCATCACTAAAAAGCATAAACATTATTCAGGATGGTCATAAATACTTTGGAACTTCCAATTAGAACATATTTTTATGATAATTAAGTTCTGCTTGTTTCTTCATTTCCCATTACTATAAAATTTAATCTAGAGTTCCTTGCTGTCTCCGGGCATGTATACTATTATAACAAAATAGTTTCTTTAGGGAGGTTGATCACTCATTTTATACAGAATCTAATTACACATGCAACAAAGATTGAATTTTGCATTGCTGTTTTCTGCTAAATATTTTCATCCTTTGAGATGAAGTCATGTTTAAGACATGGCATCACAGAAAAGAAAGCTTATAACTCAAACCATTTACAGAAATTGGTTTGTATGTAAAAGTTCCAGATTTAATCCTTGGCATCTCCTGGAGATACAGGGAAAGGCTCCTTTATCCAAAGGATAAAGCTAGAAATTATGTTGATTGCTGTTTTCATTCACATGTTGGAAAACTGTCAATGGCATAATGACATGTGCATGAAAAAGAATCAGGATCAGAGGAAAGGATGTTCCTGTAAAAATAAGCTTTAAGTGTCAAATATAAGACAATATACGTGGGTACATGCATAATGTTGTATTTATTTATTTATTCATTCATTTATATTGTTATGTTTATCTTTATATTAGAGGTGGAGACCCTTCGAGAGCTGTATGCAATGTAATTTCATTGTAATGTATACCAATTAGTTTGCATTCAAAGTGACAATAAAATATTCTACTCTGTTCTGTTCTGTTCTGTTCTGTTCTTTCTGTTCTGTTCTGTTCTGTTCTATTGTATTCTATTGTATTGTATTCTATTCTATTCTATTCTACTCTACTCTACTCTACTCTACTCTACTCTACTCTACTCTACTCTACTCTACTCTACTCTATTAATCCCAATGGCAATGGAATATAATATAAATAAAGATAAAGTTATTAAATAGATAGATAGATAGATAGATAGATAGATAGATAAATAGATAGATAGATAGATAGATAGATAGATATTGTAGATAGATAAACAAAAAACTGATGTTGTACAGTATTTCACTTTCTCTAAATAGTGCTACCACACCATACCTTAAAAAATATAGATGATCTGTTTATTGTGGAAGAGGGGGCAAGACAGCAAACATTAGCCATTTGCTGCCATTTCATGGCATTTTACAGCCCAGGGATGATAGCAATGGGTCCAGGCTAAACAATAAAAACATTATTTCATAAAATAATGAAATAAATTTAGGAAGAAACAAGCAATTAGTTAGGGACAATTTCCTCAAGCAAAATCTTAGTTGACCAATAATAAAATAGAAAATAGTGTCTAGACACATGGAAATGACAATGCTTAAATATTATACTGCTGGAGCATTTAGCAACAACAGAAGTATTTTTTCTTGAGAGTTCAAAATGGGACATTTAGAAAACAAAATGAAGGGCAAACTACTGCTAAACCTCCAGTCTGTCTGTGTATTTATGCTGATTTTACGATGCTATCTTAAAATCTAATTACTAGGATGAAAGGCTGCAGGCTCCCAATTGAATTGGGTTTGTGATGGATTTCATCTTCCCAGGTGGGAACTCTTGCAAACACTCACAATCAGAAATCTCTCATTTCCAGAACAACAGCATTTCCTTTCGGCTAATCAGGAGGAAATGGTTTTAAAATGGGGTCTTCCAAGAATTATTTTGACATAGACCACATATCTTAACTTAATTTGTTATACTTGAAAAGAAACTCATTTGTTTCATCTTATGGAAATTTATTTACTTATTGAATTCAATTTGGGCAGCTCACAAGTCTAGATGATTTGGGGAAAAATTAACAAGTAGCAACAAACGAGCCACAAAAAGAACAGAAGAGAAAGGGGGAAAGGAGCAAGCAAACTCAGCAAACATTTCACTACCTCATATCCAGTAGATGTGCTCCAGACAGGCAAGCCTGAGAGGACAGTCAGGTCTTTATGGCCTTCCAGAAGGCCAACAGAGTAGATGTTCCCTGGACATCATAGATGACACTGTTTAACTGAAGGAACCTGGAACGTACTAATCCTATCAGCTCAAGACAATCAGGCAGACATCATGGGAAATACGTGATCCCTCAAAAAACCAGGCCCTAGACATATAGGGGTTTATATGTCATAACTAGTACCTGGAATGGTACCCAAAGCAAATTGGCAACCAGTGCAGCAGAAGTGTCCCATGGGCATACCAAGGCATTCCCATCAATGCATAAACTGTGATGCATTCTGGACCAATTGAAGCTTCTGGATGGTCTTCAAAAGTAGCCCCACATTGAGACATTGCAATAATCAAACCCTAAGGTTATTAGGACATGAGTGACTGTTTAAGGTTAATTCAAGTTTATAAAAAAGATTGAAAACTGAAATAGAAAAAGAAATTTAGAAACATAAAAGAACATTATATTTTAATTAATAAAATGAACTGGCTATTCACATGATATAACTTTTGAAATTAAATTTTATTTAAAAGTCTTCTATTTGGAAGAATTATCCCTCTTTTTTTTTTTTAAAAAAAAATGATTTATATGCCGCCCTTCTCCGGAGACTCAGGGCGGCTTACAGTGCGTTAAGCAATAGCCTTCATACTTTTGTATATTTATACAAAGTCAGCTTATTGCCCCCACAAATTGGGTCCTCAATTTACCTACCTTAGAAAGGATGGAAGGCTGAGTCAACCTTGAGCCTGGCGAGATTCGATCTTACTTTAATTGCAGACAGCTGGTGTTAAATTACAGTGCTTCTGTCTGTTGAGCTAAACCAGCATATTTCTTTTAACCAGCATATGAATTCATGATCAAACAACATTATTTCCAGATATCCTTGCAAAAATAAAAAGCATTAAATGAATTCATGATTATATTCTTCCCATACACTCCAATACTTTTAAAGTTTTAAATTACTTATACCTGTAGAGATTCACAATTATTTGCATTACTTATCTTCTGCCCATTATAAATCACTGAAAGCAAAGTAAGGTGTTTGACCCAAATGCTTCAGCAATGAAGAACCCATGAATATGCTATGGGCAAAATTTATACTTTTAAGTTAAAAATTCAGAACTATCTTCATTGTATGACAGAGTTAAATCTGGTTCTACCAACTGAGATGTAGCCCTGATAAGGGCATCCCACTTTGAAGATAATAGATTAGGAGGAGATGATCTATAAACTGTTACAGTTTTATAATAGTCCCATTTACCTAATCTTATTAATATTAATGTTTTAATTTTTAATCCTAAAGGTTTTAATTTTTTTAAAATATTCTTATCATTTTATATTGTGTTTTTATACTGTTGTAAGCTGCCTAGAATTGCCTGACAGTGAGATGAGCAAGTAAGTAAATAAGTAAGTAAGTAAGTAAATAAAACCTCCTAATCTCTAAGCATGATGAGTACAACTATCCTAGTCATTTGCAGCATTAACATTGAAGGTGCTTGAATGGCCATGTGTCCTGTTTTACAAAGGATATTCCTTTATTTAGTCTCCTGTTTGAGAAGTTGCCTGGTCCAACATTTGTATAAACATCAAGAATGATAAGGAGAAGAAACATTGGACTTTGTCTTTCAGGCTCAGATATACCTGATTGTGATCTTCCTCATATTACATTTCTAACTATATGACGGATGCCGATTGAAAAAGATTTTATGCGCACAAGAAGTTGTCATATACAACCACATGTTCCGCAGATTGCTGGTGACAAAAGCAATCCTGCATCATTATGATGCAAGCTCCATCCTTTTTATAGATGTGTTGGGGTATCTCGTGCATGTAATAAAAGTAACAGAGTTTGCCTCATCACAATGTTGCAGTATCATTTTTGTCCAAATTTTGACTAATCTTGGCTGATTCTGTATGCAAAATATATCTTCTCTTTTATCCTTTTTTCCCCCATGGGGAGGGAAATGTGAGTACTTCCATCTGTTCGTTCAATACTGTATATATTTCTGAGTTGCATTGGAAATACTCTGGCCAGTTCTTGGGCAACCCTTGAGAACAAACAATCTGTTTCCAGGATCTCATTAAACATTCTTTTTTCTTCCTTCTTGCTTGCACTGCATTCTCAGTAGCCCCCACTGCAACTATACACTCAATGTCCCAATGCCATGCAACTTTTGTCCTTAGGAAATGAAAAGGCTAGTACACTCATCTTCCTGGTGTTGCTCATATGACTTCAAAGTTTGAAAAAGAGGCACAAGAAATTGCAATTTGCCTGCGTATCCCTGAAATCAAGAGCCATCCTTCCAGGAAGAATTACTTTTTATCTTAGTACCTCTTAGTTTTTTGTCTTCCAAGGAGAAGGCCAAATATGGCGACTGGACATGAAGGCAATGGTTGGCTTTTCCTTCAAAACTCTTGGGCCTCAAATGAAATAATAAACTGTTAGGCAGATATAGATAGGTCTATGTGTGTAAGAAAGGGTATAAATTTCTAGTTTTGAATCACAGGAAGTTGTACAGCATGTGCACAAATAATACATATGTCCTGAGTTTTCTGAAATCCCAAAGACAGAGTGGAAAGATCCACACAGAAAGTGCCTGTTCTGTATTCAAAAGCTGTAGCTATGTGAAGCTGATGTTCTTGGCAAGAAGATTATTGCTAGATTATTAGTCGCATTCCCCATTCCTGTCCCGCAACTGTTTTCAAGGAAATCCAAACAACAGAGCACCATTTGCTTACAATATTATTATATTACAATCTGCAATATATGCAGTCATTCCAGGGAAAAAAAAACTGTGCTAGCATCGCCAGATATTAAAACTCAACACTCAGTATCCCTGCTCAAGTGGTAATACAGATTCATCCATACCTTTGACAGCCTAAATAGGTTTATCTATGCCTATGCATGTGAGTATGGCTGTCCTACACATATAAATTGGTAACTTATTTTCTCATCTATTTTTTTAATTTCAGAGGAATAATCCCCTTTATATGAATTGCCAGCTGCCCAGGAAATCTGATTGCCTTTTCCTGCTGCTTCTGAATGGTTGCCTAGCCAAGATGGATGGATCTGAAGAACTAGCTTTGTTCAGTTCCTTTCTGGAGAATTCTGATATTAAAAGATCTTTTCGAAACGGAGTTGGATCAGGAATTAAAAAAATATCCTTTCGAAGAGCCAAGTCATAAACAGCTGCCTAAAGAAATATTCACAAAGCAGAATCTATAAAGTTAAAATGGATGTGCTTAAAATTGTTTGTGGTGCATGAATGAATCCAATAAAACAAATGTATCAGTTTGTTCATAATGAAAGCAGATGTTTACTTGAAATGGTGGAAGCCAAATGAAACAAATGTGGTCATTCAAAAACATTTCTAAGTTAGAATATTGTACAATTTTGCATTTATGTAAAAGTGATTTTCAGCTTAATTCCGCCTGTTATAAATTTTATATTTACCCCAAAATTAAGGCCTTCAGGATCTCAAGATGAGATAAACTTTATCTGATCCTCTAATTTCATTTCTGCAACAGTCCTACGAAGTTGTTTGTGCTGAAAGATAATATAGGGACTACAGTGAAGTTTATGATTGCCAGGCTAAACAGTTTTTCCCAATTCTAGTCCAACCATAAATGGATCTATATACTGTAGGATAAAAAAAACAAAGGGAAGGAAGTGAGTTTCCGAAAACTAAGTTTACTATAGTAATATGGAATAAAATGGTTGGGGACCATTCAGTTAGAACACTGATACACGTAGTAGATGTGCCCTCAAAAGTATTTCATGAAACTTATGAATTTTAACAAATAAGTTTTTATTTTTATTTACAAACATTCTGTTGTAGAATAGAAATGATTCTATTTTTTTTCTTAAGGTCTTTTTTTTTTTTGGCAGTATAAACTTCATAGCTGTAAACTTCATAAACATTGTAGATTTTTTCAACAAGGAAAGGTCATCTGCTGAAATACGTTATTAGTGTGACTTTTACCTTGTGGCCATTTCCTTAGAGAAATGATATCACAAACTCAGCATGCTTGCATAGAGATGTTATGAAAGCATTTATTTGATGTGGCACTCTTTGATACAAAAAATATGGAATAATTACAATACTTATTTTAAATGTAAAAAAAATATGAAATGTTATTGGTAAAAATATGTGGACACTGAAAAATAACATTCATTTGTTTGGAATACAATAAAAGAATCGGTATAATCCATCAATGTTTTATATGTATAAAGACAGCGTATGTGTTTCTGGACATTTGGGGGGGGGGAAGGGTTGTGACAAAACAAAAGGACCACAGTTTGTATGTTTCTAGTGCACTTGAAGTCAGTATAGCAGGATAATACAGTTTTCTGTATTTTGATTATCCAAATAGGTCTGAGGCATGTGCATGAGAGATGGATTCAAAGTTATAAGCTTAATGGTCAGCCTAAGAATAAATAAATAAATCCGCTATCCAACTAACATTTAATCAAGACTTTAAAGTTAAACAGGAGATTGCTGATTTCCCCCAAACTTTTTTTAACATCAGAGCACATCTGTTCCACTTTAGATATGTTCTTCCTGCGAGGCAGCTTTCCCAAACTTTCTCCTCTTTCGTGGTTTGGGAGCACCGAGGATATTAGCAAACTGCACTCCTTGTTTTCCATTTACTGAGCTCATATTGGCAGTGACTGCTATTTTGCTGCCATTTGAAATCTGTGTTCTTTTACAGACTAGCTCTAGTAAAGCCATCTCTCTTCTAAAGGCATCAGGCGGTCCTGTTTATTTTATAGAAAACATGAACTGTTCCACTTGGGTTATATTCTACAACTTCATGCTGGGCAGGACCAGAACTTGGCAGGTCATGAATATGGCACCCAACCTAGGGCATCTCTGCACTGCCAAGTTGCCTGGTTGTGAGTATGGACCACCCAATGTTTCTAAAGACCAGGATCGCTGGAAGTTATCTTCTTCTCACCCTGAGCCCACAGTTGGAGTGACCTCTGCCTATGTCTTCCTGCTCAGAGATGAAAGTAGTCTTATATATCTGTCCCATGTGCCTGCTGAGCTTTCTGGTTTGGTTGACTACTCTACTGGGACATGAAACCTATCATTTTTCAGCTTTTGTCCAGAAAATCTGATGTTGTTCTATTATATGGCTTTCTCCCTGGTTCAAACCCAGCAGAAACTTTTCTTAAAATTATATTTTTCTTTAGCTGAGCTAACTGTTTTTCCTTTGGCTCTTTTTAGTTTTTAAATAAAGCTGCTGATGCACTTCTCTTCCAGTCCCATGAGATAGAAGGGTTTCGTGCCCGCCTTCCTGCCAGGTCTCAAGCCAAGGATATTCTGCCCATCAAGCAATTATTGTAGCCACTTTACCACTGAGAAAGGCCTGTCACAGAAGCATCAGCAAATACCCTTGAGGAACAGCTGAGAGGAAATGCAAGAAAGGAATTTGCACTTTAAGTTTGGTTGCCGGGCTATCTTATATGTGCATTTTGATGCTATAATTTTGGGTACATAAAATTAAACTTAACTTCGTGTAGATTTAATTTAATATGACTCTGTATGACTGCATCTCTATGTATAATACATATATGTATATTATATTATATTCTAAGTGTGTGTGTGTGTATCTGCACAGGCAATAAGAAATGGAAATTCGGGAGGCACATCAGCAGAGCAATGGGAGGATTGGGTGAGTGTCTCCACAGCAGGGAAGAAATCCATCAGGTTCTGACAGGTTCTGAAGAATCGGTAGCGGAAATTCTGAGCAGTTCGGAGAACCGGTAGCGGAAATTTTGAGTAGTTCAAAGAACTGGCAAATACCACTTCTGGCTGGCCCCAGAATGGGGTGGGAATGGATATTTTGCAATATCCTTTCCCCAGGAGTGGGGAGGGAATGAATATTTTGCAGTATCCTTCCTCTGGAGTGAGGTGGGAATGGAGATTTTGCATGCCCACCATCCCTGCCATACCCACCAAGCCACACCACGCTCACCAAGCCACACCCACAGAACCGGTAGTAAAAAAATTTGGATTTCACCACTGCCCCACAGCACATCTATAGGATTAAAGGCCTCAGGAGAATGTTTTCGCAGGATCTTGGTAATTGCTCATTCATTTTTAAATAGTGTTAAGCATACTTAGGGACTTATGAGTTCTTTTTCATTTTTGCATTTGTGTCCCTTTTTTAAGTTTTCCTTTTTTTAAAAAAGATACACGGCTGCAAAATGGGCTTTTCCACCTCAAAATGCTGACTCGACATACTATTGTTAGATCTTTGTACATGGCGTTATTCAAAGCCAAAGATGCACAGAAAGCTGTAGGTAGGCTTAAAGTAGCTTCCTTAAGAATAGATTGCTCCATTCTCTTGCCTTACAATGTATTACAGCAGTTTAGACATTAGGATATCGCAACCCTGCAAATCACAACTTATGATCAGTAATTAAAGTGTTATTTATATACTATACTTGGGAAATGAACTGCATTTATCTTCACTAAGATGTCAGAAGGAAAGGAAGGGTGTAATACAGTACAGGCTGTTATCGCTTTCCCTCAGAGAACAGTTTTCAAACATTGTATTGCTTTCCAGAGCACAGTGCCGATCAATGGACAATGGCCTTATGGGATTAAGCTCCACAACCAGTATAGCTTTATGGGATTAAACTCTGCAAACATATGGAACAATGTCTTTATGGGATTAAATTCTGCAACTAGCAAGAAGATAGCTTCTTCTCTTCCCTTGCTTGAACATTTTCCCCTGAGCTCTTTCAGTTTTCTTTCTTGCTTCTATAGATTACACTTCTTCAGAAAGAGCCTACTTTTGTATTCAAAGAAACACAAAAATCTGCAGACTTTTATGATGGGGAGAAATACATCACTTGACATGATTAGATCTTGCTGCGGAGCAATTAATTTCACTGATATATTGATGCAGGGAGTGAATTCATTTTAGCATGAAAAGAAATATTCCAACCGCTTTATCTGCAGTGTTGAATTGTAGTTTCCTTTTTTCTTTTTCTTTTTCTTTTTTGCTGCAGAATTATTTATCTGCTCCATTGACATATGTGAGAAGATTTTAAAGACACAGTTCAGTTGCTCAGATCTGACAGTTTCTGATCGGAAATTATTTATCCTCATTCTTGGAATGTTCTGACTGCAGAATCTTTGCTTGATAAATTATGTTTTCCTTGAGGTCTTTTATAGAGCTGCATTTTGCATTATGCAATAGGTTCTTATAAAAAATGGCTCTTGCATTGTGGGTTTCAGTCTTCTTTCCTGATGATGCACCAGAGGGATATCTTGCTAACTGTTTTTAAATGATATGGCATGATATTAAAAGAATCTTTTCTAATATCACATCAGTTCTTCAACAATAACCTCATCTCACATTCCCAAAACATTTCTGACATTTGCTAGATTTATCTGAATTTGTTAAATATAAATTAAGGGTGTTCTCTTTTTCTATACACTATTTACTCTGGATCAGATTGAACAGTTTATTCCTTGAATAACTTAATTTACTGAAATTAAAATACAGATTGAAATGAGTTATTTTTCAAAGTACACATTTATCAGTACAAAAGTTAGAAACCAATGTGCTTCTCTTTAAGGACTATGCATACAAAAATATATGTACCAACAGAAGAGAATATTTATAGCTCAGGATTGAACTGCGGGATCCTTGATACCCTCTCAGCTTGGTTGTAGTCTTTCAGATGTTTCATTATCAAATAAGGTAACATCATCAATGTTAGTAATGTTACTAGTTTGGTAGTGAAACATCTGTAAGAAAACAACCATGATCCGGGAGCACCAAGAACCCCACAAAAATATATGTTATGGGAAAATACATAAAAATGACATGATTAAACTCATTCAAAAACACAGAATAGGATGATCCTTCCATTTCTAATAGTAATCATTTCTGGATTGTTCTGTCTGGAGCAGGAAATTGCTTTGAGCTTTTTCAAGAAATATAAATAGTTCAGATAAATGAAATAAATTTTCCAAGTGGTTTGCACCAACACAATGGAGAAAGCGGAACATTGAACATTCCACAAGATAACCTGATTGGTTGGAGGAAAAAAATCCCTTTGTGATGTTTATAGCCATAGGGTAAAGATATTAAATTGTAATCCAAAGGACAAAAGATGATGAAAACCCATATCTTCTTGGACCATATTTCACAAATGCAAAAAGAAACCAAAGATCTTTTCAGCATCCAATGAGATTAAATAGCCAAGTCTAATTTATCTGGTGCATTGACCAAAATATTAATCATCAAACATTATTATCAGATACTTGTCTATTTTTTTATAAATGCAGACTGAGATGGGTGATTTATTCCCAGTATTACTTTTGGTAGTCTCTTGGCTGGTATTGCAGTTAATGTTTTAGCACCTATGTTAAAGAAAGATATATAACAATTCTGCAAATTGAACATCTGGTGATGCTTTAATATTACTATAATTAACATCTCATAAAATGATGAATTACATACAGAACAATTATATTATTGGTAGTAAACCTCTAACAATATAGGTGCCAATGCATTCCATAAAGTTCTATACCAGTGTTTCTCAACCTTGACGACTTTAAGATGAGTGGACTTCAATTCCCAGAATTCTGGGAGTTGAACTCTACTCATCTTAAAATCACCAAGATTGAGAAACATTGTTCTACACCATTCAACAGGAAATCCATCAAGTTTAGGGTTTCCCTCCAATGGAAGGGAACTATGTTTCTCTTCTTATTTCTTATGCCAGTTTCTCCCCTCTTGCTCAGATATCCTTCCATTATAATATTTCCAAAGGAATTAATAATTTGTTCTTTAGTTAGAGGTATCTCCTATTTATATAATTGAATATAAAATCATAAAACTGGTAACAGTTTTAGTACATAACTGAATGTTGCTGGCCTGAATTCCAAATATAAAAATTTGTGGTTTTTGTTATTTTAACTAGTGAACCAAAAACCTTTCAGGTCCCTCTATTGATTCCCAATAGTCCTGAATGTAGCAGACCAGATTTAACCTTAGTTATTATAAATATTTAATATGATTTTTTTGTGGGTTTTCTAGCATAAGACAAAAGTAAGTTGTTAACCTTTTTTTCCAACTAAGATTAAAATCTCTAAATCTCCTTTTGCTGAGATGATAGTTCCTTATGAGGTGCTTATGTGGTTCGATGCTCTTTCTTTTTAACATCTTCATGTTGAATAGCTTTGTGTTGTGCACCAATTATGCTTGTTTCTAGATCAGTCACTCATGCCCTAGATATCTTCTGTTTGGACTAATTATAATATGTTCTACATGGGGCTGTCCTTGAAAGTATCTGAAAGCTTCAACTGATACAGAATGCAGTAATGCAAGCAGTAATGTGTGCTTCCAGAATGGCACATATTATATCTCTGTTCCACAAGCTGCATTGGTTGCCAATTTGCTTATGAGTCTAATTATAGGGGCTGGTTTTAATCTTTAAAGCCCTTCGTGGCATGATAATCTTCATTATGCTATCTGAGGGGGTCTCCCCAATAACATCAGCCCATCCGGTCCCATCTGCTAGAGAGCTACACTTGGTGTGCCCCAGGATGTGGGCCCTCTCTGTCATGATATCTATGTCAAGCTTCGTTGTTATCTCCAAATAAATGAATTTCCAAACGCCCGATCTTTGAGGAAATTTTTCTCTTTATTGAGCATAACGAACTGACCCTGACTCAATGCGCAGTTAGCACTGAACTTTGCCCCCCCCCAAACTTCTCTTTCCAGTTCCCAATTCTCTGCGTCTCATTGGCCATCTTCCAAGTCACTCTTCTCATCCCATCTCCGTCAGTTCACAGGAATGTCCCCCCCCAATCCCATCTCCGTGGAGACAGTTCTTCAGGGGAATTAAATAGGTGAAAGTTCAAGCCTCTCCTCTCCGTCCTTATGGCAGCTTGGAAGCTGACAATCTATCTTATTCTTCTTCTCCACTTTCCTTCATGTAGTGTGGCTAGCTCCATCTCTGCTGAAGTTCAGGACGTCCCTCAAAACCTGGCTTTCTGACAAGGCCTTGGTTTCCAGGGGACTGGGTGAAATCTTACAATGGCTTCATCACTTGGCTGATAATTATTTTCTTCTAGTTTTAATTTTTAAAATAATGTCTGCTTTACATTTTAACAATAATTGTTTTATGTATTTATTGTTTTTAATGTTTTGTTGTATTCTGCCCAGAGTTACTTTTTGGGAGATGGGCAGCTATATAAATTTGATAAATAAATAAATAAATAAAATAATAATGATAGATCCCCAAATAAATGCCTTAAAGATATGCCAAGAATAACACATTGATTTTATTTATAAAACAGAGAAAATTTCCTTCTTGATATGTTCCGTAAAAGAGAAATTTCTTGTAAGAGAAATAGTTGGATACCATCTAGAATTAGCTAATTCCAGAATAAGACTCACTGAAGTGTGATTTGGGATTGCAATGTGCTTTGATGGCTTGTTCTTCAGAGAGGAAGAGGACTTTGACAGAAATGTGCAAGAACTGTTACCTAGACAAAGGGGACTAAAACCGTTTTTAAAACATGAGAAACAAGGTAATATTTAGAAATGGCTCAAATACACGCCTTCCTAATACACTGGGTTCAGAAAATGGGGCGAACAGGTAAAATGTAATCAGGCTTGCAAGTTTCTGATATTATAACCAATCTCAGTAAAGGTACTTCAGGCCTTGTTGTTGTCAGTGTAGAGTTGATTTCCTGGTCTGAACTACCTAGTGGGAC
Organism: Pantherophis guttatus; assembly: GCF_059756535.1. Classification (NCBI taxonomy): domain Eukaryota; kingdom Metazoa; phylum Chordata; class Lepidosauria; order Squamata; family Colubridae; genus Pantherophis; species Pantherophis guttatus. The sequence goes on from NC_142068.1 coordinate 62,145,509, forward strand.
TGACTGACATACACACACACACAGTCATTGTATGAAATTCATACAATCTTTGCCGAAGTGGAGAAAGACAGCTTTAGATGAAAATGCAATGCTAAGAGGGGAATTATAGTCATCAAGCTTCATGGGGTGTTAATTGCATGTGCTGCCGTTTCAAAGTCATCCCCAGATGAGACACTCTTGAATCCACTAGCTGCATTTTCACAAGAAGAATGAGGTCAGCAGATTGCCAGAGTTATTAACCTGTTTCTGACCTCCAAGTAAAGAGTCTTAAATAACTAGGGCTTGAAATAATAAAAAAAGACACTTAAGAACAATGGTATCTATATTGTAATTGGGCTTCAAGAAAAGCCCAGTACAACCAGTTGGCAGTGTTCTCTCCAGATCTTACGACGAAGCTGAAATTGAAAATGCTGAATCCATCAAGTGAGCAATATGGGGCTTTGAATATATAATCACCATATTCAGGAACTGTGCAAGCATGCACTGACTTTCTATTTCCCTAAGCATTCATTTTCTTCAGGGTGTTTAATAATCTACAGGTTATCCTGGAGTGCAACAAAAAATTGCAGTGGGAGTTATACAATAGCAAAAGACTAAAAAGTCTGATTTCTATATACCAAACTGATGAAGAGTGGGAACGGTTGCATAAAGTGTAACAAAGAGGTCATTTGCCCCTTCCTCCCAGGAAGCCAGATTTAAATTATACTTTTTAAAAGCCATGTTAAAAATCTCTTGTTACCTCAAGCCAAATACTCCAGAAACTATTTCACTCTAGGTTTCTGCTTATTACAACCTCATAGCAATGAATACAGAATTATAGAGGGGCCCTGGCGATTATGTGGCCGACAGTTCTAGTAGCTTCTACAAGTCGAAGTAAAGCCACCACTGTTGGCTCAGGAAGCAATTTTAAGGGAAAGTGTTTTGTATTGAACTCCAACATCCTTCTGATATGCTTTCAAGTAAATATAAGAGCCATATGGTAGTCTCTTCAGTTTATCCCCCAATATTTGGCACTCTTCCTCTATAGCTGGGGTGTGAACTTAGACTTCACAGTGCTTTTACAGCCCTCTCTAAGCAGTTTACAGAGTCAACATCTTGTCCCCACCAGTTTGGGTCTTCATTTTACTGACCTTGGAAGGATGGAAGGCTGAGTCAACCTTGAGCCTGGTGAGATTTGAACTGCCAAATTGCGGGCAGCAGTCAGCAAAAGTAGCCTGCAGTACTGCACCCTAACCACTGCGCCACTGCGGCTCATATGATGGCTGCCTCAGGAATTCTGGAAGTCCACAAGTCATAAGGGAGCCATTGTTCCCCCATCTCTGCTAGATTGTTCACCAGCAGTTGTTCACCAACTGCTAGAGTTGGTGAAATAGTTCATGAATTTGTTTTGTATTCAGGGTCAATAATCTTCTGTTTTTTTTTTAAAAAAAGGAGACAGGAAGATAAAAGAGACTTCTGTGTGACATCTGGATAGCTGCTACGATATTTTGACCTGGACATAAAAAACTATCTAGCTATGATCATATCAGGCAGAAGTTGGATTTATGCTTCATCAGTATGTCTAACATTGTTAGTTTGAACAATGTCCTATTGTTTCAAACTACAACCTCACTAGTTACCATATTGTGATTCGTCGTTTCAATAATTCTAGCCCACAAGACAGAAATCTTTGCTTTCCACCATTGCTATTTAGCTTATTAAAAGAGAATATTATTAAATTATTTATTATTATTAAAATTTATCTCTGAAGTAATCAAATAGCACTAAAGACTTCAAGAATACATTACTGAAGAGAATAATTCTCATCTCTGAAGCAGACCACTCCCCCTCAGAAAATATTTATCCTTAGCAGGCCATGATACAGATGGGCCCAAGCATTTCCTTTTATTCCATCTGCAATTCTTTTCAAAGGAGGGAATTCTTTTATAATAGCATTCATGCCTATGTATTGCTGATATTTATTGAAGGGATGATGATTATTCAGTAGGCTGTGCAAATCTTTCAAAAGAGGGGCTTTGGAACTTGTAGGAACAAGTTAAAATAGATGTGACTTTTTTCTACGTTTGCACAGCTACTTCAGAAAATGCTCCTGGCTGACTCCACTCACACATGAGTCCATTTCCACTTCACATCTATCCTGGGGCATTCTGGAACACGCCTCTTGGAGGTTCTGCACAGTCCTAGTTATATAGATTTGTATAGTAGCTCACTGATTTTAAGTGCTAAAGAGGGAGAGTCCAAGGTAGAAAAACAGAGAGAATGTATAAATTAAGATGTCTTTTCCTGAAGGTTGGCAATCAATCAACAAAATTGATCAACAGAAGATGGGAAAGACAGGAAAAATGTATTTGTTTTTAAGATGCCTGCTCTTAATAAAGTAGGCAAAAGATTGCTAGATGGCTTCCACATTGACAAGTCCATTGTATTAACTGCTATCAAGTAAGTGTGAACAAAGTTGGTCCTAATATTTCCAGAGGCATATCAGCAAGCCCTTTCTATTCCTGGTGCAACATTTCCAAAGTCAGCTAAATTATTATGGCAATTGAGGCAGAAAAATCCCACAAGTAATCTCATCCTTTTCCCCTGAAATAAAAATAAAAGAAATATAGATTAACTATAATTTGTTTACCTTTTTGTAACAACTGAAAAATTGGCTCTCTATAGGGATTGTCCCACTTTTTCAAATGGTAGGGCCAACCTGGCAGAAGTAAAAGCAAAGTTATATTGCAATCTGGATTGCATATTTATTATATATCTATTGGATATAGATCCAATCTGGGTTGGTCACCAAGACGAGAGATTTTAGTCTTCCAAGCTTTCGGACTCATGCTGGAGCCCATCTTCAGTGAACTTATCTCTAGTACACACTGCATCCAAAACCTTGGAAGACTAAAACCCCTAGTAGTGGTGATTGGATCCTGCAACGTTAACCTGGGACATGTATATTTGCCTTCATTCAAAGTTATATCATCTAGACTGTGTTTTGCTAGAAGAATATCCTACTTTTCCTACCTTTCAAATTGAACTGAACTGGTTCAGTTGTAGCACTGATTTGTCCTATTTAGCTATAGAGAAGATTTTTTGTTGATCAGCAGGGGTATTTGACGGGAATAGATAGATCAAGGTAGAACAAGAGATCAAGACAAAATCCTAGGCATAAAATAGCCTTCCTCAACCTGATGGCTCCCAACTATATTAGTCTATCTAGGAAGTAAGTAAATATCTGACATTAATGGAAATTTGAGAAAGGCCATTGTAAAGAGGTAAAACTTTTATGAGATGGAATTGATGCAAACAGTATATCTGTGATGGGCACATTCACATTTTTGCAGATAGAATAGAATGATTTGAAATCCAGAGTCAGAATGTTTTGTGTTCTTTCCTCTGTAATCAGCAAGGGAATCTAAGCGATGTTACTGCAGAAAGATAACATAAGTCGAAGTTATTAATGTTTTTTGTTTGTCTCTTTTAATAAGTTGTGATGGATGCTAAGAATATTAGACTGTTTCATTCTTTGTCATAAATTTCTCCTCCTGCCTTTGTTATTGTTCCACTTACTACTCAAGTTATGGAGGTGATGGGAATAGGCCAGTGGGAATATGTGGGAATGGGAGAAACATTTGCTGCAAGGCATTTCCCCACTTTAATAGCATACATTTCCCCTTAACTGTAGTGCATGAAAACAATAGAATGTAAAACCATATTAAATCTGTTATGCTTTCCACATTGTACTTTTTAATATCTCTGTTCTAGCTTATCCAAGCAGAGTGAAATCTTTGCAACTGAACAGCATTGTATCAGTCGCACAATAAAAAAGCAATGAGGCCCAACTAGAAAAAACATCTGGCTTTTCTTTTTCTTTCCTGGTATTAAATGACTCTCCAAAATACCAGCAGTCTTAGAAATGACCAAATGTTTTTGCCTCTTATAAGAATGCCCTTAGACTTTGAGTGAGAATTTTCAAGCATTTGTGATTCTTCCACTTTAAAATGTTTCAAGTGGATCTGGGAGAAATGATGGCAGTATTTGTAATATTTTCCTAAAGAAAACACTGCCACCAGCTGGATAATAAATAGCTTGGAAGTGAAGCTTCACATGAAATTCACTTATATTTTATATATGGTTGCTTGGCTTGAGAAATTTCTTTTTATTAGGGGGAGATGAATTTACCTCATGAATACACAGAGTATGATGATAAATATTTTTATTTACTCATGTAATCAATTTTGTCAGCCAAAATAGAGGTGGGGAAAGATCTCTTTTGACCTTCAGCTTAGTGTTAAAATAGATAACCAAATATGTAAGCTTGCCTACAGGTAATGATCCTATCCTTTGTGCCATCATTTGTGGTCCCCCAAAAAGAAAAGGTTATGTAGATATGCAAATTATTAACTAGGAAACTGAATCAGTAACGGAATGTGATGGCATCAACACTAAACCTTTGTAGGGTCTTTTTTATGTTATTGTAATGAAGTTATTGATACCTTGCATCACCTACTTTAAATGTGTTTCTTTCCTCTCTTTATGCAAGAAAGAAGAGAAAATGTTTGCCTCACCTTGCAAAGCAATCAGAAGCTCAGCCATCTGTGGAAATATTTGCTTGAATCTAGGTTTACTTTAATATGGAGTTAAGGTCTGGCAGAAGGATGAATGGCTGGTTTGCTCACAGTGATTTCCAAGAGTGTTTTTCGTGAGATAGTTTAGGTGACTACTATGAAACATTTGTAGTCTTAATAGCATCTCACTTCAATTGTAGCCTGAGCTTGAAAGAAAGAAACAATCTGTTCTTGGAGAGAGGCCAGTGTACTTGGAGATGAAAGATTCTAGGATAACCTTGTTCAACTCTTCAACATTTCCAGATGAAGCATTTTTTATGCAATCAACTTGGCTTATTCAAGAAATTTCATGGTTGATTCAGGCAGCCATATCTTTATTTGTAACAGGCTCTCTTCATTTTTTCCTCACAAAACCCCGTCAAGGCAGGCATTATATGGCAGTTGGGATACTCTTTATCATTTAGCTTTAGAAGGCTAAAGGCTAAAGCTATGATCTTATACTCTTTGAAGGGTCCTCGGTGCTCTCTGAGCTCGGTTGTTCTCTTGCAGGCATTTCATTATCCAAACTAGGTAACAATATCAGTGCAGGATGATGTTACCTAGTTTGGGTACTGGAACATCTGCAAGAGAACAACCAAGCTCAGACAGCACCAAGGACCCCTCATTTCAACCCTGAGCTACAAATATTCTCCTTTATTGATACCTATAGTGTTTATTAAAGTCCACCTATTTAAAAACATTACATGACCACTCTACTTACTAATTGCTAAAACTATTATTACGGATCATTTATGTGACATCGAAAATAAAACAAATGTAGCCAAGATTGTGTGTGGCAAATGTGGCCCTACGGCAGAAGACATACAGTGAATGTGTGCTCAGTTGTGATAGGGTACTTAGCTGTGTCAAAGCCATGTCTCTTGAAACGATAGGAAGGAAGTGCTAAGGAAAGTGGAATGGACAGGCCATCACTATCTTCAGTAACCTGGATACTCCACTGCTGTCTAAAATCAAGGTTTTAGATTTGCTCATAATTGTTAGGCTTCAAATCCACTTCAGGATTTCCCTGAAGATCGCATTTGTGTGTGTGTGTGTGTGTGTGTGTGTGTGTGTGTGTGTGTGTGTGTAAGAGAGATAGGGAGGGGGGAAGGGAGAGAGAGGGAGAGGGAAAGGAAGGGGGAGGGAGGGAGGGAGAGAGAAAATCAGACAATCTTTTTCCAGTTTTGCTAATTAAGAAATTTTGGAGAGTAAAGTCAAGCCTGACAGGTATCCATTTCTTTCAGTTACCTCCATGTTCTGTTTCTTTATTGGTAATTTTAACCTTCCCTATTGCTTAAATGGCCACTGCCTTTAGCTTTCTTTTATTTCTGTCTGTAATGCAGACCTTCCTGCAAATATCCCTTCAGAAGCCAGTTTTAAATTTAAAGAAATATGGTTTCTACTCTTCAGAGAATTACTTAGAAATACATATCAAACAATTCTTCATTTGGTTATATAAGACACAAACCCTGGACCTTTGCTTCAGAAGTGCTAAAATAACAGCATATGCAAAGTTATGGTGATGTGATCCTCATTTCAGTTCTTGAAGAGATACATAAAATCGCCCTTGGCATGGTATCCATGAAAAAAAAAATTATATGAGACAGGTGTGAAACCCAGCCACTGATATACTCAAATTAACTTTCCTATGTGTGCTGTTTCAAAGGGAGCTTACATAATACCATTAGTAAGTGAGAAAGCCAAATGCAAAGAAGATGGACATTTTCTGTTTAGATGCTTCCCAGTGTCAGAAATTTAAGCCAATCTGTTCACTTCCCTGCTCTAGATTATGCAGAAGCTTTAACAAGGACACAAAGTGGTTGTGTTGCTCTTCAGGTAAGTGCTACGACAAATGTAGAGCTGCAAAGTAGAGCTGCAATCAAAGGAGATATAGACATAGACTTAGATGGTGTTCATTTCAATGTCAGTATAATTATAGATATACAGTATTGATATGGACATAATGCCTTGAAGTCCATTTTTGACTCCTGGCAACTGGACTAATCCCCGTAGTTTTTTTGACAAGGTTTTCAGAAGTGGTTTGCTGAGAGAGGTCACCAGCTGGCTTTGTGCCTAAGGTGGGACTAGACCTCACAGTCTCTTGGTTTCTAGCCTGGTGCTTGAACCACTACACTAAACTCACTCTCAGTTTATTCATTGTTGTTTATTTACTTACCAGATTTATCTTTCATCTTTCCATTTATATAGAAGCAGCCATGGCAGCTTTCAAGAGTCAAAATAACATTAGTAATTTTAAACGTGGCAGGAAAATAATTAATTAAAACTGAATTCATGACCTTGGGAGTTGCAGAAGCATACCAGTGTTTCCTTTGTTTTTGGAATTGTAAAGACAAATTGCTACTTAAAACAGCCATATCCTGCCACCACCAAATTCTGGAAGACACTATTGATTTGAGAATCTTTTCTGAGGATAGGTACTCTTCTTCTTTCAAAAGATGCAAGAGGATGCTTTAAAGTCCTCAACCTTTGCAGCTTGGTGGCCCGTCTGGGAGGGGAAAGGGGAACTGGGACACGTGAGTAGCAGGTTGGTACACATGCATATGCAGCCCTTGTGCAAGCAATGGGCTAGCACGCACACAAGTGCCTACTGGCCCACTGCTGATGCAAGTTGAGATGCGCACACATGCGTGTGCTCTGGTCAGCCACTCACACAGCCCAGGGGTGGGTTCTACTTACCTTTACTACCGGTTCGCAGCGGGGCCACACACGCACATTTGCTTCGCACGTGTGCGCGTGCTCTTCTGCGCATGCACAGAAGCTTCTACGCATGCGCAGAAGCATTTTGATGATATCGGAGTCGGTGGGCGGAGCCTCCCGCCAGTTTTACTACCAGTTCTATAGAACCGGTGTGAACTGGGGGCAACCCACCAATGACACAGCCCAATTCTGAATAGGCCACACCCAGTAGTGGGTTTTCGCCCAGGGATTAGGGATTCCTGCTTTAGACACAAGCAAAGCTATCATTGATTTAATAAAATGAATTATGAAGCATGTTTTCTGCAGCCCAAGTATTATAAAAGTAATTTTTTTGAAATATCTTTGACTCCTGCTACCTATACTGATAGCAGTTCTGGCCATTACATTGTCCTGGGTCAGCTTCATTATAGTAATCCAGCCAGGCATTTACTGAACTATTACTGACCAGACCAATTCAGGATCAGGGATAACCTGAAGTTGTCATAGCAAACCTTTGAGTGGCTGTGGCTGCTTTACAGCATTGAGGAGATTCAGGAATTGCATTCTCAATGGACTTGGATAGGTCTCACATGTCCTATTGAATTCATTCAGTCAATCACCTCAAGAGATTGGTTATAATGCTAGTTAGTATTAGCAGAAACTCTCAGGGATATTGGTACCTGGCTGTACTCTTCCAAGCACTTTCTCTGCAGTGGTTTGGAATGATGAGAATTTGTAGTTCTGAAAATTTATATGTTCTATGAACATTGCAATGATTTTGTCCTTGGTTCAAGGCAAAGTTGTAACATTAAGCCCCCAATAGTTCAATTATTTCTTTATCTGGATCTGGTTTAACAACTTACTCAGTAAATTGGAAATAGCTACTTTGCTATTAGTACTATCACCTAGGAAGGAATATTAAATATTTCATTTATACCCAAATGAGATTTTCATGTTTTTATCTATACTCTAGAAGTTGACCTCTATGTTCTAATAGCTCAGAATTTCCTATGAAATTCTAGAACTAAAACTAGAAAGCTAACTAGATTCAACAGAAGACTATATGGGAATGACATTAGAATATGTCCATTTTATCATAATGCTCAAAGGTCTTTTCAATTACAATGCTAAATTAATGCTATATTAAATGGTGTTCCCCAAAAATTCAGGACTCTCTTACATTCTGTTAAGTCTCTTGATATAGACCGTCTTCACTGGTTGTTGCATTATGGAAGGGAATGGCCATCATCTACTAAAACCCAGCATTGTGCTTATCATGACAATGAGATCACAGAGACATCTCTCCTAATGTCAGCTGCATACAACTGAAAATCTGAACGCTTAATCTGCTGGGAAAATGACATTCTCAGAGACCTCTATTGTTTCATGACAGTTGTAAAGGCCCAAATTTGTACTCCTATGTTGTTTGTAATGTGTATTAATGTCTCCCAAGACTACCATCCTTGCACTCTCTAACACTGCACCAGAGGCAATTTCTACTGGCTTTTTCAAAGAACTTGATGGGGCATGGATTGATGGGCTATGGTTCATTAGTCCGTCTTACAAATCCAAAGTGAAATACATATATTTGGATCTAACTGCCTCATACGCAGGAATAAAAATGCTCCTCATGGATGGAAGCAATTTCTATTCCAACCCTCCAATTCACCGTAGGATATTACATAGTCTGAAGTTAAAATCTAGGTGCATAAACTAGAACATCCCTGCATTACCTAGCTAACTGGAGACTTGAACCTTGCAGTCTTAAGGACACCTAGAAAGCAAATCATTGGAAGTTAACGTGGGCCATAAATTATGGCAAGTTATACTTGAACATCTTGTACAAATAACATATTAAAAAAAATACTCCAATGGCTTTGAAAATGCAGAATTTAACAGCTGGTAAATATGAGCACAAATTGCATTAAATGGCACTGTTACTTTCACATCTTATTTTATCCCCGACAGGAGACAGGTCTTTGGCTATTGCTCTAAAATGTTAGTATCAGGATCAAATTGTGGCAGGAGATTTCACTGGAATAAAAGGCTAACATCCTCATGACATGTCACCTAATGGCTACTTCTCATCAAAATGTGAAGAAAATTATGAGGGTTAGAAAAATATATTTTCTGAAATTAAAGGTGCAGTTTTATGGCCCATGAAAAGTGTCCCGGAAGTCAACGCATGTATGTCTTTTTCTCTGATCAGAACTAAGGAAAATTAACCCTGCAGCTGGTATGGATATTTTTCTTCCCATTGGAGCCATAGCACAGAAAATGCTTTTAAAAAGACAATGTCTTGCTTCAGTCCCCTCTTGATTTTCTTATGATTTTCATATTCTCCCATTCCCTTTGGATTGCTTTGTTTAAGAAAGGAACCTATACTCATCTAGTTGGTTTCTCTGTTCCTTCATCTGGTTTGGGAATGGGAATAAATCACATTTTTTTTGGATTTGGATTTTCTTTGCCCAATTCAACTTTTCTTTTTTATCTTATTAATTTATAAATGCTGCATCAAGCTTTGTACTTCAGTGCACCACAGATTCTCTATGGCATGATTGAAGTATACTCCTAAAGAAGAAATTAATTGCTCATGCTCTTCCTGGAATCCTAACATTTCTCCAATTATTAAGAAATGTTAAAATACTGTTTTCCTCTAGGCAACCATACTTTGCTCATAATTGAGCCTTTTCAGATCTCGATTTATTTATAAAATTACATTGGACACAGAAACTTACATGAGAAAATTAAAAGCCCATTTAATTGACCTTAGAAATGGTTAGGACTTTTCTTATCTAATTGCAGTAGTAGGTTTTTCTTGTACAAAGTTGGCATTAAAATCCATACTTATATTTTAAAGATAATTGCTGCTCCAAGCTCAAAGCAAGTATACAATGATTTAAAGTTTTTATTTCTGTGTTTACTTAAAATTATTTATTTCCCAGTTTAGCTATCTTTCAACAATGATCTGATTTCTCACCAATATTTTCTTTGATGTAACCTGACAGAAGGAACCGTACTCTACAGGGGAATGGATTAGTTGCATTTGAATGAAGAAACAATGTCAAAAGAGAATGGTTCAAGTTGTTGGGTTTTTTTTCCCAAAACCTTGTCTTATACCGTTTGCTTAGTCTAAGGGCTCTTTCTTCATTGTTTTGTTAACATATTATTCTTCAATCCTTGATTAAAAAGAAAACAGTATTGTCTTCTCCTGTATTGTACACCTACAGGGTGAGTGGTGCTATCCTTGCAGTTTTAATACAAGACAAATTAGGGAAATGATTGGTGACTTCCCAGGCATCTTTCCCCTCCTATCATATATCTCCTGCTACCCTTAATATGTTTGTGCTTTAGGAGTAGTTGAATATGCATAGGTGGTACCTGACCCAGATGATTTGCAAATACGGATGTACTACATTTGTGACCTACAATTCTTTATTTCTGAACATGAATCTAGCATTCTTGTACAAATACACAAGACTCATGCTGAGAAATAGCTTGACTGATAGTCATAAGCCAAGAGGAGGGGGTTGTGTTCATGACTTTGATTCATCCTTGACTTGTGTTGCAAGGAAAAAAACAGTGCTGGCAGTCCCAGAACTGTCTACAGAGTAGAGCAGCTGCCTCAGTGGTCCCAGGTCCCTCTTGCACCCAAAATAGATGGCATGGCCTTGCAACTGGAGGGAGAGAGCATGCCTACAGCATCCTAAAATGGAATTGGGCAGATCCCAGATCTGTCAAAGGTCATCATCCAGATGGTAAATGCAGAGTCATAAATTGTGTCCATGAGAAAAATTGACTCAGTAGAGAGCAGAAAATACTATTTGAAAACTGGAACAGCTAAAAATACCTTTAAACTGTTCCCACTGTAGGATGGGACTGAGATGAAGGCAACATCAAAAGGATATGTCATTGAATAAAAGCATGTTTGCGCCTTCCTCTAATTTTTATTGTGTACAGCAATGCAAAATCCATTTTTGCTTTCTTGCTCAAGAAGCTGTTCAGATTAGAGCAGGAGGGGGCTTATTTTGATCAAGGAAAATGATTCTTTGTCCCCATCTTCTCTGAACCTTCTATAAACCCACTGAAAGAACTAACTGTGGATCTGTGCTCATACACACTTTATACATAATATGATCCCTTGTACACAAGAAATCTTGACAGATGAATTTGATGCAACCTCAGAGTCTAAAATATGAATAAATTCTTTTTTTGTAATGCATTATTAAAATTGAGGTTTTACCATATTCAAGCTAAAGTATTGTGCTCCTAGTTTAAAACAGGTTTCAAAAACTACTTCTTGCATAATTGTTTAAAGGTGCAAGACAGCTCTTCTCACATGCAAGCAGAACTGTAATCTCTTTCAAAAATTGAAATCCTCAAGTATAGGTGGCAAAATAAAATATGCATCAACTATTCTATTTTTGAGGAGTCTCTTATTTTCACCTTTCATTAGCTAAGTTGTAAAATGTAAAATGTGTGTGCATTAGTGACCCTCAACTCAGCAGAAATCTTTTGAGTGAGTATCCAAACCATCCATATTAATGTTTCCTTATGCTCTCTGTTACAGAGAGATGTTATATTATTAAGGTTGAATGTACTATTGGTTTAATCCTTTCAATTTCAATGTCACCTAAAGATCATAAAGTGTGCCACAAATCCTACTCCTTTGGGCTCCACCTTGTAAGCTTTACCAAATAAGTATCTAATTATGCTGCTTCTTCAGAAGGTCATATGAGAATTTATTCCACAGTCATTGTTTCTTGGGGTATGTGATTACCATTTCACAAACATCTTCATAAATTGGTCAATAAGACTGTGAGGTTTAAATAGTTTGGATGATTAGAAAATACCTTCAGTGTAAGGGAATCTTTTTTATCCACTCTGTATTAATCTTTTCTAGCTATAAGCAACAAGGTTGTTAAGAAAAGGTAAATTATCATAGGAATTTTCTGACATTGGCAGTTACTGGGCCTCTCCTCTCCTTTCCTCTCCTCTCCTCTCTCCATTCTTCCTCGCCTTTCCGTTCCCCAGATAGGAACTGATCTGAATGAGGTGAGCAGATAGGATAGCATTCCTTAAAGCTTGCCCTCCAAAGAGAGATATGTGTCAAGATTAGAGAAGAATGTTTAGGTAATACATTTTGGTAATTCATAGCCCTAATATCAGACATATTACACAGCAACTGATAAAATAAGTTGCCACACTTGTTTGTTGTCAAAAAAGTTCTATACAGGTTTGCTTGTCATAATAATGTCATCATGGACTGATCATTCCCTCCTTAGGCTGGACTTTCTTTCCGTCATACCCCGCCGCTGGGAGGCAGAACCAGTGAGATGGTTCCGCCCCAGGCACCTGATGGACCCTGAAAGGTTCCTGATGGAGCTTGGGCCATTTCCCACCTCCTTAACCCATGATTCGTCCAAGGCCCTGGTGGCGGCCTGGGAACAGGCTGTGGTGGGGGCCTTGGATCGAATCACGCCTTTGCGGTCTCTGACCTGATGCAGATCTCGGGTGGCTCCATGGTTTACCGTGGAACTTAGGAAAATGAAGCATCGGAAAAGACACCTGGAGGGCGGTTGGAGATCCTCCCAGACCAAATCTGACCGAACACAGTTAAGAACCCATATTAGGTCTTATCTTGTGGCGATGGAAGCGGTGAAATGTCATTATTTCGCCGCTCTCATTGCATCTGCAGAAAACCACCCAGCAGCCCTGTTTGAGAGTGATCCGCTCTCTTCTCAATCATGGAGTGAGGGAGGACCCCTTGCAGGGCAGAGCTGAGGATTTTGTACAGTTTCTGCAAGATAAAATCTCTCAGATCTAGACTAACTCTATCGAGGAGACAAGGGCTTGTCTTGAAGGTAACATCTGGGTTGAGTTTGAGCCTGTTTTGGTGGATGAAGTGGACAGAATTATGGGTCAGCTGGGTGCCTCCACGTGTTTATTAGACCCTTGTCCCTCCTGGCTTGTCTCTGCAGCCAGAGAGGTGACTGGAGGCTGTATTCAAGCAGTTGTCAACACTTCCTTAAAGGAAGGGGTCTTCCCTGCCACACTTAAAGAGGCAGTGGTTCGACCCCTCCTTAAGAAGCCCACCCTGGATCCAGACTCTCTTAACAACTATTGTCCAGTCTCCAACCTTCGCTTTATAGTGAAGGTTGTTGAGTCCGTGGTGGCACAGCAGCTCCCTCAGTTCCTGGGGGAAACTGACTACCTGGACCCGTACCAATTGGGTTTCAGGCACAGTTATAGCATGGAAACGGCATTGGTCACCCTGGTGAATGATCTCTGGCAGGCCCGGGATGGGGGTTGTTCCTCCATCCTGGTCCTACTTGACCTCTCAGTGGCTTTTGATACCATCAACCATGGTATCCTACTGCAGCAACTTGGGGGGCTGGGGGTAGGGGGCACTGTTTTGCGGTGGTTCTCCTCCTATCTCTCGGGTCACTTGCAGTTTGTATGGACGGGGGGTCAGAGGTCCTCCCCGAGGCCCCTCACTTGTGGAGTGCCACAGGGGTCGGTTCTCTCCCCCCTGCTCTTTAACATCTATATGAAGCCACTGGGTGAGATCATTCGTGGTTTTGGGGTGAGGTATCATCAATATGCTGATGATACTCAGCTTTATATCTCCACCCCAGACCACCCTGGGGATGCCCTTTCCATGATGTCCCTTTGCCTGGAAGCAGTGCGGGCCTGAATGGGAAGAAACAGATCAGACTCAACCCATCCAAGACTGAGTGGCTATGGATGCCAGCATCCTGTGATCTAGTGACCCCATCACTAGTGATAGGAGGGGAGGTACTTACTCCCTCAGAAGGGGTTCACAATCTGGGTGTCCTCCTGCATTCACAACTGTCTCTAGAAAATCATTTGACGGCCGTAACCAGGGGGGCCTTTGCACAAGTACGCCTGGTGCGCCAGTTGCGCCCTTTCCTAGACCGGGATGCCCTCACCATGGTCACTCATGCCCTTGTTACTTCTCGGTTGGACTACTGTAATGCCCTCTACATGGGCTGCCCTTGGGATGCACCCGGAGGCTTCAGCTAGTCCAGAATGCGGCCGCGTGGGTTGTTACAGAAGTTTCTCGTTACTCCTGTGTAACACCTCTCCTGCGCAAGCTGCACTGGCTGCCGGTGGTCCTCTGGGTCTGTTTAAAGGTGCTGGTATTAATCTATAAAGCCCTACATGGCTTAGGCCCGGGGTACTTGCAGGAGCATCTTCTGCCATCCTCCCATCGTCCTGTATGCTCTCACAGAGCGGGCCTCCTCAGGGTGCCGGCGGCTAGACAATGTCGGCCGGCGGCCCCCAGGGGGAGAGCGTTCTCTGGAATGGTTTGCCCACTGGGCTTAGGACAGCCCCCAATTTCCTCTCCTTCCGCCGCGAACTGAAGATGTGGCTCTTTCATCAATTGGACTGACCCATCTAGGGGCTTTTACATTGTAATAATTTTAATTAATTTTAACTGGATTTTAATTGATATTTAAATTTAAATTGTTGAATTTTATTCTTTGTAAGCCGCCCTGAGTCCTTCAGGAGAAGGGCGGCATATAAATTTCATAAAATAAAATAAAATAAATAAATAAGAGTACTATTCAGTTTTTTAAAGAAGACAAAAAATAACAGGACCATATATTTATAGGTATTTAATGAATAGAAGGGAATGTGTATTGTTCCTCTGATAATATTAAAGTGTTCTTTGTTTTCTGTTTTTGTTCCTCCTTTATCCATTTGCTCCTCTGTTTACTTAGTCCTGAGGCTTGAAAAACAAGTTGTGGGAAGAAAATGTTTGGACAGCCAAATTCAAAAATGGACTAGCAAGGAAGACGACAAAGAATCTTGTTTGCTTTAGTTTCAACTTTTAGGTAATTCCTGATCCTTTCCTATAGAAATTGGCTTAATGAACCTCGGGCATTTTCATGCCTGCTGACGGGAAGCTGGATTTATGTTATTTACAAACACTGTGAATCCATATGTATAAGTAAAGAATACAATTCTTCCTTTTGCAAACTGCTAGAGAGCAAGCCTCCCCACTTCTCCATCCATGCTGAGTTTTGGCAAATATCTCTCTCCCATGCTGTCATCATAGGAGACTGACATTTCAAAAATGAACTGAGAGGTGGTCAAAGATGGTAGATCAAAACACCATGACTCAACGGGAAACAATTAGCTCTAAGTGATCCACTACTATTTATTCATTTCTTTATTGCATTTTTATATGATCCAATAAATTAACTTCTTTCTTCAATGAGAACATTGACATCATTCATTTTTTCTGCTACTCTACTGCTTCATAGTTGGCAACTGTTTTGTGCTGGGAATACATTGCACATCTTGGATTTAAAAGTAAGTGATTCACAAAAAAGCAGGTGATTCATAAAAAGCAGGTGACTCACAAAAGGCTCCTGTAGGGGTTCATGTCTACTCACAAAATGGCTTCCATTCTAGAGCAAAATATCTTTGTTCCAGAAGATGAGTTGGCCAGTTAGGATGCTGTATGGATACAGCCTACTCATTGGGATTCTCTGAGTTTAAAAAAAGTATTTTATCTTTCTCTGTTATTTATCTGTTTAAATTATTAAACTTTTTTTTTCATAATGTTTTAATTTAATGGTAAATTAAGCGACATTGTTAAAGTACTGGCTTGGTGCCTGGAGGTTGTGAGAGCCTGTATGGGAAATAACAGGCTACAACTGAAGCATGTGTTTGGATTTTAGAGTCTTCTGGATCTGGGACTTGATCATCTGGTGATGGACGGGGTTGCATTGCCCCAACAGATCCAGTATGCATCCTCTTGGACTCACTATTCCTGCTTGAAATATAGATGGCAGTCATGCCTATGCAGGAATTTACACAACTTCATGTTCTGTGCCAGTTGTGACCATTCCTGGATCAAAAAGCTCTGCTCACAGTTACTCATAATTTGGTCACTTCTTGTATGGACACAGGGGTGTCAAAGTGGTGGCCCGTGTCATGCATCATGCATAGGCCATGCCCACCCCAGTTCCACAAAGGGAAAAAACATCGTGAAACATCACGTGACAGCAACGTGACGCAGCGAGTTTGACACCCGTAGACTAGTGTAATGCACTATACATGGAGCTGCCCTTGAATACCATCTGGAAGCTTCAACTGGTACAAAATGCAGAGGTATGGGCAATATGTCCCTAGAATGGTAAATGTTAACATTTCTGTTCTGTAAATGCCATTGGTTGCTGGTTTGCTTCTGGTGTTATCTTTAAGGTTCTGGTTTTGCCCGTTAAATCCTTACATGACATGGGACTGGGTTATTTGAGAGACTGCCTCTACCTATCCAATGGGTTCTGACAAGAGTGGCATATTAGTGGTCCCGTCTCCTAAGGAGATCCATCTGATGGGACTCAGGAGGTGGGATTTTTCTGTTATGACACCACTCTCTGGAATACTATTACCTCAATCCAAACTAAGATTAACCCTGACTCAAATGACATTTAGAAAATGTCTTAAAACCTGGTCCTTTCAACAGACTTGGGGATCCCAGGGAAGTAGCAAGCCTGAAAGTTGTGTGAAGGTTGTTAGTCTTTTCTCCCATGGTTTTATTTATATCTGGTTTTTTTAAAGTTTTTTAAAAAACCTTTAACAAGCTGGTTTCACCCAGCTTGTTTCATGCCTAAGGAGGGACTAGAACTCACAATCTCCTAGTTTCTAACCTAGTGCCTTAACCATTGGAACAAACTGGCTTAATTTATTATTTATTTATTTATTATTTATTAATTCAATTTGTATGCCGCCCCTCTCCGAAGACTCAGGGCGGCTCACAATGCATTTAAAATCATTATAAAAAACATTAAAAAATTAAAAACATTAAAACTCATTCACACCATTCATGGCCGGATCTCGCCGAATCGCAAGAGTGAGATCAATGGCCCCAGGCCTGCTGGAAAAACCAGGTCTTCACCGCTTTTCGGAAGGCCAATAGGGTGGGGATGGTCCGGACCTCAGGAGGTAACTGGTTCCAGAGAGCTGGGGCAGCCACAGAGAAGGCCCTCCCCCGCGGGCCCGCCAGCTGGCATTGTTTAGCTGACAGGACCCGGAGGAGAGCAACTCTGTGGGATCTTACCAGTCGTTGGGAGTTATGTAGTAGAAGGCGGTCTCGAAGATACCCTGGCCCTGAGCCATGTAGGGCTTTACAGGTAATAATCAACACCTTGAATTGTGATCAGAGACCAATAGGGAGCCAGTGCAGCTTGCGGAGAATTGGTGTAATGTGGGTGTACCTAGGTGCACCCACGACAGCTCGCACAGCTGCGATCTGGACCAACTGTAGTCTCCGAACACTTTTCAAGGGTAGCCCCATGTAGAGCGCATTGCAATAATCTAACTGTGAGGTGACAAGGGCATGAGTGACCGTGAGGAGAACCTCCCAATCCAAGTAGGGTCGCAATTGGTGCACCAGGCGAACCTGTGCAAAGGTCCCCCTAGCCACAGCTGTCAGATGTTGCTCTAATCTTAGCTGTGAGTCTAGGAGGACACCCAAATTGCGAACCCATTCTGAGGGGGACAATTTCTCCCCCCCAGAACCAAGGATGGACAATCAACATAGTCTTTAGGAGGCAATATTCACAGCCACTCGGTCTTGTCTGGGTTAAGTCTGAGCCTGTTTATCTGGAATGGTGTTAAATTAGTTGAAATTTAGTGACATGGACTAGTTTTAAGTGGATGATTAAACACACAAACACACACAATACAAATTAGTGGGGGGAGAGGAAGAACTGTGAGACAAGATGTCAGAAATGTGGCATGAAATCTGGCTGGGGAATTCTGGGAGTTGAAGTTCACATACCTTAAAATGCTCAGCAGCTGATTTCTAAAATCCTGAAATTGCAGCCTTTGCACGTGTAGAAGATGTCAGCGTTCCAAGTTAGGCTCTCTTCCAACGCTGACATGAATGAAATGAAACAGAGAGCAGAAGTGGTGATTTATTGATGAGATGAACTTTTACCTAGTTTTCTGCATGCAACAGATAGTGTTACCTGGGTGACAGAGGGTGGGGGCAAATTCCTGTGAAAAGAATGTGCCAAGACGAAGAGATGGATCTGCATGATGCCCAATGGGATATTGGGGTTGGAGAGCGGAAGGGGAGGTTGTTGGAAGGAGGGGCCAGTTTGGCTGCAACCAGAGTTTAGGCATGTCGTGTTTTTTCTATTCTTAAATAAAAGAATTTCATTAGAGACTTTGCGTTTGAGAATGAAGTTTATTTAAGATAGCACTGAAGCCTGACAGAAGACACAGTAGATCCCTTGATGGTCTCTGAGCTTGGTTGTTTGCTTGCAGACATTTCATTCCCCAATTAGGTAACATCATCAGTGCTCTGTGGCTCTCTGTGAAATATGATGCTTGTACTGAGGGCATGGGTAATAATCGTTAAATATTTATGAGCATGGTTCTTGTCACAGTTATGTGTTCTTTAATTCTTTTACACAGCTGGCACTTTTTATGGCAATCCTAGCAACTAATTTTGTATGAAATGCTAATCCCGTCTTGCATCATGTAATGTGAGTATGCAGCTATGGCTTCACTGTAGAATGCAGTGATTGTTCCTGAAACCCAAATAGCCCTAAAAAGCCTGAGTGAAGATTCTGCACCAAATTTTTCCTTTCTGTCAGGCAACAGGGAATAAAAGCCAGTAGAACTGAAGCTGCAGCGGGGACAGGATATGAGACGTAACTGGGAAAGAAGGATCATTCTTTCTTTCCTTCTTTCCTTGCAACTGAAGATGGTATGGTCCTGGAGTATTCCTTGCACAAACTGTTGACTATTTCTAGATATTGAGGAGAAGAAGAATGAGCAAAAATACACGATAAGGATTAGAGAAAGTCATGAACTGCTTATTGTTGCTGTTATGATGTATGGATGTGAGATATGGATTCTCCACAAGAGCCAGAGGAAAGAAATGAGTTCCTTTGGAAGAAATCTGGTTGTATATATCTAAGAAAGCCAAAAGGACTCAAGTACTTTTAGTACTAGAATCCTTTTGGCTTTCTTAGATATAGGGAACTCAAGCCCAAATATTGATTGAAACTCAGGATTCTAACTATTATGTAGGTTTGAATGGATTGAAGTAAAAGAGGAGGAGGAGGAGGAGGAGGAGGAGGAGGAAGAGGAGGAGGAGGAGGAGGAGGAGGAGGAGGAGTGTTAGGATGGGGTTGAGGGGTGTCCCCGAACCGTGAACCAGCTCACGAGCAAACACACTAGGACTGAAATAAAACTAGCAGAGGAGTCTTGTATAAAAATATACTTTACTTGAAAATGTTTAAAAAACACTATATCTTTAAAAAAGCACATTAACAACAAAGTCTTATCTTGGTTAAATGAAGCCAGGCCATCTCCCTAAATTCCTCTCCACAATACCGAAACAGTCCATAAGAAAAAACTAACATGACATTAAGCAGCTTCGGTGTTGATACATCATCGAGATGGTAGAAGGGCAGCAGCGTAAGCTTCACAGCTAAAAGTCACCTGTGAAAAACAATTCAATCAGCAAACGTGGCTTGAAGCTCCTGGGAGGGAAACTGTCCAGCAGCAACAGTTCAGATGTTGGCTTGCGTGCTTCAACTCAGCAAAAGGCAAGCTGAAATTGGAGACTTCAAAAGGCTCCCAGCTATCTCAACTCACAGTTGCAGCTAGCTCCGTGGGAGTATCTTTACACAGCTCTTCGGCTCCTTTTCTGCTGTTATCTCTGCTGCAGCCGTCAGGACTCCTTAGCTGAAGTCTCCTCCCTTCTGCAGCTCTGCGTCCAGGTGCTTTAGCACTGGCTCTGCATCTAGGCCTAAACAGCGTCTAGGCCCAAATAGCAAGCAGAAAGGTCCGTGCTTATATGGGGAGTTAACCTGCAATTAACTAGGCGGGGAAGGCTTGCAGTTAATTGCAAACAGGAGATGGCTTGATTGGATCCATACTGTTTGTGACTGATCAAGTAGCCACAGCAATTCTGAAAACACTCGTGACGAGGAGGAGGAGGAGGAGGAGGAGGAGGAGGAGGAGGAGGAGGAGGCAAGATAGAATACTGAAAATTATAGGGATGTGCCTGTTAATACTGCATTACCTGGCAAGAGACAGACAGCTTGGAAAGCTTATATCCAAAGAGTACCCAAAGGTGAACTATAACTGAACAGAAGGTAATCATATAATCATCTACATAATGATATAATCACTGCCTGAAGGTGCTATTTCCTTTATATTGGTCATCTCACAAAGGTTTTGTTTGTTTATCCCCTTTGAACGTTCTCTTGCTTGGAAGGAAGACCTGTTCTATCTTTATGGCTTTTATGTCTAAGATGTCACATCCACTGGTTGTTCAGATTTTCTGGGACAAGGTATTATTACGATTGCCATTATGTTGTGTTTTACTATTTGAAACAGCCCTTTTTTATTCTTCTGTCTGGTTGTGGTATCTTGTCCATCATTAACTGGAATCTACCACAAAGGAATCGTTCAGATCCTCTTTCTTGTGTTGGATCGTGAGCTGATCAGTACTTTTCCAGGAACCCAATGTTTCTCTCAGTAGATATTACATGGCTGTTGACATTCCAGATTGTTATTTTCTTATCCCCTGCAGTTCTTTTCTATTATATTTCTTTTTGTGTACATTCAGTTGTTCTTGAATCTCATGCTGGCCTTTTTCAGCCTATTTAAACTTTTTGCTCATTTATTCATACTTAGTGTAAGTTGACACAACATGCACCTGCTAGCTTAAGCTGCTTAAATTCATAACTGCAAGGAGCATTTGCAGTTTGCTGTTCAAATTTAGTAATAGGTAGTACATTCTAGCAAAGATAGCAGCCCCGCAACAATATAGCCACTATGCTTCCTGTGTTGAACAAAATTGTACTTGGAGAAGCATATTTTAGTAGAAATTACTTTTATACATACATTATTCCCACATGAATAAAAGGTGACTGTGTTCCTTTACTGCAGTCAACTTTTCCCTTCCTATAAGGAGAATTTAAAGCACAAGGGAATAGATTGAGAATCAAGATTGGGCAAAGGAGGATAGAATGCAGTTAACAATTATTTAAATCAGATCAGTATTTAAAATTATGCTAAGCTGTCTTTCAGTATCTTCAATATTGTTGTGTCAACCATGTACACATTGTGGAAGTATGCTGTCTTTTGCAATATCTTCTTTTTATTTCCAGAATGCCCCAAAGAAACCTCATAAGGAGGTTAAACTAAGGTCTATTAAGCTGAGCTAAGATAAGCAAGTAAATAAAGTAATGAATCCATCACACTAACTAAAAATGGAGATTTCACCCACATTCCTGACTTCATTGTCACTTACTCATATCTGCTTTGCCACCTTTGACAATAGAAAGCTGTTTCAACTGTGTTTTTCAATGAATGAGAACATCAGAGAGAGGAAAAAAACACCAGGCAGATAAATACAGAATCAAAAGTGTGAGAGAAGAAATGAGAATGGGCACCCATTTAATGAATGATTGAGTAGTTGGTCTACCAAACAGAATCTAGCACGAATATCCTTTCATTAAGAAAGAGTAATAAAAATGTACAATTCTCTACCACAGTTTTCCACTGTCCATTTCCATTGTCCAGCAAACTGCAGAACATGCTGTATAAGATAAATGGCTCAATATTTATTTAGTGGCTCTTTTTTCATGTTCTCCCCGAATTTTCCCTCCCTCTTTGTTTATATTTCAGTCAAATAAAAAGAATAAGGCTGCATATTTTCCTAGTTAGAAGAAAAATAATTATACTAGTGCTAAAAAGCTTTCATTTTCCATGCCTGTCTGCTGACAAGGAAATTTTCTGAACACATCTTTCTTTTTCATAGGGAATTGAATGTTAACCACCTGCGAATTATAATTCTAAAGGCTCCAAATCATAGTACTTCATCCACTGATTAACGTTCAGAACATTACACAAAATACACATTGTTCCACCCATAACGACAAAGTGCATTCATTCCTTGCATCCTTATTTCTGGCTGATAATTGAAATCTGAGGGAGGGGTTAATATGCACTATACATAAGCATTTGGTTTTTGGTTGTTTTGGATGTGTTTTCAGCTTTGAAATTAGTTCAGAAGATCTCAAACCCTTTTGGAGTGAATTCTCCAGTGTCAAAGCAAGAAAAAAATTATATTAGGTATCCCCAAGAAAAATAAAGACAACATACAACTCAAAAAACTTTGAGAGTCTCATTTGTCATCTTCAGGCTGGTGTTTTCGGCTTCATGCTTCTAGGAGCAATGTGTGATCGCAGCTGTTTCTTCCTTTTAACTGCCAGTGGGGGTGTGAACTGATTGGGTGGGAGCTTGGCTGTGTTCTGATTGGGTGGAGGTGTGTTCTGATTGGTTGGGGGCTTGGCTGTGCTCTGATTGGATGGGGGGTTGGCTGTGCTCTGATTGGATGGGGGTGTGTTCTGTTTAGGTAGGGGCTTGGTTGTGCTCGGGTTAGTCTGAGTTGCAGGGGGATTTGAACACAGAACACACCCCCAGCCAATCAGAGCACAGCCAACCCCCCATCCAATCCGACGCCTCTAGGTTATCAAGTATTTGGGGACCTGCACTGAGAGAAATTCAAGTGTTAACATCAGAAGAGAGGCAGAGATTCCAACAAGCAACCACTGGTGTTGTAAGGCCTGCCAGAATTTTTCCCTCTTTGCAGAGGGTGGCTAGCAATAGGGAGAGAAAGAGGATCAAGCCAGAAGACAGGCTGAGATCTCAACTAACAATCAAGGGTGCTGGGATGCCTACCAGAATCCTTTCCCCTCTACAGCAGACAGATAATAATAGAGAACCTGAGAAAGCTAGGCCTGTAACACGTAGCCAAACAGCCAGGATTAGGAAGCAGGAAGAAAAACTGCTGTCCTCCAATCAGGACACAGAGTTACAAGCTAACCAGCATACGTCAGCAGCAGCAAACATAGAAAAGCGACAGCTCCGACCTCGCAACACACCCATAGCTTCTAAACTAAACAAGAGCCTGAAGATGACAGGGTTGTGAGCCTGTTGAAATGTTGCTAGAAAGAAAAACTTTTAAGGTACTGGTAGGATTTTAGCTAAGGTTTTAAAGGACCTTGCAGAGTGCTCTGTAAGGATTTTTGGAAGATTTTAAGCTAGGATTTTAACCAGAATTTTAAACATTTTAACTAACTTATTTAACATGACGCGGGAAAACACCCAAGATTTTAATTTTTTGCATGTACACACCTGCGAAAACTTAAGAAGACATAGATAGTTAGATAGTTAGATAGTTAGATAGTTAGATAGTTAGTTAGTTAGTTAGATAGATAGATAGATAGATAGATAGATAGATAGAGATAGAGATAGAGATAGAGATAGAGAAAGAGATAGAGATAGAGATAGAGATAGAGATAGAGATAGATCTTTAGCCAGGTTCTTCCTACCTAAAGCCTACGAAAAGGAAAGAAAACAAATATATATATTTGTTTCACTGAACTAGGGCTGCATAAAAATCTTGGTTTACATAGGAAGAACCTGGCTAAAGAGAAATACATACATACATACATACATATAACAAATTATAAAGTACTAGTGAAGGAAGCACCAGGAAAGAAGCTGTTGCTACTAAGAACATTTTCTCACACTTCAACTTCCTCCAAATCGTGAGGTAGGATAAAAATTTGTTAACATTTGTAATACTGTCCTGGCTACTGAGTCCTCTTCTGTGATTTAGAACGTTGTCCTTACATATTTACTGCAGAAAATTAAGAAGCATGATTAGTGGATTCCTTTGGCTTTCTCCAGGTGGGAAAAGATACAGTCGCTGGCTATTCTTCTGAAATGGACTGCAACTGAGAAAGAAGTCAATAAAAGATTTGGAGCAGTGGTGGAACCTGAACCGGTTTATTACCAGTTCGCTGGCTGCGCATGCGTGCTGCGCATATGGAGGCGCAGTGCGCACCACGCACCAAATGTGAGATGTGCCAATGCAGTGCATGCCAAAAGGAGGCATGGGGTAAGTAGAACAGCGTGAGGGTGGTGTGATTAGCTGTGGCGCGTGATCTTTTTTTTTACTTTTCAAAGCATTTTTTACAACCTATTTGGCTGAATAGATTGTAAAAGAGTGCTTTTAAAAGTTAAAAAAAGGCTCTGACAATCAGGCAGCTCAGCTGAGATTATCAGAGCCTTTTTTTTACCTTTTAAAAGCATTTTTTTACAACCTATTTGGCCAAATAGGTTGTTTAAAAAATGCTTTTCTTATCTTGCTTGTTCTTTCATTTTGGCTTGATGCTTTCTCAAGGTGAGATGAGATGCACTGAAAATTTGGTTGGAAGCATACTCAGCGATCACAGCAAACAAGCTTCCATAAGAAAAGGATGAGGGTGCCAACTCAGCCTACTTGCCCATCTGAAGAAGAAGTTGATAAGGTTGTTATGTCTTTACTTCATTTGGCTAGGACTTGCTTGCTATGGCTGGGCCCACCTTCCTTTTCTATTTTACAATGGACACATGTATCCAGAATTTACCTACTTTTCATAGATTTCTGAGTGACGTCAAGTGTAAAGATGCTTGGGTAAGGTCATGTGGATGGTCAATTAAAGCCTTCTTAACATGAGTGGAGGCAGGGAAAGGAACTTCCGTGCTCTCACTGTGGATGGAACTGGCTTGTGCTTATTACGACCATGGACCATCCCTAAATAATACTCCCTAGTTTGAGCTACTTTTCATCCAGAAGAGTGATAACTCAATATTTATAAACTGATTGCAAAGGACCTGATAGGCATCACATGGGCTGTGCAGTGAAGTAGGATTTCTCCTGCTTCATCACACCCTCTCCCTTCTCAGGGCTTGTTGATATGGCTAACTTTCCCTTGCCTTCTTCTAATTAAAGACCTGATGTAGAAAACAAAAATAACTCATACGTCCTGCTTCTGTTACCACTCCACCATCAGGCTGGAAGAAGACGTAACTAACTTCAAGATGGCCCATTTAACTCTTCAACTTCTGAGTCCACAAATACACACTATGGGATTGGAGATATGGAAGATGCTGGAGTAAAGTCCTGTTTGAAAAAATCAGTCTTTTTATTATCTAAAGCAATCCAATGTCTAGTGTCCAGAGACAAGAAGTCAAGGGACATGTCTGGCAGCAGCCTAAAGTGGTCAATAGCAGTTGGGTGGAAACCAACCCTTGATGACATTATCACTAACACTGTGAATAGATCATTCATATGAGAAAATTTATGTTAGGAGATGCAAAGCATTGTTTTTAATCCCAGCTAAAGGCAAGTTAGAGGTTGCCTCTATGGGGCTAAGAAATGATGATCACATTGTCAAAATATGTCAGTTAAAAGTGGACGGCTAGGCAATCTGGGGCCAGATTACCTGAAAAGAAAAACTATATTTCATCCCCCTCCCCCAATAATTTACATTTAAAACTGTGAACATATCACATATTTGCTATAATAGTCTTATATCTCTCTACATAGTGCTTTACAGAACTCTCTGAGCAGTTTACAATGCCAGCCTATTGCCCCCCAACAATCTGAGTTCTCATTTCACCAACCTCAGAAGGATGAAAAGCGGAGTCAACCTCGAAAGCCATCAAGATTGAACTCCAGACTAGGAGTAGAGTTAGCCTGCAATACTGCATTCTAACCACCGTGCCACCAGGGCTCATAGATGAGTCAGATGTATGATTTCCATCTATTTTGGCATCTTCCTTTTATTTAGATGTGAGCAACAATAATAATTAAATAGCATATCTTGGTTCACAATAACCTTTTCTAGGCCAGAAATGGGTAAGGACATCAAAACCTAATGGCAGTAAAAAATATGGAAAGAAGCCTGCCTTTTTTGCTGCCAAATCATATTTGGTCACATTTTTGCAGGCCAGATCTGTCTGCCATTCCTTAGCCAAGGTTATAATTACAGTAACAAGGTCAAAAGAAGTACACTGACTTCCACTTTCTGCTACTTGAAGAACCTATAGGCACCTTAAATTCAGTGTATAGTCATCAAACTGGAGAAGCCTAGATTTTCTGAGGCACCTTATCAGATTACAACCTTACTCCCATCAACAATTTCCTGTTTCAAATAATTATCTGTAGTTTATTAATAGCATACAATAACAAAGAAAATCATGACTAGGTATTAGGATTAAAGAAAAGGATTCAAATTCAAAGAGGAAACATGAACATAGGAACAAGAAGTAAAACAATCTAAAATGGGAATTAGGAATAAGGAAAGGATAGTTCTGAAGGAAACTGGACAAGACTCAGACTGAACACATAGAAATATAAATCACAATCTTGCATTGCTTTGTAGTTACTCATTGCACATAGTCTCTATTCTTTTTTTTTTTAATTTCTTCCTGCATTCTGGGATATTTCATTCCACAACCTAAGAGGGCTTAGATAAAATAGCAAGTGAAACCACAAAAACAAAGCCTTCTTAAGAAAAACAAAAAAACTTCAACAACTGTCAGAAAAGTGTTCTTGAGGCAGTAAGATAAAGGCCCCCAGGAAAATGACTTCCAGGACTAAAAAGCTGCCTCTCAGGAGAAAGGTTATTGAGAGAAACAGGACAGACTCCAAAGATGAGCACAACAAAAAGATTTATGTTTTTTCAAACACCTTGGCCAGAGAAAAGAAATGGAAAATCATTGATAGAGGAAGATGCCATTATCAGTTTTAGAGGACCAAAGCCAGAGTGGTTTTAAAAAAGGAGGAAAATAAGTAATGTCTTGATATGTAGAAGTAGGGAACCCAATTTTCTCATTTTTTTTCTTTGCGTTTTGTAATTAGAATAAGAGGATTTTTTGATAGGCATTAAGTTTGTTTTAGGGTTTGCAATCCATAATTTGTACATTTTCTGCCTGAATATAGTGGGAATCTGAGCTGATAATGTTCAGCAATAGTGATTAGAGGTCTCCTAATGTTGGAAGAAAAATCCAGTTCCAGTTCCAAGCCGGGAATAAAATGGAGGCTGATTGGAAAGAAAGATTTTGTTTATTGGTGAACAGAACCAACACACACACACACACACACACACACACACACACACATGTTCAGTTCTGGGACAGCTGACAAAATGAAATTTAGAATGGGTGGGTTTTATACCCTCTGGATTCCTACGGGGTTGTGTAGAGTTCATGGCTGTCTCTACAGGCAAAAGGGGAAATGCAACTCCTACGTGTTTGTCTGAACTAATCTTGTCAACATTTGGCTCATTGCTTATCTGAAGTTTCTGTGTGATCCAGTCTTTCTGAATGGATTAGTAAATCTGAATTTCTAAAAGCTGGCCTCCTCAGTTTCTGCTTGGGAAACTGGGGCTGGTTTCTGCCTCCCTTAAGACTTTTTTTCCCCATTTCTCCTTTAGGGGAAATATTCTATCCTGCCTTTTTTTAATATTCCCCAAAATATTTCATTCTCTAGGAGAGTGGATGGGTGCTGACTTTCTACCATCGATACTGTAAAAATGGGATTTGGGGTTTGCTCACTCCCATCATAGACCACTCAGGATCAGCATTAGGAACTATACCTGGGAACCAACCACTTGAGAGATATAATCAGTTGCTAGCTAAAATCAGGGGAAATTGCAGCGGGTACATACTAAAAAAAGGCAAGATGGCAGCTGTGTCTGTGTGATTAAAGCTCACCCTTTTTTACATGCAACATACATGGAAAATGAGTAATCATTTAATCACACAGTAATGGTTGCCATCTTGACCTTTGTGGACCTATGGACCTTCCCACTAATAACTAATAGTTCCATAGCAGTTAGTTGGAAAAGAAAAAAGCTTGAATTAATTAGCTATCTCTCATGTCACTGGTCAATATGGAGAACAGGTGTCAGTGCTGTTGTCTGATAATCAATTTATAAAGATGTTGGGCCAATAATTAGACAGCTTGACACGATTATCAGAAGCGCTGCTGTATAACAACAGACTGCATATAAAATGAGAACTGGGAACCATAAACACATTTGAAGAAGATGCTTTTCATGCACAGTTGGCCACTTTAAAAGTTTAATAACATTAGCAATTTAGTTATTTATATGCCATATGTGCTTAACACACATTTCTAAAAAAAAATGTGAAATATGTATTTAGAATTCAGTTAAATGAGCAAAATTAAATGAACATTTCTGAGCCTCTCTGGTGTGACCATCCCTCATATAACAAATTCTCCTTGACAAATGCAGTTTTCTAACATAGAGATCCAAATAATAATGTAGATTTGCAGTATAATTTTGTTGACGATTAAATTCAAAAATTTGTTTGCTAAACTTCCTCCCCCCTCCCCCCCCCGCTCCCAAACTTATATTTGTCTAAATATTGATCTGGGTAAGCTTGGATTTAAAAACTAGTATTTAGTTCAAAACATTTAGCCACTACCATTAAAATCAGTAAGAGTTTGGACATTTTTATAAATAGGGTATTTAAAAACTCAATCAAATGGCTAAGGATGTCTTGTATCAGCACAATATCAATATGACCCTATATAATCCAAGCAAAAAAGGGGACTGTGCAATGATGTCTCAAGAAAAAAATAAATAATAGCACAACACTGAAAAGAAGGTCTCAGAGCTTCCATGCTGGGTTCTCCTAGGGATACCATGCTGGATTCTCCTAGGCTACCAATGCTCAGGCTTCTGATATGTCCATCAAACCAGTGGTGGGTTGCTCCCGATTCTATGCTGTTCTATACAACTGGTAGTAAAACCGGTGGGAGGCCCCACCCATCCGCCACAACATCATCATGAATGATCTGTGTATGCGCAGAAGAGCATGTGCATGCGCAAGCAAAGCACGCGAGCGCGTGTGATCCCGCTGTGAACCAGTAGTAAAGGTAAGTGGAACCCACCCCTGCATCAAACCAGATGATTAAAATCCAGAGGAAGTAAAATGGCTAGTGGACAAAAATATTTAGAGATATATCTGTTTCCACTTATGCTTTTAAATGGAATAATGGAAATTTCTAATATGTAAACCAGTGTTATGGAGTTATAAAGGTAATACTTGTATCAGATGTTTTTCCTATTTCTATCAGTCATGCTATTGGGTACTAGTAATGACCTCATAATAGCAAATATTTAATGGCAATGCAACAATATAAGCCTGATATCAAACTATTTACCACACAGGCAATATGCAATCTAGAACCACAACGGCATCCTCCTAGCTAATTCAGCAAAAATGTTCAAATATATCGCTCACATATTATTTTAGGCTAGTTGAATGCATAACCAATTGCTTTTCTCTTCCATTAGGTATGTTTCATGAGATTTTATGAGGTTTACACAAAACAATCATACTGTGTAAACATGTTTTCATCACTGTGAAAAACTGTCGTAAGAAACCATAAACTTCAATGCATAATCCTGAATCCATGTTATTCTTCAGACATGATCTTGAATTCCCCTGGGTAAAGCTGTACAGAAACTGTCATTGCAACTTGGAAGAAGAAAAGTGTCAGGGCATTTATTAATTCCATGTTTGGCTCTGGGACTAATTACCCTGGTTTAATTAGAGGAGATGAATCGAGGCTCCTCCTTGTTTGCAATATTCCGAAAAAGAAACGCGAGGAAAAGTTTCTAATAAAACTCATTTATTTGTTATAAAGAAAATAAAACACCTCACTAACTAAGAAAAGTTAATTGCTACATTTTGAAAGTAATTCTTGGCGGCTATCTCAGCCGGACCTTACTGGAAAGAGAACAAAGGAAAGAGTGTGAGAAAGGAATGTGGGTGGATACGGAAATACGTAGCTTACTGATAAGAAGTTGGCAAGCTACGGAGAGTCTGACAGTCCAGAAATGATGAGTTCAGCTGGCAAATAAAATAACGCAGTGACAAAAAGAAAACATAGAAGGCCAAATAATGTAGGAAGCACAGTTGTTTCAAATAATTGCATTTTCATAGCTTGCAATGAACCAATCATAAAAAAAAAAGAATCCTTAGCTAAAAGTTCCAATAGTTCATACTATATTGTAAACTATAGAGTACATTCACAGTACATGTGAACTGAATTTGAATAGTGACAGAAACAGGACAATGTTTTTCAACTGGCTGGCAATTCTAAGAGACGAAGTTCAACACATTTGGAGATCATATTTGAACAAGGTTGAATCACACTATTGCCTACAATAGGACTGAAATTTAATGGTCATAGCAATCTCTCTCCATAGCATTACTCCATAGCCACACCCACTCATGACCTTTGGCAGTAAAATCTCTTACACAGGACTAAACAATGGCATTTAGAATTTTCTCCAGGAATAAATTGACATTCCAGACATTTACCTAAAACTTCTTTCACTGAGTGGAGTGGAGGATTTCTGTCATAGTGTGAACCTTGTTTTATTGATTGTAATTTGTAATTGCTTTGGTGTGTTAAATTGTTACATTACCATTTTGTACAAATTATTTATTTTAAAGCAATGTAATTTTTTAGAAAAAGGCCAAATAAAATTTTACTGTAAATATCACAATGTTTCCTAATAACTACAGAACATTAGGAGAAAACAGGATAAAGAATGCTGGAATATATCACCCGCATATTATTTTAGGCTAGTTGAATTCATAACCAACTGTTTTTCTCTTCCACTAGGTATGTTTCACGAGATTTCATTACACAAAATAATCACACTGTGTAAACATGTTTTCATCACTCTTAAGAAATAATTTATGAGCAAAGGTTTAGGAAATGATAGGAGGGAAAAATGGGGGAAAGCCTCATGAACCAACGGTCTCAAAGACATGGGCATAAAATGAATTTTATAATAATAGCAATCATTTGGTTGAACACATGCAGAAATGCATTGTTTGGATAAGTTATATGGATCATCTTATTTGAGAAAAGAGAAATGGAACTCTTTCTAAAAATTCTTCCAGTTATCTGCAGTCTACCCCTTACTACGTATGTTACCTTACCTTTTGATCTTATGCAGAGTTAAAAACAGGATTACAGACGGGATCTTTCTTCACTGGTAAGT
Organism: Pantherophis guttatus; assembly: GCF_059756535.1. Taxonomy (NCBI): domain Eukaryota; kingdom Metazoa; phylum Chordata; class Lepidosauria; order Squamata; family Colubridae; genus Pantherophis; species Pantherophis guttatus. Next base: position 62,176,758 of record NC_142068.1, read on the forward strand.
GAATGCTATGCAGCTATACTGGAGTAGACACCAAACCATGCTTGCGTTTCATTTGCTGTGTCCATTGCCAAACTCTGTCCTCTCTTTCTTGCATCTGTTGTGACTCACAGCCAAGCTGCATGCCCTGATTTGTGAATGGGCCAGTCCATTATAGGCCAGTTAATTGATTTCCTGATCTAGCTTTGCTATTTACCTCCCCTTTAAATACATGCCTGATCAGCCTGGAAGAAATCTACTAGTCAAGGAACTACATCCAGAACGATGAGGGCCAAATGACAAAATTATGGCCCAGCTTTTTTGCTTAGTATAGTCTGCCTCTTCTCCCACTTGAATGCCTCCCAAGTAAAAATCACTCCCACTTGAATGCCTCCCAAGTAAAAATCAAGTACAATAAAGAAAATTACAGGGGGATAGATTTAGACTTAGAATAACGTTATTGTTATTTTAAATGTACACTAATCGGCATACATTAAAATGAAATTTAGTTGCATACAGCTCTCAAAGGGTCACCACCTCCGATATACACTACTGAAACATGACTAAATAAATTAAAAATTATGCATATGCCCACATATATATTATCCAGTAAGTGAAATACTGTAGCCCCAGAGAGAAGGGAGCCAGACTGCATAAATTGCACAAATAGCTAGATGCACTAGAGTAGAGAACTGAAAATGGCCAGCTGCTGGCCAACTATACTGCTTGTTTTATATGGAACAGGGTAGTAATTAAAATTGACAAATATAGGAAAAGTAGCAAATAAGCAACAAAGGTCTAGTTTAACATTCCTCCATTTATCTTGGGAACTGCAGAATATCGGTAAATTCCCAGAATGAGGAAAAGTGGAGCTGTTGTATTAAAAGATAAAGATTATTTTACTTTTCAGCTGTAAAAACATCCATTCTTATGATATCCACAACAGGTCAGCTCATTCCACCTCCAGGTAACAGTCAACAAAGCATTAGAGATCTTATTTATCTCAAAACTGTGATGGGATAACATCAGCTCAAGGGAGAAAATATTCTAAACCCTGTAGATTTAATGCAGCCTTAATGCTGGGTTTTGTTTTTTTTTCATAGGATGATCATAACAAGAGGGCAACATCGTAAATTCAAGGGGAAGATTGGGGCAGAAAGAGCATGATACTACTGTATTAAAAGTGCGAATAGGGATATGACTTTATACAGGATAATGAAGGCTAAGGGCATTTCAGTGAGTGCAATCAGAGTGGAATAGTTCAAGCAATGACAATATAAAGAGCCGTGGTGGCGCAGTGGTTAGAATGCAGTATTGAAGGGTAACTCTGTCCACAGCCAGGAGTTCGATCCTGATTGACAGCTCAAAGTTGACTCAGGCTTCCATCCTTCTGAGGTTGGTAAAATGAGGACCCAGATTGTTGGGGGCAATATGCTCACTCTGTAAACTGCTTAGAGAGGGCTGTAGTGTAGAGCATGATGAAGTCATATATAAGTCTAAGTACTATTACTATTGCTATTGTGAAAACTGGACCAGAAAAAGGAAATAACATGCTTGATTACAATGAACACTTAGGAAAACTGGTCTACTTACCATTTTTTCTTTTTTAATATAGATGTGAGAAATAAAGGATGCCAGGAACGTATTTGGTGCAGAATTTACATGGACGAGGAACAAAGAGGGAAAGAAATGGCATATATGAACAGTACAGAGATCCTTTACTAATATTTTATAACAGAAATGCAAAGTAATTTATGATGATGGTGATTTTGTGTTATTCATGGCCTCATGTATTGGTGTCATAAAATATCCTTGTTTCTTTATTTCACACTTGCCTTCCAATTAAATCTCCTTTGAGTTACAACTATATTTTATAAAAATATATATATGTTGTAAGCCACCCAGAGTTATGTAAAATGGATGGTGACATTCATCTTTTAAATAAATAAATATCCAGATTAATGGTTTTCAATATTAAATTTCAGTTTTAAACTTGGTTGTCTTTTATATGGATTTGCTGAGTTGCCATAAATTATCTGTCTAGAACTGTTAAAAAAATCTTGTTATCGTTTGGTTATTTCTTACCCATTATCTTGAAATGGCCAACACTCTATTTAATCCTGTAAATTTGAATATCTAACAACTGTCTAACAATACTTGATTCTTAACACTCTGATGACCATCTAATATTCAAAATACCCCATAGCTAATTAGAATAGAGACTGATAAACCTGACTTTCTAATATTTTTTGTAATTTAACTCAAGACTCACCTTACACTTTGAATACAACAAAGATCTTATGGCACCTTAAAAGCTAGGCTCTACCTCAATGGATGCATGTAGATGTAGATGTAGATATAGATGTATATATGTGTGTATGTGTTTGTGTGTGTACACATGCACACAATCTTTATTTGGCAGATAGGTGCACACAGATGGGCAGAGAGGAAAATGAAATGTTGATAATTTGAATGGTAATGAAATGCAAGATGTTAAGACTGTGACAATTCAATTAAAACTTAAATGTATGCAAAGAAAACACAGCAACCATTGGAAACTACAGTAATTGGTGATAAAACCACTGTTTTAGAATAGCTTAGTAAATTAATGATTTTAGGAGGATAAAAAAACCATTGTTTTTGCTGGATTAGGAATTTGCTATACTTCAATATATCTAATTCAATTATTTCATTTTGGAGTATCCTTTTTGAAACTCCTCCACTAAAGAATTCCATGTTTCAAAGGGACAGAGTGTATTAGAAATGGACATTTTCATTTACTTATTTTAAATATTGCCATTTCTGATGTCAGATTTGAGCCATTTATTCTTTTGTGATGCCTCTGACCTATTCGTCCTTGATTGAAGGCAAAATGGCATTGGAACAAAGAAAACAAGTTTTTAAGTGGTAGACTGATTATTAGACATCTGACAGAATTGTCAGAATGTGTTTGGGAACAGAGTTTGCCTCTATAACTTAGTCAAATGATGTTCCAGTTTTTCTTTTCATAGGACTAATATAGTAAAATAATGGAAAAAGAAGTACATATCATGACAGTTGAATGTTTTCTATATTTTGCATTTTATGTCACTTTGGACTATTTAGCCCATTATTAAAACTTGTTTGTACATTATGAATTACTTGTATTAACCTGAGATAGATAGATAGATAGATAGATAGATAGATAGATAGATAGATAGATGAGAGAGGGGGGAGCATTTCTATTTTTGATTCAAAAACAATACTATTGTAATATAGCCAAAATGTTGCTATATACAAAAGAAAGGAGATACTGATAGATTTAGAAAAAATCCAAGATGTTCTTCAATAAAAATTCAGCAGGAAATATCTATATGAATAGGATTTCGTTACGTTAATAAAGTACGTTAATAAAAGATCACGTAAGATGATATGACTGATATCCTGGAACAGTAAAAGATGGATTTCACATGACAATAGTTTACTTTGTGTCTTGAGGTTTTTTTTTGTCTAACCCTAAATCTGTATACTATTTTCATTCTTGTGTCTGCTTGATTGTTTATAATCTTCAATTCTGCAAAACATTTCAGCACAGGATAACAATTTTTGAATAAACGTACCTCAAATCGGATAACTTACAGTTTATGTCCAAAATCCGGCACCCATTATTTCCACTGGATTGAAATTTGGCAAAGTTGTGGCCACTTCAGTGCTGCCATGCTGCAGCATTCAGTTGCAGTCACATGATTTGGCATTTCCAGTGCTTCCTGCCAGCTTTCTACAAAGCCGTCCTGAGTCTCCGGAGAGGGGTGGCATATAAATTTAATAAATAATAATAAATAAATAAATAATAAATAATAAAGTCATTGGGAAAGCTGGCAGGAAATTGGAAGCTGCTCCCACTTCCACTGCTTTTTTGCACACCCATGGTCATTCTACTATCCCTGAAACAATGACCAATAGGCTACAGGTTATCCAGTAGTCCACTGAAACTTCAAGATAAAGCTTTTCTTCTGTTTAATGAAAGCTGTCTCTTCAGAGTATCCACTTGCAATATTATATTGCATTGTACTTACACAGGAGAGTCAGACAGCATCTTAGATTTATCAGTGAAAACTGTTGCTTTAAAGTTGTATTAGACTAATCCATCACTACAGTTAGCTATTCCTCTAATGATATATTAGAGTAATAATCTGAGCAAGGCACAGTGATGATACATTACTCAAAAAATGCCATCATTTATGGAAGTAAGATTCCAGGAAACTGTTCAGCATAATTACAGCCTTTTGGCTGACTTTTACTAGAAATAAAGTCAGCCAATATTCACAATATAATAGCATCTGCTTTCCTAAAGTGAGAGTAGTGACAATCAAAAGACAGATTTCTCAGTATGGTTTAGTTGCAAGAGATTGGGTTATTCCTTCATTTTGAAGAAATAGATCAAGTCATTGATTAAGAGATATAATAGAGAAAAACTGCTTTTCGTACCATCACCCACTTCCTTTCTCTTTTAGACCCATGATTATTTCAAACTTGTTAACAATTTTTTAAAAAGTTTTCTATTGGATTTTTAACATTCTGCAACTGTAGGAAAGTGTGTCTGAAATTTCCATATGCACTGAATGGAAATGTTCCATCATGCTTATATATCACTTGGGTCAAAGCTCTGTTGTATTATCTGGATTGATTGACAGAAGTTTTCTAAAGCTTGAAATAGCAAACTGTTGCTATAAGAGAGATAGGTTTTTGCTATTGGACTATGTCTATCCCTTAAGTATCTCTGTTTCAGTTAGAGTGGATATCTGCAGGGAATTGGTAGAAGAATGGCGGGTGCTGAACAGTCCCCAATGGCTGTTTATCTTCATGGAAAATCTGTTGGGAGCTATATACTGGGGTTAGAATGGTGCGAAGGGATAGGAGAAGAGCAGGCTTACCTAGAAAGCTGGGTTAAATATGTCATCAGTTTGGACTCATTGCGTTACCACAGGAGACCAAAGTCCAGTCACCCTTGAATTCTCTTGACTCTTATCTAGCGCCAATATAGCTTTGACTGTTAGTCGTCTAGGTTCTTGTGTATAGGTAGCAATAATAAACTCTTCTCTGATCTAAATTCAATGAATGTTCCTGGTTATTCATGCCTAACAGGTGAGTAAAAAAAGTATTGGGGTCCAAACCAAAAAGTGTTAAATGGGTAATTCACTTTTTTCCCCTGAGACATACCTGAAGAAAAAAACCACTTTTTGTTTTGGTATTTGGACTCTTTTTTTTCAACATGGGAAATGCTGGAGCTTTTTTTTCTCCTGTTGTCTTTTACAATTCATTAAATACACATAAAGATTTAGTACTGCTCATATGCCATAGCACAGGGGTGTCAAACTGGCGGTCCTGGGCTGGATGCGTCAGGCGCAGGCCACGCCTACCCCAGCAAAGGGGGAAAACATCACGAAATGTGATGTCACAGCAACATGACTTGGTGAGTTTGACACCAGTGCCATAGCAGAAAGGAATTATATAAGCAAAAACACAGACTTGTCTTTCCTTTCCTGCATGATTAGGGGATGGCATTAATTATGGTTAAATAAGAAACTTGGCATCCTTTTAAGAGTATTTTGAGTTACACTGATGTTGTTGTTGTTATTATTGTTGTAGTTGCATGACCTGTGTAAAACACCAATGGTTTGGGGGTTTTTTGGACCATAGGAATTAACAATTTCATTTTGGCACAGCTTTCCATGGATTGCAGTCCATTCACAAGTTTATAACAAAATTAATGGATTGGTTATTAATTAACAGGTTGACCATTAGCCATCTATATTTGATCAATCATCAAGTAAAAATGTGAAAACTTTTTAGAATGTTTTCTAAAGAAGAAAACATTAAAGAAAATTATTTCTGGAGGCCTAAGATTAATAGCTAAAGAGGGAGATAGAAATCTGAGACTTAGTAATAGGCAAGAGAGGTTGGAACAGAGAATGAGAGATACTGAAAGTATGAATCATGAAGGAAAAGACCTCCAGTAAATTGCAAACTGTGCTAGGTAGCAAATCCGACTCATCCATGGCTTATTTTTCTTCTTCTTCTATTGTTGCCGTCTTCTAATGAAGTGTTATATAATAAAACATTATATAGTATTTTTAACACTTTTGTTATTACCGTATTTTTTGGAATATAAGACGCACCTTAGTTTTTTGGGAGGAAAATACCGTTTCCCCCAAAATAAGACATCCCCTGATAATAAGCCCAATCGGGCTTTTGAATGCATGGCAATAAGGCCAAGCACTTATTTCAGGGTTCAAAAAAATATAAGACAGGGTCTTATTTTCAGGAAACATGGTAGGAAAAAATATTTTCCCTACCAGGTATTCATCTGGCTAGTGTCCTTAGCCTGGACAGCTTCAGCACATTAGTTCACTGGTTTTAAGGCCCTAGTTGGGGCTTAAAAACAGCTTTTAAAGCACAGCTGATTGTACGAGGGAACAGCAATGAGAAAAGCAGGCAAAGTACGGAAGATTGCTAGCACCTCATTAGGGCTCAAAAAAACTTGGAAAGCATAGGTGATCATTGGAGGGAGCTCCTGTGAAGCTCGGAAGGGGTATGAGAAGGCAGCAGCTGTTCTGGGTAGCCATTTTGGGCACCATGCGCTGCATTTTAAGCCTCCAAATGTGTCATGTTTTGGGGCAGCGATCGGCGGCGATGTGCTTTGGCAATCCCCACAGCCTTGAAGGGCTCTCAAACGGAGTGTTTGGAGGCTGAAAACACGACGTGAGGAGTTCAAAAACACAAGCCATTGTCGTTGGCAATCTCTGCAAGCAGGAAGAGGTCGCGCAGAGGCCGAAGGGTGAGGGCTGGTGGGTGGGCAGCGCTATTTTTGGAGTATAAGATGCACCCAAATTTTCAGCTTCTTTTAGGGGTGGGAAAAGTGCATCTTATACTCCAAAAAATACAGTATTTTAATAGAAAAGTAGGACAAAAATAATTTGTATATAAAGCCAAAAATTTCATAATGGAAGGTGGCAAATTCTGCATGTAGTTTTGAAATTACAAAGCAAAAGTTATAGGGCTTCAAAAGCAGGAATATCACATTTGGAACCACATTTTAAAGGGAAGGGTCTGGACCAGGAGTTTGAATTGAAAATGTCTATAACGTTAGATGTACCTATCAATTGTTGGGATATGAGCAATTATATGTTTGAGATCCTAACTTGTATAGAATATCATGAGCAAGATTGGGCTAAAACTGGCATGAGGTTGTAGCATACTGGGCAAAACATGCCGATATGGGCTGTAATCATACCTTCAACTATTACAGGGAATGCAATATGGGATTTGGCACAATTAAGTTGGTAACCTACTTTATTCTTTGCTTTTCTTACTAAAAAGCATTACATGAAAACATTGATTGATTATAACTATGATGGGCAGTGTAGATCAGTATCTGTGGGCCTATCTGAAATATGAAAGCTTGTGATGTAGAATGTAAGATGTGTATATAATGAAGGCAAGCAAAGGAAGAAGAGAAGTGTTTGTGAAATTACAAGAAAAGTGAAAGGTAGAATTGTTCTAATCTGTTGTAGTGGAGTTCAAAAACTCATATGTAAATGATGGTGTACATTTATCATGAATAGATTTGTTATATAGGGCTAAATTGTTAGAATCTTTTAGTATCACCCTGATTGTTCTAGGTGGTATTATGTCAGTGTAGGAATGCATAGATACTTTGATGTTTTAATACTGTACAACATTCATCAAACGTGCAGGTGATGCCATGCAGTTGGTGATGAACCTGAATATGTACGTATGCCAGTAGATGCATTTTCTATCTAGACAGAATGCTTTCTAAAGATATGAAAATTGAGTGAGAAATGTTAAGATGGATAGAAACATAGTGAGTAATATATGGTCCATTATGAAGAATGAAAGTTTCTCAACAAAAACAAATATGAGAGAACACGAAGGATGTTTTTAACCTACATTCCTGTATGGAAGTAAAAGAAGGTTGATAATAATAATTGAATTCAATTGGAATTGAAGTGTGTGAAACCAAGCTGGAACAAATGGGGACAGGAATGAAAGAACCATAAAGTAATGTGGACTCAATAGCAAAAATGCAAGTCTTTATGCATAGCAACTTCTTCATGTATGGTCTTCAGTGCCCAGAATTCCCAATCGTCTAGGAGTTGAAGCCCATACATACAGATATTGCCAAGTGCAAGAAACACTGGACTAGACAAAAGTTTTTCCTAAAGTAGAAGGAAGAAGTAACTATCCAATAATGATAGGTGTTTTTCAAAATTGCCCATTGGGAGAATACTGGGTGAGTAGAGCAGTGACATGCAGAATGAAGAGATCCATTTGTTGCTGAAAGAGGTACAGACATACAGCTCCTCGCTATTACTAACCACAAGATCATAAGAGTAAGCAAAAGTGACTCCAGAATTGCCAAAGCTGTCCTCTTAGGATTTGTTCCTGCTCTAGGTAAAGTTATTGTCTAAGGCAGCAGTTGGTACAGCATTAAAATTCTATCAAAAAGTTGGAAAGCAAAGTGTTTTGATCTACCAATCAATTTGGAAACCATTCTCTTCTCCCATTAGTAGACATTGCATGGAATAGAATATGCCTTATGGTTCATGCTTCAACCCTCTAAAGAACCTCCCCCCCCCCCCAAGAATATGAGTTGGGGCCTTGTGTTTCCCTCAGTTACGCACTAAATGCCATTCTGTGACAATTTCTACTCTTGGGGAACAAGTTATATTATATTATGATATAGCCTAGTACATTTCTTTGGAAAAATAATATGAGTCCATGTGTTGATGGGAAAAAATATGGTTTCTAGGGACAAAATGAGGTTTTGTTTTTTGTTCTGAAGAAAGAAAATTATTCTTTAGAGAGCAAGGAGATTAAAACAAAGTATTTGTTGTGCCAAGAATGAATTTTCTTTCAAAATGTTTTTTCCCCCAGGAAGCAATGCTCTTCAGCCAGTTGCTCTCGGCTCAGAGTGTCTCATCAGTCTACCCAGCTACTGACTAAAGTATGCTTAGTTATATACAAGCAAAATAGCATATGGTTCAGCATCAGTTCATGGACTCAGTGAACGTGTGAAATAAGTTCCAAGTTTATTCTGTGTTTCAGCATTCATGTCGAGAACAGCAAATTACAAGATGCATCAAATTAAAGTCCTGTCTCAAACGGGATTATATATGTTTAGCAGTGGCATTTCTAATGAAAAGCTTGGGGACTTAATGTTAGAATAAGTTTTAGATTTATTATATCGATTTTATAAGGAAATGGAAGTTGCAAAATACTTAAGTTTAATGAACAATAAAAAGGCAAGAAATTAGTTTGATAAGCAAGCTTATTGCAAAATGCAGTCTCTGAAGAGAACAGTGGTATAACTTCAGATAATAAATAGGAGAAATAGCATGTATGAACTTTTATGAGCTCTCGCTCTCTTTCTCTTTCACTCTCTCTTTCTGTGTATGTGGGTAGATGGGTATGTGAGTGAATGGAGTGGGGACAGGAACTTACTGGATCAACTAGAGGTGGTATCATTATCTTTGAATAGCTATTTGAAGTAAATAGCCATCAAGAACTGTCAAGATTTATTTCCCAAGCTGCTCTCTTCAAGCATTTTGATGAATTCATGACAACTTGGAGTCACCGTTTAATTTCTTATTTTGCCATGGAGTATCCTCAATGTGTCATTAACAGATTTAACAGATTAACAGAGTTGGAAGGGACCAGAGGTGGTATTCAGCAGGTTCTGACCAGTTCTGGAGAACAGGTAGTGGAAATTTTGAGTAGTTTGGAGAACAGGTAAATACTACCTCTGACTGGCCCTGTCCCCATCTATTCTCTGCCTCCTGAGTCCCAACTGATCAGGAGGAAATGGGGATTTTGCAGTAATCTTCCCCTGGAGTGAAGGGGAAGGGGAGGGAAAAGAGATTATACAGTATCCTTCCCCTGCCACGTCCACCAAGCCATGCCTACTAAGCCATGCACACCAAGCCATACCACGCCCACCAAGCCACACCCACAGAACCGGTAGTAAAAAAATTTGAATCCCACCACTGGAAGGGACCTTGTAGGTCTTCTAGTCCAACCTCCCGCCCAAGCAGGAGACCCTAAACCATTTCTGACAAATGGCAGTCCAGTTTCTACTTGAAAGCTTCCAGTGATGAAGTTCCCACAACTTCTAAAGCAAGCTGTTGGTTAATTGTTCTTACCATCAGAAAATTTCACCTTATTTCTAGGTTGAATCTCTCCTTAATCAGTTTCCACCCATTATTGCTTGTCTGGCCTTCAGGTGCTTTGGAAAATAGCTTGACCCGCTCCTCTGTGGCAGCCCCTCAAATATTGGGACACTGCTATCATGTCTCTCCTGGTCCTTCTCTTATCCTTCTCTTATTACTCTTATCTGTTGAAAACAAAGGCTCTTCTTTGGTGAAGGAAGTTCGTCACTTCTTGCATTTTCAAGTGGGGTGAATCCATTTTGTTTTGGAAGCACATACAATGCTGGAACGAATATACCTGTTGCCTTAATACTAAATGGGAGACCACTGTTGTTGCCCAATAGATAGTAGTAGCATTATTCTAGTACTATTTCAAACATGCTGATATCCCTTGGAATAAGCAAAGAAGTGGGACTTCTGGGGAAGGAAAGGTGAACTGAAGATGACTCTGTGAAAAGAGAAACTGACAACCATGGCAGAATAAAAAGCTAGTGAATAGATTGGCTTTTCATAAATCCCTCTATACACGAGGAAAGAATTGGAGGTCACTCATAACTGCTCCAGACAGCTACTCTTCCCATGGATACCGCAAGAAAATGGTTCCCAGTGGGCTTAGAGAACAGGGAATAGCCATCTTGCTCAAACAGTTATCAATTCATCTGAAGGACACTGGATTTGCATACTTCCTTTTCTAATCACTTTTGGAAATTGCTTTTCAGCAATTAGGGACATTTTGGTTGACAAGGTTTTTCCAGTACCAGGCCAGTATCCTTCAAACCTTAATGAAAGATGTTTTAAATACAAAATTAAGTACATTTTTTTTCTCTGGAATAAACAGCAAAGGAGTAATTAAAACTTTCATTTTAGAAGATTACAAATGGACTAAGGGTATAGATAAATTTGAAATAATATTTTGGAATTAATTATAGAGAATCTTTCCCTCAGGAAAATGCTTTTGACTTGAATTCTTTTTTTAAAAAAAACCTTAAGACTTTAAAAATTGGACACCAGTAGGAACTAGAAGAACCTAAAGATTATAATTTAAAGGAAAAGAAGACTCAAATTCAACTTACTAATACAGGACAAAGCAAAATATTTTAAGATTGAACATATTGAAGGATATTTTTGACTAACAATGGACTAATTTTAAGAGTATCTGCCTCCATAGATAGAATATATTTAAAAGATGCTGTGGAACAGAAACCAGTATTACCCCTCATGACTGAGACTGATTTGACAGTGGAAATGACAGGCCACAGGTGTTTTGTAAGAAGGGAGACTCAGGGCAGCTTACAATGCATTAAGCAATAACCTTCATACTTTTGTATATTTTACAAAGTCATCTTATTGCCCCCATAATCTGGGTCCTCATTTTACCTACCTTTTCTTTCTTCACCTATTTTTATTTTATTTTTTAGTTTGTATTAGTCATCATTGTTGTAAATTGTAATCTTAAATAAAATCACTCTGCATAAGTAAAGAAATAAGTAAAGATGTAAAGGACATATTTTTCTTTTAAATCCAACACATTCATTATTTTGGATGCCATAATGAAGACTAATTCCCCACCCATCCCAGGCTTTCAATTTTATTCAGACAGTTTTCTGGTGTCATCAGGTTATCCTACTCCTTCCACTTAGAAGAATAAAATATTTATGATGTCAATTGTGCTTTCTGAGTTTGGTTGTTTGCTTATAGACATTTTATTTCTAACTAGGTAGTAGGGCCCACAAGTGTGATAGGCAGTATAGAAATTTGGTAAATAAAATCAATTGCCAGTGCAAATGAACCGGCTTATTGAAAATGTTACCTAAACGATCTTACCTCATACTGATGATGTTACTTAGTTCGGTAATGAAATGTCTTCAAGGAAACAACCAAGCTGAGAGAGCACCAAATATTTCACAGTTCAACCTGAGTTATATATTCCCCTCTTTTGGAAGAAAATATCTGCCTAAACCATCTGAGGATTATAATCAGAAAGTTCAAGCAAATTAGAGCATGATTATAACTTATATTGTAATATCCTTAGCCAAACAAGTAAAGCATTATACATCAATACAAGTGCAACAGTGCCAATGTAAAGAGCACATAGCAGACCTCTCAAACTAGGCATCTTCCAGCATGTTGAACTACAATGCCCATAATTGTCACCAATAGAGTTACTGAGTTGTCTGAAAGGCTTTTGACTGTGAGAAGGAAAGAGAAATATGCTGCTTTTAAAATGTGTAACAGGAAAAAAGGGTGACACTTCTGTGTGATAATAAGACTGTGATGAACTTATCCCAGTTTTTCCCAAACTATTGGAAGCAGGAGTATTTGAAGGACATCAGAAGTAGGTTTTATGCCACTCTAATACCAGCAAATCAGCTGTGAAGTTTGAAATGGAAACTATAGCAGTGAATATCAAAGTAGCTGTGTGAATGCTGTTTCATAAAATAAAATTATATTTGAACAGGACAGTTCTTTCAAAGAATAGCATAATGGAGAAAACTGCTGGGTTTTGTAGCACAGGCTTTGGAAATATGCGATTTAAAAAAAAAAAGCTGTTCTGAGAAATCTGGTTCTACAGAGGGCCTTAAAAATAACCTGATTTTGCTTTTTGCTGAACATTTCACCTGAAAAGAGATGATGAAAAGAAAGGATGAAAGAGATTATACATATTGCATAGATATTCCTAGGAATGGTAGCTGGTATCAAGCTGGGCTCCACGTCTCTAAATCCAAACATTACAAGTCTAATATTTTGTTTCTGTAGGAGTTGATCAGAAAAATCAGCTACTATAAAAAGATGGAATGCTTTCTTCTTGCAGCTGGGAGCTCTTCTGTTTAAGCACTGCGTGGTTCCTTATCTATACAATATATTTGTGGCCAAAGCATTTAACTGGCAGACATACACACACAATCATTATAAAAGCCAGAAATTACCTAGGTTTAGTAGTACTTGACTTTCCCAAGTCTAAATGCATCTCTATAAATGTGTGCTGTTTGAATATCCCCATATTGTAGTGCTACTATTTCTTTGTTTAGCAGCTCAAAAGATGTGAAAAGATCTGTGGAAAATATCATTCTGTCTCTATTCCATGCATTATTAGTGCTTCCATAGTGATGACTAATGCTACAATAATTTTTATTTCAAACAGATTGAAATGTGAAACATCAGAGTATTTCTTTTAAAAAAAATTAAGTAGCTGACAAAATGTTGATGATGGCAAGGGGGTGCTAAATTAAGAAGCAGTAACAGGTCTTCCCACCAGACATATATATCAGCTCAGATGTCTCTTCAATTAATGTAATTTATGTTTATGGAGCTTCTGCTTGTAAAACATAGATGGGGGAAAATTAACTCAGCTATATTTTAATGCGAACGTATGTACATTCAAATTTTCTATGCAAACCTCAACAAATGATAAGTGTCTGCACAATAATATAAATTGTGATGTTAAAAAGATATCCCGGGGGAAATGGCTTGCAAAAGTGTGTATTAGCTAAAGTTGCACACAAAAGTATAAATTAAGAGAAAGGTGCAAAAGAGTTTATAATCATTTTCCTCCAGAACTCTACTATGCAAACTTTCATACCAAACTTTTATACAAACAAAAATTCTATACCATTTCAGACAAATGGTTATCCAATCTCTTCTTTAAAACTTCCAGTGTTGGAGCATTTACAACACTGGCAAGTTGTTCCACTAATTAATTGTTCTAACTGTCAGGAAATTTCTCCTTAGTTCTAGGTTGCTTCTCTTCTTGATTAATTTCCACCCATTGCTTCTTGTCCTGCCCTTTGTGCACTCACCCACCTGTGTGGCCCAGTTCCCAACAGACCATGGACTAATATCAGTCTGCAGACTGGGATTTCAGACCCCTGCCCTAGAGTATCCAGAGTACATAGCTGTAGAAAGATTCCATTAGACAGACAGCCAAATTCAAGAAGATAGAATTATTGGTTGAAGTAGTGCTCCCAATCTAATCCATAGATCAGGAACAAAATACAGTACTATATCCAAAGAGAGTTCAACTATATAAGCATTTAGAAATCCAGGGGAACAATCAAGATTAAAAATGTTTGCATATATGCAAATTTCTGGAAGGATTGAAATTGGATACATCTATAATTGTTCATGTAGGTACAGATTTTTAAGAATTCTCAGTATTCTCGATTCCCGGAGAAACAGATATGTTAGCCTACTGCAGTGTCAATAAAGGTGTCATCTTAAATTATTCTATTTATGACAATGTAAAACAAACTTACATAGATGGCCACAATATATATATATATATTTAAGTGGCTCATTGCTCTGTATACTCCAATCTACCCAAGTTCTGCTTTGAATGACTGAGGATGTACATATAAGGCTCAAGCAAGAGTAATTCTTTGTTCTTGAATCACAGAATATATTCTGTTGTCTCAATATATACAACTTGACAAGATTTAATCTTGACTGTGTGGGAGAGAAAAGGCCTGGACACAGACAAAACCATTGGAAAAGTTACATGTCTATCTGACCTTCAGCTTAATTAAGGTTCTGGCTTACTTCCTAGCCACATTGGTGATTAATCATGACAAAGTGCTCCCACCTACCTTTCTATCACCTGGAAAAGATAGAAATCCATGCCCTGTCACCCTGCTGAAATTGTACAGAACGCTTCTGTGTTTGAACAGTGTTGAAAAGCCTTTTTGCCTCAGAGCAAGTGTTTAATCAATTATAGAGGCTAGGAAGGAGATAGAATTACACAGTGATGGAAAGATCCGTATGCCAGCATAGTGACGGTCTTTTATAACGTGAAGTCCTTTAGAGCTGGTGTGATTATTTTTTCAGCTGGCTTAGAAGAGAGACCCTCGATAACTCGTTCCTTCGGTTCCCTCAAGGCAAAGAGGTGTCACTTCATTTTCTCTCTTTCTTTGCCCTCCAGCGGAAGTATCTTGGGAATCTTTTTCCAAATGCTTTTACCTCACGAGAGAGAGAGAGACACACACACACACACACACACACACACACACATTTCCACCTCCAATGATACTCAAGTGACTGAGAATTACAGTGCCTTGAAGCAATCTGTCAGAGATTCTTGGCTGAACATATATTTTGCTTTTACATAAATGACACACTTGCTATTTAACCTTGTAATAGAAAATACTCCTTGAATACACAGAAATTGGTTGTCTTGGTCTTGATTTAAAGTTTGCTTCCAGTAAGACTTGTGACCGTTATTGCTTCATAAAGTATTTTTAATTACTTCCACATGCTATACGTTGTAATTTGTAACCAGCTTCTACTCAAATCTCTGTAATTAACTTAGAATAAGGCAAAAAAAGTGATATATCAGATCAAGAAATAAGCTAATTACAATTCCCACTGTTTAACTGTAACAGATTTAACAGTTGATCAACAGACATTTTGAAATGAAACATGGGCTGTTGCTCAAACTCCTTGTAATGTAAGGAGAAAAAATGAACTTTGCAGTCACCATTTAAAAAAACAAACAAACAAGTATTACAGAAACAAATTTAAAAAAGGATTAAAACGATAATAAATAAATGAACTAATAATGAAAATAAAATAAAATGGGCTAGAGTGATTAAAAAAAATGTATTTGCTAACACATAGATTTGCCCTTTCTAATAACTGAATGGGACAAGTCTAAGCTGATAGTAATTTAATTCATTAACCAGGAATCTTCTGCTTTTATATCTGTATTCATAAATCTAGAGATCACAATGAGAACGAACTACTGGATACAGTTTATAGCATACTGATTTTTAAGCAGAACTGGCTCTAGCCTACGGTGCACAACCTTTTGCGATACCAAATGTATTGGAAAGCAAAGGAGAAGTGACTTTAATCAAAGCATAAAGTGAACACATTTCAGTGAAAATTGCAGCTCTCTTAAACCTCTTCCAATTTTCCATTACTTGTTTTCATTCCCATGACATGTTTTCTCACCTTGGTCAGTCTGAAAACCAAGGACTATAACTTTTCAGCCTTCTATTCCAATTTGGAAAATTCTAATGGGAATATTTGTATAGGTTCTAAGATTAGGTGATCTTTCGGAGTAAGAGAATGAGTTTGGTCCAGTTTTGCCTTCATATATTCCCAAACATGGTTATTCGGGGTTGTTGTCTTTGCTATTCCTTTGCAGGTGAATGGGAGCCAGCTATAATAGTTACATATCATCTTTCTAGCAATTCTAACATACTCTGCTACAGTCAGGTCCAGAAATATTGGGACATCAACACAATTCTAACATATTTGGCTCTATACACCACCACAATGGAGTTGGAATGAAACAAACACAATGTGCATTAACTGCAGACTGTCAGCTTTAATTTGAGGGTATGTACATCCAACTCAGGTGAACGGTGTAGGACTTACAGCAGTTTGCATATGTGCCTCCCACTTGTTAAGGGACCAAAAGTAATGGGACAGAATAATAATCATAAATCAAACTTTCCCTTCTTAATACTTGGTTGCAAATCCTTTGCAGTCAATCACAGCCTGAAGTCTGGAACGCATAGACATCACCAGACGCTGGGTTTCATCCCTGGTGATGCTCTGCCAGGCCTCTACTGCAACTGTCTTCAGTTCCTGCTTGTTCTTGGGGCATTTTCCCTTCAGTTTTGTCTTCAGCAAGTGAAATGCATGCTCAATGGGATTCAGGTCAGGTGATTGACTTGGCCATTGCATAACATTCCACTTCTGTCCCTTCAAAAACTCTTTGGTTGCTTTTGCAGTATGCTTTGGGTCATTGTCCATCTGCACTGTGAAGCGCCGTCCAATGAGTTCTGCAGCATTTGGCTGAATGTGAGCAGATAATATTGCCCGAAACACTTCAGAATTCATCCTGCTGCTTTTGTCAGCAGTCACATCATCAATAAATACAAGAGAACCAGTTCCATTGGCAGCCATACATGCCCACGCCATGACACTACCACCACCATGCTTCACTGATGAGGTGGTATGCTTAGGATCATGAGCAATTCCTTTCCTTCTCCATATTCTTCTCTTCCCATCACTCTGGAACAAGTTGATCTTGGTCTCATCTGTCCATAGGATCTTGTTCCAGAACTGTGAAGGCTTTGTTAGATGTTGTTTGGCAAACTCTAATCTGGCCTTCCTGTTTTTGAGGCTCACCAATGGTTTACATCTTGTGGTGAACCCTCTGAATTCACTCTGGTGAAGTCTTCTCTTGATTGTTGACTTCGACACACATACACCTACCTCCTGGAGAATGTTCTTGATATGGCCAACTGTTGTGAAGGGTGTTTTCTTCACCAGGGAAAGAATTCTTCGGTCATCCACCACACTTGTTTTCCGTGGTCTCCCAGGTCTTTTGGTGTTGCTGAGCTCACCGGTGCATTCCTTCTTTTTGAGAATGTTTCAAACAGTTGTTTTGGCCACGCCTAATGTTCTTGCTATCTCTCTGATGGGTATGTTTTGTTTCTTCAGCCTAATGATGGGTTGCTTCACTGATAGTGACAGCTCTTTGGATCTCATCTTGAGAGTTGACAGCAACAGATTCTAAATGCAAATAGCACACTTGAAATGAACTCTGGGCCTTTTATCTGCACATTGTAATTGGGGTAATGAGGGAATATCACACACCTGGCCATGGAACAGCTGAGAAGCCAATTGTCCCATTACTTTTGGTCCCTTAACAAGTGGGAGGCACATATACAAACTGCTGTAAGTCCTACACCGTTCACCTGAGTTGGATGTACATACCCTCAAATTAAAGCTGACAGTCTGCAGTTAACGCACATTGTGTTTGTTTCATTCTAACTCCATTGTGGTGGTGTATAGAGCCAAAGATGTTAGAATTGTGTTGATGTCCCAATATTTCTGGACCTGACTGTATATTTGATGTTCAGAAGTTTGTTTTTTTTCTCTAGAGAGGAAGCATTTTTCCTTATTACAGAAAGCCCAATTATTCTGTCAATTAATTTCTGAATATTGGCATTTGTATCTATGTTCTGTGTGTGCAGACAGAAAAATAGATAGCTGGACAGATAGATATGGCAGACTGAATTATACCTCTGTAGCAGTGGTGGGATTCAAATAATTTAACAACCAGTTTTCTGCCCTAATGATTTCTTCCAACAACCAGTTCACCAAACTGCTCAGAAAGTTAACAACCGGTTCTCCCGAAGTGGTGCAAACTGGCTGAATCCCACCACTGCTCTGTAGCCCCTATAGATGTTATCCCTACTAGAGTGGCAGGTATATAGGGTGCATCAGGGGTGGGTTCTAAATTTTTTTACTACCGGTTCTGTGGGCGTGGCTTATTTTGTGGGTGTGGCTTGGAGGTCATGTGACTAGGTGGGTGTGGCTAGCTGATCAGTCATTCTGGAAGGTCCTCGCACTTATGACCAGTCCTCGCACTTACGACCCAACTCATTTGTTTGCTTTTAACACTGATCAGCTGTAGGACAGCCCTTTGAAGCCCCACGGCAAGAGTTTAAACAGTTTTTTTCCCTCTAGTCATCAGCTGGGACTCAGGAGGCAGCAATAGATTGGGGGTGGAACCAAATAAAAGGTAAGAATAACGTGGGGGGGAGGGCGGGGGGGGAGAATCAGTTCGGTGACGTCATATCGTCACCGCTACCGGCTCGGCCGAACCAGACCGAACTGGGAGGAACCCACCACTGGGGTGCATATATTAATAGTGTGTTGCATTTTCTAAAAATGCTGTGACTTGGTCGTGGACTGTAAATAAACAAATAAATAGGTATATGCATCTGCCTTTATTCTCATCAATTGCCAAAGATGCAGAACAATCAGTATCAATTAAATAAGAGGAAAGAACTATAAAATCTCTTGGAAAAGATGTTGGTTCTGTTGTTGTTAAGCAAGCAAAAGATACTTAGGATATAAAGAATAAAAATTATGTAGAATTCCTTTTGTCTAGTTAGTATAATCACTTTGGAGAACATTTGGGTTTCCATCGAAGGGAATGGCAGAACCAATTCTAGAGTTTGGGGCTTGTCACCCATGTCCATGGAGATTCTCAGTCATCCAGGTCATGGTTGTCCCAAAGCTGCTTTTTCAAGAGGCAATTGGACTTTCTGGTTTTTCTTTGAAGACATTTTGCTTCTCATCCAAGAAGCTTCTTCCGTTCTGAAGCTTCTCCAGAGCTTCAGAAGCTTCTCCAGAGCTGAAGAAGCTTCTTGGATGAGAAGCGAAACATCTTCAAAGAAAAACCAGAAAGTCCAGTTGCCTCTTGAAAAAGCAGCTTTGGGACATCTAAAAGGGTCAGTGTAGAATGATCATAACTGGTCATTTTTGACAGGTTTATTCTCCATTATTTTGTCTAATGCTCTTTTAAAAGCATTAGCATTGTCACTATGTCCCATTGCAAGCAAATTCCATATTTTAACTATATGCTTTGTGAAGATTTACTTTCTTTCATTTGTCCTGGGTTTCCCATGCTTCCCTACTATTTTCCTAAGGCAGATGTTGCGAATAAGGACTACCTCTTGCCCAGATGATGCCATGAATCTATACAGAAGGAAGGGGAGGGGGCAAGAGATAGAAACAACAGACTTTATTCTAACAACTAGATGTCAACTCTTTTGCCAACTGCCCTTCTGAATCATTCTGTCTTCAAGCCTTCCTAAAGCTCAGAGTGAAGACATTGTTCTGATCGCTGGTGGAAGCACAAGGTGGTTGCTATCATTAAAAAAAAATCATTTCTTGCTCTTCACCCAAATTTCCTATGGGCAAAAAACCCACAGCATGCAACCGAAATGAGCAACTGAGTTTGACCCATTTGAAATGGGTCTAGGACTTTTAGTCTCTGACTTTTCATCTCCTCAGGCGATTCTCCCCCGACTTATCTCCTCAGCTGGCACGCCTCCAGTCATTCATTTGCCGTGGGGAATGGGCCACCAGCCTCTTCATCCCAGACCCTTTGACACGGCCCATTCGCAGAAAGAGGGTTCGTCCTGGGTGTTCTGCCTTCTGTGACAGTTAGCTCCGAACCAATTGGCTAGAGGGGGTGTAATAGAAATCCAGCCAAAAGAGAGAGGTGTAAAAGAATTTGCCAAAATGCCTTCCTTCCTTCCTTCCTCTCCCTCCACTCCCCAAATACAGGGAGGAAAGTTGGTTTAGTCGGAAGTAAGTCTCACTAAATTCAATGCTAGGATTTTAAATCCAGCGAAAGGAGAGAGGTGTAAAAGAATTTGCCAAAATGCCTTCCTTCCTTCCTCTTTCTCTCTTCCCTCCTCCCACCCCCCAACCAATACAGGGACACTGTTATTGAGCGGGCTAAAAGCCTCCCTCCCTCCCTTCCTTCAACCAGTTAGTTAACCAAGTCTGGAAGGGTCCAATAGAAGAGAATTTTCCTTCCTTCCTTCCTTCCTTCCTTCCTTCCTTCCTTCCTTCCTTCCTTCCTTCCTTCCTTCCTTCCTTCTTCCCTCCTTATCCATCCATCCATCCATCCATCCATCCATCCATCCATCCACCATAACAGCATAACATGGCAACTAGCCATGTTTGAGGCTCCTCTAGAGGGATGGAGCTTAGTAAAGGGTGTGTGTGTGTGTGTGTGTGTGTGTGTGTGTCTGTCTGTCTGTCTGTCTGTCTGTCTGTCTGTCTGTCTGTCTGTCTGTGAAAAAGGAAAGGAAAGGAAGGTGCAGAGATAAAAGGCCATTTCACTCGATCAGACTACAGAGAGCAGTTGGTTCCTCTCCTGAACTGGAGACCAAGCTATTTGGGGAGGGGGGGGAGAGGATAAAATAAAAGAATATGGACATTGTTTTTTGGAACTCCACCCCTCTAGAGGAGCCTCAAACATGGCTAGTTGCCATGTTATGCTGTTATGGTGGATGGATGGATGGATGGATGGATGGATGGATGGATGGATGGAAGAAGGAAGGAAGGAAGAAGGAAGGAAGGTAGGAAGGAAGGAAGGAAGGAAGGAAGGAAGGAAGGAAGGAAGGAAGGAAGGAAGGAAGGAAGGAAAAATTCTCTTCTATTGGACCCTTCCAGACTTGGTTAACTAACTGGTTGAAGAAAGGAAGGGAGGGAGGGAGGGAGGGAGGAAGGCTTTTAGCCCGTTCAGTAACAGTGTATTGTTGGGGGGGGGGGAAGAGAGAGAGAGGGAGGAAGGCCGGCATTTTGGCAAATTCTTTTACACCTTTCTCCTTTTGCTGGATTTAAATCCTAGCATTGAATTTAGTGAGGCTTACTTCTGAGTAAACCAACTTTCCTCCCTGTATTGGGGGGGGGAGGGTGAGAGAGGAAGGAAGGAAGGAAGGCATTTTCGCAAATTCTTTTACACCTCTCTCCTTTGGCTGGATTTCTATTACGCCCCTTCTAGCCAATTGGTTCGGGGCTAACTGTCACAGAGGGCGGAACACCCAGGACGAATCCTCTTTCTGCGAATGGCCCGTGTCGAAAGGTCTGGGACGAAGAGGCCGGTGGCCTATTCCCCATGGCAAATGACTGGAGGCATGCCAGCTGAGGAGATAAGTCGGGGGAGAATCGCCTGAGGAGAAACACCTGAGGAGAATGAAAAGTCAGAGACTAAAAGTCCCATTCCGTTTGAAATAAATGTCCTGTAAGTGTTAGGTTGCCAAGCCATGAAGAACTTCATAGGTGTCAAGCACCATATGGCTGGCCAGCAAAGCGAGAATCACACAGACTTCAAACAGTCATCAGTAATGCCAGTCAACAAACAAAAAACAAAAAAACACCACAATCTTGAAAACTATAAGAGTAAATTCCCAAGCAAATTAAGATGGAGTCTCTTGAAATGTTTCCCTTCCCAAGCCACCATATATGGATTGTTTTATGTTCTCACATAAACCAAAGTCCTCCTCTCCCACCTCCCCTCTCTGGCTATCACAGTGGGTCTATATCAGAATTCTAGATTGAATTGTAACTCTAGTACAAAATGGGAATTTAAATCCCATATGCCCCAGCCAGAGGAAGTCAGCAACCAAGAAGAGGGCACAGTGCTGTCAACATGTAATATAGTTACTCTGCAAAGCCAAGTGATTTAGACTTTAAGAAATCTGCACATCCTTACTTCTTCCCCTATGTTTAAAAAATAGGTTTTAATATAATACCAAAAAATGAAGTATTTTGCCACCCTCTGGGCAAGCTTAAAAATAAATGTATACCCAATGAAGGTTTTTCCCCCAAAAGATTTGTGCCGTATTCAGAGAAACACTAAAAGACATATATTTCTAAAGATCGCTGGATGAACTAAACTGCTAAAAATATGGTTATTTCCATCAACTGAGACAAATTAATAATAGTCCACTAGATGGCACTCTAATCAAACAATTAAAGAAAATGAGAAGCAATACTGCATCACATACATAATGCCAATTCAAGACTAACATTTTAAACTTTCTAGTAATTTAGCAGTAGAGAAGAATGTAGTTAAAATAATTTCATTTATGGTATATTCTTAATAATTGTATTAATCACAGTCCTTTATCAAATGACCTATGGGCAACATTGTAAGGATTTTTACAATCTACTTTAAAAATACATATATTGAACTTCTCTTACTTGTAGATAAATCTATCTCAGCATCTACTTCTGTCCTACTATCGCAGCACTGTTGAGAGTGTCCTGAAATACAGCATTCTGGCATGGTATGGGAGCAGCTCTGTAGTGGACAGAAAAGCTCTACAGAGAATCATTAAAACTGCCCAGAATATCATCGAGCTTGTTACCAGCCCTGGATGACATCTTCGCATCTCGCTGTTTGAGGAAGTTGCATAACATTCTCAGAGACTCTTCCCATCCTGCTCACAATCTTTTTGGACTGTTGCCTTCTGGCAAAGATACAGAACAATTAAAACTCAGACCCCATGTTTTCTGAAAAGTTTTTATCCCAGAGCTATAATTGCACTCAACAATGAACTAAAGGGCCACCATCAGTGAGCTATTGACAGCATTACTTGGTCTGTTGTGTGGATGTTTGGGTGGTTTAGGAGTGGGGAATTTGTGTGGGTGTGGGTGTTTCGGGATTGTTATGTGTGTTGGACCTGGTCTTTGGGTGTTTGGGTGTTTTAAATAAATACATTACTAGCAATAAAGTAATGTTTTTTCTTTCTAGTAATACTATCTATGGACCCCTTCATACCATAAAAAAAACCCGTTTGGTCATCCATTACCTTAAAGCAGTGTTTCCTCAGCAACCTGTAGATGTCTGAACTTTAATCCTCAGCACGCTGGCTGGAGAATTCTGGGAACTGAAGTCCTCACTTCTTAAAGTTGTTGAGATTGAACCTGATAGAAGTCAGGTGATTACAGAGGCAACATGTTGATCTGGAAAGGGGAGAAGTAGATTTCAGCCAGAGTTTTCTGCTGACCCCTTCGGATGAACAGCAAGACCTTAAGTAAGTAGTGGCATTTTGGCCAACCTTGTCTGAGCTGGGAAGCTAAGCTGACTTAGGCCTGGTTAATGATTGTATGCCATTCCTCCAATGCTTATGGCATTTGTAGATAGGGAAATAAAAGGTATGTTCCAGAAGAAAGCAGTTCCAAACTGTAGCCCTTAAAACTTATGAGGAACTGCATTTGATTGTTTTGTTTTGTTTGGTTACATTTATATCTAACCATGGATAAACTTTGCCTTATTGGATAGGCACCTCCAAAGGTGAAACAGCAGAAAACACACTTAAGATACATCTTCTTCCTATTTTTTCCCCCCTGCTTACAAACCAGAGTCAAGAATCCATTGATGGTTGAATCCAATTTATGAAAAGTTTAGCATGGTATTATCATCTCTGCCACTGGCAGTCTTTGTGGGTTGGTAGCAGAGATGAAATATTGAGAACATGCTGTGGACATTCTCACAAAATGATTTCCAGGAGACTTGACTGTTTTCAAATGTCTGCCATCTCAGCAGGGACTGGCCTGAAAGCATACATTTAATAAAAGGCAAAGCAATTTCTCCAATGTCCCAGCATGCTATCAGCCTGTTTTACTTTTGACTTTTATGTTTCTGAACAAAGGGCACATTTCTAGACAAAGCATAGATTGCAATTTGGTACAAGTTTTTTCTCCCTAAGAATACCTGTGAGTTTCAGAAATACAGGTGACATTAGAACCCAGCACCTGACTTTGTAGCATGCTAACTTCTAGGCCTATGTAGGCTTCCAAAATGATTCAGAAAAACATTGTTTCTGATATCACACCACTGTAGGATCCCTGGGCTTACTTACGTCATCCAGCTTTTTTCAGGTTTCAGTGTGAGGCTGAAAAAAGGATGCTATTGCTTTAAGGGATCTGCTTATTAAACTAAGGTATCTTTTAATCTTTCAATCATCTTTTCAGGCAGATCATTTTTTTAAAAAAAATAGGTATTGTAATGAAGTGCAAAGTATTAGCATTTTGAGTGTGAAGTGTGGACAATCCTTGCTTTCCTTTCCTTTCCTTTTTAAAAGTTTATTCTAAGTTTATTCTAAATTCTAAGAAAAATTGATGTGAGATAGAGGCCAGAGCCTAGTGACCATTAAGAAATAATTGCTTAGGTACAATATCATATTTTTTGTTCTTTATCTTCCCTTTTAGTTCATTAATCCATTTAAAAGGTAGATGCAAAACACATACCTGTGATCTATGGGACAGGAGAAAGTTTGGATATTTAATTGTTTAAGATGCAGACTTTAATCAACTAAGTTACTTAATAATTTTCACAGTTTTCTCTAAAGTTCTAAATCCCAGTGGAACCATTATATATTTAAGGCAGAGAAGAAAACAGGAAGCTCTCATTGTTTGTAAGTATGTAATCCCCGTCTTGCTCCCATCAACACTGCTTAGAGGCATTTTGAGATGCTTATCTGTGATTGGATACCTTTTCATGTCATTCACCAAGAGTAACTCAATCTTGGAAACAAAATTTATTTCCCAAATTCCTTTTCTCTCTTCATTTTAATGGCTTTACGCTCTTGGGAATTTGAAAACAACCTAACCTCACTGAATGTATTTGGAATATAAAGTAGGGAAATATTTTGCTTGCTTGTTTAGATTAAATATCAGTGAGTTTAAAGGGGTTATTGACACAGAAATATATAGAGAATTACAGCCACAAAATGCAGTACGATTTGCTTATATTTAGGATGTCATCAATTTCATGGAAACTAAAGTGAGAGAAGTTATTATATTTATTTTCATACATAGGACCATATTGTAAATGGATAAGTAAGTATTTTATCATTTTTATTTATATGGTAGGCCTGTGCAAACTTTGAACTTTATTTGAAATTTGTCTGAGTGAAACATCTCTCTGCTATGAAGCCATATCCTATTGGCTTTTTTTAAAAAAAAAAATCCTGGGGAAAAAAGATGCCCTATTATTCAGAATCTATTCATTTCAGTAAATCAATTCTTAAAGTAACTTTTTGTCTCCTCCAGCTCATGGGGAAGCCTGAAAAAAGTCAGGCTATTTAGTGAAAATCAGAAAAATGCTGAAATCATATAAGTTGAATTCTTCACAGTTATTTTTATTTATGAGTCCTATCCCATAGTAAATATGTGGCCCTGGTAATTATTTTTATGCTAGTGGGTGTCAAGGTAAGAATAATGTAGGCAGGATCCAATCTGGGTGGGTCACCAGGATCAGAGGTTTTGTGTTCCAAGTTTTTGGACTCATGCTGGAGCCCATCTTCAGGGAACTTCTCTTTAACTAGGATGGGCTCCAGCACGAGTCCGAAAGGTCGGAGGACAAAACCTCTGGTCCTGGTGACCCACCCAGATTATTCGGGACACGTATATTCATCTTCATTCGTGAGAGAAATGTATCCTGAATATAAATTAGACTTCTGGGGATCTGCTCTGATTTAATTTGAATTGAAGATCCAATGGCAATTCGATTCAATTTGAATTTGTGATTTGAGATTCAATGGCAGGCTAGTTTAGGTATAATGGCAAAGCATTCATATGCATAACACTTATCGTCCCAAATCTGGGATAAAAACCATACTAAAAACTGTAAGAAGGAGGCAAAGACACTAAGGAAACTAACTCTGCATGGAAAAGAGAGGATGATAATAAAGAAACTGAATTATTCCCTGGTTTAATTATACTGTCTTAGTTTATTTTTACTTGGAGAAACTGGGCTTGATCTTCCTTGTTTGAAGGGAAGCCACGTTTAATAGGGGCAGCTCCACTAACACCTTTCCAGCAGTTTTTAGCTGCACAGAAGGTATTTCAAGCTGGTCTTGATACACACAAACAAAAGCTTAGCCTTCCAGCAAATGATTCTGCATTTTCAGTAATTTATGGAATCATTGCTGTTAGAGCTTATCAGATCAGGGCTGCAAAAATCCAGAGAACCACTGGATGGTAGGAAAGAATGCATTCAATCTTTTCATGCCATCTAGTGGGTTTCTGCAGCCCACATATGTAACTGCTTTATTTTTGGCAATATGCAATGAAGAAAGCAGGGTTGGTAAACCATTCAGAAGGCTGAATCCAGAAAAGTTGTAACCTAATTCCATCAAGAGTTTCCCCACAATAACATTTTGAAATATTCCTCCTGTATCTCCTTTTTAAAGTCAGGGATAGCAGAACTGAAGAAAGGACAGTCCAACTGTCTCCTGATTATCTAGCAAAAAATGTATGGCTAATTTGTGCTGAAAGCAATGCAGAAAATCCTCTATTCCAATATAAAAGTGCCTGCTTTTCTGCAGTGCCAGGATTGGCATAATACTGAAGAATGGACACTGTCTCGCTTCTGTAGGATGATGTAGCTTGTTTGACTCTAGTGCATGGCTGTCAAACTCCCGGCCTATGGGACGGATGCGTCACATGCTGGCCACGCCCATGCCCGGTTTAGTGAAGGGGGAAAAAATCCCAATACGACACATGATGCCACCGTGTCAACGTGAGTTTGACACCCTGCTCTAGTGGATTTTGTGAAAAACATGAAAGTTGACAAAACTACAGGTCAAATAAATGTTGAAGGAACTGTAGTTGGAATATTTCAGTTCAGTCACCAGATTTTATACTTAGCGGTGCATAATAGAAATAAGTCACTAAAGTTATTTAGATGCTTACGTTCTAAAAGGATGAGTAAGATTTATTGAAGAAATTACATGTAAAACCTTAATTTCTGAATTTTTCCTTAGCGTTGGGGAAATTCACAGAAAAGACTATTTTTATGTAGGAAGAAGACAAGAGGGGAAACTCTAAGAGAATCATTATTCCAACCGTGGAAAGCAAAAGCAGAAACAAAAAAGGAAACACAATCCCCACTAAGGATTTACAGTATCTTCTGCAATCATCCAATCATTGTGGGGATGACATAACAATTTGGATGAGTTTTCCATCACTTCAGCAATGGCTGAGTGATTCTAGGAGGAACCATAAGAACAAAAGGAAATCTTATTATAGTTCCTTATTAATCTTGGTAGCTTTAATGCTCCTAGTTGGAAGCTCCTTTTACTGTACAGTTTTTGCACATTTTTAATTCCCTGGGGAGAATTTCCTCATCATTAGCTGACCAGCTTGATTAAGGAAAGTTTGTCCTCCTTTGGGAAGGCTTAGAAAAATACTGATTGATGATGTGATGCATCTTTCCTGGTTCAAATAACTGAGTTTTGTGGAATGCCAGGAAGGTTGGCATACTTGACTGGCAAACCTAGGCCACCCTGTTAGGGACTTCTCATAAGTGTCTTTAGTGAGGGCAGGCTGAAAACAGACTCTTTAGCAATGTTGGAATCTTATGTGTATGACTTGCTTGGGTCATATTAGGGCTTGTTGGCAGTAATTGAAATTAATTTGCTGTTACAACGCAACAAAGGCACGCCACCAAGAAAAAGGTGGTGCCTGTTGGATATTTTTCAACTGAGGAGGAAGAGTCGTGTCTAGGTGTATATAGTGACTGGATTGGGCCAATCCATAGGGTTGGAGCCATTGACTCCACTTGACTGAGATGAATCCAAAGCTGACAGAACATCCTACCTGTACCCACTGAAAGTGTCTCAAACTTTGAAGTTTAGCCACTCAGACGTGAGCAGCAGCATATGACAGGGGTCCCCAATCCCTGGTCAGCTCAGTTCTGGTCCGTAGCCACTTGGGAACTGGGCCACGCAAGTCTGCAAAGCTCCATTTTTGCAAGCGGCAGACACAGGTGCAAATCCATCCAACTACCCTCTTCCCACCCACTGCTGCCATTGCCACTGCTGGCCCACATAGCTGGAAAGATAGGGGACCGCTGGCATATGATATAAAGAGCTGTGCTATGTAGGTTGGTGAAATTTGTCAAGAAGCAGGCCAGTAGACTCTAAAGAGTTATGCACCTCAGCTGTACATTTGGGTGGAAACTTAGTTTGGCTTATTTATTGGCTTCAGTTCCTGGGGGGAGGGGGAAACCCATGAAGAACATATTTTCAAGCTTATTGTAATTACTTTGCTGTGCATTGCTTAGAACTCTCGATTCCACATCATTCTGTCTCATGTCTTTCCCCTTGGATAGTTCGCTTGTTTACTGGAGTCCTGGTCTTGACCTATGCCAGGCCTGTTGACAATGTTTATAGATGCCTTCCTAAGATATTGGACTTCTTTCTTCCAAAAGGCAATTCTGCCTGAGCTCCTACTGTATATCACTGGATTGTGGCAGGGATCCAGCTTTTGCAATCTAGTTGGCTGGCAGCCAGTAGTGGCTACTACTTTCGTTCTGTCACAAAGAAAGCGGCATTTATAGCTTTGCCATCTTCCCCACCATTCTTAACAGCAGTAAATATTTCAGCGCCTATGCCAGCCTGGCATACATTCACTCATGACCGAGACACTTAAAACTGCCCCAATCCTACAAGATTAACAGTTTGACATCACTGTCTACTTGACTGACTAGCTTTAAGCCCCTGTTTGTAATGCTAAGAGGTTATTTATACTACCACTTATATTGACATTGCCAGTAAGATATGTGACTTTCCATTTGCACAAGGTAAAGTTAAGACTTGTGGCTGGCCCCACTAAGGAAGCTGAAAGTTGAGAAAGTGAATGAAGCTCAAAGTAAGAGTAGAGTTACCATGGGAGAAGAACTTGTGAGTTTAATGGAGGGAAAACTCATGGATATCTACTCGTGTAATATCAGAGAACCTATCACACCACTCTGTTTCTTGTGTCAGTATTTTTTATATATGCAGGTGAAGTTGTGATATTACATATGTAATAACCTAGAAACAACAGAAAAGTCATTGCATCTGTGAAGCATTTCAAAAGGCTACAGGGTGCTTCATGATTCATTTCACTGAAGTGGGTTTCTGCATCAGTTCTGCTCTGATAAAATGATTCAATCCAACCTTTGGTACATTGGAAGTCTTGCTTTAAAGCTTTAAACAGAACAGAGCAATGTTTAAATTCTGATATTCCCCTTTAATGTGTTCATGTTTACGTTTTTGCTCATCAAAGCCATCAGAAAAACAAAACAAAGCAAGGAAGACAAAGAATGCTGTTAATAGAATTTTACACCTTTTTCTTTTGTAGTAGTTACAGCAAACAACTGCAGAGAGACAATAAACACTGGAAATAATGTGAACATGTATTATTTAGTGACAAATTCCTAGTATCAAAGATGAGGAAAGCAGATTTATTTATGTAAAACATTTAAAAAGTTTTCAATAAAAAGATGTTTGTGCATTTGGTAGACTTTTACAAAAATCACTATCTTCCATTGCTGCTAGAACAAGGCCCCCAACCTTTGGGGCACCGGGGACCGGTTTCGTGGTACCTGCAACCCATGGATGGGGCTTTGTTTGTGTGGCCTGATCGCTGGCATGTTGTGGACCGAATATGCAAATGAGTTTTCTACCTGTTTGATAAATATTGTGAATTCATATAAAAGCTTGCCTGATACAACTTTACAAATGTAAACATGGATATCAGCCACAGTCCTGTGATGGTTCTCAACCTGTGGATGTGTTCTTGAAGTGTAGCTTAGACGCAGTCTAGGTAGATATATGATAAAACATTAAAAGTTTCCTAAAGGTGTGCTTAAGGAATTCCAGAGATGAATTGATTGACAAGCATCATTCAAAATGTCTCAGTGGAACTTTTATTTTCATGTTAACACACCAGCTGAGCTTGTACAGTGGATGGGACCAAAAAGTGGTCTGATAATGGGGACATAAAAGGATCTTGAAACTTAGTAGACTGTCTTATCACAGTAAACACCCCCACTATCATCTTCCTTGGTAGGTTGAGAACTTATTTTTATTTATATTTATTTATAATTAGACTTCTATACTGCCCTTCTCCTGAAGGACTCAGGGCGGTTTACAGCCATATTAAAATACATAGAATTACAAAGTTTAAAACCAATTAAAATCAAATACATAAAATGGTTCAAAAATTTAAAACATTTAAAACATACACACACCCCTTAAAAATTCATATTAGGCCAGTCCGGCTTGCTGGAACAGAAGGGTCTTCAGGGCGCAGCGAAAGGTGCGCAGGTCGGGGCTAAGATGAAGCTCTAGGAGGAGCTCATTCTGTGGGTGCCCCCACAGAGAAGGCTCTCCCCCTGGGTGAAAGTCTCCCCACTGGGTGTCGCCAGTCGACATTGTTTGGCTGACGGCACCCTGAGGAGCCCCTCTCTGTGGGAGCATATTAGCCGGTGGGAGGCTGTTAGTGGCAGAAGGCGGTCTCGTATATACCCCGGTCCTAAGCCATGGCAAAGTGTCTCTGTATCTTCCAACTACAGGTAGTCCTCGACTTACAACAATTCATTTAGTGACCATTCAAAGTTACAAGGACACTGAAAAAAGTGACCGATGACCATTTTTCACACTTACAACCGTTGGAGCATCCCCATGGTCACATGATCAAAATTCATCCACTTGGCAACTAGTTCATATTTATGACGGTTGCAGTGTCCCGGGGTCATGTGTTGTCCTTTTGCAACCTTCTGACAAGCAAAGTCAATGGGGAAGCCAGGTTCACTTAACAACCGGGTTACCAGCTTAATAAATGCAATGATTCACTTAACAACCGTGGCGAGAAAAGTCACAAAATGGGCCAAATGCCCTTAACAAATGTCTCACCTAGCAACATTGCTAAGGCTCAATGCTGGGCTCAATGCTGGTCATAACTCGAGGACTACCTGTACTACAGTCCACCTGTAATTTCTCACTCCTGCTGTTACTTGCCTTTCAGTGGACGATCCAATCTTCTTGGATTACATTCCTGGAAAACGAGGCCGGGGTGCCCAAAGGGTAGACTGGCAGGAGAGAAAGGTCACCTCTGTGAAGAGGAGGCCCTCGAGGCTTGGGGCCAGGCAAGGTTGATGTGGATTGGGGAGGGGGTGTGCAAGAGATGATGGGGACGGAAGGAGGTCACTGAGGGTCGGTGCAGGAACAGGTGAGATCTGGCCCTGGAGTGGGGGGGGGAGGGGCAGATGGGCAGGCGAAAGGGACGGCGCCTCCTCCTCCTTCCCAATCCACCGGGCTCTCCGCTACCGGCGGGTCGGGTCCCGTTGCTGGCGGGTTTCTCTCGCTCCACCTGATGGTGCGGGAAGCGTGCGAGATGAACGGGCTGGAGGTTCAGCCGCCACTCAGCGCCCGCGACCTCCTGGATGCGGCGGCCACTTTCTGCGACACCCGGAGCCTCTTCCCGACCTCTCAGGCGCCCAAAGTCCCGCATCACGGCGGCTACGGCCTGGGCGATTCGAGCGGCGGCGGAAGCGGCGGCCCTTATCTGTGGCTCAACGGGGCGCCGAGCCCTTACTTGGCCAACGGTGCGCCCGGCGCCTTCGTGCCCTCGGCTGCTTATGGGACGGGCGCCCGGCAGCTGCTGGCCGCCCAAGCGGCGTCGGGGCCCCCCGAGCTCAGCTGGCTGTCCCTGACGGGCCACCAGCAGGACTTCTTCAAGCTGGTGCGGCCGCCCTATTCCTACTCGGCGCTGATCGCCATGGCCATCCAGAGCGCGCCGGCCAAGAGGCTGACTTTGAGCCAGATCTACCAGTACGTGGCCGGCAACTTCCCTTTCTACAAGAAGAGCAAAGCCGGCTGGCAGAACTCCATCCGACACAACCTCTCGCTCAACGACTGCTTCAAGAAGGTGCCGAGGCTCCAGGACGACCCAGGTAGGCAAGGCCGGCGGAACCGCTCGCCCTTGGAGCCCCGACCGCAGGCGCGGAGAACCAGGCGGCGCCTCCTATGGAACTCTCTATGGAGATTCTCAGCCATCCAGGTCATCCGTTGTCCCAAAGGTGCTTTTTTTTTTTTTTTTCAAGAGGGGATTGGACTTCCTGCTTTTTCTTTGAAGGTGTTTCCCTTCTCATCCAAGAAGCTTCTTCAGCTCTGATGCTCAAAGAAGAAAAAAAAAAGCTGAAGAAGTTTCTTGGATGAGAAGCAAAACCTTTTCAAGGAAAAACCAAGTCCAGTTGCCTCTTGAAAAATCACCTTTGGAGGCCCCTGGAACTCCATCCCCAGGTTCTCCTTGTTTTCTCTCTGAGAGGCATGGAAAACATTTGGGTGTTTGATTGATTGTCCTTTCCACGCTTGTCAGAGGGAACCTAAGAGGGTTGCAGCCTCAGGAGCTTGTTTCTTTGGAAATCAGTCTGGCCATCTACATGTCTACAGAGATTCTCAGTCCTCCAGGTCATGGTTGTCCCAAAGGTGCTTTTTCAAAAGGCAACTCATTGTTTTTCCTTGAAAACGTTTTGCTTCTCATCCAAGAAGCTGTTGTAGCTTCCCAATGCTCTTCAGATGTAGCTCCATATAGAGAACATTGCAATAGTCTGACCATGAGATGACTAGGGCCTGGTTGACTGAGTGCAGGGACTCTTTATCCAGGAAAGACTTCAACTGGCACAAAACCTGAAGTTGCAAAGAGGCTGTCCTAGCCGCGACTGCCACCTCCTCTTCAAGCAGAAGTCATAAATCCAGGAGAACCCCCAACTTTGGAGAAAGGGCCTATAGATAAACTTAGTTTTTACAGCAGAGTAAAAATAACAATGCATGTTCTAAAACACCTTTGAAGCACCCTGATTTGTGTGCATATGGCAATGTTGCAAATGTAACGGATATCCCAAAACTGATACGATGAATGTATATGCCACCCTAAGCGTTATATTCTAGACATGGGGAATGTAACTTACCTGCTTGCAGTGCAATCTTACACCTGTTTACCTAAGCCTATTTTAATTAAGGGTGATTTCTCTTGAGTTACTGTGGATCACATAGCAGCCAAGAATGTAAATATTGTTTGCTCCATTTCTGCCTTGCTGTTTCTCCAAGCCTCCTCGCAGCAACTGATGGATCTTCCAAGGACATGTTAAGTTTATCTTATGCCACTAATGTGAACTATGCAATCAAAGGGTCATCTCAACTTATAATGTCACTTGATCCATTGCTATAGTGATAGAAAATCTGTCTCCGTTAGTGATTTGTCACCCCAGCCATGCTGGGTGAGAATATAAATCACAAGTGAGAAAATGGTCCAAGTGTAATGCCATGACTAAAACTCCCATAAATCAGGAAGCCCTGGACTTGAATGTCAGCTCTGCCATGAATTCTTAAGACAATGTTAGGTGATGTCTGCTCCACTTCCTTTGTCTTGTGTCCTCCAATTACTTTAACCTTTTTAGTATCATTTGCTCTGATTATTTAAGCGACTCGGTTTCTAGATAGTTTGCTAAACCCACATGTTCTCCATTGATTCCTAGGTAAAGGGAATTACTGGACCCTAGATCCCAACTGTGAGAAGATGTTTGATAACGGCAACTTCAGAAGGAAGAGGAAAAGACGGTCTGATGCAGCCAGTGGGCCTGGAGCGCATAACAAAATGGAGGATAAAAGTAACAGTTGTCTTGTTCAGCCAAGTCCTGAACCTTGCAGCTTGGGCTCCAGCGAGCTGCAGTGCTCTCTGGGATCTAGGAATGACTGCAAATCTCCCAGCCTTGACTCTAGCCATTGTTTCTCCACATTCGTCTCGACCATGAATGTTATGGCCCATGGCCGGAATGGCTTCCCCAGACAGCTTTCTGGTGGGCCAGTATCCGAATTCACACCCGGAAGGCAGAACGGACCCAATTTGAACTCCTGCTCTCCTTCAAATGGCATCCCGGTTTCAGCATTTGAACTCAGTTCCCAGTCCCACTCCAGGATGAATTACTATGCAGGTGTTGGTGGGCAGTCAAGCTGGCTCAACAGTCCTGTCCTGAGCACCTTTAGTGTGAACAATCTGATTTATAGCAGAGAAGGGACAGAAGTTTAAAATGATGCTGAAAAGCTGATGTTCCACATTAGCCCCATAAGCAACTTTGGGTCAGCATCTAGTCAGGTTGCCTTATGTAGGCAGCCTTCAGCAT
The DNA here is from genome assembly GCF_059756535.1 of Pantherophis guttatus. Lineage (NCBI taxonomy): Eukaryota > Metazoa > Chordata > Lepidosauria > Squamata > Colubridae > Pantherophis > Pantherophis guttatus. Next base: position 62,211,222 of record NC_142068.1, read on the forward strand.
TTTCAGTTCTGTTTGGTTGAGTCTTGACTCTCAGTGACCATGTAGATTTTTCTCCATGGGGATCTGTTCCTAACATGGTTTTAAAGGTCTTCAAATAGTGCACTCATTACCAATGTAATTGTGTCCTTCCACCTGACTGCTGGTCATCCTAGTCTTCTCTTTCTCTTCCTCAGAGAGTTAGGTCTTCATATAACATGTCCAAAATGGGATCATTGAACCTGGCCATTTCTGTCTTGACCTCTTTAAATCTGATATGAGATCCACATTTAAATCATTTTTATCTTTAGTAGGTTTATCCTGTACCTTTTGTTTATTTTGCATCATCTCTGTTATTTTTTCTTTCTTCTCCAGTTTTCATCCTGCTGTCTTTCATTTTCACTTGTCCTTTAAAACAAAAGGTAAATTTCTAAATAGCAGCAAATGCTGAAGGGAGTATACTTAGACCTACTTTCGACTAAGGCATAAGTTCAGTTTAGGTCCCCAATATATCATTTTATAAGATGAAGTGTTTTCTGTAGTACAGAAAAGCTTCTTCAAGCATGATCTGGGTGTCATTCAAATGGTGAGATAGCTCTAATCTACCGGATACTATCTATCGAGAAAACAGTTTGATGGCACAGTAGAGTTCCCACAGAATAATCTCCCATCTGAATATATCATCTGCTAATTAGTGGCAAGAGATGCCATTTCTGATTTTCATCACATACCAAATATTTTGTTTTTGCTTTATGGATCACTAACTTTCTGTCTTATAACAGCTGCTTTTCTGGAAATTAAATGTAATTATAAACTTGTGAGAATGGTAAATATGTCTTAACAATCCATTCATTTTCTCTTACACACACATACACACACACACACACACACACACACACACACACATCATCATCATCATCATCATCATCATCATCTTTATCAACAACCGTCTAATCCTTAACATATACTTGAAAGTGTATGCTGTTTACTTCAGACTTTTTCAAGGAACTATGCAAAAATCCTATAATTTCACTTAATGTTCCAGCACCCAATTATTTAGTACTTTTCTCAATATTGTGCCTTATCATGGACTAAATTCCTCAGTTGTTTTTTTTAAAAAGCACTAACCAATAACAGAAATATTTTGGAAATTGTATATAACAAATATAGACATCAAGTTTAAGAAAGTAGGTATATTTTGAGAAATATTGGAGACATTTTTTAGATTTTTAAATGTATAAATGTATATTAAATCAAAGTTGCTGACCAAAAGTCAACAAAATAAAATGTTGTGTTAATTTAATTTGTCCCAATTTTTGCTACATTTTTTACTATGTTTTGTGGAATATTTTGTTCCAGGGCTTCAATTCAAGTGAAGTCTTACAGTATTTAAAACCCAGAACCTCATTCATGGCCATAATTGGATCTTACAAAAAATATAAAGTTACAATTAAAGTTTGAAACTTAAACTTCAGTTATAACCATTCTTACTCTGGAGGAAAACCTGCATCATGCCAACTTCTAAATAAACATAAAATAGCCATGGCTGTTTTTCCACTGAATAAAGTCAATTGTTATATACCTATGATTACAAATAAATAGGTGCTTTGGGTGCATCTTTAAGACGACAGTTCTGATACTAAGAAATGAAGCCACAAATGGAAATGATCAGAGAATGGGAAAAACCATTCAACAAGTTAATTGTAAATACTTTCTTCTGCCAAGCATTAAGATGCTGCTTAATTTTTCTAACCCAGGTACACCTCCATCAAGCTATTGATAACGAAATGACCTGCAGGCAAATCATTTAAGGGCTTTAATTTTATGCAATTTTTTGGGAGGTTAGTTGTACTAGACTAGAAATAAGTATTCAGAAAGAAAAAAGTGATTGCTTTTGCTCATTTGAAAACCATAAAAAGTATCAGTATTAGCTAAGAGGCTTAAATTGTGCATAAATCATAAATGGAAAAGAAAAGGCATCAGGTCTGTATTTAAATCAGCTTATTTGAAACAAATAGGATTTATTTACATTTCTCTTATTTGCAGGAAATAACAGCAAATAAATATTAGGCATATGGAAGTTAACTGAAGATGAACATCTACTGGGAATTAGCTGGTTATTAATACATACTAGTCAGGGCATAAATTATCTTAAAAGTAAATCTCATTACTTTGCTCCTGAAATACCAGAATCTTACAACCCAAACTCTTGCCTGAATTGCCACAAATTGCCACAAACTGCAAGCACACATCAATATGACTTTCTTTTTGAAAGAAAGCTGTGCCTTTATGGGACTTCAAAGTCAGCACCCCTGTCACTGGTGCGTTAAGTTGCATCTCTCCAATTGCAGTTCTTTGCACCAGAAAGCCTATATTCAGAAGGCACTCCTGATTTAAATGCAGTTAAATGCAGCGGTGGGTTCTCGCAGGTTCGAAGCAGAAGGGATTTTATTTAGAAGTAAATCGTATAGCAAAATTGACTTCGGAATAACTGGCGTGGGTTTCAGGCTTAAGTACCTTGGCTGCCTCCTGCGTTGGAACACTTTTCCTTACTCCAGATGCTTCAATGTTGAAAGCATTCCTAAAGATCCTCTAAAACTGTGATGGCGAACCTATGGCACACGTGCCCAAAGTGGCATGCGAACCCATGTCACCCGGCACGCCCGGCCTTGCCTGTTTGTCTTCTGGGTTTGCATGCACACGTGATGTTCAGCTGTCCTTCACACGTGCGGCAGTGCTGAAAACCAATGTGCGCATGCATGCCGACCAGCTGATTGTTGGGTGCGCATGCACGCCAGAACCCAGAAGTTCAGCTTTTCTGGAGCGCGATACCTTCGCGCATGTGGCAGAGCTGAAAACCAGTCTGTGCATGTGCGCCAGCCAGCTGATCGTCGGGTGCACATTCACACTAGAACCCAGAAGTTCAGCTTTTCTGGAATATGGCCCCAACGAGCACATGTGTGTGAAGTTTCCGCGCAACCTTTTCAGCACTCGGTGTTTGCCATCACTGTTCTAAAAAGTCACAGTAACTCACAGCTGATTCACTGGGGTTTATTTGTCAAAGGATTGTTTGTCCGACCGCTGCTTGGTAACTATTTCGAACACTTCTTTGGAAAGATGGAAAACCATTTTCTCTACCTAACAGGAGAATTTGAGTCTTTGGGAAAAGTTCCACTTTTTTTTTTTATCATCACTTCAGGACAAATTTAGCATTGGCAGATTTCTCAATTGGCACCGTCCTTTTCTTTGGACAAATCCATCAGATCGTCTTTGCTTCCTTCCAGATACCTGCACTTTAATTCGGGTGAAGAATTTGGAATTCAACATGGGAGCGCATTTACATTCCATTTCCAGAATTTAACTGCTTTGTGGGAGTGGAAAAGCAAGGAGACGGTTGCCGTGGAAGTCCCTTGTCTTATGTGGAAAAACTTGGGAAAGCAGCAGTTAAGGAAGAGAAGGGAAATGGGGCCGATTCCTCAGCGACCTGTTCTATGGAAGTCCCCGTTTCCAGGGACTTTGATGGGACTCTCATAGGTCAGAAAAGGGTAAGATGGTTCCTATTAGGTAGGTCCTATGGGTCCCGTCAGATCAGTGGTGAAATCCAAAAATTTTTACTACCAGTTCTGTGAGTGTGGCTTGGTGGGTGTAGTGTGGTGTGGCTTGGTGGGCGTGGCAGAGGAAGGATACTGCAAAATCTCAACTCCCACACCACTCCAGGGGAAAGATATTGCAAAATTTCCATTCCCACCCCACTCTGGGGCAGCCAGACATGGTATTTGCCAGTTCTCCGAACTGCTCAAAATTTCCACTACCTGTTTTTCAGAACCTGCTGGATTTCACCCCTGCATCAGATCCAAACCTATTTATTTCTTGCAGGGATATGCCTTTATAGGGCATTTGTGAGGGTTATGGGCGGTAGGGAAGGGAAAACCATTCTAACACCTCAGACTTCAGTGAAGTTTCAAGATACTTCAAGCAGAGTACTTTTAAACCAAAGAAGCTGTTGTAAAAGCAACTTACCTTCCTGCTGTTGTTCCGAGCATTCACTTTAAAGCAATAAAACAAAATGAAAGTGCAGAAAGTGCTTTTAGAATGGGTGCTTTTTCACTGTTTAATGGGAACTTTAGTTGAGGACCTATTAATGTGAGATTTTTTGCAAAATCTCAAGTATTTTACAAGCCTGGAGATAAATCTCTTTTCCAATACTTTAAAGGTGGAGAAGCAGAGCTTTAAGGCAGAATGTAGCAAAACTAAAAGCAGGTTAACCAAATCAGTTCAGGAAACTCTGAATGGATTCAAAAGCTAATCTTCGTTCTACCAGAATGTAGTATGGAAACTATTCTACTTGTCTAACTATTCTACTCTAATGTCGCAATAGATGTTCAGTGGGAGCCTGGTGAGACATATCTGTCCATTTATCTCCAGATTTCACCCTTCCCCTTTAAAGAAATAACACTTATGTCCTCTAATGTACACCTGGGGGGTCAAAGGGCAAAGGGATTCCTTTTTCGGTTTAGTTATCTTGCCAGTGGAGTTTGGAGTGCTTTATCGTGTTACTGAATAAGAATCTTGCTAACCATGTCTGGAATGCAATCTCCCAGTTAAGAAAAACCTTAAGAAGTTGGAGCTTGAGAAACTGCTTCAGGAGAGGCAGCCACAGAAGAACCGGCTGTGACTGACGCTCTAAATGAAATCATTGACAGATTCTTCTATGGAAGTTACAGAGGAAGACCCAATATGCTTGGGTGTTTTTCCAGAGCAATCCCACAGCTCCTTGGCAAACATCCTGAAAGGAGCTAAAAGGAAATTCTAATCAAGCTTAAGAAAGGAAGCCAGAAATACCTCCCCTCCCTCTTACCAGGATGCAAAATTCAGGTCTGTGAAATGGAATGGGCTTAGGTTCCAGGAGTATTTTTTGAGTGGGCACAGAATAGTTGCTCCTGTTATGGATTTGATAAGGACATATGAGGCACAGTCCTTGTCCTTGGCTACATGATCAGGTCCTCAACTCATTCCCAGACTGAAGCTGATATCAGATAAACTTGTTTTCAAGTAGTAGTTATTGTTCAGTCGCTAAGCTGACTCCAACTCTTTGCGATCTCATAAAGTCAATATCATGTCCTGTGGCTTTAAGGTGTTGGACCAGGGAAGAAGTTGGTTCCCCTTTTCTGACTGAGTTCTTGTGTTCTTCAATGCGTGCACTTATTCTTCTGTTTGTTTGTCCGATGTATGTGGTGGGGCAGGCAGTGCATGGGATTTCATATACTCCTTGATTTTCTAACTCAATTTTGTCTTTGGGGTTTCTTAGGATGGTGGATATTTTTTGGTTTGTGCAGAATGCTGTCTTGATGTTATGTTTGTGAAGGATCTTGCTGATTCTGTCTGTGATGCCTTTTATGTATGGGAGGAGGGCTTTGCCGTTTTCTTTTTCTCTGTCTTGGGTTTTGGTGGGGGTTTCTTTTTGGATTAGGTTGGTAATCTTACCAACCTAATCCCCCTGCAACTCAGACTAACACGAGCACAACCAAGCCCCCACCTAAACAGAACACACCCCCATCCAATCAGAGCACAGCCAACCCCCCATCCAATCAGAGCACAGCCAAACCCTCAACCAATCAGAACATACCTCCACCCAATCAGAACACATACAAGCTCCCACCCAATCAGTTCACACCCCCACTGGCCATTAAAAGGAAGAAACAGCTGCGATCACACATTGCTCCTACAAGCACGAAGCCGAAAACACCAGCCTGAAGATGACGAATGAGACTTCGTCGAAACCTTGCCAAGACACTTCCAATTTTACGCGGGAGAAAACCCGAATAACCAAAGACCTACACCCGCAAAAACCTCAGAATATATATATATATTTTCTAACACAGGAGAGGGAAAAATTCTGAAGATCAATCCTTCCATTCCTAAGGAAGGCCCTGATTGGTGGATGTTTTCCCCATTGGCTGGGGAGATGCTGAAGGGGGTGTCGGGGAAGACAGAGGAAAGAGCCAATCACATTTTCTCTACGGAAATAAACTTTGATAAATCAGGACAATTTCATTTAGCAGTGGCTCAGAACAGGTGCAAGGGAGAGATTGGCAGTGGGTACAACCAATATTATAACAGTTTTGTTTTGTGATGCCTCAGGGCTGGGTGAATAAAAGTTTTACAATTGCAGGGGAAAGGTTGCAAAAGAGAAAACATTTTTCCTAAAGTCAACGGAAGTAAATTAAGTAAAATATTTCCTAACAGATTCCCAGCAGCCCACTTTGTTTTCATCTGCTCTGGTGAGAAATTAAGGTGATAATGCAGCAGCAGCCAAGCCAGAGAACCCAGACTCCTGATCTAGCTATATAGGATGGAAACTCCTTACGTGGGAATGAGGTGCTCATTTTCCTGGAGGAGGGGAAGAAGGGGGAAGGAGACGACCTTATTTTCTTAGAGGAGGAAAGGTGGGGTAGGGAGCTACAGGCTGCTGCAGATCTGCTTGCTTGCCTGTCTCTGGCTGTGTAGTTTCAAGACGGCAGTTGCCAAGCAAACAGGATGCTGTTGTAGAAGTGAGGACATTTGTTTATGTGCACACGCACACGCACACACACACACACACACACACACACACACACACATTGAAACATTGAATTGGGCTGCTATTCCCTCTTAAAATGGGAATGGTGGAATCACCACTAGGCACTGGAAAATAAAGTTAAGAAGTCCTTTGAGTCAAGATTGACTCCTGTTGATTCTATAGGCACTTTTTTTTTTTTAATTGATTTATACGTTGCCCTTCTCCGGAGACTCAGGGCGGCTTACAATGCGCTAAGCAATAGCCTTCATTCTTTTGTATATTTATACAAAGTCAGCTTATTGCCCCCACAACTGGGTCCTCAATTTACCTACCTTAGAAAGGATGGAAGGCTGAGTCAACCTTGACCCTTGGCGAGATTCGAACCTGCAGTAATTGCAGGCAGCTGTTCTTAATAACAGGGTGCTTTAGACCACTGTACTACCAAGGCCCTTTCATATTGTTTTCCAGGTTAATAGCAATAGCAATAGCACTTAGACTTATATACCACTTCACAGTGCTCTTACAGCCCTCTCTAAGCAGTTTACAGAGTCAGCATGTTACCCTCAACAATCTGCATCTTCATTTTACCAATCACGGAACGATGGAAGACTCAGTCAACCTTGAGCTGATCAGGTTCGAACTCCTGGAGTCAGCAGAATTAGCTCGCAATAACGCATTCTAACCATTGCGCCACCACGGCTCCTAATCTATGGAGGTCATGCTCATTTTTGAAGCCACCTTACAAGTTGCTGTGAAGATAAAATACTACTTCACCATCCTACAAAACTTCAAACGTATGTTTACAGTCACAATCACATGATCTTTCAGGGACTTGAAGATGAATTGTAGTAAATAAGAAGCCAAGCAACGTGCTTAGTACATCATCATTTCTGTAAAAGAAAGTCATATTTTAAAGCTGTGGGTTTGGAGAGTGTATTTATTTCACCACTACAAGACCAACAAAAAAATTAAGCACATATGCATAAATCTGGCCTGGCATTCAGTTATTCCTTTTTCATTTGAAAAGAATACCATCTGACCTATGGCTGGTTAGTGAGTAGCCCCTCTCCAAGATATTTTTTCAGGGGAGGAGACAGAACAACAAATGATATCCTTGCTTCCTTGTCCATCCAAAATGCAAATATTTAGAACAAAGGGAAAAAAATTCCTGCAATCACTTTCCACCCACCCATGTTAGTTATAGAAAAGGCAAAATAAATTGTTTTCTTAGCTTTCTCAATGCACAAAATTTGCTGTCTGACCCAGCTGTTAAAGTCGTCCTATGAGTTTCTATTTCATTATCGTGTGCACAGAATTAGACTACACATCACTGGAACACAAACCTCCAAATATATCCTATAGGGCAATTGATCCAAAGCTAACTAGTTATCTAGTATTCAGATTCATTTATGAGACCAGAGCGTTAAAAAAAAAAAAGGAGCTGAAAATTAAAAATAGATGGCCCTTTTTGCTATAGGCAGAGCAAAGTTACCATACAATATCTTTACAAGGAAGAAAGACGGTGAACCAATTTATGAAACAAATTCCCCAAATTGAAAACAGGAATGATATGTTCTGACGAAGGTAGTGATATACAATCAATAAAGTTATTCTGATACTTTGACTTGCATTAGGTCTCACTTATGGTAATTTATCACCTTCATTCTACTTTTCACTCCTGAATGCTTCAATGCCCTTCATCTGCCTAAGGCGTGCATTAACTCTTGCATTCTGAGCTGAGGTGTCTCTGGCTGTTTGACTGACTTACCTTGAAGTGTTGGTGGGAAATGTCTTTGCAAAGATGAGCCTTGGGGCAGATTGGCTTGGATTGCTGGGGAGATGGAAATAGCCTGAAGAAGGAGTATATCTAATACTTTAATTGAAGGTTTCAGATTCACAGTGGCAATTTGAAATTAAAATGACCCATCCTGGAAATGTTTGCTTTGCAATCGGCACCTGCTGGAATTCAATAAATGTTAGATCATGTCTGGTTGTAAAGCTGTTTCGGAAATTCCCTTGCATTATGGTCAAGACATCCTCCCCTTTCCAGGCAGGTAAAACATAAGGGAGATCAGTTCTTGGTATTCAAGTGTCCACACCAAAATGAAGGACTTTAAGCAGCTTAATGGATATGATAGGGTCAAGGATGGGTTCTACTTACCTTTACTACCAGTTCGCAATGGGATCACGTGAACAAGTAGTACTACCAGTTCTTGCGAACCGGTCCGAACCGGGGGCAACCCATCACTGGATAGGGTACATACTGTATGTAATAATAAATCAACAGTAATCAAAATTATATAATCAATGTTTTCACATAAATTCAACATAGTTATAACAATCATAGAATCATGAACCACACATTGATTTAAAACCAGAAATATTTTTGTTGGGGATTTTACCCGAAACCTATAGTAAGGGGAATTCCTATCTAATTGTTCATGTATTAACTGCAGCTAGAATTGTATTTGCACAAAACTGGGAAAGTGAAGAGATCACTACAGACAAGAATGTGATTAGGAAAATATTAGACTATGCAGAAATGAATAGATTAACACTTGCAATTAAGGAGAAAGAAAAAACTGAATACTATATGGGAATTATTGTATTGATGGTTAGAAAATAAAAATGGAAATTAGGGAAATAAAAGAAGTTGTTTAATGAAATATAGAAAATATGTTAACAGAGAGACGTAAACCCTATGATGATGACTATTAGGATTATGTTTAATATTACCATTATACTATTATATAGATATATTAAGAGGGAGAAGTGCATATATTTATTATGTTTATATATTTAATAAAATTACTATTGTTAAGTGAGACATTTGTTAAGTGAATTTTGCCCCATTTTACAACATTTCTCGCCACAGCTCTTAAGTCAATCATTGCAGTTGATAAGTTAGTATTCTGGTTGTTAAGTGAATCTGGCTTCTTCATTGAGTTTGCTTGTCAGAAAGTTACAAAAGGTGATCACATGACCCCAGGATGCTGCAACCGTCATAAGTATGAACCAGTTGCCAAGCCTCTGAATTTTGATCACATGATCATGGGAATGCTGCAAAGGTGGTAACTGAAAAATGGTCCTAAGTCACTTTTTTCAGTGCCATTATAACTTTGAATGGCCACTAAATGAACTGTTGTAAATTGAGGACTATCTGTATCATGTTTATAAATGCTTATGGAAAGCTAGGGTGGACTATATGGATGACCTTCTTAATATTATTCAACTGCATTAGCATCTTTCCCTTATCAATGTTGAACAGTGAGAATCAAGAACTCCTTGCTTACACAGTCACTAAGTGAAACATCATGTGAGCATGATGAACTTGCAATGTCACTTCCCATTTGATCATTAAGCAAGTTATTAAGTAAGCCATCATGTGACCATGATTGTAATTTTAATAATGGTTTCTCCATTGTCTTTGCTTGTTGGAAACTGGCTGGGAAATGCTCAAATGTTGATCATAAAACTGCACGGATGCTATGAAAATTGTAAATGTGAGAACCAATCATAAAGTTAATTTTTCAGCACCATCAAACAGTAGCTAATGGGCCACATGATAAGTGACATCTACCTGTAATATTAAATAGATTGTCTGATTCAAAGGATCCTGAAAGAAAAGAAAAAAGAAATTTGTCTCATTGATTTTTTTATATAAAACCAGTTTATACATGCCTAGTGTATTTGAAGGTGGGAGAGATAATACACAATACTACCTAGGCCTATAGTTAAGAAAAGAATGATCTTACATAAAATATTAATAGTGGAAATAAAATTTATGTTACATTTGCATGTGTGTATGTGCTGTACTATTGTCATGTGGGGAATAGCATTTGGTTAAAGGTAAATGTATTAGCTTGGGTGTGTTTGTGGTTTTTTTTAGCATGTGTGCAGTTCCAGAAACAAAATAAAGGCAAATTTTCTGGAAACTGATAATTACCTAGAAGTACCTCTTTCAATTGTTAGATTCTTATCCTCCTTCTTATTTATTGCTGCTTCTACTTGCTCCTTTGAGAAGAGAGGCACCTAACTTATTATGTTGTTCATGTGACTTCTGTAATATTCCCAAAGTTTCATATCTGTTTCATAAGTTGTAACTTTTACTTCCCATAAAAGTTTTTCCTCCAGTTTCTGTGCATTATTTTTGGTTCTTTTGATATTAGCTATTAAGTTTGATGCAGTAGCTCAGTGGCTAAGATGCTGAGCTTGTTAATCAGAAGGTCAGCAGTTCAGCAGTTTGAATCCTTAGCACCGTGTAACAGAGTGAGCTCCTGTTACTTGTCCCAGGTTCTGCCAACCTAGCAATTCGAAAGCACATAAAAAATGCAAGTAGAAAAATAGGGACCACTTTGGTGGGAAGACAACAGCGATCCATGTGCCTTCGTCGTTTAGTCATGCCAGCCAAATGACCACGGAGAGATCTTCGGACAGTGCTGGCTCTTTGGCTTTGAAACAGAGATGAGCACCGTCCCCTAGAGCCAGAAATGACTAGCACGCATGTGTGCTAGTTATTAAGCTTAAGTTATTAAGTTTGAAATGGGCATCTTTGCTTCACTTAGTTTATATACAACATAAGATCATGAGAATAGACCTTCTGGGTAAGGTTAATACCCACTCTAATTTAGCACCATGTTTCTTGCAGCGGCCAAGCAGATGCTATTGCTATTCTACATTGTTTTCTGTGTTCCCATCCATGTTTTTAAAAATTCCTATCCCTCTTTTTAAAAGCTATAGACTGCTAAACTCTCTTAAGACTTCTCTTGCAGCTTTCATTTTAAAATTCACATTTTCTATTTTTAATAGAAAAGAATATCTATAGTTCAGGGTTGGATATGGACTCTCGGTGCTTTTTGAGCTTGGTTTTTTTTTTTTTTTTTAATTTATATGCCGCCCTTCTCCGGAGACTCAGGGCGGCTTACAATGCGTTAAGAAATAGCCTTCATACTTTTATATATTTTATACAAAGTCAGCTTATTGCCCCCACAATCTGGGTCCTCATTTTACCTACCTTAGAAAGGATGGAAGGCTGAATCAACCTTGAGCCTGGTGAGATTTGAACTTGCAGTAATTGCAGGCAGGTGATGTTAATAACAGTGCTTTAGTCTGCTGCGCTACCAGGGCTTGCTTGCTTGCAGTTGTTTCATTACCCAGCTAAGTAACCTCATCAGATCTGGATAATGAAATGTCCACAAACAAATAATCAAGCTCAGATTGGATCTCCAAGAAGTCCACCAGTTTAAATTTTGCCCTTTTTCTGAAGGATACATTTTCCTCTTTAAGACCTTCCTGCTTCCTATGAACTTTCAGGACCAAATCAGCTTTTACATAGTAAATGTGTTCTCTGCAAGAGTGGGGAATGGCTTTTAATGACTGATTTTACTTATTCTAAAAATGGAACAATTCTTTATGCTTAATTGATGCAAGGAAGGGAGAAAAGTGGATAAGAGAAGGGTGTTTTTTCGTCCCCCCAAGGTGCAACATAATTCTAAATGTCATTATTTATAGACAGCTCATAATATGCAATTTTACATTACCTGACTGGGCTGTCTTGGGTTCTGTTTGAAATTACCTGATTTGTTCCAAGTTCATTTTGTCAAGATAATAAGGATTACAATAAATTGTTAGGAAGGAATTAAATTAATACATAGATTTCTTCTCCTTTTTTCACTCTGAGATTGTATCAATGTTCACTTTGACAAATTAAAGCCACAGATTATAGTGTCAGAAAGCCTAGTATACTCATGATTTTTATTAGATGTCATGGGAAATTACAGAAAAGGAGGAGGCTATACATACACCAGGAGCACAGACATTTTCCCACAGGAGGCTTGTAATAGTGTTTGGTTTAGACATTGAAAACAAGTAGAAATCCCTCCCCAAATTAAAATGCTGAGATCCCCTATGTACAATTCCCTTACAATTGCGGCAAGTGATATGGTAAACCAACTTCTATATTCCAGTGATCTACATTTGATTCTCAATCTACTGTTTTGACAACTTAGCCTGGGACAAATATTAGTTGACTGTTTTTCATTTATGTGAAATTTCTGTTTGGTTTTCAATTTTACCATCCAGTAAATGGGGCGGCACAATGGCTCAGCAGTTAAGACCTTGGGCTTGCCGGCTGGAAAAGCCAGCAGAATAGGCTCAAGACCCAAGCATCATGCGATGTGCTGAATTCCCATCCTTGCCTCAGCTTCTGCCAACCTAGTAATTCGAAATCACACAAATGTGAGTAGATAAATAGGTACCACTTTGGTAGGAAGGTAATAGCGTTCGCCACATGACCATAGAAATGTTTTCGTACAGGCTGGCTCAATGGCCTTGAAACGGAGATGAGCACGGCCTCCTAGAGTCAGCAATGACTAGTGGACTAAAATCCACAGGACTTCTTCAGTAAATGTGGACTGGTTTCTAGTCTGTAGGAATAATTAATATTAGAATTTTCTTAAACAATGGCAGCCATTCTTGCTATTCTATAAAGAACAAACAGTTCATTTCACACTGCTATAAAATAAGTGTCATGTCCCAGCATATAATGTGTGTTTATACTGTTTTGTTTTCTGGCCCCATCTAGTGGTCGGAGGCTGAATATCAATCTGTATTGTTTGGAAGCTGACTTGCCCCTTTGAGAGTCATCTTTATCCATCAACGCTCACTCTCAAAACAAGGGCATCCTGGGAAGCAAGATTCCATTTCCTTTAGCATTTGGAAGGAAACAAGCTCCAGGAAGAATCCAGCCTAATCCGTGGCACATGTTCATCTGAGGACAAAAATCTACATCCCATACACACAGCATCACTGTTTCACCCATCCTTTTTCTTTAATAAAGCATCCTGATCTACATACACAGTCTGTTTTATTGGAGGATAGGTGGGCTTAGCTGCATCTCAAGCTGCACTACAGAGTAACGTGTAGTGAGGACAGAACAAGAAGTTATATGTATATCTCTTCTCTGGAGACTCAGGGCGGCTTACAATGCGTTAAGCAATAGCCTTCATACTTTTGTATGTTTATACAAAGTCAGCTTATTGCCCCCACAAACTGGGTCCTCATTTTACCTACCTTAGAAAGGATGGAAGGCTGAGTCAACCTTGAGCCTGGCAAGATTTGAATTTACTAATTGCAGACAGCTGGAGTTAAATTACAATGCATTAGTCTGCTGAGCTATCCAGGCTCGTTTCAGGCTGGGAAAGAAATTAGTCAATTCTCAATGACTGAAAAAGCAACTGTCCCCTGGAAGAAAAAGTTTCTATTATTCTAGTAACACACACATACAGTCCATCAATCAACATAAATGATAAGAGATCACAGAGGAGTGTCTCCTGGCATTAATTTAGACTATGGGGAGACCATCCTTCTAGAAATGTGATTTCATGCTATGTATCCCCCAACATTCTAAAACGTGTAAGATTTTTTATTTTTTGAGAGAGCCAAATTCAACATCTTTAATTTTTCTCCCACAGCCGGGAAGAAATTAAATAGTAGGTTTGGAGTCTGGCAGGTCTACTTAAATATACTCAATGTGGTTCTCCTACTTGGTTGCAATTTATCTGGCCTTTAAAAAAAAACAAGGGTATGTCAAAGTGAGCCTTGATGTAAATATAACATTTCACAGGATTTTGTTTTGTTTTATACATATTAGAATATGGCAAAGGTTTAGTTTGAAACATGCAATTTTGAATAATTTGATGTGTATTCCTTCAAGTGCTCAGTTGAAGTTTTCGTGAATTAATTGTTACCCTAGATAGGTAGTCCTCGACTTACGACCACAATTGAGCCCAAAATTTCTGTTGTTAAGTGAGACCTTGTTAAGTGAGTTTTGCCCCATTTTACAACATTTCTGGTTACAGTTGTTAAGTGAATCACTGAAGTTGTTAAGTTAGTAACTGGGTTGTTAAGTGAATCTGACTTCTCCACTGAATCTGACTTCTCCATTTTGCTTGTCAGAAGATCACAAAAAGTGATCACATGACTCCGAGACAGATTAACCGTTGTAAATATGAATTAGTTGCCAAGCACCTGAATTTTGATCACATGATTATGGGGCGGCTGCAAAGTTGTAACTGTGAAAAATGGTTATGACTCACTTTTTCCAGTGCCGTTGTAACTTTGAACGGTCATTAAGTGAACTGTTTTAAATTGAGGACTACCTCTATTTAAATATATCAAAATAGTGTTGTTTTGAAATTTAAAATACATATTATCCTTGTCATTATTCTTCTCTTCTTACTGAAGAAAGAGATTTAGTTGATACAGTCGATACGCAAATGATTATGCAAATGATTAGTTGATACATTTGATATGCAAATGATTAGCATACTTCTGATACAACTGCATTTGTGACTAGTTTGGCATATATGTAGACATTGAGGGTATCATTATGCAATTAATTAATGTGCTATACACAGTAATTCTGTACAAATATTCTCAACCCATACATAGTGTTAATTAATGTCCTTTTGATAATTGTCCGCTTTTTAAACAGTTTTTAAAATATTAGGAGACGTGTATTTTTACTGTTAATCTTGTCTTGGAATACACAGTAAGGGCCTGTAACAATGGAACAGGCAGATTTCCTATGCCAGAATAGATGCATCACAAGCACAATAAATACTTAAATAATAGTTTAAATATTTAAACTATTTGTATGGCCATCTACTTTAAACACAAATCTGGGCAACTCACAACAAAAAAGGCAGTAACTATAAAGTCGTAAAACATCAAACTGCAAAATCATCTAGCCATTTTTATTTTCTATTAACAATTTATGACTTGTTTGCTAAAGTTTAATGTTATTTCAATTGTTATCTCAGCTGTAAACTCCCAAAAGACTTTGGTCAATATATTAAGTCAAATAAACAATAACTGAAATCATACCCGTGGCTGAATCAAAACATTAAAAATTTATAGACATTGAGCATAGCATAAGTATGATGCATAGGGTATAAAATGAAATCTCTTTTGAGTTTATCTCCACTTTTGATAACTTAATAAATATGATGGACCAGTTTCTTGATAATTGTAAAGTAGTAGGATGCTTTTCTTATTTTCTGATAGTCAACAGATCAATACTGGTCAGGCCCAGCCTTCCCTAATTTTTCAAAATCAACCAAGTTCTAATTGTAGAAATAATTTAGTAGAAAATAGTAGTTCCATTGGATCTTCCATTGGAAGAATTTCATTTTGGAAAATAATATGTTTATAATTTCTATGTCTTAGTACTGTTAGATTGAGAAAATGAAATATATGGCAAAACCTTGTCAAAGGAGATGCTTCTAATATTCTTCAATTAAGAAAACAGTAAAGTGAATGAATCTGCAGTCCTCAACATTCTTACAAAAGATCATATCCTGTTTGTTAAAGTGTATGAGGAAATTAACTACCAACACAACACTTACCTTTAAAACCAACTTGCCTTTTAATTTCATTCTGGAATCATTCAAGATTGCACAATAATTGATTGGGGGGTGGAGAGAAGAATAGATCATTCAGAAATCAGAAGGTTTTGATGTTCTTTGTTTAACTACATGCTGGATTGAATCTGTATACTGCAGTTTAGAGGTTCCAACAGAGAGATATTCCTGAAGAGTGTATATCAGAGGTGGTATTCAACAAGTTCTGTCCAGTTCTGGAGAACCAGTAGCAGAAATGTTGAGTAGTTTGGAGAACCGGTAAATACCACCTCTGATTGGTCCGCCCCCATCTATTCTCTGCCTCCCGAGTCCCAGCTGATCAGGAGGAAATGGGGATTTTGCAGTAACCTTCCCCTGGAGTGGGGAGGGAATGGAGATTTTACAGTATCCTTCCCCTGGCATGCCAACTAAGCCATGCCCACCAAGCCATGCCCACCAAGCCACGCCCACAGAACCAGTAGTAAAAAAATTTGAATCCCACCACTGGTGTATATGTGATCAATAAGGGACTAGTGAGTGGATCTGTATAATAATATGTTAAGAATAAGCCCAAGTAAACGATCTGTGGGCATTTGGATTCTGATAAGCATATTTCTACTACTATTTTACAACTTATTGTCTTATTCACAAATAATCCTTCATCAACCTCAACAACCGTCAGATTATGCACTGCAATGCCTATCTAATTGGTATCCTAATTCCGCTATTATGTTGACAATGCATTTGAGCCAAGCCTGAGTTTAGTTGATTTTCACTGTTTTGAATAGCTGTTAGCCCTTTGCTTTCTCTGCTTAGCCGTCACTGATTTTAAGTGGTCATTGACTGAAATAAAATGATTTGATCACTGATTATATCAATAAAAACAGAAGTAAATAATAGTAAAACCTTCTGGATAACTTGAATACGTCCACTATATTTAAAAAGTGAAACATTGGCAAGAAAAAGCTCCAATTTGCAAGCTCCAATTTAAGGTTACAGGGCGAAAGAGATTTGAATCATAAAGATCTGCCAAAGTACAATGATCACCAATTTCAATTCTCCAGCAGAATGCATTTAATTACTTTTCCTTTGGCTTCATTGGAATAATTTCTTGTTTATTAGAGAAACTGCCGGTCAACATTATAAAAGTGTCTATACTAAATATAAGGAAATCTTATCAGAATTTTAATAGAAAAGATGTAAAATGTTGTTCGTAAACTTTAGATTCATTCAATAAAGGGGGCATATCTATACAGCCAAATCTGTATCTTCAGTGTGTCTTTGATTTTTGTCAGTTACAGTATATTCCTGGCACCTATATATTACAGCTCTCAATCTACTGAAACTCATTCTAAGATTTATTATGGAATAAGCTAATTGTGACATCAGCAGCTGATAGAAGGTATCATGCAAGGTGACATTAAATGACTCAGAACAGGGATGTCAAACTCACAGCCCTCAGGGCGGATGTGTCATATGCTGGCCACGCCCATCCCTGGTTTAGTGAAGCCACAGGAAAAGCCACCAAGAACCTGACACCAATGTAGTTGCTGCATTCCACCCACAGAACAGACCGGAATCATCCCTGAAACCCCAATACCATCTCGCTATGCTGTGAAATGCCGCAGACCCATGACAAAATGGAAGGCAGCCATTTCTTCTGCCGATATATTGTTGGGAGGCAACCAGCTGACGTTCGGTGCAATATACAAATAACATTGCTGACGAGGCCACAGGAAATTGGAGATGGCACACCACCATTGCTGGCTGACATGAGGAGGCTGCAAGCAGGGGGTGGCTGGAGGGCGGGGCCATGGGGTGGAGCTGAGAAGGGAAGCGAGAACCTTTAAAAGGTGGTGGGGAGCACAGAACAAACAGAGTTGACAATGTTTTCATCTTCACGGGTGTTTGTCGGAGCGTGCCGGAGCGCTATATAAAGAATCATCACAGCAAGCCTGTTTGAATTGTTTTCTTTACTGGAGTGAGCCGGAACCTGACAACTGACTCATATTTATGACCGTTGCAGTGTTCCGGTGTCATGTGATCCCCTTCTGCAATCTTCTCATAAGCAAAGTCAATGGGGAAGCCAGACTCACTTAACAACCAATTTAACATCTGTAATGATTCACTTAGCAACTGTGGCAAGGAAAGTCGTAAAATGGAGCAAAACTCACTTAACTGATGTTTCACTTAGCAACATAAATGTGGGTTCAATTGTGGTCGTAAGTTAAGAACAACCTGTATTGTGGGTCTAAAAATGACACATGGAGTTCTAATGTCCCCATGAAGTTGCTCACTTTTTGTTTTCAGCTCCTTCATTTAATAAATATTGTGCTGCCTGGATTTATTATTCTTCATCTTCCAATCCTAGTATGAACACTTTCTCATTTTATAAATGTAACTCCTTAATCCTCCAGCAAGCCCTAGAGCAAGTAAATTTTATGACTCTATACGCTAGTGGACTGTTGACTAGCTATTAAAATAGCTTAAATTGTTCATTTGTTAATTATTCAGTAAGTACCAAAAGAGGATTGCTTAGATTGTAATCTTATACAACTGGAAGATTCATTCTGGAAATGTTACATTCAGATTTGAAATAAATAATACATATATACATGCCTGATGTACATATATACGTATAATACATATATACATGTCTAATGTCATAAGAAGCCCTTAAGATCGGGCAATAATTTATTTTAATGTAAAAACACACTTTTATTTACTTTCTATAACCCTATAACCCTTATTAGTCTGTATGCTTTATAGTTCTTATGCTTTAGTTTGCCAAGGAACCATAACAGTTATTTTCTTAAAATGTGTTAGGATTTTGATATAGAGATGATTTCCAAGTATTTTCAAGTCTCCAATACAATCCAGTCAATTCAATCATTTTGGCACATTAGATGAGTAAGGCACACATAAATACCAGTAGGATGATGTCAATATTTTTGTGGTTGTATCTTACTCTCAGATTTATCTAATTTTCAATACAACAATTCTTTTGCAAATGATTGCAGAACATTTTTTAAATTGGTGGGATTTCTATTTGTTTCAGGACTAAGTTAGAAATAACAGTGTTCACATATTTTGCAGTTGCTTGTACAGTATATAGCAAGAAGTGATGATTCATCCTGGGCTCTAGGAATAAAAAGATGTCAGATACTTCCCACCCGCCTATCCCATCCGCATTGTTCAATTTCAGACTGAAACCTACATCTACAGTGGACAAAAAGTGTTCTAATTTAATTGAAGTCTCTCTTTCTTAGTATGGCAGCCTTTCCCTGCCTTTTAACCTAAAAAATCCCTTGAAATAATGCTCAGATCTCAGGGAACCCTTGCATAAAACTACAAAGATACAAAAAAAAACCCCCACCCTCACAATACAGTTCACTTCTAATCCAAACAATGTTTTACAATGTTTGCGGCCACAACAAAGCAGCAGGTCAACAGATAAGTCATAACATAAAAACGTTGTCACCACTGTGAGTGTTCGCATGGGATGAAGTTCAAAGAATAACATCCAGATTATTTTTAAATCATTATCTCTTATAGAACCTATAGCCCAGGGGTGGGTTCTAAATTTTTTTACTACCGGTTCTGTGGGCGTGGCTTATTTTGTGGGTGTGGCTTGGAGGTCATGTGACTAGGTGGGCGTAGTAGCTGGTCAGAGTCATTTCTGGAAGGTCCTCGCACTTACGACCAGTCCTCACACTTACGACCCAACTCATTTGTTTGCTTTTAACACTGATCAGCTGTAGGACAGCCCTTTGAAGCCCCGCGGCAAGAGTTTAAACAGTTTTTTTCCTCTAGCCATCAGCTGGGACTCAGGAGCAGCAATAGATTGGGGGTGGGACCAAATAAAAGGTAAGAATAATGTGGGGGGGTGGGAGGACAGGGGGGAAGAACCAGTTCGGTGATGTCATATCGTCACCGCTACCGGCTCGGCCGAACTGGACCGAACCGGGAGGAACCCACCACTGCTATAGCCATGAAAGCAAACCTATGGCACGCATGCGGGAAATGGCATACAGAGCCACCTCTCTGGGCATGCAAACAATCGCCAGTTGCTCTTCCAGGTTCTGGCGCACTGGCCAGCTGGTCTTCACGTGTACGGGAGCGCAGGAAGCGCAGCTGCCTTGTGCACATGCGCATGCAGGGCAGCTGCTCTTTCGGTTTCCGGCGCTTGCATGTGCACCAGCCACTTGGCCTTCTAGTTTCTAGCACACATACATGCACGAAGACCAGCTGGCCAGTGCGCATGTGCGCACCGAAACCCGGAAGACATCTTCCTGGCGTGCGCATGCACAAGGTTCGCCAACACTGACCTACAGCAACATCTCATAGAACCCTAGGTTTCTACTGAATCTCGATAGAGAAAGGCTGCATTAACGCCTTTTTAAAGCCATTCATGCGACAGGAAATTTATCTTCCAACAAACATGAATGATACGAAGGTTTGTTATGAATTAGCAGAGCCCAAAATTTAACCATTCTGTACCTTATATTTGTATTCATTAAGGGTCATGCTTCCAAAAGGTGGAACTAATTCTTTTAATTAGTTCATGGAATTGCTATTCAAGATAATCTAATATGCATTCAGAGAATTAGGAAATAAAAAAATGTGACTGTTGGACACATTGCCTGATTTCTGTTTATTTGTTGGTTTATTTGTGTGTCCAGAAGCATGAAAGGACAGCCATTAAACTTGTGTTCTTTGTTTGTCTATCTTGGGTAATACTATTAAAACAAAAGTGGTAGAGTAGTTGGGCCTTGTTCTGAATTTTTTTTTTAAAGGAAGGCCATGCTACTACCCTTAAAGAACAAGACAGTAAAAATGACATTTGTAGTAAATCACCAGGGGAAAATTCATAAAGATCTACTTTCTGCCTGCTCTTTATTGCCCTAAAAAAATCATTTTAAAGCCTGTATTGGTTGACTTTAGATTAGTCAAGAGAATTTGGTTAAATATAAGGAATTAAACGATGTATCTTTACTGATGTCTATGCCTAGCATACTTTGATAATAAAATTAAACTCATCATCACCATCATCATCAATCATCATCAACTTATATTTCACTTTTCCTATTTCATTTCTAAATAGCCCTGTCTCTCTCACTATGCTTCTATACGTACAATTCCTTCCCTCATCCAAAAACTTCCATATCTGTATTGAGACAACACTTCTGAGTCATGTCTTCTTTATTATTTTGATAAGTGAAATATTGTGATTAAGTGAAGATAATTGTAAATCGTGTTGTATAATTATTTAAAGAAACTTTTTTCAGTACAAAAACTGGGTTTCCTGTATAGGTTTAAATTACTGAAATCACATTTTCTGTATCTTTTTTTATTAACTTTAGAAATATAGTTCTAATTTAACTCTCCATTATTCCCAGCAAGGAGAGCAAGACTGATATTTCTACTTGGAAGCTTCTCTTCATGGTGGCATTTGCCATAGTTTTGAGCTAACTGAGGATTAGATAGCCAGAGATCTTATTCATATTCCACTGCTGTTCTTAATTCTAAAAATAAAAGCCCCATTAATCTTCTTCTTCTTCTTCTTCTTCTTCTTCTTCTTCTTCTTCTTCTTCTTCTTCTTCTTCTTCTTCTTCTTCTTCTCCTCCTCCTCCTCCTCCTCCTCCTCCTCCTCCTCCTCCTCCTCCTCTTCTTCTTCTTCTTCTTCTTCTTCTTCTTCTTCTTCTTCTTCTTCCTCCTCCTCCTCCTCCTCCTCCTCCTCCTCCTCCTCCTCCTCTTCTTCTTCTTCTTCTTCTTCTTCTTCTTCTTCTTCTTCCTCCTCCTCCTCCTCCTCCTCCTCCTCCTCCTCCTCCTCCTCTTCTTCTTCTTCTTCTTCTTCTTCTTCCTCCTCCTCCTCCTCCTCCTCCTCCTCCTCCTCCTCCTCCTCCTCCTCCTCCTCCTCCTCCTCCTCCTCCTCTTCTTCTTCTTCTTCTTCTTCTTCTTCTTCTTCTTCTTCTTCTTCTTCTTCTTCTTCTTCTTCCTCCTCCTCCTCCTCCTCTTCCTCTTCTTCTTCTCTTCCTCATGTATTAGACTTATTTTTCCAGCCACCTTTTACACCTTATTGAGGATATTTATATTCTGGAAAACAAAAGCAAACAGCATTGTTTCAAGTAACAGGGTCCTGGGGACACACCTGCCTTTCCTGCCCTGCTAACAGGTAAAACAACTTGAGTGTCAGGTTTCGATGCTATCTCATTGAGATTGCATTCACTGTCAACATTTAACACTCATATAAAATGATGTGAACCAAAGACAAGTCATCTAATTTTGTGAAGTGAATTGACTAGAGTTTAGCTTCTAGTCTTTGTAAATATATGTATACTGATAAATGAATGATAAATAGATATATAGATAATAAATATTGTAGATATATGCATTTATCAGTCTTTTGTGTTAAATAAGTTTCATAACTGTTCTTTATGGTGAAGCATTTTCCCTATGGTATTATTCCAGTGTTCTTAGGAATTTTAACTTTGCATTGAATATTCCTGACCCACTTCTCATTTTTCCCTGGGGACAGGAATTAGCTGGAGCGTGAGTTGTTACAAAGCAGATAAACTGTTCTTAAACTGAATATTCAGCTTGAGCAACTTCCTATGGCTGTGAATTGACATGGGATTTCTGCCATCCTGAACTACTGTCAAGAAAACTGTTGAGTTTATTTTATTTTCTATTTTTTTTTTCCTTCCATTCAATTGTGTCCAATTGTCTGGACAAGTTTCTGCAGTTTTCTCGGCGAGGATTTTCAGAAGTGGTCTGCCATTGCTTTCTTCCTTTGGCTGACAGAAAGTGACTGGCATAAAGTCACCCAGCTGGCTTTGTCCCCAAGGTGGAACTAGAACTCCCACTTTCCCACTTTCTAGTCTGATGCCTTAATACTGCACCTAGTAAAGATGCAGGCAGCATTTTTTTTTCTTATCTTTCACACATTGGTATCAAAATTCATCTTTTGCCTCTTTGACTCATGAATTTGGACTATGAAGAAGATGTTGATTTATGTTTTTAAGTGCTATCTAAAATTGTTATGGTATATGCAGCCCAAAGTCCTAATATAGTATAGTATCTATTATAAGATATAATTTGTGACTTCATGGCATTTTGTGATGTTTAAAGATATCTGACGAATCTGAGAAAGGTCGACAAAGAACCAATTTCCTAAGGAAAAATACCTAAATGTTTTAAAAACGTTTTCTTATTAGGTTTTGTTCTACTATTCAGTCAATGTGATTTTTGTCTGTAAAACAATGTGCAAAGACAATTTTCAAATACAATCTAAAAAGAATAATCATCTCGAGAACTTTTTTTGTCATTTGCGTTCAACAAATTTAGTCTTGCACTTATCTTTATTCTCTTCACTCATTTTAATTCTTTCCTATTCTTTCCGTATGATTTCTTATTCTTCTAAAATATGTATCAAATAATTCAATATCTCAATGGCCATTTAAATGAAAGAAGACAAATTATTTTCAATCTCTAAAACTGATCAATGATTATGAAAGATGAAGGGAAGGCTTAAGCCTTCTTCAGGCATATTCTTCTGAAGTAACAAACAGATTCTGCTTTTTTTGATATTGTGCAATGCAAGAATCTCTGACTGGTATATTAACATGGCTGCAGTGCTGGGTTCCTCCTGGTTCTGCCCAGTTCCGCTGAGCCGGTAGTGGTGACGATATGACATCACCGAACCAGTTCTGGCCCCGCCTCCCCACCCCTGCGTTATTCTTACCTTTTATTTGGCCCCACCCCAAATCTATTGCTGCCTCCTGAGTCCCAGCTGATGGCTAGAGGGAAAAAAGCTGTTTAAACTCTTGCCGCGGGGCTTCAAAGGGCCGCCCTACAGCTGATCAGTGGTAAAAGAAAACAAGTGAGTAGACTGTTGCCTGCAAAAATACATGAGTAGATCAGTGCCTGCAAAAAATACATGAGTGCCTGCAAAAATACATGAGTAGACCAGTGCCTGCAAAAATAAATGGGTAGATCAGTACAGCTCTGCAAGCAGTTAAAAGCCTGGTAGACCAGTACCTCTGCTAAATCCTAAATAATTGTCACATGACCATCAAGCCACACCCACAAAATAAGCCATGCCCACAGAACCAGTAGTAAAAAAATTTAGAACCCACCCCTGCATGGCTACCTTCATTTTCTGTAAGTTTTCAATATGGGAACAAGACTTTTGCCTAATCAGAGTGTCTGCCATGTTGAACTAAGTGTCATTAAAGTTCAGTTTTAAGCCAACTTGCATAAACATAGGAATTTTGTTATGGGGTGCACTAATTATTGTGTATTAGCTTCTAAAAACTTAGCTTAACCTGATGTGTTCTGAGAATAAAGGGATAACACTTAAAATTTGAAGCTGGGCTCAGCTCTTTTCAGAAAAACTAAGATATAAATAAAATGAAGAATCTATAATAATCATTTGATTTGTGCAAAATATTTAACTTCCTGAGCCAAAATGTTCTTGGGAATTCTGGGACATTCTGCTCTGCTTCTGGATTATATCAATCAATTTATTTCAAGATGGTCTGAAAGTTTTCCAGGAGTATAGCTTTCAGTACAGAACCAGAGTATCACAAACAGTTTCCTATTAGAACATTTTCCTCTAGTAAACTGCCAAACTATTTCCAAATTTCCATATTGTATGGCCTAATGATCCCAAATTTCATCAAACATTCTAAGTTCAGAGACAGGGAGTTCTCTGTAGCCATCTCTTTTCCATTTCCATATTGCTAATTATTGAACAGGTTCTTCTTCAGCCTTCTGCAACGTCCTCTCAGAGGTTGCCCATTCTTCCTATGGAACCGTAGTAAAATAAATTCTGAATACAAGTGATATAATTAGATTTCTTTCTATGCTTGGCGTAGCTTACTTCTAATGTTAGTGGCTTTTTTCCCCTTCTATTCTGTAATTAACTTATTGAACTCAGCACCATCAGATTGATGAATAAGAGCTTAGTTGACTGCAGAGAAGCATTAGACCTTTAATTTAGTTAATTACATTCAGACGAGTCACCAGTATAAAGATAATAAATATACAAGTGATTGAGTCTAAATCAAGCTAAGACTTTGGGTGATTTTTAAAAAAACACTATGAGAAAGCAGAAATTGTATATTGCATTCACACATTAGATTGGCTTAATCAATTTGCATATTGGCAAGTAATCTAGAAAGTTGTTTCTATAAGGTATAATAGTGTATAAGGGTTCAAGGAATTCAGCATAAAACTCTCATATGCATTAATTTCCCTACATGATTCAGTTGGCTTTTTAATCTTCTATGCAATAATGTGAATTTATTTTCATGTTTCAAAATGAATTTTTGAATAAACGAGATCAAAATGTATTTAGGAAATTAAATAATACTAGAGCAGGGCTGTCAAACTCGCAGCCCGCGGGGCAGATGAATCACACTATTTAGCAAAAGGGGGGAAAGTCGCGATACATTACATGACGCCACCATGACAATGCAAGTTTGACACCCTTTTACTAGAGAATCTATGGCCTGTTGGGTCAAGGCTGAACAATGTGGTACAAAGGGATTGGTGGAGAATGTGCAGGTTGTGAACACTTATCTGAGCAACTTGCAACTTCCCTACAAGATTTCCCATTGACTTTTTCCCGGCACGTTTGCGGGAAGTAATTGCAAGTCCAAACTCATCATTGTGCTATGATGAGCTCCCACCAGTAGCTACGGCCATGTAATCCCCATTGATCCTGAAGGTTTCCTAGGCTTCCCAACTGACTTGTGGAAAGGGTGTTTGGAACTTGTAAATGAAGTTCACATCTCATTGTTTCAGAAATATTTCCTTACATACACAGAGAAATAGAATGACTATGAATGGACAAAATATCAGTGGGAGCAGGATCGACTTCCAACTTCCTCTCAGATTCCCCATTAAATTTATTTCAAGGAATCTGGCAGTGAGCAACAGAAATCTCGTCCCCTCCCCTCCCTTCCCCTCCCCTCCCCTTCCCTTTCCCCTTCCCCTTCGCCTTCCCCTCTCCCTCCCCCTTCCTCCTCTCCTTTCCTTTCCTTTCCTTTCCTTCCCTTCCCTTCTCTTCTCTTCCCTTCCCTATAAGCAGCTAAGTGGCTGCTATTGAATGGAGGAGGGAGCAAGTGATTATGTGAGTGGCTGGGAAACTGTCATGGAATGTTCAAGATGAGGCAGTGCTGAAGCAGCTACAATTTCCCCAGATTTCATTCCATCAAGAGTGATGGAAGTCATGAAGGTTTAAGCAATAGATATGTGCTAAATAAAAACTATTTTACATGAGTTTAAGAAAGAGACGTTATCAATCTTGGGTTCTCCCACTCTGCCACAGCTAGCAGGACTAGCTACACATTGCTAGAAATGGATTGGATAAGCATGTATATAATTCCTCAGGATATATTATAAAGAGGTTGCAGGCTTTGAATGTTCCTTAGTTTCATAGATTTGAAACAACCGTGGATTATTCCAGCCATCAATAGAACTAGGGGTTTTCTGATAGCTGAAATGTTTCTACTGGATGCAACTGTTGAGAGGCTACCATTATTTTTTTTCCCAATTGAGCAACTGCTATCCATTCCTTCATATTTAAAATTAAATTATTAGTTCCATATATATCTGCTGCCCTCATGTGGTTATTAGATTGAAAATTAGTAAATCATTTGTGTTCCAGTGAAGTATAGTTTGAAATATTTCCCATTTAATCATTCCAACAATTTCTATTCCATTTATTCCAATTTCTAACCCATTTTCCTCATATCTATTGTACTGACATTGCATGCAGAAGGTTGTAGGATCAATTATTGACATCTTTAAGTAAATTTAAAGGGGGGGTGGAATCTTCAATTTGGAAACTGTCGATCAGCGTCTACAATACTGAACTAGGCAGATGAATGTCTTCTAGGCTCATTCATAGAAGTTTCAATGAATGAGAACGCAGACTTAAATTCAAATCTACTGTATATTGTATATATTTATTCATTTTATTTTATTTATCAAATTTAAAGACCACATCAGTGCAACTCTGGGCAGGGTGTAATTATATGTCAAGGAAGTATTTTTCATAGAAGTCTCTTTATTTACACATGGCCCTATTTACAAATAGTTTCATTATTTAGCTTTGCCAAATGCGTGGAAAAGAGTTCCCTCTTGCTTGGATGTTGGTAGTTCATACAAGGCACAGCAATTGAACTCTTTCCCCATTCCGTATTTCCAGGGTGAAAATTCCAAGAAATGGATTCAAAGAAAGGCATGTGATGCTTTTAAGACCTGAAAAGAATTAGAAGAAAATTGTTTCCTGAAGATATTATAGGCCATCTGATGAGTTTGGTATCTTCTGCTATACGACTTGCTTCTGAACAAATCCTTTTAAATATTCTAAAATATTTTAAAATTAGCTGCAGAATGGAGTACGGTATGTATTTTGGTTTAAGAGATCTAGAAGGGTATTGTTTCTGGAGGAAGGGATGCTGCTGTCCTGACAGTGACAAATTGAGTGTGTAGGGGCAGTGCATTTGCAAAATAAGACGTGCCTGCCAGGGCTGCATAGGAATGTCAATGACTCAGTGCTTCTCCCAGAGAGAAATGTTCAAGAGACCAAGGATGCTTTAGGCAAATTCTCTACACTGCATGGAAGATGAGGAGGGGAGGAGGGAAACAGAATTTGACAGCAGGAACCAAGTAAGATCGCCTCTGGGACTGAAAGAAAGCTACACTGCCAAGCTAAAATCGATCAACTTAACACAAATGGAATCTTTTTGTGAACTACAGCATGGAAGCTTTTAGAAACACGGGGTTGTTTGAAGAGGATTTCACCCCAATGGCACATAGACACTTCAAAATTTTCTCTCTCTCTCTCTCTCACTCACACACACACACAAACACACACACACACACAAATTGTGCACCACTTAATTTCACATGCTACTATTTACAAAGTTGCATTTGAACTTCCTTCTTTCTCCAATTTTTCTCTCTTTTTTATCGGCAAAGCTTGGCATTCAGGAGTAAACTTGATCTCCAGAAATGGGATCTTGTTACTTGAGTGAACGTGGAATTAAACATCAATTTTAAAAAGGTTTCATATTCAGAGCTTATCTTGTTTGCTGAATATTGTTCCTGGCCAAGTTGGACTTCATTTTTAACAACAGCAAACTTTAGTTTTTATCATCGTTAACCTTTATTGATTTTTTACAGAACAATGTGTGTGTGAGAGTGATTGTGTGAGTGTGTTTATCTTTAAGAGATCTAGAAGTGTTTGTCTATATATAAGATGGATGGCAAATAAATTTAATACACACACACACACACACACACACACACACACACACACACGATATATAATTTTTTTTTAAAATCTTTGAAATAGCCAAAATGAGCATATTGCTCCTTAGGCAAGCTATATATTCAAGAAAACAACTTTTAGGTAAAAAAAAAAAAGAAGAAGAAGAACATGACAGCCACTAAGCAGCAACAAAGAGATCCAGAAACCAATTTTTTTCCTCCTCCTAATAGTCACTGAATTTTTAGCACTGGTTGTAAATATCTGATTTTATCCCCTAAACTCATTTTTTCTTGCATAGAAGAAGCCTTTAAAAAAAAAACTAATTTTCCTTGCAAATTGTTTGAAATGGCATTTTTAGATAATAAATTATTATTTTGATGATATTTATTGTGGTTTATGGCATTATCATAAGGTAATAATGAAACACAAATGTCCTTTCCATAAATAATGTAATATTTGATCTTATTATAGTAATATCTAATGTTTAACATCAGTGTGTGTATCAATATTCAAATATCAAAACAAGATAAAACTGAGATATTATCACTTATTGATAATAGTTTATCAATTCACTTTAGCACAGTGAAAGGGAATTCCTAATATTGTTCTCTCATCTTACATTTGTGAAAGGCCTATTAATATGGATGGCAAGGTTCTCCAGTCCCTTCGTGCCAAATTGACTTATGAGTTAACTCCATATTTCATGAGATGCCATGTTCAATAACCCAACAAAGAAAAAACAATCTCTGCATATTTTAAAGATTACTCTGAGACCAGGATGTAATGCTGTCTTTAGAGATTAATGAGAACTACGCTTCACAGTTGGACATGGGCCAAAAGCTATGTCTGTATGTGTCCTTCATCTCAATTTCAAAGAAAAACAAAACCACAGTTCTGTCTTTGCAATGGGTGCCAATGATTTTTTTTCCTCTGAACTTTAATTCCTTGAGCACTATTGGATCTAAAATATGTTATTCTTAAATATTTACTAGGATTCGTTACTGTATGTAATTCTTTCTGGAATAGAAAGGGATAAATCAACTACCTTCTTTAAAAAGGAAACCTTATTAGACCTATTAATTGGGGGGGGGACTATGCTGGAAGTGGTTGATGGAGTAATAGAGAAGATTACACCTCTGTACCATTTTTCCCCTTGGTTTTTAGTCGTTATCTATCTCTAGTTGATTTTAATGGTTTTTATATTATGGGGGGGGGGGGTTTGGATTGCCACCCAGACTCACTTTGAATGACGAGATGGGCAGCATATTAGATGGAGGATGGATGGATGGATGGATGGATGGATGGATGGATGGATGGATGGACCGATGGACAGATAGATAGATAGATGGTAGATAGAAGATAGATACCCTGTTTCCCTCCAAAAAAGACATCCCCTGATAATAAGCCCAATTGGTCTGTTGAGTGAATGGCAATAAGGCAAAGTTCTTATTTCAGGGTTCAAAAAAATATAAGACAGGGTCTTATTTTCGGGAAAACATGATAGATAGATAGATAGATAGATAGATAGATAGATAGATAGAGATAGATAGATAGATAGATAGATAGATAGATAGATAGATAGATATAAAGTAGTTAAAATGGAGAGTTTAAATAACAGAATCACAGCAGTGGAAGAGAATGTAATATAAAATTTAAAGCACAAAATTCAATTGAAAGCATCTTGCTATCTCCATTGGAATATAACCGATGCAGGAGCAACCTTCAAGCATATTTTTCACATATCGTACAGTTCATACTATAAAGAAATGCTTTCTGCCTTCCTACAGGTTAAATCAATTATTTGGTATTCTAATATGAGAAACGCAGATCTTGGCCTTGGTCTACAAAACATTATTTCAAATACTTGAAGAGTGTTTTTATAAAACTCCTTATTTATCTTTATATTGGCAATATAAAGATAAATATTGGCAGTTTCTCTTCTGGCCTGAAGAGAAACTTGTGAATTGTAAATTGCCCATCTATTAAAATTAAGGGATGTTGTTTTATTATGTTCCTTTTAAAAGAGTACCTGATAAATTTTAATTGAAGTTTAACTTAATGTAAAAATTTGTTTATTAATGCCACTTATTAGAAGGAAATTCATCTATATTATTTTATACCTTAAGTAACACATTTCTTTTTACCTTTTCCTTAACAATTCAGTTTTACTTTCCTTTATTTAAAGTTGGCTAAATGTTAATTGATCATCAACTAAATAAATCTTGTAATATGATCAATTCAGCAGATAATCATCATACGGCAAGATCAAGCTCATAGCACTGTTTTATTGAGACTAGTTCAACCACCAAAAAAGAACTTGGCCTCTAGAATGCATCTGATGTCATGCCCCAAACATCCAACAGTAACATGAATATTGACTTGTGCAAGATTTTTTTCACATTTGCATATCAGAGCAATGTGATAATTTAATATTATAGAATGAAGTTGCGGAGAAGTAGATTTGGCTAAATTTTGGAGAAGCTTTCTAATTTCTGAATGCTATTAGGTAAAGGAATAAATGTTAAGAATAATATTTAATAATATCTCTTTGTTGCAATTATTTGGACTTTTGCAGCTCAGATATGATAGTCTAATGTAAGCATAGGGTTATCTGATTAAGAACATTAAATTGTATTCTGTGCTAGAGATCCTGTACAACTAGATGCAAGTTCCACCCAATTCTGTAATTCTGTTGGTTTTTCAAGAATGAATTGAATTTTTCTCACTCTATGTCATATTAATTAATATTTTGATAGTAAGTTCGAAATAGAGAGAACACAATTTTTAGTCCAGGATTTTAAGACTAGAATTGTACTTTATTTCAACAATGAAAAATGCTATTTTCAGATAAAGATAAAATGCTATCTTTCAAGTTCAATAAGTCTGAAAGTCTTCTTAAATTTGTACATTCCAAGTTTTCAGTGTTTAATTTAACATTACATAAACACTGATTGTTCTTTCCAAAATTGTATTAACAATAATATGAACATTCAATTAAAGAGGGAAGACAATATAGCAAACTTAAAATACGCATCTTGAAGTTCCCTAAACATTTGTAACTTCTTCATCATAAAAAATTATACTCAACCTTTCTTAAATGCCTACTAAATTGCCCAAAAAACACGATTGCTTTGGTGAATTGTTTTCCTTAAATCATTAGAAATATCAAGTACATCAGGTTCTCACATTAGTAGGACACTGAGATCAGCCATAAATCTGTTCCCGTTTTACTCTCAACAAGTGTTTTGTGAGGAAAATGATAAAAATATAAATTGAAAAAAAAACAGTATCCACTTTTCTTTTAGCATTTCTGATCTGTTAGTCTGCAATCTGGCAGGGATTTGATTCGTCTGAATATTTCACCTTGGAGTGGTTCACTTTGAGATTAGAATATATTTTGTTTTTGAAGGATTTCAATGAGTTTAATCCAAGGACAAGGAAATCTCCCTGTGAATCAGTGCTTTGTTTGCTATTGCTGAAATTATTCTTTATATTCTGATAGTTTATTAATTTATTTTTTATCTTTTGTATATTTTATGATGGCATACAATTGCATGCTGAAATGAAATTTGGGGTGAGACAGCCTGGAATTTGATTCCTTCTTTTGTAAAAGAGAAGCAATTTTGTTCCATGTAAAGTGCAGTTTCTCTTATTCCCTTAGTTACGTGTGTAATAATGACTGTGACATTCAGAAAGAGGCTTTGATTCATTATTGGTAGATTGGTTCATCTACCTAAGTATCATTATCAATGAATGGCAGTGGCTTTCCAAGGTTTTATGCGGGAATGTTTCCACCGGTACCTGGAACTGATAAGGATCATTTCATGTAAAACATGCACTCTATTTTTATCTATTCTCGTCCATCAAATGAGATTGTTTGTGCCTTGAATGAAAGTCTATGGGATTGTATAGAATAGGATAAAATCAAACATTTTATCGAATAAATATAAAAATCGATTAATATAACAACTCCTTTGATTTAGAAGATTATAGACTTAAAAACAGAAAATAATAAAGCATAAAAATATGTGGGCAAATGTTCCTTAGGAATATTATCCCTTGATCAGATCTAAAGTATGCAGCCTATAACAAAATCCATTTTATTTACATTAGAGAGAAGACAAGAGATTCTGAAATAGAGGAATAAGAATATACTGGGCTACTGCTTCACAGTACATACAATATTACAACAAAAGGGTTATGCTACCCTCTTGTGGAAATTTGGTTTAAATGTACTTTTTCAGAACTGATTTACTACAAACCAGAATTGTAAAATGTTTAAAGGATTGCAGATATTTATTTATTTCAGTTATTTTAAAACCAGATTTTGGTTTTCAAGAAATCCATTAAAATATGAGTATTCCAGCAAGTTTGGGGGATGGCAGTGGGAAGGGAATGAAAGATAATCTTACTTGCTCTGGCAGTGGAATATCTATTTTTGAGGTTGGCTTAAGTGATTAATCAATCTTCTTGTATTACATTTACAATAATACGATAGTATTGTGGGTTTTTAAAAATCTGATTTATGTGAGCTGGGCTGTACAGCACTAGAGCTTGTTCATGATCGGAGAAGCCTATGAGGCACATAAAAATAAATGAATAAACCAATAAGGCCGCTCAGAGTTGCCTGAACTGCAAGATGAGAGGCAAATAAATTTGATAATAAATAAATAAATAAATAAATAAATAAATAAATAAATAAATAAATAAACTGGATATTTTTTTTCAAAGAATATCAAAGAACTTTCTGATTCCTTGAAAATTATAGCATGCTTTGCCTGGCAAAAATCTTTTCTAATCCATTAATCTATTTAAGGCAAAAATTCCAGACAATTTTTACTTGTAATTCAGAATGCTTATCTCTGGAACCAGTGGGCCCTCTGGATCAGATGGTCAATATACTGCTTTGGGCTATCCTTTTTATTCTAAAACCTCTGCTCAACATCACTCCTCTCAGGATTACTCTTTTTACAAGGAGGGAGAGGGAGGAAAAGAGTTTGAGACGGCTAATGATCTAACAGATCTCATCATGTTCCATAACTGTGTTACATACTAATGAATATAATATACCAATGTTCAGTAAAAGTGAGGATTTCAGTTACTCTCTTTTGCACAAGTACTTCATTAAGGTGCAACATAAGAACATAGAATATGTAATGCAAGGTGCTTGTTCATCTACACATCATACAGATGAAAATCTATCTATGGCTGTTAACATATGAACTTGTGATAGACGATTGGAGCGTATGCAGATTTGTAGATTTTTCAGTGCTAAGGAAGCAATTTTCTAACCAACTTTCTGGAATTGTGGGAACAATTAATATACTTTTGCTGCTGTCAAAACTGATGCGATAAATTAAAATAGTAACATTCTACACATGTGTATTGCAGACATGATTTATTTTATTCTATTTGAAATTAAATGGTTTTACTACTCAACATAGGAGCACAAGACAAAGAGAGCTGAATATCAGTGTTTAATCATGCAAAATGTATATGCATCAAACATAGAAATTAATTTAAAACAAATATCAAATTGAATTAAAAACATTGATGTAAATGTACCCAGGTCTTATATATCAGAATCATCAACTTACCGTACTTTTTGGAGTATAAGACTTTCTTCCCCTAAAAGAGGGTGGAAATGTCGGTGCATCTTATAGACCAAATATGGCCATTTTTGGCTTCCCAAAACCCTGCCCTGTGCATCCCATTTTTTGCAAAAATGGGTCAAGCAGAAGGTTTGGGAGGCCTGCACAGAGTGCTTCTGGGAGCCGGGGAGGGCAAAAACGGAATGTGTGGTGGGTTCGGAAGGCCAAAAACAGGCCTGTTTTTCATGAAAACAGGCCCTTTTTTTGACAAAAATGGGACACACAGAGGGTTTGGGAAGCCTGCAGAGTGCTCCTGCGGGCTTGGGAGGGCAAAAATGAGACATGTGTGGGGTTCGAGAGGCTAAAAACAGGCCCGTTTTTTGCAAAAACGGGATATGCAGAAGGTTTGGGAGGCCTGCAGAGTGCTCCTGGGGGCCAGGAAGGGCAAAAACCAGACATGCAGAGGCCATATTTTCCTCTTTGAAATCTTGGTGCATCTTATACTCCGGTGCATATTATAGTCCAAAAAATACAGTGTTCTATTTAAAATAATAATTATTCAACTAATTTTGAATTTCAACACTTCATCCGTATTGCTTAGATACAAGTACAATGTTCTGGTGGCACAGGTATTCCCTATGACTGCAATTGAGCCCAAAATTTCCATTGCTAAGTGAAACATTTCTTAAATTTCAGTTGTTAAGTGAATTAGTGCAGTTGTTAAGTTAGTAAAATGGTTGTTAAGTGATTCTGGCTTCCCCATTGACTTTGCTTTTGACATTTTCAGCCGTCATAAATATGAGTCAGTTGCCAAGCATCTGAATTTTGACCATGTGATCATGGGGATGCTGCAATGGTCGTAAGTGGGTGAAAAGTGGTCATAAGTCACTTTTTCTCACATTGTAACATCAAGCGGTCACTTAATGAACTGTTGTAAATTGAGGACTAGCTGTATTGTGTAATTGATTGTTCACTGATGCATTGCCATAGTTTTATTGGCATTTTTTTGGCTAGTCACCTCTCGGTCGTTTGATTTCCCATTTATATATTATTAGTCTCTACAAGCCTTAATTGTTTGTGACTTCTGTATAATTCTGTTTAGCTATGATTGAAGCTTCATTGTTCTTTTTAAAACACATCTCTTTAGGGACTTCATTATTTCTTCCATTCTGAGATAGAAGAAGAGCTACACTGTGGATTGCAGCATGAATGATGTGTGCAGTAGCCAGGCTATGCAGTAATTTGCCATTTTAGATGAATTGATAAACCATATCAATTGTGGAGATTCCCAGTCATCCAGGTCATGGTTGTCCCAAAGGTGCTTTTTCAAGAAGCTTCTTGGATGAGAAGTGAAACGTCTTCAAAGAAAAATCAGAAAGTCCAGTTGCTTCTTGTAAAAGCATCTTTGGGACATATATTTTATGTCAGGCTTCTATCCCTTCCACACCTTCCAAAATTTTATGCATGTATATGTTTATGTGTATTCATATTTTGGCTGATTATATTATTCTTTTTTATGAGTTTGATATGTTTATGCTGTTTTAAGTTTAGAATCTGCTTTGGATTCTAAACTTAACTAAACTACTGGGAATCTGTGTTGCTTATAGCAAGATACATATTTGGTAATAAGTCAATGTATAAATAAATAATAAGTATATAATCAGACTATTTTAAAGGTTTCCACTATGTTTACATCTCAACATTTTTAACAGTAGTCATGCAACAATACAAATTGTTGGAGAAATTGAGAAATTGCTGGCAATATTAAATAATATCAGAGCATGATTATTGTTTTCAATATCAGTTTCATTAGTGAATATAGATATAGATATAAAGGTGTATGACAACAAACATAAAAATATGACAGGTCATACTTTTTATTAGTATATGAATGAATGAATGAATGAATTGCTGGCTATTGAAAATACATTTATTTGTACCTTGGAAAATTGTTTTAAAACCTTGAATTCTTTAGAGTCTGGCCAGTAGTGCAAAATGTCCCAATCAGATGATCTCTAGCTATGCTGTTCTGTGTAAAATTCAGAAATAAAGGGTAA
The DNA here is from genome assembly GCF_059756535.1 of Pantherophis guttatus. Classification (NCBI taxonomy): domain Eukaryota; kingdom Metazoa; phylum Chordata; class Lepidosauria; order Squamata; family Colubridae; genus Pantherophis; species Pantherophis guttatus. The sequence continues at coordinate 62,247,092 of NC_142068.1, forward strand.
GCAATAATGCTTGATAAACAGAGCCAAATGGTTGCCAAGCAACTATTATTGTACTATGTGCTATAAAGGACTCAGAGAAATGGCCCTAAATGTATACAGCCTTTTTAGACAGCAGTCTGGAAATCTTACTGTCACATTTTACTTCTACAAATGTAATCTTTAGTGCCATCACCACTAAAATGGAAAGACAACCTAGACTAGAGCTTCCAAAATTTGCCCTGTTAAACATGTCAACACTTTGTTTTCTTTTGCATCTGGTTATCTTGTTAGGAATCCTACTTGCTGGTGAGGTTTTCACTGAAGGAGGAGAACGTTGCTAACTGTTCAGCTGGCCTCAGTATTTGTGACATATGTAATACCCCGATCAACTACATTGGCAGCTGACATTGTTTATGTACAGAATAGATATAAACATTGTCAGTTGGCAGATTTACTAGACATCCTGGAATCTAGTCAGCATTAATTGGTTTCTTGGTAGGTCATTTCTCTGTTTCTATACACAGACACAGACACACACCCACATACACAAACTTCTCTGTTGTATCTGAGTATCAAACTAGGCTTTGACATAAATACGAGTTGGTTTTCTTTTATCACTGTTTTCAATGATGATTTAACTACATGGCTTTTAGAAGCAGTGCTCCATATACAGCCACAATTGGGACCAGAATTTTTGTTGCTAAGCAAAACGGTTATTAAATGAGGTGTACCTCAGAGGAGGTATTCAGCAGGTTCTGACCAGTTCTGGAGAACCGGTAGTGGAAATTTTGAGTAGTTCTGAGAACCAGTAAATACCACCTCTGACTGGCCCCGCCCTCATCTATTCTCTGCCTCCCGAGTCCCAGCTGATCAGAAAGAAATGGGAATTTTGCAGTAACCTTCCCCTGGAGTGAGGAGGGAATGGAGATTTTACAGTATCCTTCCCCTGCAACGCTCACCAATCCATGTCACACCCACCAAGCCATGCCCACAGAACCAGTAGTAAAAAATTTTGAATCCCACCACTGGTGTACCTGATTTTATGACTTTTTATGCCATGGTTGTTATGTGAATTATGTGGTTGTTAAACAAATTCAGTTTCCCCTATTGACTTTGCTTATCGGAAGTCATAAATGTGATCACATGAACCTGTGATGCTATAACTGTTCTTAATATATGCCAGTTGCCAACCACACAAATTTTGATCATATGACCATGGGGATGCTGTAACAGTTGGAAGGGTAAGTCATTATTTTCAGTACTGTTATTTTATTTTTATTTTTTTATTTTATTTTGAATTTGTATACCGCCCTTCTCCCTGAGGACTCAGGGCGGTGAACAGCCAAGTAAAAACATCAAATACAAATATTAAAATACAGTTAAAATATACATATATAAATTTGGCCCCATTGATTAAAAACAATAAACAAAACACTTAAAAACACTTAAAAAAATTAGGCCAGCCCGGCTTGCTGGAAAAGGAAGGTTTTAAGGGCACGGCGGAAGGCACTGAGGTCTTGGATTCTCCTTATCTCTGGAGGCAATTGATTCCAGAGGGTTATAACTTTGAACAGCCACTAAATGAATTGAATCCATTTGCTTCTTTGAGCTTATCTTGGTAGAAAGATGGTGTACAAATATCTCCACACTGCTTCAGAAATGGACCCATTCGGAAGAGTCAACATGCTCTGTATTTACTAAAGGGAGAGTCCACCAACTGTTTGGATAATCGGTGCCACTATCAAACTGCTCTTATGGATAGAAAGCTCTTCTTTTCTGCATTTCTACAACTTGAATCCATTATTTCATGTTTGTATTCTGGAACTGTGAAGAATAAATTTTAACTTCTTCCAGGAACTCTTTTCACATATCTGAAGAGTTCTATCATTCCCTCCATAGACTTTTGTCAAAGCTAGACAAAACTAGTTCCTTTAATCCATTTTCATAAGATTTAATATCTAGTTTATTCCTGGATGCAATTTTCCAAACCTATTTTGTGGATTCTTCTTAAAATATTCTGTTCAAGATCGGGTATGAAGGAGTCCAGACAAGAAGCAAAGCCAGGACTGCTATTTCTATTTTCATTGTAAGGTTATATTAACAGAATCTTACAAGGCTGAAGGAGCCCCTCCTATCCCATACTTTTATTCACCCCAAAACTAAACTGAGCATGTTTTAGTCACGCCTCCCCATTTGACTTCAGGTTTCATTTATCAGACCGATATCCTGGCTATACTCTTGTTCCTGAGTCCCAAGATTGTTTCCAAGTATTACTTTAGATCAGTGGTGAAATGTAAAATTTGTTATTACCAGTTCTGTGGGCATGGCTTGGTGGGCATGGTGTGGCTTGGTGGGCATGGCAGGGGAAGGATACTGCAAAATCTCCATTCCCAACCCACTCTGGGGCCAGCCAGAAGTAGTATTTGCCGGTTCTCTGAACTCAAAATTTCCGCTACCGGTTCTCCGAACGGCTCAAAATGTCCGCTACCAGTTCTCCAGAATCTGTCAGAAGCTGCTGAATTTCACTCCTGCTTTAGATGTTCTTTGCCCATCCATTTTATTTTTGTTTGTTAAATTAAAAAAAAGTTTGCATTTGGCTATTTTAAAAAAGCGATTTGGACTTTGAAAAAGAGAATTGATAGAAGGGAGGAGGCAGAGTTTCCTATGATTGAAGAGAAGGACGCAGAGGCTGACCTCCACCCAAAGGAAAGAGAATGAGCCCTGAAAATGGATGGAGTCTCACCAACTCTAGTTGAAATAAAAATGGATATAAGGGAGAGACAATCTCCTTTCAAATAGCCAGAGTAAAGAGGAAGAAAGGATGGTGAGTTATAAAATGGTAAAATGTCATAAACGATGGTCAAAAGGGGAGAAATATTTTTCTTCTTGTTACTCAGATAGATGGTGTTCCTGGTTCTTCCACCATATAGATAGAGGAGATGGAGAACAGAGAGAATAATGAGTGAAAGGTAAAGCAATGTTTCCCAGGTAGAGATGTCAGTTGCATAAACAATGTCATGAAGCACATGACAAAGAGAAAAAGGATCAATGGATTTTTAACTGCCTCAAAGAGGGAATGTATACCCTCAAATAATTTGTTTCATGTTGCTTCATCCTAATAGGCAATAACTTTATATAGCCATCCTGTGCGATGTATTGAGAACCTCTGGCTGAGTTAAATTAAGTAGCCTAAACAAGCCATGCCAGCTCTCTATTTAGGAATTTCTGCTGAGGTATTCCTAAGGAGCTTTTAAATTAAGGTGCTCTCTATAGTCCAATATTATGAAGTTGATTCATTTGCAGTTTTGAATAGTATACATCATATTACATACAGCGTAACTCATATTTTTCTCTTCCTTTTGTGAAATCCAGCAGGTTCTGACAGGTTCTGGAAAACCAGTAGCGGAAATTTTGAGCAGTTTGGGAAACCGGTAGCAGAAATTTTGTGTATTTCGGAGAACTGGCAAATACCACCTCTGGCTGGCCTCAGAGTGGGGTGGGAATGGAGATTTTGCAGTGTCCTTCCCCTGCCATGCCCACCAAGCCACGCCCACAGAACCGGTAGGAAAAAAATTGGATTTCACCACTGCTTTTGTTCCTTTTGAACATATTGTTTCTTCAATTGCTACATTCTAATCATGGGAGTCATCCTGCCAGATCTCCACAATAAAATCATATTTTCTTTCTGATATGAGGAGTTCAAGCTCATTTTGTTTATCCCTCTATTCAGAGCATCAGTGTATATAAAATGAAAGCCATGAACTTTATGAGCCAATACTCTGATTTTTCACTGAGTGGTTTAACAGGCCCCATAACAACAAAGCTCCCACTTTCTTTTGCACAAATCTTTATTTGAGCTTCTTACTTATGTCAGGATTTTCATCACTAGCTCCCACAAGACTGAGTTTACAGCATTCCTGATCAAGGTCACTGTGTTTTGACTAACAGATAGTTACCAGTCTTTATGAACTTCAATCTCTTTTGTAGCAGAGAAAACATCTCTGCTTTTCATCTATATTGCCATTAAATTTCAAACATGATTTCATATCCTTTTTTCAGGGACTTCAAGGAAGGGTAAGAAGATCACTGAATTTCCAGAATGGTAAAGTTACTTCTTTCAAAGGAATCATGGAGGTAGCTGTTCTTTGCAGAATCATTAATCCCCCTGGATTAACAGAAAGTAATAATTGTCAGCGGACTTGATAAATTATGGAAGCTGTCTTGCTACAGTTATTGGCTAAATCAGCCATTTGCTGCTCTAGTATGTCAATTTCTTCTTCAGTTCTGCATTTTTTGAAAATATATGCAGGCTTTTTTTATGCAGGAACATAAATATGATAGAAAGTAGACAGCGCATGGCAGAAGATACCTCTTCACATTCACTTTTGTTTCTTAAGGATACACCAGTTGAAGGCTTTAATTTCATCTGGTTTCATCTTTATTTCATTTTATTGCTATTTCAAGCTCCCAACTTCCATAAAAGAGAACCAAAATCAGTGTTGATTTGCATCTGTCAACCTGTACTATTATCATCTTAAAGCTGAATCTGCGTAGCAATTGGTGGACAGCACCATGTATCCCCGGTAATTCTAGCACTGCACCCTTAATGTTCTTTACATAGTTTAGAAACACTGGAAAAAAAAATACATCTGGGCATAAATGATTTTACATTTTTTGTAGAGAAGAGAGTAAGGGATTTGAAGAAAAAGTTGCTATACTGAATTGCATCAGGAAAGATAACAGGTTCCTAAACGAGACAGTTGAATCTGTCATCCTGAAGGACAGAGAACCCAGGAGGACATAAGAGAAGAGGGGGGAACCTTTTTTGCAGAGACAAAAATAAAAATGTGGAAAAAAATGTCACCCAGGGAAGCAAGAAGATCAGGAGTCAGTTGGTGCCACTGGAATCCAGGAATCAGTACCAGGTTCTACCTCTAGAGCAGTGGTGTCAAACTGGTGGCCTGCAGGCCGGGTGCATCATGCACAGGCCATGCCCACTCCAGCTCCATGAAGGGAAGAAATGTCGCGATACGTAACGGCAACGTGACGCCATGAGTTTGACACCCATGCTCTAGAGGGTGATCATAACCATCTGAGCAAATTTTGCTAGATAATACAAGACACTTGGGTCCTATGGACTGAAGAAATTCAAGAGCTACCCTGGATAAGAAGAGTATTGTTGGGGTGGAAGGTGATTTCCTACTAAGGCAAATCAAGACAACTGCATGCAGACCTGATATTATGTAGTGGAAGGGGTATTGTTTTCCAGTTCTTGTATACTTGATGTATCAGAGAGGTTCTTAAGACTATTCAAACCTACAGATATCTTGGTCCATAAATGACACGATCCCCTTAGAAGAATCTCTGGAAACAATGGGATATTGAGCAAGGAAGTGTAGAAACTGGGAGCAAAATGTTTTTTTAATCCTTTGATTTTAGGATCATGATATAAGAGTAAATGGGGTACTAAAAACCTTTGAGAAGGGTTAGGATTCCACAACAATGACATATACCAGGTCTATGTTTGCCAGATTTCCTGGAAGTGATGCAATTCATATTACAAAAGGTGGAAAGGAAGTGTTTGCGGGTGCCTTGCCTTCTTAGCAGTATAGCCTTCAGTTAGAACAAAAAAAGATAAAAGGGAGTGAACCATAGAACCAAATATACAGCCTAGAAAGCAGAACAAAGAGAGAAGCAGAAAGCCAGAAGGTAGACTCTAAAGTTTGATAGGATGCAACAATAGAGGTACCAGTAGATGGCACTCAAAACCTCAGATGTTTCTATACCAATTCACAGAGAATGGAAAATAAAACAGAGAAAACTAAGAAAGGACAAATACAAAGTGACAGACATGAATACAACTTGGTGGGATATTATTTTTGATTCACACCCAATACTGTATTATTTATGTGTGTGCACGTGTGTGTGTGTGCGCGCGCGTGCACACAGACACACACACAGAGAGTCTTGGATTAGAATAAAAAAGTTACAGTATACTGTCGTGGGAATTCGTTATAGAACCCTTGGGGGAGCAGCAGTTAAGATGACTAGTTCTTCCTCCAATAATCAATCTTTCAAAGATGCATGCAATAATGAGTGATTGGTTTCAGTTACCCTGACATCTTATATTTTGCTACTGCTTGATGTGGTTTTTTTTTCTATTTTCTTTTCTTACTGTTTCTTCTTATTTAAAATAAAAAAAAAGAAATATATTGAATAAACCTTACGTAATCTAAAATCATGATTGCAATTTTAACAAGTCAGTTTTTCAGTAAGGCAACACATAGGTCTTGTTGCAACTGCTTTTAAAAGAATGATAATAGGCTGGAACTTGCTTACAAAGAGAACCGTATTAAATATCCACATTTTTTGGCAGTTTGGAGAAATGTGGAAATCTTTTTTGTTAAAACCAGTAATGGGAACTATTTCCTGACTTAGAAGCTATTTGACCTCCATTAAACTAGTATCATTTAGGAGGCCTTAGACCAGTGGTGAAATCCAAAATTTTATACTACCGGTTCTGTGGGCGTGGCTTGGTAGGCATGGCTTGGTGGGTGTGGCAGGGGAAGAATACTGCAAAAACTCCATTCCCACCCCACTCTGAGGCCAACCAGAGGTGGTATTTGCCAGTTCTCCGAAATACACAAAATTTCTGCTACCGGTTCTCCGAACTGCTCAAAATTTCCGCTACCGGTTCTCCAGAACCTGTCAGAACCTGCTGGATTTCATCCCTGCCTTAGACTTTGGGAAGGGGGGGAGTCCTAAACAGCTCTCTAGTTCCAAGATCCACATAGGTTTGTTGACTTATCTGAATCACTTCTTTTCTCTTTGATCACATACCAACCTACATCTTTACATATCATTAATTGGATTACTCTTGGGTTCTCTTTCAATTAATTGTAGTGCCATTAGTACCATATACGGTAGTGGCTATTTTTTCCCTACTGTTTGAAATGCCCTTTCTTCACCCAAAGTAATTGTACTTTTGCTGATTTTCCATTATTTATTGTATGAATATAATTAGTGAGTTGTACCCAATATGGATATGTACAGTCTTTCTAATTTTTTTCCTTTTATATTACCATGAGGTGTATTTTGTTTTTATTGTGGTAAATTATATACACCAGATTAAAGTTCATACAAGTTAATAGTAATTGTTGGTTTAATGTTGTATCCTGCTTAAATCAACGAATCAATAAAACCAAAATCAAAGTAAGACTGCAAGATGTGTTCAGAGGAGTCATAGAAATCGAGGCCACCTTCAGGAGTTTCAGAAACGGCATGATGGCAGTCATGTTAATACAGTCAAAACCAAATCCCTTTGTACATCATGCAACGTGTACACACACATGCACACATACGCACACACACACAAATCAGATGGGTTCAGATTGCAGGGTGGCCTGCTTTGATTCATTTCTGCAAATACCACTGATAAAAACTCACAATTCAAAAAATACTACTAGTACTACTGTTAGTATCACTACCATGCAGTGTTGCCTTGTTGTGGTGATAGTGGTGATGTGTAAGGATCTCAATGAAGCTGAGGGGGTGATGTGTAAGGATCTCAATGAAGCTGAGGGGTATTGTAGATAAGGGTTGGACCTCCCATTAACTGCTAGGATTGAATCATGAGAGACCTAATTATTTATCCTGAAAAATGAAAACAAACTTCAATACTAGATAGGCTGTTGCCCAGATCAATCAATGCTATGGGTTCTTGAGCATCAGGTAACAAGTGGATTGTATGCTCAGTTTTTCTTCTGGGCAACAGAACAAGGAACTGCAAATCAACGGCTAGAAAAACTGCAAAAAGTTTGAAACTTAATGAAATAGTAGAAATTATAAAACGCTGTGATGAATTAAATCCATTAATTCATAGTTGAATGTATGAAATATGGAAAATAAAATTTCTGGAATGAGATATCATTGAATAATTACCTATAGATTAGAGAGATTTCACAGTCAGAAAAAAAAGGTGTGGAAAAAGAACTCAATGGATTGGTAGAGCAATAAATAAACTAAAAAGAAAATATTTCAAAACCATAAAAGAAAAATGTGCTACAAAAGTCAACATAAACAGCCTTTTGGGCTGATAATTCAGAATAATAAAATATAGCCACAATTGTGTGAATATCAACAGAAGCTTAGAGAAAATGTTTGGAATGCGTAAAAGAAAGTATAAGACAAAGACAATCTCCATTGAAGTATACTCCCAGCCAGATGCCAAAGTGGAAAATAAATAAATTTTAAAAGGATACCAGCAAGCTACAGAATTTAAAACAAAAAAATTGAAAAAAGAAAATAAAAATAAGTTTGAAAAAGTAATAAAATCTGGACAGCAAAATGATTGAAGGAATCATGGAAGAATTAAAAAGTGATAAGTACTTCTAAGAAAACAAACAATATGAAAGGAAGATTAAGCAATTCACCCCAAATGTAATTTCAGACAAATCAACATTTTTTCATACATATATCAAGTTATTAATCCCCAAATACTCACCTAAGCAACTAACAAAGATGCTGATCTTATTTCTAGGGGAATTTTTTCATAGGAACAGATCTCTGGCAAAGAATACTTGCCTCCAAAGTCCATGCCAATGTACTTCACAACAACTCTTAACATACTTTCTCTACCACCTCTTCTATTCTTACAGCATAATTTATGTCTGTCTATGCTAGCTGGTGAATTGAAGTCCACACAGCTTAAAGTTGCTGAGGTTGAGAAACACTAGTCTGTGAAGAGCAGGAGATTATTTCCGACTCATATTGGTAATCCAAAATCTAGGAAAAAATCTTTATATTATTGTGCCAAAACTTTGCATCGCTTCTGAGTAGTATATTTTCCCATTAACTGAAATCTATGCTTTAACATGGCTCCCATTGACTTCTAAACTTTTTGCCATCGCTTGCCAGGAGGGGGGGTGGGGGGGTCACGCACCCATAATTCTATGTGCCCCACCCCCACGCATGTGTGCGCAAACCCCCCCTGCTCCCCCCGCTCCTGGCACATGATGGCCGAGTAGGCCCATTTTTCTCTCTCACCTGGCTTCAGAGCCTCTCTAAGAGTCTGGGGAGAGTGAAAACGGCCTTCCCCACACCCCCGGAGGCCCTCCAGAGGCCAGAAATGTGGGACTGGAAGTTGGCAAATGGGCCATTTTCAGCCTCTGGAGGACCTCCAGAGTGGTGGGGAAGGCCGTTTTCGCCCTTCCCAGACTCCTAGAAAGGCTCTGGAGTCAGGTGAGAGAGAAAAACGGGCCTTCCCCACCACCACTCCGAGGCCCTCCGGAGGCAGGAAACAATCTGTTTCTCTATTTCTGGTGGGCCCAGAAGGCCCGAAAATCAGCTGGCTGGCGCGCACATGTGCGCCGGAGCTAAGCTCGCATGTCCATTGATATGGCTACACATGCCACCTGTGGCACGCATGCGATAGGTTCACCATCACAGCCCTATACCACTTCAGACAATTGGTTATCCAATCTCTTCTTAAAAACTTCCAGTGTTGGAGCATTTACAACTTGTGGAGGCAAGGCCAACCAAGAATTGCTCTCTTTGCAGATCCTTGACCAAGAATTAACTAGGGAATCTAGGGTTAAAAACTAATGTGAGAAATTGAGACAACATCCCAGACCATTTCCATATTCTCTCCATATTATTCCATTACCAGGAATTCTAACTTTTGTAGAAGCTTAAAATATTTCGTTCTTAAATAAAAACCTAAGTTCTCTATCAAGTAGAACCTGTTTGAGACAACACCGTTTCAACCTTAATTCCATCTAAGTTTATACTGTGTAAATGTAGTGGCTAGATAATTATCTGGACCTCTGTGTTGCACATGGTCCTTGAATCTTTCTAACTATAATCGCTGACATTTAGTGGTATGGTTTTCTTGTATTCTGAGTGATCAAACTGTGGTGGCAACTTTTAAGATATTCACTTATATTTATTCTTAAATCAAATCTTCACACCACCCAACTCATAAACCGGTATAGATGATTAAATCAACATCTATATACAATAATAGATATTATTTTATAAATCTCAATAGGAAGATGATAGTAACTGAGAAGCTAAAGTTACTATTAGTCCACGTACTAATAACATTCCCACAAAGGTATATACATTTTACATGCATGTAAAATAGAGATGGGCTTTGGTTGACTTTTTTGACCCCCTTCCCGGCAAAAACCTGTGGAACAAAGACATCATTATTCTTCCTTGACAGGTAGGGAAACAGAAACCTAAAATGTTGATCATTCCCATCTTCATAATCAGTTCAGTCCCTGTGGAACTCCTCCCAAAAGTTGAACATGACCTTGGACCACCAAATAATTTGCTGAATGAATGTAAATTTGGTTTATATAAGTTATGTAACAGTAACTGCACAAATCCTAATTTGTTCTGATGTATAGATGCTTGAAATGATTAGAAGAACCTTCCTTGTCATGAATGAGCATGTCTTTGGAGCCAAGAACTGCACTATTATCTGATGATACTTGATAGTGCACATGGACATATATACAGTACATATATCAGAACCTGGATCCTGCTAGGATTGTTGCAAGAAATAGGAAAGTCCCATAACTTTACCCTTAGCCCAATGAAATTAAATTGCATTACATCAGAGGCTGTTTGCTGCCACATGTCAAAGAGAATCCAGGGATTTAGAACAGAACTATTATAAACAAAACTGGGTTCCCATTGCCATTAGCTGAGGGAAAACATCTGATAATCTTTCTTCAGTCCGGGAGTTGGTTCAGTGTCAAAAGCAGACCAGAAAAAAAAATTGAACACCTCTAAACAGCAAATCTTCTAAGCTAATAAATCAGAGCCTGGTTTATTTTTATTATTTATTTATTTATTTGTTTAAATTTATTTGCTGGGTCTATCTCACAGGGGTTCTATTCTAGGTGGATTACGATAATAGGCAAGCTGGTTCCTTTTAATCCACTACCGTATTCATAAAAAGTGGTTTCAAAAAAATATACAGAAGCAACGGAAATTTGCTACAGTTATTATTTCTAGAGTGTAATTTAGTTTACAGCGTGTGGTGAAGGATCGTTTTCAAAGGCAATGTTTCTTATTGTCTCCTTGTAAAAAAAATCTCCTTTATGGTGAACCTTTTCAGTTGCAGAAGTGACAATTATGCTTTTAGGCTTTACAAGAAAAGCACTCTGCTTTTTAAATATCAAAGATACTTATTTTTATTTTTGATTAATCAAATAATTAAATCCATTGATCCGGATGACTGCTAAATCCATGTTCAATAGCAATCCGAACAGCAGCTGACAGGCAGGCTATAGCTCCCATCACCTCGATTGATCAGCTGCTGTTCAGGCAACTCAAGTCTTTGAATTAGACTTTCAACTGCCCAAGCAGAATGATCTAGGAAGAAAGAGCATAAAGTCTGGAGGGAATGAAGTATATCTCCATCAGCATAAAATGTTCAACAGATACCAGGCTTATCCCACCTGATCAATAGAATGGTCACTGAAGCAATCAAATTGCAACCGTGGCAACAGTGGCAATCATAGGAAGGCAACTTCATGAGAATACAACATTTAAAAAGTTGCTTGGGACATATTTGTGTTGTAGCTAAAGGCAAATGAGAAAACATACTGTAAATATTTGAAGGCTGTTGCTGATAGCTCTGTGGAAATAATATAATCAACTGCTCTTTGGAGTTCAGAGCTTTCAATAACAAGAGAGAACGTTGGTCTAGAGGGAATTTGTACAGCTAGAGCTTACTCGTAAATCTGCAAAATCTCTGATGAACTATATTTGAAAAATGATTGCCTTGGAAAATTGATAGCATTATTCACGAAGCACATTTTGCACATCAAAGTCATTACAAGTTTTCTTATATTGATCCTTACAGCAAATCTTTGAGGGAGGTCATTAAACGTGACACCTGAAAAAATGAAAAATGAGCCTCACAGGCTAAAGTAGTTAGGGAAAATGAGGCAGACTAAGATTGCTTCAAGTGAGAGACTAGGAAGATAGTAGATAAATAGGTTTAATTTTTAACTGATTTTCAGTCTAGGCAGTAACCTATAAGCACATCATATTTGTGTACATCATTATAACGATATAGAAAGAGTTAACCAAATCACTAGATTTATGACAGATTTAAGCCAAGTTTTAGTCCAGTTTTACTTATCTAATGCACAGAATCACATATCTGGATTAAATATTGCAATTATGTAAATTTCTAATATTTTTTTTATTTTGTAAAGTTTAATTTATTAATTAAATGTATACCATCAAATCTGATGGGGTTATAGAAACTTACAATCAAAAATCAAAAGCAGCAACATGCAAAAAGAGACACAAATGATAAAATATTAATTTTTAACTATCTCAATAGCTGCAACATTACCTATTAAATATCCACAATAAAATAATCCACAGTAACTCAAAACAAAATACAACACAGAATCATAAATGAGATTCCTTTTTTAAAAAATCAAGCCATACTTCTCTAAAGATTACCATCAACTGCAAAAAAACTTCTCCAAAGCAAATTTCTTTTCACCCCTACATTAGAGTTTAATATATAAAAATAAGCTAGTCTGTTAAATTGGTTCCATTAAGAAAAGCACTGTCTCCTTATCTCAGTTTGTTTAATCGCATAAAATTCTTCCTACTTAATTCTGTTGGATAGGTTGATTCCAGTTGAAAATGGTACTTAAGTAATGGATACTTAGGTATCAAACTTTATAGGCTAAAGTTTAGGTACCAAACTTCATCGGCTAAAACCAACATTTTCAATTGCACTTAAGAAGTCATCTGTACTCGATGGAGGATCTTAAGCATATACAACCTGAAGTTTGTATAATATGTCATTTTTCACCTGTTATAAAATCTCCTACAGCTTCCTCAAGATGTCATTAACTGAAAAATAATTATTTTTAAGCAGGGGAAATAATGAAAAATCAGGTGATAAATTTGAAGATTATATAATGTTAATTACTTTTATGTTTACCTCAGATAGATAGTCCTTAGTCCAATTAACCAGAACCATTCTTGTGATTAGCCTTCCTTATGGTCCAACTTTCACAGCCATACATTACAACTGGGAGAACCATAGCCTTGATTATAAGCACCTTTGTTGGCAGGGTGATGTCTCTGCTTTTTAGTATGCTGTCTAACTTTGCCATAGCTTTTCTCCAGGAGCAAGCATCTTTTAATTTCTTAGCTGTAGTCCCCATCTGCAGTTATCTTGGAGCCCAGGAAAATAAAAACTGTCACTACCTCCATTTCTTCTCCATCTCTTTGCCAGGAATTGAGAAGGCCGGATGCCATGATCTTAGTTTTCTTAATGTTGAGTTTCAAGCCAACTTTTGCACTCTCCTCTTTCAGCCGCATCGAGGCTCTTTAGTTCCTCTTCACTTTCTGCCATTAGAGCAGGGATGAAATTCAACCCGTTCGGGCGGACCAATAGACTCCCAGCTGTGGAAGACTCCGCCACCCGCGCGGATGTTATGATATCACTTTTTTGTGACATTTTAATCCTCTGCGCATGGTAGAAGGCTTTGCGCATGCAGAGATTATGGCACACGGGAGTGGAGGGAGTGAGTGCGCAGTACACACGCACATTGGCAAACCAGTAGGGAAGGTAAGTGAATTTCACCCCTGCATTAGAGTGGCATTATCTGCATATCTGAGAAGAAACCTAGTTCAACATAATTTCTAGATAAACCAAACATAAAGAAGGATAATCCTTTTATCATTCATTCCACATGCTTTCTGCCTTCCTGATACTTCTGATAGACATAAATATGAGACTTTCTGGTTTAAAAAAAAGAACATCCGATATAGCTTTGGCAGGGGAAAAAAAGAACTGTTTTATGCCATCTGTTCATTTCCCTAACCATTCTTGACTTCAGGCATACAAACTCAAAGATGTCAAGCTCTTACAGCAACAGCGAACGAAAGTCTACAATTAAATGAAAAGAAGGCTGACACCTTTTCCTCAATCTGACTCAAGAATATAAAAATCCATATACATAGATACAGGTCCTTAAAATTACATAGAATAACATTCATTTTGTATACATATGATTATAAAATAATATTAATCAGACATGTTTTACATTAAAATGTATGTTTTCAGTTTTCAAATAGCTTTTTTATTATAAAAACTATACTTTTTCAGTGGATATTCAATTCGTTGTTTTCCAAAATATCTTTTTTTAATCACTTAATATTTTGGCAAGTTAAAATTCAAATGACAGATTCCAGTTGTTTTAAAGATAGGATATATTTTAAATACTTCAATTATATGGTTTTTGGTATCATACTGATGTAGTCTCATTGTTTTCTTTTTCTTTGTATATTTTCTTGTTCTATTATTTTACTTCTATTTTGTTTACACTTCTTTCTTTTTTTTTCTTTTCATTTTTATTGTTGTAAATCGCCTAGAGTAGCCCCATAGTGAGAAAGGGGCCAAAGAAATATAAGAAAGGAATAAAAAGTACAACATTCTACTTCTGGATTGGGAAACACATTCTTAATTCTGTCTTTTGAAAAGGCTTTGCTTAAATTATAGTAATTTCACAAGTAATAACAGCAATGATTAAGTCTTACAAGTATGGGAACAACCTCTAAAATTGGGATTTTACTAAATACCTTTTCTCACCATAACCGAGTGAGCTTGATACTTAAAAGGAAACCTACAACTTTTAGATGGAGATTAAATGAAATATTATTAAAAAAAGAAAGGACTATAAAAAGAAATTAACAGAATTATATGAGAATAATCTAATTAAAGATCTAAGAACAGTTTGGGATACACGCAGAACCTTTATTATGGGTTATTTAATACAATATAATAGCAAATTGAAAAAGAAAGCACAATGGGAAACCCAGGCTATTTTATAGGTGATGAAAACAAAAAAAAAAAAGTTGCCAATGTATTTCATATCAAATTAAAATTCTATATTTTAATTCGTAAAATTCTATATTTGGACTAGCTATCAATGTTGACAGTAAGAAAAATGGAAACTAAAATAAACTATACTTTAAACCAGGGGTGTCCAAACTTGGCAAATTTAGGACTTGTGGACTTCATGTCCGCTGGCTGGAGAATTATGGGAGTTGAAGTCCACAAGTCTTAAAAGTTGCCAAGTTTGGACACTCCAAAGTTAGACAATCCTGCTCTAAACGGAAGAATTTTTATAAGTTAAGAAAAGAGAAAGAAAAGAAAATGATTGTAAAGCTTCAAGAAGGAGTTATGGGTTTTTTTGTTTTGTTTTTTTTGTTTTTGTTTTTTTTAATTTTGATTTATATGCCGCCCTTCTCCGGAGACTCAGGGTGGCTTACAATGCGTTAAGCAATAGCCTTCATCCTTTTGTATATTTATACAAAGTCATCTTATTGCCCCCACAAACTGGGTCCTCAATTTACCTACCTTAGAAAGGATGGAAGGCTGAGTCAACCTTGAGCCTGGCAGATTCGAACCTGCAGTAATTGCAGGCAGCTGGTCTTAATAACAGGGTGCTTTAGACCACTGTACTACCAAGGCTCTTCTTCTTCTTCTTGTTTTAAAAGACAATATATAAAAAAACTTTTTATCAATACTATTTAAATTTGTATATAGGACAGGATATTTCTGTGAAAAAAATAGAATGCTAAAAATGAAAAATTAACCACGATTAACAAATATATAAAAACAGATTTTGAATGGGCCTATAACAGTGATGACTAACCTTTTTGCCATCACGTGCCAATAGCGTGGGGAGTGTGGGGGGTCGCGGGTGCGGGTGCCCACATCCATAATTCAATGTGCCCTGCTCTCCCGCGCATGTGCATGTGACCCCCCCACACTTCCCCCTGCTTTTGGCACGTGATGGCACTGTAGGCCCGGTAGGCCCATTTTTCCCCCTCCCCAGGCTCCAGAGGCGCTCTAGGACCCTGGGGAGGGCAAAAACAGCCTTCCCCATTCTTCCGGAGGCCTTCCGGAGGCTGGAAACAGCCACTTTCCCGACTTCCGGTGGAACCGGAAGGCCTGAAAATCAGTTGGCTGGTGCGTGCATGCACACTGGATCTGAGCTAGAGCAACACTCGCGTGCCCACCAATATGGCTCTGTGTGCCACCTGTGGCACCCGTGCCATAGGTTCACCATCACGGGCCTATAACAATAATGGAAGTCTTGGAAGTTATAAAAAAGATTGAGCCAGGAGAACTCCTGGGCTAGATGGACTACCAGGAGCTTATTATAGATATTTTGAAGATGAAATTTCACAATCCCTTCAGAATACATGAACTATATTCTACTAGGAAAGGGGATGCTGCCATCACGAAAAAAGCTAATATTGCACTAATACTAAAACCCACAAATTTAAACTCAACTAAAAATTGTTATTCCTCTATTCTATTATTACCGAATAGTGATCACCTATTACTAAATCATTATTTAGTAATAGGTGATCACTATTCGGTAATAATAGAGTTTATAATATTATTTACAATATTGGCAAAAACAGACTGAAAATATTTTACAAACATAATGAGTATAAAAATTAAAAAAGAGACATAAAATTTGAGAGTTTTTGTAAATGATTCGGTTTTGATATTGGAAGAGCCATTGAAAGGGATAGAATTGTTAATGAAAAAAATAAAATGTACTAGCTGGTTTTAAGATGAATAAACAAAGATGTTAACAAAAAATATGAAGATACAAGATCATTTAAGACTGATGAACAAAACATGTTTTCATTCTTCTATTCTCTTGATTAATTCTTCTTAGTTTTTATTTTTGTTTTAAAATTTAACAAAGTTGTTTAAAAAAACTTTCATGATTTTCATAATTTTCATGATGATTACCTTTTCAAGATGAAAAACCTAGGGATAGAATTAGCCTTCTGTAAAAATTTCACCTCAGGAAAAACATTGAATTATGTGGAGATGAATTTCAGAAGGATAAAAATTATAATTTCCAAAGTTTATGAAAAAAAAACCTCTCAAGACAAAGTGGAGTTGCCTGAATAAAAAGAGTTGCCCATTAAGGAAGAATGATGTTTTGTATTTTCTCCCTCTCTCCCTCTCTCTCTCCCTCTCTCTCTCTCTCTCTCTCTCTCTCTCTCTCTCACACACACACACACACACACACACACACACACACACACACACACTTTTTCTTTTAATGACCCTATAATCCAGTGGGTCTCAACCTTCCTAATGCCGCAACCCTTTAATACAGTTCCTCAAGTTGTGGTGACCCCAACCATAAAATTATCCCTAAGACCATTGAAAATATGTGTTTTCCGATGGTCTTAGGCGACCCCTGTGAAAGGGTCGTTCGACCCCCAAAGGGGTCCCGACCCACAGGTTGAGAACCACTGCTATAATCTTTTGCATTGGAGTGGAGTCAGGGCATCTGATTGGAGCTGAGCATTTACTGGCCAGATGCCCTTCCTGATACATTTGTGGTGTTTGCAGCAGACAATTTCTCATTGCGCCCAGAGAGAGAAATATCTGCTGTCACCTTGGATTGAACTCACATTTCCTGAATGTGAGGCGAGAGTTCCACCTGTAGGCCATTGCTCACTCACATGCACACAAGGCATCAGGAAGGGCATCCAGCCAGCAAACATTCAGCTCCAATCAATCACATGCCCACAAACAGGAAAAATTGAATTTCTATGTTTTCTTCTTTGAACAGCCAACAGTCCCATTTGTATTGCAAAGTTTTCATTTTAGCTTTGGTACATCTTATTTTTAGGTTCATAATCTAACTAAAAGAAAGCTAAGCTATTGTACATATTACAGATGCCATCCAGTCCTTTCACTTTTCAAATTATGTTGATCCTTTGTCTTGCCTCTTCAGGAAGGCAGAACAGACACTACAATGTGTGAATCTGAGTAATGGCCTTTTGAAACAAAATTCCCAATTATAAAGCGCTGCAGTCAGCAGATTCTGATGCACAGCTTGTATTTTCTGCTCTTCGGAGACTGTTAACAATGCACTTTAGATTGCACACCATGGCTAAGGGAAGCCTGTTATTTCCTGGTTCTGTAAGAAAGAGTGTATGTTTGTAAGCGTGTATATGCATGTGGATAGAAGATACAGCAATACAGCTCTAGTTATAGCTGATACGGATTTCCAAAAATCTGGTGGAGGTTCAAGAATATTTGAAAAAAATCAACCTCTTGGAAAAGGGATGTGAGAAAATATTTCCAGGTTAGGTTAATCATTTCAAAGTAAACTATATGCTCCACTTTAGGTAATACATGCCTAGTTTGGCTAAAAACAAAGTGACCTCTGAGCTATGTTTCTGTGCTCATGGGGAAATTATAATTACACACCACCTGCTTGACTTGCCTAACTCCATCCCTCTGTCTTTTTTCTCTCTCTCTTCCTACTTAGCTATCCGTATGGTAATTGGTATAAACTTAGGACAAACACTAAAACTATTTGTCTCCCTGGAATAATTTTATAAGCTGGTGTGATCTCTGTCTCAAAAGAGCAGTTTGTAAGGTTACTAGAATTTATTTGAATTCACAATAAGTGTCAAAGAAAATCTCGCAGCATGAAGAATGCATAACAAATCATTACTAAATATCAGCAAATGCATTTATTTCATATCAGCAGATGTATTTATTTCATGTTATTTTTTTCCCCAGAAATTTCAAAATGTATTAGTCAGAGAATGATCATTGTATGTCAATTATTAACAAACATTAGGTTACCAAAAGCAAAAACTATTACAAACTTGACCTACTAGACTAATTTATATAATAGGTAGATGTGCCCAAATCCACATTTTATACTGGAGTTATTGTAGAGGATAACTAACGGCAGAACTGAATAAAGAATGGGCAGGAATATTTTAACTATTAATTCCCTGAACCTAACTGAATTTGTTATTTCACTGAATCTAGAGTCCTTTCCAGAAAATGTGATGGCTATCTGGTGCAGGAGATATAACAGGTGGAACAACTGGCTATGTGGGTACTGCCTTGGGGTAGATTGCTCTAGCACTGATACAAGTAGTCCTCACTTACTGACTGCCTAATTTAACAACCATTACACCAGTGTTTTGCAACCAGTCTTTGCATTTATGACAATTACAGCATCCTGTGGTCACATGCCCATCATTGGACTGCTTCGCCATTAGCTTCCGAAAAGCAGGATAATGGGGAATGTGGATATAAAATGGCAAATCTCTACTCTATGATGCCTTGCTTAACATCTCTGGTGATTTGCTTAATGACTGAATGAAAAGTGATGCCTTAAGCCTACCACAATCACATGATTTTCTACTTTGTGATATTGTATCTAGCAACGAAGTCTTTAGTCCCAGTTATGGTCATAAATTGAGATTACCTGTAGTTAAGATAACTCCAGAAAGTAAGCTGTGCTACTTCACACAGCCTTACAAACAATTTAAAAATAGATAAGTTGTTCTTCAGAGTCCTTGTAATGGTATGTAGAAATATCTTTGGAAGACTAGGTAAGAGATGTTGCCTAGGAAATGGTCAGATAAGAGAGAGTGTAGTCCACAACTGGATAGTGGATGGAGCACGAGGCTTAGGATGAATCCTTCCTAAGATATTGGGCTGTAAAACAGTTGTCAAGAGAGTTTTGCTTTCAGACTTGCAAGATTCTGTTAATGTAGCTGTACAATAAAGTAGAATTAGCTTATCTGTTTTCTGTCTGGTCTACCTGGTACGGTTGACACTCCTACAATATAAATACTCTTTTCATGGGCTTTCAAATTTGGGAACTTCTGTCAGAGTGGATATAGATGTGGCAGGACACATCCATTGATATGATATCCTGGGTTTTGTTTTCAAATGAAAGTAGGTTTGAAAATTGAATGGGACCTAGTTAAAGCTAACTTGTTCTCCACTGATTTCCAGATCTAATCCTCAAGCTAAAGTTGTCATATTCTTTCTGCAGGAAAATACCTGTCATATATATAAGCATTCAGACAACCACCTCTCTGATTCCACCATAAAATCCATCTGGAATTAAACCATTTTTAAATTGTTTTCAGTTTTGTTCCCTGCCTTTTCTCTTTGCAATTCTTCTTGCACACACATTTAGTGAGTATGGGTATAATTGACCAGCATTAATGAGCAAATAGACCATATGGATTTTTTTTTCTGAAAAAGCTAGAAAGGAGGAAAAAAGGTCAATTTATACAAGCATGTCTCAAAAGTGAAGTTCACCATCCACTGACACCACAAAGCTGTTCAAATTGTACACAATTATTAGCTCCTGATCACAATCCTGTTTGATTACAGTGGAGCTCACCTGGTGACAAGACTAGTACTGAATCCACTTTAGGAAAATGATAAGAATAACATTTATGGAAACATTGTTCTTGTTTACATTATACGAAGAAAGAAATTAAAAGATGTGGTTGTTTTAAAAGGATTTTCCCCATTCACTTTCTGGGCTGCTGTTTGTTATATTTAATTTGCAATACAATAAGAAAAGTACAAAGTAACTACTTTCAGGCATGTGCAAATTATTTTTGAGAACATGTGATGAGTACAGTCATGAGTACAGACAAAATTCCGGCTAAGAAAAAAAAGGACACAATTGATCATAATATAGCCAAAGGATTATTTCTTTTTATTGCTGTGATTTTTAATCCGGAATTAGATTATTTTATAGTGACAAATCAAATTCCATCTTCAGCCCACTGCAATGCAATTGTATAACTTTACACAATTAGAAGTCACAGTAGGTTCTTTATAAATTACAGATGACATGAGCTGAAAAAAGCAATATAGAATGAATATTATATGACAATTGAAGTTCTTTTTTAGATTAATAGACAAATTCAGCTTACTTTTTTTGTTCTTCAAATATGGTACCCAGAACAGAGGAAAAATTGTTTTTGTTATGCTGAAAAAGCAAAGTTCTTCTCTCATGTACATTTTAAACATTCAAAGTAGAAAAAGTGTTACCTCTCCAGGTCAGAAAGTAATGCAGTGGCAACTTCCTGGGAATCCTTTGCTGTGTGCATAATCATCCTCCATGCTGCATATTATTTATTGCATCAAAGACATAGAGATCCAATACAACAACTGAGTTTTAATTCAGAAACCACAATTTCCTTCAATGGTGTGGTCTACAGTAAGCAAATACGGTGATGATCTCAAGACAAGGATTGAGTAAACAGGTTCTGGGGTTAGTTAATGAGAACTAACCAAGATAGATTTCTTTAATAAAACAAGTACATCCTCCTTCCGGATGTAGAAATTTTATATTATATACCTCCTTTATAAAACATACCTCCTTTATATAAGGAGGTATGTTTATAGATTACTTTACACCACTACCAATGTTTAAGTCTAAAATAATTAGACATTTTGTACCCACTGGCTTAACAGGCACTATCAATTCTGCTTGAGGTGCAGAAATTTTCACAGTGAGCTTCAGTGAGCATTGTCACTGTTCTGCTGAGCCAACATCCATCATGCAACGTGATTAAATCTACAATCAGACTTTATAATAGAAATAGGGTGTTTATATTATCAGGGAACTCATGTCTTGGACTTTGAAAGTAAGTGCCTCAGCATGGTTGAATTGCTATGTAGCAGCAGGAAACTGTTATCAGCATTGGACAAACTTTAGGAGATTATCCATTTTCATATAGAAATCACCTTGAGCACTTGGGGCTTTCAGTAAGTTAAATATACTTGGTGCTATTGATATAGAACTTCGATATAAAATGGCATGCAGAGAAACCTGATGATTTCTGAAGAGAAGCAGAGATACAGGTCAGCTTTCAGTTGATACCACTTTACAATTGAGTTCAGTGAAAATCAGCCCCTAAAAGACATGCATGATGGAACTTAGATCTGAGGGAGATAACCCTCAAACTCAATTAAGTTAAGGCCATAATTAAAGCACAAACAGTCAGATTTCTTCTTTTTTCTTGCATGACTGTTTCTGTGATAGCTAATTATTCCAGGATCAGAAAATGATCACATTGGGTGCTGTGCATGCAGAATTTTTCTCTTAGGATCAGAGTAGCTGATAAAATTTTACTGTCTATCATAATTTAATGATAGATTCTACTATGAAATTTGCACTTGGGTTTTCATGAATGGAAATGTAGAACTGAGGTCAGTCCCTAATCATTTGGCTTTGCTCCATACCCTGTTTTCCCCAAAATAAGACATCCCCTGATAATAAGCCCAATCGGGCTTTTGAGCGCATGGCAATAAGGCCAAGCACTTATTCCAGGGTTCAAAAAAATATAAGACAGGGTCTTATTTTCAGAGAAACACGGTAATAACTTGCATGCCCTGAATACAATGCTTGATGAGAGTAATTGATGTGTTCTATGCCTTTCTTTTATTGTAGAATACAAAGATCATCTGTTGGGAACCATGTTGCAAGCAAATGGTGAATAAGATTAAAGTAAGGGATGGCAGGAGTCAGAGCCCAAAAGAGATAGTGCTATCTATTCTCTCACTTCTTTAAACTCTCTTAACCAATTCATACAACAGGATACTGGGGAAAAGACAAACTGAATTTGCCTGAGGTCATAATAGCTTACTTACAAAGGATTTTTGAAATTAAGTTGGCTACATTAAATTAGGCCAAGTATTACATATATTCTTCCCTGCTTTAGTCACGTTTCACATTAAAAGCAAGCAAATTAAGGTTGATGTCTGTGTTGCAGTTTTGAAGCAATTTTACCCACAATGTTCAGAAACAATGAGAAGGAACAGATTAGCCTATTAGAGTCCAGTAGAGTTAAAATTTGAGAACCAATAGCAGAAATACAATTCAGACAAAGCAATAGTCTTATTCTAGTCCAACTTCAATTGAGTCCAAATCTGTATCAGTAGCCAAGTTTTAAATACAAGGCATTATCACCTCTGTTTTTTTGGCAAGGAGTGGACTTGAAATAAAATATAAAGCAAGCAAGATGTGGCTGTCACAGCAAATTCCAGCACTGTACTGCATTGTTTAGTCACTAAACAGAGAAAACTCCCAGTCTTCTCCCCCAGATACCCAACATCCATTGACCCTGATTTCTGGAGTCATGCTACTTAAAGTACCAGCCTATTTCCATATAGATCAGGGGTGTCAAACGTCATCATGGTGGCATCACGTGACGTATTGGGACTTTTTCCTCCTTCACTAAACTGGGGGTGGGGGTGGCCAGCACATGACGCATCTGGCCTGTGGGCCAGGAGTTTGACAGCCCTGATATAGATAATCCTACATTCTATTTTTTCCCTTTCCTCTGGGTCTTTACAGTGTTATGGTGGATAGGACCTTGATTCAGAGTATAAAAGAAGAAAGACAGAATTTTACTTTATGTTGTGAATAAAGAATTAGCTTTTGATCTACTCTAATAAGTGCTACATCTCAGTTTTCTTGGACGGAACATTCATAGTTCTGGAATATAACAGCAGATAGAGTTAAAAACTATTGGGTTTTTTCCCCCCTTTAACTAAAACCATGCTACTCAATCCTATTTGGAACTCAGACAAGAGACCCAAAGGTATCTAGCAAGAAGGCTAGAGAAGAAAACAATAGCTTGGATAGAGCTGTATTTTTAGTGATCTGTTTTCTTTTCTATTGCCATTTGGTTCATTCAGGACTTGAGCTCCTGATGACTCATTTGGGAATGTATTAGAGTTAATGAAGGAAAGATAAAACGGTGCCATTGTAAGTTAATATAAATAGAGAAGAGGTGGAAACTTTGCTCTATCACTGGCTTTATTCACAAAGCCAGAGCTGTTACTTGTAGACATCATCTGATATGATCAATTAATAAAATAAAACAGCATGTTATTTCTTTAAAATAAAGGAACCTAGTTTCCCAAATTTCTGTAGCTTTTTCATTCAAATGCGGTTCCACTCATGTGCTCAAAATGTTCTGCTGCTCCTGACATAACTTTTAATTCTGTTATATGAATGAAGACATTATAGCTGTTTGAGGATTCTCCTTGCTAGTCAGCACAGATACTAGATACTGGTTTCCTGAAAGACATTTTACCTTTTACCTTGAATTGGGTCCAAGTTAGGTCAAGGCTTGACCCTTCAAATGCCAATCCTAATAGTCTCTATTATATTATCTTTATCTTTATCTTTTCCTTGTACCTCATGATACTCTGTAAGTCAATGAACCTTACATGGCCGTAACTCCATACTTTATCTTGAAATAGGAGACTGCTTAGTTTATCTTAAAGCAGAAGAAATAATCACATTAAAATAAAATCCCATCCTTGGGTGCACTGTCCAAAGGTCTCTCTCGTTCCTTCTTCTTAGAATACTTTGCCCGTTGGTAGAAAACAATGATGATAACAGTTGTAGCATTGAGGGCAATTATAAGAAGCATGACCCAGTATGAATATCCATATGAGTTCCTTTGTTCAAAGCCTGGGAAAACTTTGCAATGATTGATGGCCAGCTCAGCAGACAGTTTGTTTACTTCTACATTCACTGCAAACAATATTAGGTTTAAGAGACAGCAGATACCTAGAAGTAAAAAGAAAAGATTGCTGATATTGTGCATTTCTCTGTTGTGTTTAGTTCCTTTTAAATGTAAAACATGCCAAGTCAGTCAATTGCTTCCAGAATGAATTGAGATACATAGCAAGGATCATCCATGTGGAGTTATATTTCTTCATACAAAATATAAAACAACATTCTATATCTCACATGTGTCGGGTGATAATTCTCATCACCCCCAGCCCCCCCCCCCAGCAATCACACTGTGATCATAATCTTCTTTTAAATCACCCCATAATTCCTTGCGGGGTGGAGACTGGGCAACTGAATGGAGCTAGCAGAGTGTATTAATGGCCGGATGCCCTTCCTATCACCGATGTGGAGTTTTGTTCAGTAGATATATTCTCAGTATGCCCAGAGAGAGAAATATCTGCCTCTACCTAGGCTCGAACTCACAGCCTCCTGATTGTGAGGTGAGAGTGCCACTTCTAGGCCACCGCGCCACTCCAGCCATCACAGTGTGATGGTTTTGAACAATGGTTTTTGTAGTTCACATTGAAAGCCTGGGTTGTGGTAGGATTTTGCATAGGTTCTGCTGGGCGTTTATATATACAGTTTTCTCCCTTGCACTAATTATTTCAGACCTGTTTTAAAAAGCAGGAATCTCTTGGGACAAATTCAATATCAGAAATTGAGTTATTTTAGTAGCAGGATCATAAGGAGAGCAAAGTACATCAAAAGAAACCTGATGTAAGTCTAATAGAAGACTGAAGGGTTGTAGCTCCAGGGAAATGACTGAATGAGTTCATTTTACAGTATAACATTTCACTACTTTTGATGTATATAAAAAACAGTTTTTGTCTGCAAGTGTATTTCTACTTTTTGTCTCTAAGCAATGTTTTTCTCTATTGCAATTTCATTCTTCAGGCTGCTCTCCTAAGAACTAAGGAAACCTTGTATTTTTTTCTTACTGGCTCAAGGAGCCAAAATAGACATGATATGAAAGATTAATGATCAGATGGCCTAAGATTTTTAACTTTTAAGGAACTTTGGGCTCTTCTTCTGTGTCATTTCCATTATCTTGGTGATGAAAGGAGCCAGTGGGCCTTTTGTTATACATACATATATATGTATAAAACATATACCATATTTTTCGGAGTATAAGACGCACTTCCCCCCCTCCCAAAAAGTGGATGGAAATGTCTGTGCATCTTATACAGTGAATATTGCTGGGGGGGGAGGAGGGTTGGTATGGTGCCGATCAACTATTCTAGAATGGCCTGCGATGGCAGCGGCGAATAGGTGGCAGTGAACAGGCAACAGCGAACGGGCTGCAGTGGTGGCAGCAAACGGGCAGTGGTGAATGGGCCGGGGTGGTGAATGGGCCATGGTGAATGGGCCATGGCGAATAGGCTGTGGCAGTAAATGTGCAGTGGTGGCAGCAAATGGGCCGTGGCAAATGGGCCACAGTGAATGGACTGTCATGGAGGTGGCAAATGAGCCGCAGCGAATGGGCCATGGCAAATGGGCCACGGCGAACGGGCAGCAGTAGCGAACAGACAGATTTTTTCCCCTTGTTTTCCTCTCCAAAAGCTAGGTGCATCTTATAGTCTGGAGCGTCTTATAGTCTGAAAAATATGGTATATAGCAAATATATACCAGTAGATTTGAGAGAGAATAAGGATTTTAGATTAGAAATACAAAAAGCAAAGAAAGACTTAATTTCCCTCCTCTTCTTCCTCCTCCTCACCCTTTTTCCTCCTCTTTCTCCTCTTCCTCTGTCTCCTCCTCTTCCTCCTGCTGTTCCTCCTGCATTCTAGCAGTTGCATATTACTTACTTAATTATCCCCCAATTGGATTTAAAATTCAGAAATAAAAACCCAAAGAACAATGAAAATTCTGCATGATCATCAGAGGCTTTTTTAAATTTACTTTTAAAAGCATTTTTTCTACAACCTCTTCCACCGAAAAAATGCTTTTAAAAATTAAAAAAAAATCTCTGATGATCGCGCGGCTCAGCTGGGATCGTCAACGGCTTTTCAAAGCATTTTTTTCTGCAACGTCTTCAGCCGAAGAGGTTGCAGAAAAAAATGCTTTGAAAAGCCTCTCTGACAATCCCAACTGAGTTGCCTCATTGTCAGAGAGGCTTTTTAAAAAATGCTTTTAAAAGCCTCTCTGATGATCAGGAAACTCAGCTGGGATCATCAGACGCTTTTAAAAGCATTTTTTTCTGCAACCTCTTCAGCCAAAGAGGTTGTAGAAAAAATGCTTTGAAAAGTTAAAAAAAAAAAGTTGGCCACGCCTACTCAGTCACATTACCCTCAACACCACCAAGCCAGGCCCACAGAACCGGTAGTAACAAATTTTACATTTTACCCCTGGTTTCTCCCCTGCCCTCAGATAGCTTGTAGGTTTTGGGGGACTAGTTGAAAGCTGAGTATTTAAAAGAAGTCTAGCTCAGATGGGAAAATTCGTGAAATTTGCTCTGTTTGAAAAATAAATAAATAGTTAAAGTGGCAAAAATGGTTGCTTGGAAAGAAAAACAGGATTTTTTAAAAACAAAAAACAAAAAAAACCCAACCCTTTCTGCCAGGTGTCAAAGCAGCACATTTTGGATTAAAAGGTGAAAGCAATACTGAATGAGATATTGTAACAGCCTCAGTAAAAAAAAATAATGAAGTCTAAAAGGTACTAGAGGTAGCATTAAGCATTAGATGTGGTCCTTTCTCTGCAAAGGAAGCATTAAAGCAAAATGAAAACACTCTAACCCAGATAGAAAGAAACACCTGAGCCGTAATGGGGAGGGAATGTGTATTTTCTGACGATTGTTTTCAGAGAGAGCAGAGGATCACTAGAAGACTCTCCAGAAAGAGTTAATTAGTATTATTCTTTGAGCTGCTTTATTAAATAACGACAGTAAACATATCTTTGGACTGTGACTAATAATTATTACACCCATATTATTAATCTATATAGTCACTTCTGAACAGTATATATGACCATCAGACATGTGTATAAGTACCCTTTCTTTTACCCCATTTTACAGATTTATATGGACCTTTTCCAGTAATTTTGTATAGGCACATAATGTGTCACTTTTAAGCCAGTTTCCATGATGTTTGCGGATATTGGATGTAATTTGGATTATATTATAAATGATAAAGCAATTCCAGAAGATAGTTTAAGACGTAAATTGGCATATATGAACCTTGATTACAAATGAATAAAATGAGTCTTTTTGTTAGAAATATAATCCATAAAATGTTATCATTCTGACTGCTCACAGAATTAGTATTCTTAAGATCTAAACATAAAGCTTTTAACATTAATTATTATGCTTAATTTTTATTGGATTCATTTGGACTATAATGTTTGTTTTTATTTTATATCATCTACTAGTCTGTAATTAAAGGTGAGGAACATTTGTAAATTTAAAAGTTAGTAAATGAAGTTAACCAGAGATTATTTTTATTGCGATTGCTTAATGTGTTTTAAACCTGTTTGTACTTCCAGTTAATGAATTTAGTAGAATTTTGATAATATTGATAAATATCAAGATGGTTGCCTTTGTTTTTTTCATTCTGAATTGCAATTGTTTGGTGTCTCAATGTAAATATATTAGATTATCCATTATTTGAAAACATCTGCTCAAATGTATATTACTTACAAGACACAGAATTCCAGGTATAAACTCCAATAGGTCCCAAAAATGTTTGGTATGGGTTGCTGATGGCATTGAAACAGGTAAATCCAGAACTAAGGAAGGAACTCAGCATAGTTACAACCAGCAGAAATATAATTACACCATGGAAAATGTTCAAAGTATCATTTTCTAGAGTACCTGCAACTGAAACATAATTATTCATAATTAGTATGACAAGATGCAGAGATAATATAAATAATATCGATATAGACATATTTCACAAGAACCTGTTATCACGTTTTCTGACCAGCAAAATATTTAAAAGTATTAGTTTCCATCAACTGCAGCTTGATTCATTAGAGGCCTACAGTGGGTGGTTGGAAAAATAGCTACCAGTCTTCTGATTTTATTTTTATTTTTTTGTCATATATTAACATCACTCTCTCTACAATAGCGCCCCCAAGCTTTTGGGCACCAGGTACCAGTTCCATGGAGAGAGTTTTTCCATGGACTGGAGGGGGCATGGTTTCACATGCTGTCTGCACCCTGTGGATGGGGCTTTGCTTATTTGTTCGGTCTGGTTGCTGGCATGCTGTGGCCCGGTGGTGGTCCACGGACCGGGGGTTGGGGACCCTGCTCTACAATATCCACATGAATGAACTGATTTTTGTAAAGGTAATTAAAAAAGTAGAAGCAATTGATTATAATGATGACTCCTTTCAAATATGACCGTGCATGTTGAATTCTCTCTTCCCAATGGATATTGTCCAGATAAAAGGACACTGACACACTGATTAAATTAGGAAGGACTGTTCTAGCGCTATAAAAACATTTACTGACTATTGTGCATGGGAGTTTATGAGCAAGAGTTGGAATTTTGCAGATGGACTTTCCTCCATACAGTCATGGATACTTCTAATTGTTTGGACAGGGCACATCTGTGCAGAATTGAATGCATATAGCTTTGTATGCAATGTTACTGATGGTGCTTCATTTTATAAAGATTCTGATCAAATCAAGAAAATATGTGTATATATATGTACATATATATACATGTATATAGAAGAGGCGATAGACATCACGATCTCCGGAACGTTTAAAAGTTTTAAATTTTTTATTTGAAAACTTGTGCTAAGCTTTCGTCGGCTCCTACCAACTTCGTCAGAGTATAAAATCCCCATTGAGGAGCTGCTTGCTTTTATGTGATGCTTATCAATTTAGTCATTGCGCGTGTAACAGGCCCACACCCTTGCCTTCCCCCTGTAATTATCTTTTTTTTCTGCCTTAGTCATGCTGACTGATGACGATGCACTTTCTCCTGCCTCCTTCCCCATTGTGTGTTGCCTCTTTCTCTCCCTGGGGGGTAATGCAGGGTTATCAGGCATTGCTTTGAAGGTATTTCTCCCGGCTCTCTCTCCCTCATTGTTATGCCTTTCCCTTTTAGGCACACACATTGCCTCCTCTAAACCCATTTGTTTTACCCATGATCTTGTGATGGGTTTGCGTTGTTCTTCCTTACCCCTCCATCTTCCTCATTCTGCTGTTTCCCTAACCTACTCTCTTGCCCTCTATCAGGGTTTATCACACCTTCATTGGGCCACTCTCCATGCCTAAAGGAGGAGATTTGTCCCCGATCTCCATTCAGTCTTAGTGATAGGTCCTCCTTAAGTCTTTCCTGGTGCCGTAAAGCCTGGTATGCCGGTGGTATGTCAATATGTCTATTGAGGGAGTTGTTGTTAGAGAACCAGGCTTCTTTCAAGAGGCGTCCTCCTTTTGTTTCATCGTGGGCAACGACTTCGGTCTCTTGGGAGTTGAACTCGTGACCATGCTCCTCCATATGCATCCAAATCTGGGAGCACTGTTCCTTACATCTGACCGCTAGTTTGTGCTCATGCACCCTCGTTTTCAGTCATTTTGATGTTTCTCCTATGTAATGACCTGCGCAATTGCTGCAGTTAATATTATAGATTATTGAGGAAGTCTCCTCCTTCGGCAAAGCTTCTTTCGGGAGCATTACTCTCTTCCTCAGTGTTTGGTCAGGTCTGTGTGCCATTCTAACCCCATGTGGTGCAAGGATGCGTGCTGCAGTTTCGGACACCCCCTGTATGTATGGGAGCACCCTCCACGTTGTTGTTCCGCATGCGCCCTCCATGCTGCTGGGCCCTGGGTGTAATACATTGATGGATAAAATCCCTCGGATAACCATAGAGAGCGCAGACCCGGTAAAGATGCGCACATTCTTTTGCTTTGGCTGCCCGTGTGCTGCAATGGGTATCTATCCTGCCAAATAATGTCCGAAGGCAGCTAACTTTGTGCACATTAGGGTGATTGCTTTCGTTGTGTAAAATGCAATCCCTGCTTGTGGTCTTTCGGTATACTTCTGTGTCAATGCTCCCATCTGGGTTGCGGCTGATTTGCACATCCAGGAAGGCTAGTTTATTACTGGCCTCCTCTTCCATCGTGAACTGGATATCCAGGTATATGGAATTGAGGATTCCCATAAACCTGGTACTATCCTTTTGTTTGATGATGGTGAATGTGTTATCAACGTAGCGTGCCCAAAACTTGGGTTTGTATATTTTCATCACTTCCTGCTCTAACCGCTGGAGGACTGCCTCCGCAATCACCCCTGAGATTGGTGATCCCATCAGTGTGCCCTTGGTTTGTTCATACATTTGGTCGTTAAACGTAAAATAGGTTTTGAGGCAAAATTTCAGTAGGTGGATGAGGTCATCCGTGCTGGGGGTTTTGGGGTTTCTCGGTTCTGTTGTCAATAATAAATCTTGGATGGTCTGTATTGCTAACCCCTGGGGGATAGATGTGAATAGTGAAACAATGTCAAAAGATACCATTATCTCATCCCCTACCACTACCACTCCTTTCATCCGTTGTAAAAAGTCCCTAGAAGATCTTACGATGGTGGTGGTCCCTTCAACCAGGTGTTGCAATTGGCCATATAGCCACTTGGCTAAGCCAAATGTGGGGGTGCCACGGAGAGAAACAATGGGGCGTAGGGGTACCTCCGTCTTGTGGATCTTTGGCAACCCATAGAATCGTGCCATGGCTGAATCTACATGTATATATATATATATGTACAATTCATTCAGTTCATTAATCTCTATTGAGATCTTTGAGAATGTGGTTAGGTCCCTGCCATGCATTCGTTATTCTTGGATCTGAATAGCATTAGGACTTCTAGAAATTTGGAATCATTCTTAGCAGTCTTAGGAACCTTCTTCTTTTCTGATCTTTTATTACTCACTGTATATAACCCCTGTATAAAAACCCTGAGAAAAGTCTTTGATTTTATTTCTTAATATTTCCAATTTCTTGAACGTAGTAGTAGAAACTGCTCCTTGTTTATCTTATTAGAAGTGCTTTATAATTCTTTTATTTTCTGATATTTGTGAGCTTACTTTATAGGTATAAGGTGCTGCTGTACATCTCTCCTCTAATACGCAACCTCTCTGGCTATCTCTTTTTCCTGATTTTTTTTTTTTTAATCCTATGGGAGCAGTTAACCTCATAATAATTTCCTCTGGAATTTATCTGTAGAGTAGAACAGCAATGAAGCTGCAATCTGCTGGAGAAATTATTGCATGATGAAAGGCGTATCACCTAGTTTCAACAATCTCATAATATCAAAGTAAGCTTAAGAACAAGGCATTTGCTTCCCATTAAAATTTCACTAGTGTATTTTTCTTTTCTGGAAAAAAAATAGAAGCCATTTGTTATCTGACATATAAAAGGAAACCAGAACATTTTGGTATAGCACTAATAATTTGATATAGTGGTTTAATATTTTAAAGACGTGATTGTATTTTATCCCACAATTCTTTGCCAAAATCTTGTGTTTTAAAAAATAAAACAAAGAGACAAAAATATATTATTGTATGCATGTTTAAAATAAAAGCAGAAGGCATAACTATTTCTGTTCAAATATACCCATTCAAACATAATGCAGCAAACTGCTTATACATTTTCTTAAATTGTCTATTGTTCACATCATGACAAGTTCATCTTGAGAGTAGGCCATCTGTATTGGTACACAGAAATGTCTGTAAAGGGGGTTGATTTCTTTATAAGAATGTCAAATATTTATGCTTATTTAGAAGTGGCTAAACGTTGGCAACATATTTTAAATCAAACCTAAACTGAACAAAATTGTTAGTCTCCTTTGATGTATGGCTAAACATTTCAAACATAATGGATTGGGGATTTATTTAAGAATAAAACATTTTTAATATTGGGAGGTGAGGAATAACTTATGAAGTGCAGCATCTCATTCTAGGATTCTTCTGGAAAGCCCAAGAAAGCCTACAGTCATTTATTACACAACATAAATCACAAATGGCAGCCTAATAAGTGTCTGCTAGTTTAATTGTGTGTCGTGGTTTCCGCATTTAGAATGCAAAATGTAAGAGATCAAATTTATTGTTTAGTCAGGAAGGCTCATGAGAAATCTGGAGGATAATATCAGATGCCTTACTTGTGGTAAGGCTACTAATTAACTGACCTTTTAATATTCAAGCAAATTGCTCTTGCCAACAAATTTCAAGCTACCCAAGAAATGCTATGCACAATAGCCTCTGTATAATTCATACTACAGGTCTTTGCATATTTAGTTCTCTTGCTTTTTTCCACCAAGAATGGCAGAAGATATGTATTCAGTTGTATTATGGTACATAATAAAATGTATTTTGTATTCTCACAAAAAATGAAAAATAATATATGTTCTGATGTAAGAATCATTCTTATTTATTAGGTTCAGCATAGCCATCCAATCCAGTGTGGCATTCAATAAAGAGAAGCATCTTAATTTAATCTAATACACAGCTTTTAATAATGGTATCCATATATTATGTATTGAAAAGACGAAGAAGGGGCTGTCAGGTCTTTGAGGTAGTCCAGACAAGCAAACAAAACCATGAGAACTAGCACTGTTGCAAATTACAATAATATAATCTTGCACTCCTTCCCTCCCTTGCTTTTATTTTCCAGAGAACTAGGAAGGGTTCCTTCTAAGATGCTTTATCCAGCCCCATTCCTTTTGTGGGCTGAGATATCTCTTGCATGACTATTGTCTTGGCTATGGCACCTCTTCTTAAGGTTATTATCACAGCTCATTATGGTGTGGAGGGTAAGCGATAATGACCGTAATAACCTTTGTCCCATTGTCTTTTCTTTTCACAACTGTTAGCTTTGAGTTTGGAGGCTGTACTTAGCTATCATGTCTAATAATGTGGTTGTACTGACTGCTTTTGAGAATGACTGTGTTGGGACCTAGGTAATAGGGTGGTCCTCCTAATACAACTAGATCTCGCCTTTCATTGATGTGAGTGATCAGTGATATTATCTGTATCACTTCTAACAGTTGGAATTGGTGTATATTGTGCTACATTGATTTCATTCTCTTCTCACAAGTTGGTTCCATTTGGTGGCAATAGGAACAGAGATGTTGAATCCTAAAGTCCTTCTTTGTGGAACGCCTGAGGCTCTGCTCTCTCTCATTCGTCCTATTTAGTATGTAGCTGAAGTCACTGGAAGATGTCACCTCCTAGTTAAGGCCAGTCAAAATCCTGTCTATATCAGTACACAACCCTGACCTAAACAGGAGATACAGTTGAAACCAGTGGTGAAATCTAAAATTTGTTACTACTGGTTCTGTGGGCGTGGCTTGGTGGTGGTGGGGGTAATGTGACTGGGTAGGCGTGGCCAATTTTTTTTTAACTTTTAAAACCATTTTTTCTACAACCTCTTCAGCGAAGAGGTTGTAAAAAAGTGCTTTCCTAAAGGCTCTGACGATCCCAGCTGAGTTGCCTGATCGGCAGAGACTTTTTTTCTTTTAAATGCCTCTGCCGATCAAGCAACTCAGCTTGGATCGTCAGCGGCATTTAAAAGAAAAAAAGGGTTTTTTTCTTTTAAAAGCCTTTGAGGATCCCAGCTGAGCCACGCGATCATCAGAAGCTTTTTTTTTTTTTAACTTTTAAAAGCATTTTTTTGGCCAAACAGGTTGTAGAAAAAATGCTTTTAAAAGTAAAAAAAAAAGCCTCTGATGATTGTGTGGCTCAGCTGGGTGGGGGGAGGGGCAGGGATTTTTGCTACCAGTTCTCCAAACCACCCGCCTCCATCGCTACTGGATCAGGCGATCCGGTCCGAACCGGGAGCATTTCACCCTGAGTTGAACATTGTCTTAGTGCTAAACATTATGAGACTATGGATGCAAAAAAAAAAAAAAAAAAAGACTGAGATGCAATCCTTCTGAGATGCAATCCATCTGTGCTTTTGGATTTAGCTAGGCCAGGGACATTCATTCTTTAGTTATGGTCAGATTTGCATGCCTCTGATCTGAACTAGTTTGTCTGAATAACATAACTACAGTACTATTTCAATTGTTCTGTTGATACTGATGTTTCTTTATTATTCTAGTTTAGTTTTACTGCTTAACCCTTTTTTAGGGTTTGCAGTAGTAAAACAGAATAAAACCATATTAATTAACATTTATCCCTTTATCATTAAAAAAAACCCTATTGTATTATCTGATTTTATTTTGAATTTTATACAGGTGATTCTTGTCTGTGGCCCATCACAATTTCATTTGCATATTATTTAGCAAATCTATAAATAGGAATGCTCAATTTGTTCTACATTGTAAATAACGTATGAAGGGACTTCCTGTCTGGCTTCTGGCGCCGCCAGATGGTCCTTTGTGACCGCCGCCCCGTTGCCTGTAAAAGAGCCGCCTTTACATCTGAAAGGCGGCTCGAAAAACTCCATTTCCTGATGGAAATGTGAGTCTGAGCAGGCGGGGTTGGGTAGAGCCCTCTGCGAAGTCCCCAGAGTCTTTTTTTAACTCTTCGGGACAGGGGGGGGGTTGGAGCTCCCTATTGTCCCTTGCCGCCGCTCCAGGCATCGAGTGCAATCTGCGTTTTTTGCAGAGCTAGGCACTGGAACCGGATTAACTAACGAAACTAACAGATGGACTTATTAAAAAAGATGAGACTTGGATTTTGGACCCTAAATCGCAAGTATCCTTAATGAATTTACAAGCATTTTAAAGTGAAAGAGGAAAAAAAAAAAGCTTTAAAATGGCCGCTGAGGTTTGAGAAGTAGAAGAAAGCTGAAACTAAGAGTCCTTCCATAACAGATACAAAATAGCGGAATATATACTGCTGGCTACAATTTGAAAGAAAAAGAGTTATTTTAAGTTCCTCTCTTCTTGGAGATTTGTACTTGATCTTGTTTGGGGGGTAAAAAAGAACAGCCTGCTGGAAGGATGGCGTTACTAATGAAATCTGATAGACAAGAAGGGGGGGGTGCTCCCCCACTCACAACTGTTTGAGCAAGCTCTGAGCCTACAGACTTTGCAGAATGGCTTTAATTTAAAAGAATTTATTCAGGAGGAAATGGCAAAATGTTATGAGACTGTGAACCAGAAATTTGAAAATTTAAGGCAGGAAATTAAAGAAATGATACAACAAAAGTATGACAATTTGCAACAAAAGATTGTAACAGTGACTAATGGTTTTTCAGAAATTGTTATAAAGTTGGATACAAATATTAAATTGTTAGAGTCTAAAATGGAGAAAATTGACAATTTGGACAATAAAATACTAAGAATTGAAAAGGACTTAATAAATATTCGAGATAATAGCTCAGAACTAAAGTCTAAAAAGGAAGCTGGTCACGAGACTTATAAGGCAGAAGATATAAAGCAAGGAATTGAAAGAGAGGTCATAATGCTGCAATACAGAATCACAGAATTTGTGATCAGAATTAGAGGCTTACAGGAAAATTATAGTGATGATTTAAGAAAAACATCTGCTCAAGTTTTGGCTGGGATCTTAAAGGTTCACCCTGAGGAGGTATTCAGTAAAATTAATAAGGCTTATAGAGTGAATTCCTGGATTGCAAAACAAAGGCAACTGCCTAGAGATGTGGTGATTTACTTTACAGATAAAGAGATAAGGAATGATATTGTGCAAAAATCTTTTAATTCTACTTTACAACTGAATGGGAGAAAAATCTGGATATTTAAGGAATTGCCACCTAAGATGGTAAGAGATAGAAAGAAATTTGGTTTTTTGGTGACTGAGTTAAGAAGACAAAATATTCTATTCAGGTGGGATGTCCCAGTGGGTATAATACTGAGATATCAAGGAATAAGATATCAGATAAATACTGTTGAAAAAGCGGAAGAATTTTATCATAAGGTACTTAAAAAGCAAAATCAACAAGAGACAGAAATTCAAGAAAAGCAGAAGGAGATGGAGACAATGAAGAAACAACAAGTTAAAGAGGTCTCCACAGATGAGCCGCTTTTGGATTCTCTTTCAGAGGTCTCAGCTGGATTATTTAATATAAAAGAGGCGGTTCCGGATCCTATTGCAATGATTTGTCAAACCACAAACCAGCATGGAAGTCAATTAATTGATATACAATTTACAGAACCAGAAAGATCTCAGCCACAAAAGCAAACCCAACAGGATCAAGTTATACACCAGCAAAACCAAATAGTTGATATACAATCTACAGAAAGGAATTTAGGATGGAGATCCAACCCACAAAAAGTCAAGAAAAGAAGAAGTAGGTCTCACAAACATAAAAACTTTTAAACTAAACAACAGTAATGCCAGTTACTTATGAGAGGACTGAATATATGAAAAGATAATTGGCAAAGTATTGGTTTATTTTATCCTGAGGAAAGGGCAGATCTCTGCAGTGCTGAATTATTTTGGGATGTGAAAAAGGCCTTAAATTGAATGGTTGGAAACATCTTGTTTGATTTTTGGATTTCCGGATAAATATATTATGTGTATGTCGAGTTACATGGCAAGAGATTTACTGGATTGGGGCACGCAGAAGATCTGGTTGTTACCCTATTACGATGGTTGGAATTAATAATCTGGATAAAAGATACCTCCATAAACATTATACGGAATATAATTATAAAGTCACTTGGGTGGTTGTTGGGGGCTTTTTTTTGTTTCTTTTTTCCAATATGAAGATATTCGTTACTGATGGGGGCAGATGGTAATTGAAGATTCTGAAAATACTGTTGGAATAAGGATGCGATGTTACCCTAATATGGGTGATGGAATTTATCATCCAGTTGAAGGATATTACAGAAGACATTATATGGATTACAAGCAAAAAGTTTTTTTTTCCTTTTAGGATTTTATTTACATAAGGGAATATTTTTCTAGGGGAGTGGGCAGAAGAATAAAGATATTAAGAATAATTATGGTAATTTTGTAGGAAAGTGGGTGGAGATAGGATAGGTTACAGATTGTTTAGTTTAAAGAAAAGGGATATTATGTTTAGATCTGAATGTATGTAATGAAGGGGGGGAAGGAAATTAGTTGAATTGAATAAGTGTTAATTTAGGATTTATTGAATAGTTTTAGAGAGGAAGTATGCTTTGAAATGTTATATCATATGGGGGTAGTAAAAGGGTAGATCACGAGCGGAAATTGTTAAATTGGGTGATATAATAATATCATTATGTTAAATCAGGAGTTACTAGATATTGTTATAATAGAATGTCACTTTGAAATGCATATTACAGCATAGTATAAGGGGGGTATGATAATTTTATTAGAAAGAAAGGGTCAGTATATGGAGATGGAGTAAGTGGATAGCAAAGTATGATATAATCTGTTATGAATTTGGGTTTTATTATGAAGAAGTCAAAGGGGAAGAGGGGGTGAGGGGGGTTAGGGAGGAGGGGGGAAAAAGGGGGAAAAATTTGTATTTGAAAAACTTTTTCAATAAAAAAAAAATAATGTATGAAATGCCAATATAATATAGAAAAGCCTCACTAAATGTAACAGTTAAAATCAAAGTACCATCATAGCATCACAAGTAGGAACACTATAAGGTAAAGGTAAAGGTTCCTCTTGCACATATGTGCTAGTCGTTCCCGACTCTAGGGGGCAGTGCTCATCTCTGTTTCAAAGCCAAAGAACCAGCGCTGTCCGAAGACATCTCCATGGTCATGTGGCCGGCATGACTAAGCGCCAAAGGAGCACGGAATACTGTTACCTTTCCACCAAAGGAGGTTCCTATTTTTCTACTTGCATATTTTTTTTACGTGCTTTCAAACTGCTAAGTTGGCAATAGCTGGGACAAGTAACGGGAGCTCACCCCATTACGCGGCACTGAACGTCTGAACTTTCGATCGACAAGCTCAACGTCTTAGCCACTGAGCCACTGCGTCTCTTTTAGGAACACTATATAGATTGATAAATGACAGTTTTATCTGAAAATACCCTGCATAGAACTGAAAACTATGAGGATCAGGTACTCTTTCACACTGATGCTTGTTCAGCAACAAAGGTTTTCTGTTTTTTTCCCATATATTTTGATATTTGAAACATTTTATTAAAAAATAAGACAATAACAAGACAGCCAGAGGCAGATAAGATGACTGTCATATGCATCTACAAAATGGGCAGGACTTTGATATCACTGCCATTTCTATTTTTTTTTTTTTTTTTACATTTCATTGGGGCTTCCACTAGTCGAAAACAGATTAGGTTCTCAAAGTGATCAACCAGTTGGAGATGAGCCTGATAATTCAACAGCAACTAGGCTTCAGAAGTATATTCTCAGTAATATGAGACAATGTATGGCACTTTGATTAACAGCTGTAAAAACTATCTTCCATAAACGTGTGTAATTTTCTTATAAAGTTATCTAGATAATCTAATTGTTGAAGTAGTGCATTTATTTATTCAAAAATTATTATCATTATTATTTAATGTTTATTTAAATAAACATTATTTATCTCACAAAACATTTATTTTTTTTACTTCTCCTAGCTTTATCTACACTCACATTCTTTACTTTTGAGTAATTTTTTCCTCATCTCATATATTCCGAGTCTGCTTCTTCTGCTGCTACTCCTACTGGATAGCTAGAAATATGGAACTATTTGATTAACCATTTGTAGTTTCATCTTCCAAGATTTTCTTTTAAAAAAACAATCCAAGCGATGCTATTGCTACATTGCATTTGACTGAATTCTACAGATTAATTATAGAGAGGGCTTTAGTGAAATGCACCTTTGTAATTACCTGAACATTTACAATAATGTACATTATATACAAGACATTTATTCATATTATTACTTTTTGCTACTATTATTGATATAGTTAGTAACATTGCCAAGTTTTTAAACTTGGCTTGTAAAAACTTTTTATAGCTTATTTATTGTACAACAATTTCCTCCTGAGTGAAAGACTTTAAAGTAAATGTAAATGTTTTACAGTATTGTATAAACAATGAATACTTGGTCAAAAGTTTAACAAACCTAGCTACTCCCAACAATAGGAGGGAGGGAGGGAGGGAGGGAGAGAAAGAGAGAAAGAAAGAAAGAAAGAGAAAGAAAGAGAGTAATTTTGGTCAATGACCAGCATTATTGCCTTCACTTGTTATTTACCTTGAAAATCGATGTGAGCTGAATTAATTCCAGGGGATACATCTGAGCAAACTCCTTGGAAAAGTCCATATGTAATTATTAGTGTCATATTTGGATTTTCTTTCACATTGGTAGTGGTACTTGACACCCAGTTTTTAGTTGCAAGCACAATGCAAACAATAACAAAAGAGCACAGGCTGGTGAAAAAAGCAGAGGTGAACATCAAGGTCTTTTGCCTGGATGGCATTGTGTTAGAAAGAGAAGAGAGTTTTCCTAAATTATAATAAGGTTTCTCCACCAATACGGAATTCTGCAATTCTTTCGATGAGGATACCAGTCTATGAAGGTTTTGCCACTCTTCCTGAAAAATGAGAGCACATTGCCTACACCATAAACTTTGTACTAACAGTAATGGTAATAAAGAAATAAAAAGCTGAACTTTGGTCTGCAGTAAAAACATTACCATGGTGACAAGAAAAATTCTCAGTTCATGACATGCTGAGACTTTCAAAACGAAGCCTCAAAAGTTAATCTTTATCTCCATAAGGTGAATGATGAAACAATTATTTATAGTGTCACCCAGAATGCATGATATTTCTACAATTTTTTGAGGTGGGGGAGGTCATGGCTTTAAAAAACACATGGCAAGATAAAGAACTGCTTCATTTTGGAAGATCTGAAGGGCATATACACTCCACCCTCTTTTAAGACGAACTGGTTGTTTAGCAAAGTGATTGCTAAGTGAAAACATGACTGCCCTTACCACTTTATTTCAGCTTTCTTGGCTTTTATAGGTCTATAAAGATCATAAATGCAAGGATTGCTCATTGCTCACAAAGTTAATTTTTCACCACTGTTGTAGCTGCAACAGTGGTCTGTACAAGGCAGTCAGTAAACAAGGATTCCCTGTATACCTTCCTGCAACCACTGAGTGCCAGTACTTAGATGGTTCCTAAAGGGAATGTGTTGTACATAAAAATCTAAGTTGTGAAGTTCTGTCAGGTCAATTCCCAATAGAGAGATTGAACTGTAGCTTAACTAAGATATCCATGTCTTAGGCGTCTCAATAAAGGACAAAACTGATCACATGGTGGTCAGTATACTATTGTAGATACATGGTAGCCACAGTTTCAATTATCATTAGAAATTGAACTGTACAAGTAGTGATACAAATATAAAAAATAATGTCACACTAGGGAAATTCCTCAGTAAATATCCTTTGGGTTTCCTTGCATGTTGATTGATTGCACAGCTCTTGGAATGCAGAATCCTTCTTATTAAAATGAGAGGCGCAAAGGAATAGCAAGACTTAATGCATTTTAGAATGTATGTATGTAGAACATTAATAATGAAATTAGTATTCTTATATATTAAACTAAGCTTCTAAAAAAGTATGATTCGGAAATTCACTTGAATCATCATTTTTCCTACTTATTCAAAATGAAATTTTGAATAAATTTGAGACATAAAATAAAATGACATACACAAAAGTGATGACATACATATTCTGAAACCTAGTCAATAATTACATAAGCAGTATATAACATGTCGTTCTCAAAAAAAACTAAGTTGGCCAATGGGCCAAGACAGCGAGACAGCAGTCCAGAAATTTAAGTGATAAAGAATAGCTAATTTTTCTGCTTTAATAAGCATAATCTGAGTGGCACAATAGCTTATCAATTAAAATGCTGGGCTTGTCAACTGGAAAACTGAGAATCTAGGTTTGAAACCCAAGTCCCACATAATAGGGTGACTCCCATTCTCACCCTAGCTCCTGCCAACCTAGCAGTTTGAAAGCATGCAAATGTGAGTAAATAAATAGGTATCGCTTTGGCAGGAAAGATGACTGCATTCCATACTTTCATGCTGGTCACATGATGATGGAAGCAGCTCATAGACAAAACAGAGTCCCTTAACTGAGAATCGAATATGAGCACCACCCCCTTGAATTGGTCACAACTGGACTGGAGAAACCTTTAAACTTTAAGTATAATCAATTGCTTGGATACAGTGAGATTTACTTTTGAATACTACGGTATAATATTTTACCATTCTAAAATATTCTACATAATCACTAATAAAATATAAGATTATGGATGTAAGAAAATATTTTCTTAATATCTCCTCCTTGAACCTGGATTTTTAGATTATGCTAACTATTATTGTAGTTTTCTTGATTACAGAATTATTTGGTATTGGGATAGCAAGCTATATGAAACCATAGTTTGTTTTTGATCACTTGATTGTATCGTTTTATTTATGGCTTCCTGGCTTACCGTATTTTTCAGAGTATAAGACGCACCTACCTTTTTTGGTGAGGAAAAGAAGAAAAAGAAATCTCCCTCTGCCTCTGAGCAATTTTGCCTCATTGCAGCAAACAGCAAACAGCCTGCTTTACTTGAGAGTCAGGAGGCCGATCCAATCAACTTGTGCTAATTAGGCTGTGCTGAAGCTGAAAGGAGCTGTTTTTTCTTGCTGTTTGCTTGCAAGGAGGTAACGGCTGTGAGGCAGAGGCCAAAGGGTGAGGGCCAGTGGGTGGGTAGGGCTACATTTGGTGTATAAGACGCACCTAAATTTTCACCTTCTTTTAGGGGGAAAAAGTGTGTTTTATACTCTGAAAAATATGGTACTTCTAATGGTTTCTATTGTGCCAGGCCTCAGCCTAAATCAGAAAGACGCAAAATTAGAGCAAATAGAAAAGATGGATTTGATCAAGGAAGCCAAGATAACAGCTACTCTGACATTTTTGGACTTTTCAAGTCACTGGCTCAAACAAAGCATATGATTAACCACAGTAAATCTTTTGAGTTCATGGCTGATACAAAGCTTACAAAGTGGATTTCACATCTTCCAATCACTTACTTCAATGTTCAGGCAAATATTAGATAATTTAGTAGTAATCAGAATAACTTAAATAGGTTTTTTTTTTTTTGCAAAACATAATATTAAATGCTATGCAGCAGTAAAGAATCTCATTTATGCATAATAAAGTTACTCACAGAGTATGTGTAGGAGTTGATATCATACATATGGATGGAAAATAATATTTTGCATAGATTTTATTGGCATAGCAACAAATAATTTTGCTGATTCAATCATCATCTTAATTTAAAAAAGACCAGTTCACGACTATCATCACACATTCTTTGAAGGGCTCATGACATATGCACAAAGATATATCCCCATGTAATATAAAGTGTATGGATTGTCAGATTTGAAGGAGAAAGATGAGTGAAGAGTAACAAGCATTCCTCATGTTTTCATTGTGTTTTACATTGCTAAAGCTTTTGAATCCTTAAAATAAGGGTCCCCAACTCCCGGTCTGCGGGGGGAGCCCGGCCATGTAAGCAGTGGACAAGTTCTTTCCTCCCGCCCCCCACCCCCAGTGGTGGATTCCTCCCGGTTTGGTCCGGTTCGGCCGAGCTGGTAGCGGTGACGATATGATGTCACTGAACCGGTTCTCCCCCCCATGTTATTCTTACCTTTTATTTGGTCCCACCCCCAATCTATTGCTGCTTCCTGAGTCCCAGCTGATGACTAGAGGGAAAAAAACTGTTTAAACTCTTGCCGTGGGGCTTCAAAGGGCCGTCCTACAGCTGATCAGTGTTAAAAGCAAACAAATGAGTTGGGTCGTAAGTGCAAGGACTGGTCGTAAGTGCGAGGACCTTCCAGAAATGACTTTGACCAGCTAGCCACGCCCACCTAGTCACATGACCTCCAAGTCACACCCACAAAATAAGCCATGCCCACAGAACCGGTAGTAAAAAATTAGAACCCACCCCTGCCCACCCCCACCCCCGGAGACCCCTGGATTCCCTCCCCAACCCTGCCTGTCCCATACAAGTACCACCCACACAAGTGACATAGAATTGGCCATACCCACTCAGTCACATGACCTCCCCAGCCACACACCCCCAGCCAGCTATTAGGTCAGAGAACCGGTTTTTAAAAAAATTGCAGCCCACCACTGCTCTCTCTCTCTCTCACACACACACACACATTCACAGGTGCATATTTCAGCAAGCCAGAGTGCCAGATCTTTTCTAAAAAATTAATAACAGCCATTCTAGTTTTCTTTGTGAGTGAAATAAGAACACTGTAAAACTACACCTAAACATAATTAATTATTTGGAAACTTTCCTAGCAATAATTATTGACAACAACAAAAAGAGACTAGATTCCTTCAGTCTGCAATTTTTAAAATGCTGATGAGCATGAAAATCTTATAGAACTTTTGAGAATGGTGTTCTGATTATGTTAAATATACTTGCAAATCATCCTATGGAGAACAGTAGGCCAGTTTGTTTTGCATCTGGTAGGATAAAATTAGTGCAAAATCCATCAAATTTATTCA
Organism: Pantherophis guttatus; assembly: GCF_059756535.1. Lineage (NCBI taxonomy): Eukaryota > Metazoa > Chordata > Lepidosauria > Squamata > Colubridae > Pantherophis > Pantherophis guttatus. Next base: position 62,290,927 of record NC_142068.1, read on the forward strand.
AGCCAGAGGGCAAGGCAGTAATGTTCTCGAACAGAAAAAGAGATCCAAAACTGTGATAAATTGACTGAAAAATAAACGTGTTTTTACTGAGATGATACTACATCAGAATGTAGGCCATGAAATGAATAATGTGTTAATGAAATTATTTATTAAATGTCTCTGGTTTTTCTGTTGCCAAATATTTGCACACACAAAACAAATTTTGATGGGTGTGCCTCGTGGAATAGTCTAAAGACATGCTATAGCCATGACCTATTTATAAACATTACACAATAAAAGTTAATATTTAATATAATTAATAATTAATGTATTGGTTTTTAAATGTATATTTATTGAGGATTTTTCACAAAATAAAAAGCTGATCTAAAGAAAATGATAGGAAAGAAAAAGAAAAAGCAAGAAGCAAAACTAGAGTTATGAAATAGAATGGCTTAAGTTTCTCTTTAACAGATATTAACAAACTTGTCATCTCCCCAAGAAGTCTTAACTCTTCTAGAAATCTCTTCGACCCTTATTTAATTCTCATAGTAATTAATAACGGTGATTGTAAGCTACAGGCACAGTGATAAAGAAATAGCTCAACTGCTGAAAATACTCCATCCACTTTCAATCCACCCTAAAAAGTAACTTAATGAGAAGAAGCAATTGATCTTTTCTTTACTTGTGAAGTAATTCTTGTCCAATATTTTTTTCCAATGAGTCCTCTTTTCTCATTTGGTGGCCAAAGTATTGGAAAAGACCAGTTGGATCATTGGAAAAGACCCTGATGTTGGAAAAGATTGAAGGCAAAAGAATAACAGAATAACACAGTTGGAAGGGACCTTTGAGGTCTTCCAGTCCAACCCCCTGCTCAAGGAGAACCTACACAATTTGAGACAAGTGGCTAGTCTCTTCTTAAATGTCTCCAGTGATGGAGCACCACAACTTCTGAAAGCAAACCATTCCACTGGTTAATTGTTCTCACTGTCAAGAAATTTTTCCTTAGTTTTAGGTTGACAGAGAACGGAATGGCAGAGGATTACATGGTTAGATAGTGTCATTGGCACAATGAATATGAATTTGGAAAAACTCCAGTAGTCAGTGGAGAACATGGCGGCTTGGCATACTTTGGTCCATGCGGTTGCAAAGAGTTGGATATGACCTAGCGACGAAACAAATAACAAAGTAATTCATTATGAAGAAAAAAAAATGGACATAGAGAACTTTGTTCAGCTAAAAGAAATAAAAACGGAGTTGCAAAGTAACTTTAAAATTTGAAGTGGGGAATGGAGAAGAACATACTAAAAATAACCATAATTTTTAAGTAACTGTGGAAGGATAGAGTTAGATTGTGAGAAAGAACAACACTGATTATGCACTTCTAAGCACAGTCCAACCTACTGTATCTTTAGATCTACACACAGGTAAAGGGTTTAAACATTACCTGATTTCTGTAACCATAGTTTTAAAATAGGCCACAAAGTCTATTTACAAAGCACAATATGTGAACTAAGCTGGGAGCATCAAAGCATAATTTGTTGGTTGTAGATCAAAAGATGCTTTTGATAAAACATTATTAATAGGGCTTGAAAAGATGTGTATGAGCGAATTTTTGACATGGAGATAGTTTCCCTAATTATTCTTTCCAATTTCCTTTTAACTTATATCCATGAATCTTGGCCAGAAGAAAGCCTAATTCATACAATAAATAGACAAGAGGAAATTACTTTTTTACAACATTCTGGATCATATGATCCGTATCCAGTGGGATGTAAAGATGTAAGAAAAATAACAGAAAATGAAACACACAAATTGGCTAAAGACAGTGTTTACATTAGAACTGTAAAAACAAGTTTATTATATACATGTACATGATTCTTTGATCAAAGCAATAGACTAGCTGATGGTTTGAATGATAGCTTATACAATCACTTATTGTCTAGAGCTGAAGTTGAGTATGACTCCAGGTGATATGCACGGTTTGACAGTGCTTTTTCCTCTGAATAATTTTCACCTTCCTAGTCTAGTCAATAATTCCTGATAGAGCAACTTGTCTGGGTTTGGAAGCTAAGTGGGGCTGAATTTTGTTAGTACTTTGAGGAGCAAATGCCAGAGCTGGATTGTCAAGTCAAATGAGCCTCTCAGAAGAAAGCCGTGGCAAATGACATCTGTTTCCTGTCAAGAAAACTCCATGAATGGAGTCAGCACCAGGAAATAAGCTAGGCCTTAATTTTTCCCATCCAACTGCTACCCAAGGGAAACTTGACTTGGCGTCAGAAATCAGCCAAAGTCTTGCTGTCAGAGTAATGTAAAAATACAGGTAGTCCTTGACTTACAACAGTTCATTTAGTGACTGTTCGAAGTTACAACTACACTGAAAAAAGTGACTTATGACCATTTCTCCACACTTACGACCATTGCAGCATCTCCATGGTCACATGATTTATATTTGGATGCTTGACAACTGACTCACATTTATGACTGCTGCAGTGTCCTGGGGTCATGTGATCACCTTTTGCAACATATTGATGAGCAAAGTCAATGGGGTAACCCGATTCACTTAACAATCATGTTACTAATTTAACAAGTGCAGGGATTCAGTTAACAAATGTGGCAAGAACAGCGGTAACAGGGGGCAAAATTCACTTGACTAATTTCTCACTTAGCAACATAAATTTTGGTCTCAGCTGTCATCAGTTGTAAATTGAGGACTCCCTTTAATAATTCTTTCTCCTCTTCTCTTTCATATCCCCTCCTTCATATTAGGCACGGAAGCATTTTTAGATGAATATCAACACCCTCTAGTTATAAGAGAGAAACCTGTCCTTTTCCAGAGAGCCTTTGAAGTAGGGCCTGCCTCCATCTCTCTGTGCAGTCTCTTCCTGGCTATCCTGACACAGGTGCGAAAAGGCTGCTGCTGTTCTCCAGGTGCCTCAGGCAGAGCAGGTAAAGTATCTGCAGCTGCTGCTGCAACGGCGCCTCTCCGACAGCAGGCGGCTCCTCTGCTCCGCTGGCACCGCCTCTGAATTTCGGCTGCACACAGAGGCAGGCAGGCAGGCAGGCAAGCGAGGGAGAACGGAGGAAATTTCCTGCTTGGTTGCGAACGGGGTTCCTGCAGCCGCGTCGGGTAGGGTGAATGCCTGGGCGTCCCCTGCTTGCTGCCTCGGTTCGCAACCGGCGGGGTGAGGAGGGTATGAGGAGCCGGCGTGCCTCGAGGAGCCGAGCTGGGCGAGCCCCTGGAAGGTAAGCGAAGCGAGCAGGCGGCGGGACACGAGGCCGGGTGGCCAAGCGGGGCAACGGGGTCTGGCTAGCCGCCGCCTAAGCTCTCCCCACCGCCGGGAGTAAGGCCAGCTCCGGCTGGTTTGTTTTTTTTTCCTCCAGCGCAGCCAGAGGTCGGGACGCGGAGCTGGTTTCTCCCACCAGCCCGGTGGCGCGCCAAGGCATGGACCGACTCGACCCCTCCTCCCCTTCGCCGCAAAGAGGCTCCGGCTGCCCCGGGGCAAAGCGTGCCCTGGCAGGGAGGCTGCTGAGGAGGCGAACGGGGAGAGGCTGGGGCGCCGTGCCCCGCGTTGCCTTTGCTTGCTTGCTTGCTTGCTTGGCTGGCTGCCCGCCCGAGGTGGGAGTGTGAGGAACGGAAATGGCATTTCCCTTGGCAAAGAAAGCGCCATGAAGGAGGGAAGCCAAGCAGTTCCCAGGCAGGTGGTGGCCGGGAAGGAAAGTCGCCTGGTGAATTCGAATGAAAAGCGAGCCCAGTCAGCTGCCTAGGCAGCAGTGAGCTTGGGTGGGGGCTGGGGGGGGGGGAAGGACTGCCATGATAAATGGAAAGGTCTCTATCCCCCTCCTTTTTTTTTTCCAGGTCTGAAGGGTATGTTCTTGGTGTCCTTCTTGGTTTTAGCTGGCTTTACTTGAACAAAATTAAAGTTTTTAGGGATTTCAACAGGGTCACATCACATTCCCATGGACTCCTCCCTCCTGCTTTACCTCAGACCTGAGAAGAGGAATAAAAGCAAATTTGCATTTAAACTACAATGAGGGATATAATCTTTGGCATCCAGCTAGCATTTTGTTTCCCCATTTTGAGCGCTTAGCTGTTTGTATGCATCCATCAAACTATTGGTAGATAAGGTTAGGTAAAGGGCAGAGAAAAAAAATATTACAATCTTCTAAGGTAGTTCACTCCTGTCCACATGATTGGCGGTGGTGTGAAATTGGAATGGAGACATTGACCCCACCATCCTATGCACACCATCCTATGCACACTTCCTCAGAAGTATATAGTTGTATTCTGTAGTGAAGTTTCCCTTTTAGGTGACTTGAAGATGATACATCCATACGATTTTGGGCTGGGGAACTTAGCAACCTAATGCTTTCAGTCTCTGCACCTGAGATTTTGATGTGTGAATGCTGGCTCCAGTATGACACATTTTATAGAGTGCTTTGCTTGCAGGCTAATTCTCAAGATTAATTAGTGTATTACTTTGAAATTCTCAGAGATTAACTACTGTACTACTGTGAGATGGCCAGGTTAACGGTGGCCCCACATTTGATTAATAGCATATCTTGCATTTTGGCTAAACAAGGGAGCTTTGGGGACAGTTAACAAAGATACATTTGTAGTATGGCTTTTGGCCAAGGCTTTTTATTGGAGTTTTTAGCTCTTATTTATCTCTTTACATCCTAGGAAGGTATTTTTTTAAAATATATATTTTATTTTATTTTATTCGTATAGTTTAGACTATTTGGTATAATGGAATCTGTGCTAAGCACCTATTTGATATGCTCTGATTTCATTTCTTTACTTGTAGTGGTATTGAACATAATGTGTAAAAATCTTTATATTGATTTGTGGAATTTATTTTCTCAGTACTTTTCTCTGGAATGGAGAAGCCTGTGTTTAGATGAGTAATGGCTGAGATTCAGTACTGTACTATTGTTCTGTTAGATCTTAGGTCTCCTGTATAGAGAGTCATTTAGATGGCTACAGGTTAATTTAATTGCCATTTTCAAATATATTCTGTGTTATAATAAATATATCTCACAAGACATTATGGATATATATTACCACATATCAAAAATCTAAAATAAATTGAAGATGATTGACTTATAGACCAAACCTATTTATTTGTGATTATTAAATCTAGGTGTTTCTATATAGCATTATAGTACACAAGATATTCAGCCTTGAAGAATTCATGTAAGTTTATGAGTGTTTCGTACCTTATATTAATATGGCCGTCCCCAAATGCTTAACAGGTTGGTGTGTGTTTTATAATTACAGCTTTGAGGGTTTAAAACAGTACAATAGCCATGTCATCAATATGGTCACTTTAAAGTTGCTGTTAAAAATCAGCAATATTTTAGCAGTGAATCTGAAGAAAAGGGAAAGGGAGCAACATGTAGTATTCAAGTTATTCAGTAACTCAGTTTCTGTCTGAACCCTATTTAACTCACCACCTCTTTAGGTAATTGTTTTTCATCTTTATTGTTGTTATAGTTAGGATTTTTTTTCTATGTGACCATCTTCAGATACTTGAAAAACACTTTCATATTCTTCCTGGTTTTCTCAAGGCTAAGTATATTGAGCTTCTTCAGTCATAATTTCTAGTTTGCAAATGAGAAACTAAGAATCAATATAAATGTTTATGCCTGAAGCTGGCCATACTCACTGAAGTTTGTGTCATTCAGAGCTATAGACTTCTAAGACAGAATCCATACATTATGAAGAGTTTGAGACTGCCAATAATGAACATTTTTTAAAAAAAAATTATATTATTCTGTGCCATTTCCCCCAGAATCAGTGGTAAAAGTTACTTCTTATTAAATTTATATGCTACTCATCTCACTCTGAAAAGCAACCCAGTCTCTTGGCATGGTTTTGTACACTGCAGTATTGGAAGAAGCGAGTTGCATGGAATAGGATTAGACATGAGGATTGTGTGATGATGTAAAGAGATACATTTTGTAAGGTGAAAGATTTATATAACCTGATGAGAAACCAAAGTAGTAAATGTCACATGGTGCTAGAAGTTGGCTTTCGAAGTAGTCATGTATTTTTTAATATTTAATAGTAGTCTGGGGTTTAGATATGTCTTTTTGTAATATATTACAGAATACAGAAAATTGGCTTCAGGATTACAATATATGGAAAAAGTAAGCTGCAACAATCTAGAATTATAGATACAATTGCCAACCTATGTGGCACTTTTGTCAGCCAATATAATATGTTCATGTACCACTGTTATGACTTGCTGTTGAAAATCAGGAATGATATTATATCAGCTTTCATCTGTGTTCCAGGGCTGCTTAAATCTTTCAGTATAGAGCAATCTACTACTATCAGTTTTGAGCAATCTGTTATAGTGTTACTTAATGAGTTTTTCTTGTGATTTATAAGAATTGTATGCTTGCAATACTTGCAAAGCTATCTATGGTCTGGATAGAAGTTGGTACAAAACTTGAAAGCTGGTAGCTAATTTTGCTAGATGCATGTTATGGATTTCTAGTTAAAAGTGGGAGCAGTAATAAGTGGGAATCTACATTTTATGGTTTTTATGATATATTTGTATTTCTATCCTTTGTTTTATGCTGATTATTGTGAGCCCCTGACTCCATGATTGAGGTAACAAACAAGTGAATAAATAAAGGAACAAATTTAAAGTAACATTTTATCTTTATATTCATAAATTTTAAGAATGCTGTCCAATTAAGGAGCAATTTATAGTTCTGTGATTATTTTACAATCACATCTTGTAGAGCAAAATTAAGATTATTGTGTGGGTCACTGAAAGCGGAAATTGTTCATTGTTGCATTTCATTAATTCCTAGTATTTAAACTCCCTTAGTACTGCACTAAATAATCTTACCCTGTTGAGTACATAGCATATGATACTTAGGGGCATTAATGTGACAAATGAATTTAATTAAATCTAGTGGTATCCTTGCCGGGTATGTCTAATATGTATACATATTTTTATGCTAGCATTACAGGTTTTTTCTTGGTTGGAAAAAAATAAGACAAGTTTATATTTACCAGTGTAACATTATAGTTTCATTTTGTTTATGGATCAAGTAACAGCAAGATTATAACTGACACAAATTTTAAAAGGTTTTTTTCTACCCCTTTATTATGCAAGCCATAGTATACTGTAGTGTAATAATAGAGTGTCATGAAGAATCTTGGTAAGAAAAAAAAATGCTTATAATCTCAGTATATATCTAGCCAATTCTGTTTTATATAATCTTTTGTGTTTGTAAATAAATCTCACTTTCTCTGTTTTGGCTTAGCCTTAAGTAGTGATGCTTCCATTAAATATTTAATTCTAAGAGCTTTGCAGTACCTGGGCATAAATAAATAGTCAAATAGCAGCAGTAGCTATTTACAACTTCTTTAAGAAAAGCCCAAATCAATTTTCTCATTGGTTCTGAATTTGAAATTTTCATGATTCATCTAGATCGGGGTATAAAACTAGCAGCTTGCAGGCCGGATGCCATACCCGCCCAAGCTCCGCAAATGGGCAAGTTTGACATCCATGATCTAGATTAAAAAGAATGGGATGGAGATGGGAAGATTGCTGTAAAACAATTACAGAGTTACATATTATTGTTCTGGAACATTTTTAAAAATTTGCATTGATTTCTGTTCTGTTCTTGGCATTCAAGTGTTATTAGTGCCAAATGAACAGATGGCTAAGAAGGGTAAAAAAGAGGCCCATGAATGCATCCTTGTTGAGGTCCAGGATTCTGATTATTTGAGCATAAATTCATTTCTCCATTTGATCTAGGACCCTAAAAAGCAAAGTCACAGTTTTCATGGAGAACAGATGAGTATATAATTCATTTTCAGCGTCAGCTAAATATATGCAGATTAGAAAAGAATTGCAGGACTATTCCCATAATCCCTTAGACAATATCCTCCATATGTTCAGCTGAACACCTAAACGGAATAATCCAGCCTTCTATAATATTAGGTCTACCAGGATATCCCCAAGTGCCAGGCAAGTATGTACTTGTCAGTAAATTACAGTAGCTGGGTATGTATTTTATGCTGTTCTCTGTACTTCACACATCGTGATAATCTGAAGACTTTTGAAATTGCAAAAATCTTTCATATAGCAATAGCACTTTGACTTATATACCGCTTCACAGTGCTTTATAGCCCTCTCTTAGCAGTTTGTAAACTGCTTAGTCAGCATATTGCCCCCAACAATCTGGGTCCCCATTTTACCGACCTTGTAAGGATGGAAGACTGAGTCAACCTTGAATTGCCGAACTGCAGGCAGCTCGCAATCAGCAGAAGTAGCCTACAATAATACTGCATTCTAACTACTGTGCCACCACAGCTCTTATTTATTTATTTATTTATTTATTTATTTATTTATTTATTTATTTATTTATTTATTTATTTATTTATTTATTTATTTATTTATTTGTCATATTTCTATGCCGCCCACTCTTTGAGGACTCTGGGCGTCTTATACCAAAGACAGTATCCTAAATTGCATATTGCCCCCAACAATCTGGGTCCTCATTTTACCCACTTTGGAAGGATGGAAGGCTGAGTCAATCTTGAGCCGGTGAGATTTGATCCACTGATCTGCTGAAGTAGCTGCAGTACTGCACTCTAACCACTGTGCCACCTCGGCTCACTGCACCACCTTAATACCTATGCAGTATTAAGTCATAAACAATGGTTTCTAACATGCAATGTTTGGATCCACAAACATTGTTTAATAAAAGCCAAAGATATCTGGTTTAGCTTAGAACAGAATGGGATAACTTAGTATATGTAAGCAATCATGGTCCTTTGAATGGCATTTTAAGATTTTAAATAAATGCATAGTCTACTATAGGTAGTCCCAAAGGTGCTTTTTGAAGAGGCAACTGGATTTTGTGGTTTTTCTTTGAAGACGTTTTGCTTCTCATCCAAGAAGGATGAAAAGCAAAACGTCTTCAAAGAAAAACCACACAGTCCAGTTGCCTCTTCAAAAAGCACCTTTGGGACAACCATGACCTGGATGACTGAGAATCTCTATAGATACCTACTGTAGGTAGTTCTTCAGTTATGACTGGTTGCTTAAGCGACTGTTCAAGGTTATGACCAACCATCCAAAAGGAATTTATGACCCTATTACGAAATTCTGACATTGCTATCTCCCCAATTGCATGACCAATTGTTTGGCACTCAGCTCAAAAAGAACCTTTGTGGCGCAGCAGACTAATGCACTGTTAAAATAACACCAGCTGCCTGCAATTACTGCAAGTTCAAATCTCACCAGGCTCAAGATTGACTCAGCCTTCCATCCTTTCGAGGTAGGTAAAATGAGGACCCAGTTTGTGGGGGCAATAAGATGACTTTGTATAAAAAAGAACATCGCTTAGGGGGGAGCTGAAAGCCCTACTAAGCAGGTATATACAAAAGTATGAAGGCTATTGCTTAACACATTGTAAGCTGCCCTGAGTCTCTGGAAAAGGGCGGCATATAAATCAAACCAATAAATAAATAAATAAATAACTGGACTCCCTTTATGGCTGTTCGCAGCATCCTGCAATCACATGACCATGATTTACAATGGATTGCAATATTTTACGGTTCCCCACAAAAACTGCCCCATATAAAAATGGGTTTGCTTAAGAACTGAGGGATTCACTTAATGATTGCTGCGATAAAGGTTGTAAAATCAGATCTAGTCACATGATGACCTGCTTTACAATCATCATGACTTATGACTGTAATTGCCAGGTTCAGATATGATTGTAAGTTGAGGACTGCCTGCACTGTGCATGTTTGATTAGAAATGAGTGTCACTGAACTAGCTATCTTAAATGTAGGTAATGATGGATCACAACCTTGATTTCCAGATCTTATGTGGGGAAGAACTCAGAATGTAGACAAGGATGAAGAAATATGATATTCTATTCTATATATTTATACTATTTTTAATTCTGTATGTGTGTTTTCATCTCATGGTCGCAACGATGAGGATTGGGTAAAATTTTGAATTTGAATATTGACTGTAATCTTTGGTGTATAATATATATATATTAAGCTATAATAATCAGTGCAGCTACTTTATGAGCTGTTCTGAATACTAAATGTCATTTTTTTAAAAAATTTGATTTATATGCCGCCCTTCTCCGGAGACTCAGGGCAGCTTACATATGCTTATGTTCTCAGGTTAACTTCTATGGAAATCTTTCATTCTGTATTTATCAAAAGAAGAGAAATGCTCAGGGTTTTGTAGCAAATAAGCCAATACTTCACAGTTACCACAATATAATTGTTATTTTAAAGGAATCTGTCAAGTGTGTAATATTGCTTCTTTTCCTGTTTCGAAAGACGACTCAATTAGCCAGCTTGTGATTATAGGAGGAATAAAACAAGTTTACTATCACATTGGGTTCATTTTGGGAACAGATGTATTCTTGCATAGTGGTTGCTATCATAAAAACACTTCTGCTATTAGAATGGGAAGAAAAAAAAGATTAAGAAATTTAGGATGTAAATTTTAGCAGTTTGAATGTATAAGATTATAATGGGCTGAAATCTGATCAAAAATTATTTGAATTCAAGTGGCATAAAACCAGATATTATTCTGGTCAACTAAATGGTTGCAGCCTGTAAATGATAAAAAAATTCAAATATAGAGAAATGTCACTATTTTAAAATGAAGCATTTAAATATAGTTTGAGAACTGTTTGAGTGATAGACAAATGCTCTTACATAATGGCAGCAACAGGGGGTGAGGCAAGCACAAAATTCCTATTTCTCATAAGATAAAATGCCAAGTTAAAGAAAAACAATTTGCAAGGAAGTCAAGATGAAAATCTGTTGTGCATTGTTCTTTCCACCTCTGGATGTGTTTTTTTTAGCATGCTAATGATGAGCGTTTAACCTCCAGAACTTAGCCAGGACATTTTTAATCACAGCTTAAGCAAAATGTCATGCTACCTTTGCTTGTTCCAGTAATTGGCCCCATTTGCAAAATTCTTCAGTACAGTTGCAAATCCACAATCTGCCAGCTAGACTAGCACTTCCAATAACTCAAGCATTTATGGTCAGCCTGTTTAGCTTCTTCTGAGAAGTGTCAAAGTAGGTGTTAACTAATTGTCATCTTAACAATGGCTATATAAACCAAAAGCATAGAAAAAGTAATTAAAATAAAGTAGCTGCGACTAAAGCGAATTCATGACTTACAAAAGCTCTTAATAATTTGTTAGCAGGTTAATAGCCTAGACTGTCATAATTGTAACCTATGGACTCCTTGGTGTTCCCCGAGCTTGTTTGTTTTCTTGCAGATGTTTTGTTACTTGATTAGATACAATCTTCAATGCATTCAGGGCAGTGCAATGCTAGCCTAGTCTGGCTCTAAAATTATTCTTATCACTCTTTCTCTGATGGTGGAAGTATATCTAAACATGGAATCTGCGACTCCCTCATCTGTAATTCCCAAATTCCTCTTTTTAATGTTACACTTCTGCTGGAATAAAATCTAGAGCTGATATTGCCATCCTTTGAGTTCCTTTTCGCAATCACCATACCCCATCAACATGCTTCTCCTTTCTACCGCTCCAGATTTCCTCTTTAAGAGTGGGAAACTCTGCACATAGGTCAAAATAAAGCACTGGGATGTAGTCACTTTAGAATATTCTAGAATATCTCCAAAGCTCAGGTGAGTCAACAAGGAAATAAAATAGTTTCTAGACCTGTAGGCTGGTACTTTTGCATCAGGTCAACCTCCTAGCTCAGGGGTGTCAAACTCACGTCGTCACATTGTCGTCACGTGACATATTGTGACTTTCCTGTTCGCTAAATTGGAGTGGGCGTGGCCAGCACATGACACATCCGGCCCACAGACTGACTTCCCTGTCCTAGCTGATTAAAAAACAATAATAAGCACTAAAAATTAGAGGGATGGGGATCTGGTAGGAGATAAGAGCTTTACCTTATGAGTACCACATTGTCAACTCCAGTGGATTGAATATTAGAAATGTGTGCTTAATACCTTTGGTATTAAAAGAGACATGTCTAATGGATTCCAGTAGGGATGCATTCAATGCACGTAAGCATGAATAATGAGGATAGTTAACACATGCTTTACACATTTAACAATATACTGCCTACAGCTGGAGGATGCACACATAATAGTACTAAACTAAACATGGTCTTGCATTGAATTGCATTTGTTAAAATATATAAACAACTCACTGGTTCTTTGCTGGACTGGCAATAGGTGGGCAACATGAAACCTTTTTTCTACTGCTATGATTTTGAAAGAAATCTATTATCCAAAATGGATATTGGCCTAGGGAGGAAAACCAATTCAATTAAAAAAAAAAAGTATCTCCAGATATACTTATTTTAGAACTAGGAAATGAAAATGTTGCAATCCCTTTTGATCTAAGCACTGCAATCCAAATTATTTTTACCTATCCCTAAATATATGCTAACACTTTTTAAAAGCCTCCATGTTAAAAGAAATGTATGAATCTACTCAGAAAGGCCTTTTGGTTGTTGAACGAGTCTTGGTCTTATTCCAAGAAAAGTCTGTGTAGGATTGCAGGCTAAATGTCACATCTAGTTTAACCCTGATGGGTGTTACTTAATAGAATGTGTTTGAAAAATAAATAGTTATCCCCTGCGTATATTTGATTACAGGGCTCTTATATTCATTGCCCCCAGGGGTTACATATTGACACAAGGCAGCTTGCTTGCAGATTCTTATACAGAGTATAAAATATGTCCTGTGGGGAATATGGCTTTTTGCATCTGCCTGTATCTTGTTTCTGTGGTACACAAAGGGCCTTTTGAGGATCATTTGTAGCTAAATGTGAAAGATTTCATTTGTGGTGAACAAACCATTGTTCTTTGGTCACAGTTCTCCTATTGATTTCAAAAATTCTGCAAGGCTAGATTAAAGTTAGCTGCCTTTTTATGTCTCATAAATGAAACATACTATTTTAAAGCACTGTGTTTTATTTTCTGTTTATAATAAAGGTGTTTATTTGCCCAAGGCCAGTGTTATTATGCTAACTGCATTTTGTTTTAATGCCAATATTGTATAAACTGATTTCTTTTACAAAACCAGTTTCCTTACTATTATTTCTATAAAATATAAACTTGGTTGATTTATAGAGGTTTGTTACTGAATATCCCATATATTTTATGGTTATTATAAATTCTAATCATGCTACATTTATAGAGAAAAAGAAAACTAATTTCTACGTTAAATGTGGACTTGTTATGACTTGAGGCTAAGGGTATCAGTCAAACTGTAATCAGTTTCTTAATTATTTTAACTAGTTAGACTAAATAGCCAAACATGTTTGTTCCAATCTGAATCTGTACCATCAGGAAAAACAATTAGATTGTGTTTTAAATTTAATGAAATACTCCCACTTTCTAAACCATGCAAACCAATTCATACTTGAAACAAACATGAAACTTTTTTAATGCTAATGTTGTATTCAAATGCAAAATATATTTAAGTTAAAGTTCTATCCTTGAGGGTTTTTTCAGCCTCAATAATGAATTTATTTTAATTGACTGATGTTATTTGTCCTGCTGAATTTTGCATATTTTAAGTCCAATGTTATCATCTAAATATGTGTATATATCAGAATTTAAAGTGATCATAGGTACAAATGCAGTTTACACTTAATACATATAACTCTGATATTAGTCAGAGTTAATAAATATAAATCTGATATTAGTCCTTTATTGCATTTGTTACAATATCTATGTTCTCCAATTTTCTCAATGACTGAATTGCCAAAGTATATATATACATACTTGTGCATATCTATATATAGGTAGGATAATACTATATAGAATATAGAATTAGAGTATAGATAGAGTATAGATATAGAAACTGAAACATGCTACGATAACGGTAGAATTCACGGTGAATGCCCACACTTGGTAGCATTTATATCTTTAAAAAAATCCTCTTCTATTTAGTGAAATATGTAGCCATATATACAATATATTACATGTAGTCAGGGCATGCCCAAACATCAGACCCCGATAGAGAATTTATTTCAGTTATAGATCACAGTGCTCATATAGTATAGTGTGTACTATATTCCTGCATTCCTGCGTATCTCTCTCTGAAGCCTCATCACACGTCTCTCACACCCTCATGCACACTCTCCAACTCTCACCATGGCAGCCTCTTGCATGTCCTTGCAACCTCCCCCAATTGGCAGCAGCCACTTGCCTGCCCCTTGGCCTGTTTGCAAGCCACCTGGGACTGACAACTTCCTTCCAGCTTTCCCATTAAGTTGGTTGGGAAGCCAGCAGGAATTTGCATCATCTAATGATGGTGGAATTTGATCCATAACAACAAGAATTGTGGAATTTGTAGGTTTGAGGGATATAGTTCCATTTTCTGACCACATTACTTAGTGACAAAAATTACTTTTCCAAATTGCCATCATAAATCTGTACTTGTGGGTTTAATATTTTTAAAATTGTAAATAGGTGTTTTTTCTTTTGGTTATGAGCCATCCAGCATTTGGTACAAGATAAGTGGCTATATAAATGCTTTAAATAAATAAATACATATTCTCATGAATGGGATGAAATAGCTCTCTCTCTGTCTGTGTGTCTGTACTTGTAGACTTGATAGGGAACATTTTCGCTACCAAGTACAGTGTTCTGTTCTCTGTAAAATAGTTAGCTGATAGCTTCTGCTTGAATAAATCCAGTGAAGGTCCAACTATGTAGATAATTGGTTCTACTATCAAACTACTTTTACTGTTAAGAATTTTTTCCTAACATCTAGTTGGATTATTCCATGTCTTGCACTTTGAGCAATAGAGAATGTATTTTGAACTTTTTGTTTTTTTTTCAAATACCAGGATTAAGGAATGTCATTCTGTGTTTTTCATTAAAAGCTAAAGTTTCTTCAATTTTTTTCAATTGATTTTCAGTCTAATTTTTCGGTTAGTCAGCAGAAAGATTGGGTGCTGAACTGATTGTGCTTATCCTGAATCAGCTATATGAAAATCTTATTTAATTTTGACTGAAACTTAACTGACTGATAAGAATAATTGGTAAAGGCAAAGGAAAAAAACAGCGGTGAAATCCAAATTTTTTTACTACCGATTCTGTGGGAGTGGCGTGGTGGGTGTAGTGTGGCATGGTGGGCATGGCAGGGGAAGAATACTGCAAAATGCCCATTCCCTTCCCACTTTGGGGGAAGGATATTGCAAAATCTCCATTCCCACCCCACTCTGGGGCCAGCCAGAGGTGGTATTTGCCGGTTCTCTGAACCGCTCAAAATTTCCGCTACCAGTTCTCCAGAACCTGCCAGACCCTGCTGGATTTCACCCCGGAATAAAAGTGTGAATGATTAAAGAGAGTTGAAGCAGCACCCCTTCCAGTAACAAAAAATAAGAAATGGAGGTGGAATAGGAGGATCTCCAGAAAGTACAATATAATTAAAATCCAAATACCATTCTCACTGAAATTGGATATTGATCTAATATAACAATTCAATGTACAATGGAACAAATTAAACAGGAATTAAAATTAGAATACTGTAAATCAATATGAGTAAAGACTTTTAAGGCATGTCTGGTTTATTAAAAAAACAGTTCAAGGTATGACTAAACAGATTTCAGATTGCTCAGATGCTAGCAAGTCTTATGACACTGCAGTAAAAATGAGAGATATTGGAACAATTTACAAAGTATTATAAACATGAAATTGGATTTGACCAATGTTCCTAATAGAAAACAGAAAGAACATTTTAAGGATTCAAGGTAGTGGGAAAATGCATAAAAGAATCACTTGTCAGTAAATTTACTGAGAAAGATGTGTGTCCATAGAATATACAGCTTTAGACTTATGAGAATAGAAAAAAACCCCCCACAAGATATTATTATACAATTTGTTACTACTCACATGAGATATTTTATTGGTGAGCTGGAGGCAATAAAATGGGTGGACAAGAATACGATGCATCTTTTCCAGTATATAAGCTTAGCTATTCTACAA
The DNA here is from genome assembly GCF_059756535.1 of Pantherophis guttatus. NCBI lineage: Eukaryota > Metazoa > Chordata > Lepidosauria > Squamata > Colubridae > Pantherophis > Pantherophis guttatus. The sequence goes on from NC_142068.1 coordinate 62,306,906, forward strand.
AGAGATTTCAAACTTAGAAAGAACTTAGAAAACAAGGAACATCTTTAACCCTCAAGGAAAGGAGATCTTTCTATTCACTCCGAAATAAACAGAAGCCCTTTGACAAACTTGAAGAAAGCATCATAAAAAACAGCAGTATTGCTGCTTTTCATACCTGCATTTATTTTACACGAAATGCTTTCTCATATGCTACTAAGTTCAGTCACTTTGATCATATTGAAAAGGTGCAAACACTTTCAATATAGAGTAGAATTCCGTCTTTTGTGATATTGTCTCTTTCAGTTTGAACACATTTGTTTTTTGATTGATATTTTCTTAAGTTTGGAGGTTTCCAGTAAATCTGCACTAGGAATATACATGTTATGTATCTGTACATTTCAAAGAGAGGAAGAAATTACATGAAATTGTAAATCATAGCATGAAAAAAATTAAAGAACTTTTTCAAAATTGATATTGAGATTTATGATGCATGGACTAAAAATTGGAATATCTGATAAAGGAACATCACTGGTTGCATATTCTGAAGCATATTACACTACTTTCATTGACTTAAAATTAATGCATCCAAAAAAATTTGAGTTTTTTAGACACGCCAAGAATGCATTTGAAAGGATGGGTATCAGATTTTTTGGGTGACATTATTAAAAAAACAGAGGTCTATGGTTTGGTTGTTAGGGTTATTGGACTCTTTTTGGAACATTCTTTAAGATGTTAAAATATTGTACTGTAGATTGTACATTGATGACACTTTTAACATTAAAGACATTTAATCTTTAATGTTATGTTGAATAATGTTGCAAACTTTGGAATCTGTTTTTGAGGAACTATGGCTATATTAGGACATGAGATAGGCAGCCATATAAATTAGGGTAAATAATATAAATGGCTAAATAGATAAATGTTTAATGTTTACATCTTTCAAGCATAATTGTACTTCTTAAATAGAAATATAACTTGCTATATTCGTTATGTTTGTTTTATCATTATAAGCTATCTAAGCATATGTAACTATGTTAATAACCAATATTAACTATGTCAGCATTTTTAATTTAAAGACAATATTATATTATTGCAAAATATAAAGTCATATAAATTGACTTTTATATGTTTCTTACGTAAACACACACACACACAAACAAGACTTATCAGTTATACTACTATATACTGGTATTGAGTGCAAGTTGTATTGTGCGAAGAGCCTTCCATCCAATAGATTCTGTAAGGCATCTATGTATTTCCTGGATCATCTCTCCTGAACAAATTAGGTTATGCTATGTATTCTTTTTTTCTCATTGGAGGCCCTCATATTATGGAACATTTGAAATAAAAGGAGCAACTCTATGGGCTTTTTTTTCAGAGATGTTGGATCTTCTAAAAGAGAACCATTCTTAAGGAAAAGTTGTGTAATAAATTTATGAAATGGATTGGTTTCATTTTGATATGTTAATTACCACTTTGATACTTTAACTGTTTGGCTCTGCAATGTTGTAGTCACAATAAGTTTCATACTATATTGGATATTATTGTTTTTTATTGAGTGAAACAAATATTTGTCCTTTATTTATTGAAATATTTTTATGTATTGAGGGTTTTTTCTTATATCATTAAGAAATCAGGGGTGAACCAAACCTACGTTTCAAAAGCTTGGATCAGTACCCTGGTTTTCGCTTTGGATTGAAATGAAACCAGTGTTGACTTTTTAAAAGTGCATGATAAAATAGAATTACCACAGAGCGTCTTTTAGGAAAGGTTAATTGATGTGGAATTAATCAAATTTTTTTCTGTATGGTCTGGTGCTGTTTAAGTCACTGAAATTAAACAATACACAAAATCAATACTCAATTCAATCTTTAACATATATTTCTTCTTTACATCTATTTTTATAATTATTTATGGATAAACAGGCCATTAATGGGAAATTCCATGTTAACAGAGAAAATTAAACAGATATGTAGGATGTTTATACTTTCCAAATTTTACGTTCTTCTGATCAGAATATATGTCACTTTCTACACTTTTAGCAGATCAGTGATATTACCTGTGCCATTTTAAAATTGTGCAGACCTTCAAGACAGAATGTAGGAGGAAGACTCGCAGAGCCAGGGAAGGAGTAAAAAGATAGATCAGTTTAGAGTCATTACGTAGCCACAAACATACTAAATTCAATCCCTTTGATGTTGACCTTATGGACCCTAACCTGGTTGAACCTAACCAAGTTCTAACCATTATAGATGGATAGATTTCTCGCAATAAATCAGTAAATTAATTTGAACCTTCATGTGTGAAACTGGTTTTTTCGCACCAGATTTTTTAAATCACATACTCATTGATTGCACTATAATTCTTTCCTCTGCGCATGTCCAAGATGGCCGCTCCCAGCTGAGCGGCGGCGATACTCGGGGGATATCCCCCGGGTTTTGGGGGTTCCGGGGGTTCGACCAGCTAATTGACCCCCATGTCTGGTGAGGGGAGCTTCTCACCAGTCTGTGTCATCTTCTTGAGAGCTGGCAGCTCTCCAGGACACGATGGCCACGAACGAGACGGAGACGGCTGCGCTGCGGCTCTATGAGCGGGGAGAGCGCCCTCAGCGCCCTCGGCATCTCCCCGCAGCTGCCGAGCTAGTGGAACGGGCGGTGGCGGCGTCGGCGATGCAGCCCCTCCCTGGAGCTTCAGGGACTCCGAGGGGATGACAGGGGCTTCCTGTTAGACCCAACGGTGGACGGGGATGTTTTAAGAGCTGGCATCGTCGGGATTGGCACTCGCTTTAACACTGGGACGAACGGCTGGGAGAGATAACATCAGAGAGGCCGGAAAGGGACAGGAGCCTGAATAGGGAGAGCGAGGGGCATCCTGACCATGATTTGAATCAGACCATCAATGTTTGTTTCTTGGAACTGCCGGTTACAGCTATGGATGGGAGGCCCACTTGGAGGGGGCCCACTCCTGGTCCTTCCAGAGGCTCCCCCCCTCCCTCATTTGGATGGGGGTGAGCTAGAAACATTGCTGTTTGATGGTCACAAAAGACCTTGGGCCAGGCTTTTATGCCTTACGTGGTCTATCAGCCTCCAGGAGGCCACTTATCATCTGGAGATGCCTCTGAATAATATGATACGATACTTGTTATGATACCTGCCTCCCATGGACATGGACATCTATAGCCTCCCGATTCGCCTCCCTACTCGCCTAAGGTGCAGCCGCTAGAGTTATCAGAGTCTTCTCTGGGCCCGTGAACCTGTAGATTGGTGGTTTGTTATCAATGCCCCCAATTGTAAGAGGGAAATATTCGGATTTCAAGTCTTTCATGGTGCCGGTCGATGACTGCGGTTTCTGGCCCTTCCCAGCTTTCGTGAGAGGGCAGCTGGTGTTAACATCTGGCCTCGAAGCGGCCTAAGACTCCATCCACTGCTGTGAGAGAGCAGTGGAGTTTATTGACTTGGAATTGATTGAATATCCCTTTCCAGACTTTGGACTATCTTGATTACCCCCAGGCCGTTGATTTTCCCCCGATTGATTGATTAATTAATTGATTGATTAGATGTATTCGCCAACAGAACTTCTTATTCTGCGAGACTCCCCCCTCTCGCAGGTGTGGCCCTCCACTTTATCAAGGGCCTACCTTTATGACGGGCTTTGGCACCCCGAGAGGTGGCATGCTGCAAAAAGGGGATTAAGGGGTTTTTTAGGGAAACTTTTTGATAGATTTTTAAGGGATTTTAAGGGGCGGGAGGGTTGTGTGGGTTTGGGGGTTAACCCACGGGGGGAGGGGTCCGGCCCAGCTGTTAGTGGGGCCACGGAGGGTGTAGATTCCGGGGGTAAGGGGGACATCAGAGTCCATTCTGTCGAGGGCTTTTCTATCAATGTGTTGAGTGGGAGGGGCAGATATGGTGGGAGCAGGGGGCCGCATCATGTAGTGGGGGCGCGCACTCGCTATCTTCGAGCGGTGGCACGCCCCGGTCCCCATAGCCCTTCTCGTATCCCAGGCTGTTCAGACTCTCAGGGCCCGAGCCTTCGGCTGCTGTCGTGCAATGCCAGGTCCGTGGTAAATAAAGCCCCCCTCATTTGCGATCTTATTCAGGAGGGGGGAGCGGACCTGGCAGGTATTACGGAGACCTGGTTGGGCCATGAGGGGGGGGTTCCCCTCGTGGATATGTGCCCACCAGGTTTCCGAGCATTCCATCAGCCGAGAGCTCAGGGCAGGGGCGGGGGGGTGGCGGTTATTATAAAGGAAAGTCTTGATCCGAGGGAGACCACTGTTCCACAGATAGCCGGATGTGAGTCCCTTTTTGTGAGGTGGGGTCGTGGAGTACAGATGGGCTTGTTGATCACGTACCTGGCTCCCTGCCGCGTGGCAACGGCCCTGCTCGAGCTGCTCAACGTCATAGCTGAGGTGGCGGTTGGTACCCCCAGACTTCTAGTCATGGGGGATTTCAACTTGCCATCTGTCGGCGAAACGTCTGAGGTGGCTCGAGAGTTCATGGCTTCCATGACGGCCATGGACCTTACTCAGTTAATTCATGACCCCACTCACACGGGTGGACACACTCTGGACTTAGTTTTTGTCTCTGGTCAGTGGTTGAGTGGCCTTGATACAGGGGATATAGTCATCGAACCCTTGTCATGGTCTGACCACTCGCTCCTTCGACTGGACTTTCTAACCGCCGCACCCCGCCGCAGGGAGGCGGGACCGACCAGGTGGTTCCGCCCCAGGCGCCTGATGGACCCTGATAGGTTCCAGATGGAGCTTGGGCCATTTCCTGAGACTCTGGCTCACGACTCGACTGAGGACCTGGTGGCCGCCTGGGATAGTGCGGCTGCCGGGGCCTTGGACCGTGTCGTGCCTTTGCGGCCTCTGACCCGGCACCGAACTCACCTAGCTCCTTGGTTCTCCGAGGAGCTCAGGGAGATGAAGCGCCGGAAAAGACGCCTGGAGAGTAGTTGGAGGACCAGTCGCTCCGAATCCGACCGAACACTGGCGAGGTCTCATATTAAGACCTACCTAGTGGCGATAAAAGCGGCGAAATCTAGTTATTTTGCCGCTCTTATCGCGTCATCAGATAATCGCCCGGCCGCCCTGTTTAGGGTGACCCGCTCCCTCCTCCATCTGGAAGCGCGGGATGACCCCTTGCAGGGCCGAGCCGAGGACTTTGTGCAGTATCTGTATGACAAAATCGCTCAGATTCGGGAAGGACTGGCCTCTGACTGGGTATGTCCGGACGGGATGACTGAGGCAGGTCTTGAGAGTGTTATCTGGGGGGAGTTCGATCCTGTGGCTCCCGAGGACATGGACAGGGTCCTGGGACGGCTGAACGCGACCACATGTTTATTGGACCCGTGTCCCTCCTGGTTGGTACTGGCTTCCCGGGAGGTGACACGAGGCTGGCTCCAGAAGATTGTTAACGCTTCTTTGAGTGAGGGGGTCCTGCCGGCCGCTTTGAAAGAAGCGGTTGTGAGGCCCCTCCTCAAGAAGCCCTCTCTGGATCCGGCTGTTTTGGCTAACTATCGTCCAGTCTCCAACCTTCGCTTTGTTGCGAAGGTTGTTGAGAGTGTGGTGGCGCAACAGCTTCCCCGGTACCTGGATGAAGCTGTCTATCTAGACCCGCTCCAGTCCGGCTTCCGGCCTGGGTACAGCACGGAAACGGCATTGGTCGCGTTGGTGGATGATCTCTGGAGGGCTCGGGATAGGGGTTGCTCCTCTGTCCTGGTCCTGTTAGACCTCTCAGCGGCTTTTGATACCATCGACCATGGTATCATGTTGCACCGGTTGGCGGGGTTGGGGGTGGGGGGCACCGTTCTGCGGTGGTTCTCCTCCTACCTCTCTGACCGGTCGCAATCTGTGTTGACGGGGGGGCAGCGGTCGACCCCGAGGCACCTTGCTTGTGGGGTGCCACAAGGGTCGGTCCTCTCGCCCCTTCTGTTCAACATTTATGTAAAGCCGCTGGGTGAGATCATCCGTGGCTTTGGGGTGGAGTTCCATCAGTACGCTGATGACACCCAGCTGTACATCTCCACCCCAGGCCACCCCAACGATGCCCTTGAAGTGATGTCCCAGTGTCTGGAGGCCGTGCGGGCCTGGATGGGGAGAAACAGGCTCCGACTCAACCCCTCCAAGACCGAGTGGCTGTGGCTTCCAGCGTCCCGATATAGCCAGCTGACGCCATCGCTGGCTATTGGGGGCGAATCACTCGCCCCCACGGAGAGGGCTCGCAACTTGGGCGTCCTCCTGGACGCACGGCTGTCTTTAGAAGATCATTTGACGGCCGTGGCCAGGGGGGCTTTTTATCAGGTTCGCCTGATACGCCAGCTGCGCCCCTTTCTAGATCGGGACTCTCTACGCACAGTCACTCAGGCACTAGTCATTTCCCGCCTGGACTACTGCAACGCTCTCTACATGGGGCTCCCCCTGGGGTGCACCCGGAGGCTCCAGCTGGTCCAGAACGCGGCCGCGCGGGGGATTATGGGGGCGACGAGGCGCTCCCATGTGACACCTCTCCTGCGCGAGCTGCACTGGCTCCCAGTGGTCTTCCGGGTGCGCTTCAAGGTGTTGGTGACCACCTTTAAAGCGCTCCATGGCTTAGGGCCGGGGTATTTACGAGACCACCTTCTGCCACCAATAGCCTCCCACCGGCCAGTACGCTCGCACAGAGTGGGCCTCCTCAGGGTGCCGTCCGCCAGACAATGTCGGCTGGCGACCCCCAGGGGGAGAGCCTTCTCTGTGACGGCGCCCACCCTCTGGAACAACCTTCCCCCAGAGTTACGTATAATAACAGACCTCCGGATTTTTCGTCGGGCCCTGAAAACCTATTTATTTCAACAAGCTGGGCTGGCCTGAGTTAAATTTTAAATTGATTTTAAATTGGGTTATCTTAATTTCGGCCAAAATATTTAATTATTTTAATACTGTTCTTAAATTTTGTATGCTTTGTTTTTATCTTGGCTGTGCACCGCCCTGAGTCCTATTGGAGAAGGGCGGTATAGAAATTTAATTAATAAATAAATAAATAAATAAATAAAATAAATTAATGAAAATTTGCTATTTTTTGGCAAATGTCCAAAATGTTTGATTATAAAGCTTGATTATATAATTTTGTTCCTGTTCCACTTTTCTTTTGCAAAAGTACGATCCTGATGGAAAGATGTGAAAATTAAATATTTATTCAGTTAAATTGTTAAATTGTTATGGCTGCCCATCTCATTGTCATGACTATGAGTTAATTTAATCTCTAATGATCCAAAGACTAGGCATCATGGTGTAAAAGGTTCTCTTTCTAGGTCCCACAAGATGAATGGGACCCCTAGCATGCTCCTCCTTCCGCATCTGATGGAACAGATAGATATAATCTGGGAGGTCTCTCAAATAATCCTTTCTGATAATTTGAAAACAACAGGTTATATTCTACAGTTTGTGTTGACATTTTAAAATAATTTTGAATACTTTTACCAATATTGAAATATATGTGATAAAAATTAAGGAGGATTTGTATATATTTTAAACAATATGCATTTAATGTAGCATGAGAGAAAGAGATGTAGTCAGTCATCTTTCGGATTTATGTCATTACATGGAACCGCTTGATAAAATTTTCTATTAATTTAGCTGGCTTTGTTCATTCCTTGAAACAAAGCTTTTCAGTCTGATAAGCCAGAGAAATGAGAATTTATTGGGTCTGAAATAACTGGGGCAGTGTTTAGACAATGAAAAATAATGTTGCGATATTTTATTATAAACCATAAGTTTCATATAGGATGAAAATAGAAACACAGATAAGGATAATTTTAGATGGTGTACTAATTTAAAATAACAGCAACAACAACAAAGAATGCAAATAGTTTAATTTAACTCTGACAATACGATTCCTCTTTATCCAGGGTTCTGCAGTCTTCAGCTCATACAAAAGTAATATAGCTGTGTCACCCATAAGAAAAGCGAATTAGAACAATACTTTTAGTAGGCCATCTCAAGGTCACAACATAATATACAAGATAGCCAATTACCTAGTCTTTTCTCCTGCTACTATTTTTGAGTCCATCTGATTATCACAATAATAGAACAAAGGTGAAAGATTTGAAAAGAGAATGAGTTGCAGGTTTAATTGTCTATTGTTTTACAGTTAAATATTCTGTGTCCTGTTATATGGGGAAACTGAGTTACTTTTAGAGCAGGCAATACCATATTTTTTATTACCATGTGCTTAGCCATTTTCCATATTTCAGTTGACTATCAAAATTAGAATTACATTTAAAGAAAAACAATAAAATATGCAGTGTATTAGTAAAAAGTGCCTTACTGAATTTAAAAGAAACACCATTTACTTCAAGGCATTCCTGTCTTAATTCTGGATCCGTTATACCTTATTTAAGAAAACTCTTTCTGTAAATTTAAGAAAACTCTTTCTGTAAATTAACATATAGATTAAATACATATTCTCTCTCTAGTTTTTCAGCCCAAATTACTATTGTTAATTGTTAATAAAGTAGAAAATTGATTATTAGACATAAGATATTTCAATGAACAGATTCATCAGTATATATGATTAAAACTGTAAATGACCATAGTATAGTAATAGTAAACCTGTTGTTATAATATGAGATAATGTTCTATGAGATATTTCAGAAGACTACAAAGACATATGCACTGGGGAACACTTTCTTTCAAATTAATATGTATGAAGTTATTACAGTAGGTCAAGAAAGGTAGTATTTTTCATTGGAGAACATATTGCATAATGTGTTGACAAGAGTTTTGACATTTGATTCATTGTGTAAATTGGCTTTTATTTGCTTTCCAACTATTAAACTATTTGTTTTTGAATTTAGATGTATCTTAGCTTACATGCAGTATATTATGTGTTATTAATAATTAAGTAAACACTGGACATATTCCTGTGCGATAACCTATTTTAACATACAAAATGAATTTTGTCCCTAATTTTCTGGTAGGAAAGCTTTTGTCAAAATAATTATGTATCCATAGGCAACCACTAACTTGAAAGAGAGAGAAAAAAATGAAGGGTCTTGAATTCTTCACAGTTTTCATATTGCTGATATGTACTATGCTTGTTAAAACTGGATCTTGCAAAATTCAAATAGGAAACAGATTTTAAGAAATAGAATGCTTGAAGATGAGGTAATTCAGATTGTGACATGCAAAACAATATAAACAAAAATAAAATAATGCAATTTCTATTCATAGATTGAAGTGTTGTGCTATTGTCTGAAACTTTACCAATATTCAGTGTTGTGTTTTATGTAGTCTTTATACATTACAGGTGATCCTTGACTTACAACCACAATTGAGCCCAAAATTCCTGTTGATAAGCAAGACAGTTGTTAAATGACTTGTGCCCTGATTTATGACCTTCCTTGCTACAGTTACTAAGTTACTATGCAAGGTTCAAATGTTGGCACAGAACACTTCAGGAAATCAGTGTTTGTTCACGACAAATGCCCCTCCCCATGGCGTGTCCTTAAGTCTCATTCCCCAGGTGTGCCTGGTGAAGCTGGGCGGGGCACTGTCCTCGTATGTGGCCTGCTCCGTCTGCATGGATCATGCCTTCTCTGTACTCTTCGAGGCTTTGGATCAGGAGAGGTTGGTGCTTCCTCTTCGTCTGAGCTCTGCCTCTTCTCCTGCTAATTCCTAACAGCCTTGCCTGGACTGACTGCCCTTCCCCAGTTTCCTCCAAGGCCAATGGAGCTGCCCTCTCACTCGCTGTCAGTTCTTGTTCCAGCTCATCTTCCACCACAGATTCAGAAAGTAATCACATGACTCCACAACACTGCAACCATCATAAATGCATGCCAATCATCAAGTGTCCAAATTTTGATCACAGGGATGCTGCAAAGGTCATGTGAAAAACAGTCATAAATCACTTTACTGGTCACTAAATAAATGGTTGTAAGTCAAGGTCTACAACGGATTGTTGACAGGCAGTGGAACATATTTCTCTCTGAAGAAGTAAGTCCGTAGACAAGACATATTTTTAGATATATTTTAAAATTATCACTAACATAGCCTTAGAACTTAATTGATGGACTAGTTAATGGAATTTTAAAGAAAATGGAAATTGTGCTCTTATATCTATTCATTTATATATTTTGGATTAGCATAATGGTATTCATCTTTTATTGTTATGATAGTAGATCCTTTAACATATTGTGTAATGCCATAAAATATACTATTAATTTGGCACAGATACTGTGTAACAATATCTCTTAACGAATTAAATCATGTCGTTCTTCTGAATGCCATATGTAGGTTACAGTAAATATTACTAGGGGAGTTCAAGCTGTTTTGAATCTGAAATATTCTGAACTCAAAATACTTCACCTTAAAATCTGGATAGTTGTTCCAACCATTTGGGTAGAATTTTGAAACTTATCAAGAAACTCAAAGTGATTCTTCAAATTGAAAATAAAATCAAACTGGTCTAGAAAAGACTGGAGATTTTGTGTTTTGGACATGAACAATACAAACTTAAAGATTATGCCTTAAATAATAATTGATACAATCAACTGAAAACAGTGTAAATAATTCTATTGTTCAAGATGCTTATAAAGTGGGCAATTCTAAAAAAAATGTCCACTGCAATTATGTTTGACTTTTAAAGAATAATTTAAAAGAATTGTTTAGGTTTTTTTAAAGGATCAAGTCCAGGTTGCAAGGAAACATTATGAAAAATAGCATTAATATATTTGGAACAAGAAAGTGACTTGTTGGAATGAAATGAAATGAGAAATCTAATTAACAACTTTAAAATAAATATATTTTTGAATACAGTTGGTATCCACCTGAAAATTCTCGATGATATTGTAGAAGTTTTGAGGATGTCAATAAACATTGCAAATAGGCAAGATCCAACACACATTGTTTGGACTTTTAATGAACTTTTGACAAAGTCTGTCCCCAATGATCCTTGGCAGTTGTGGAATAAGGCAACACGTGCTTCATGGATCAATAATTTGCTGACGAAGAGAATTAAATGTCAATTTTTGAAGTGGAAAAAACATTCAAAGTAGAGCACTCAAGGATGAGTGCTTTTAATTTGTTTATACAATCTAGGTTTAAGGAAGAGTAAGACAATTTGCAGATGATACAAAGTGTTTAGGGTAACAAAATTAAAAAGTTAAATGTATTTATTTATGGAATTTATATCTAGGAATTTATATCAATCTAGGCTATTAAACACAGATCCCTATAATTATAGTCCAATCTTAGCAAATACAGCAGGCTCTATTAATAACCTGGCCCCAACCCCAGTGGGAAAAGCCAGGTTTTCAAGGCTTTCCAGAAGGCTAACGGGGTTAGGTCTATCCAGGTCTTGGGATGCTGTTTCTTAAGACAGCCATAGAGGCAGAGAAAGCACATTTCCTAGGTCTAGCTAGATGATATTGTCATAGGAACATAATTGTAACTATGGGTGTTATTTTGTGATGCCACTCTTCTAATGTGCTTCAAACGCACTTCTACTCCAAGAGACAAGATTGATAAAAGTTGAAGCAAGAATCTGTATAGCTTCCTGAAATCTTTGGCTAAAACTTATTTTTTTCTCTCAGGGCCTTACATAATTAATCCTCTATGCTAAATTCTACTCTTCATGAATCAAAGCTGTTGAGTCCAATCTTGTTAAACTAGGCTTTTCTCCACCCTCAATACTTTTGAGGATGTTATCAGGCAAAACAAACCCTGAGACAAAGGGTTTGATATTGGAAAGCCTTTTTGCTTGCACAATGCCATATGCTTCCATCAGCTATCCTGGATAGCAAATGTAAAGGGATACTACTGGTTGAAAGGCTCCATCCCTGTCATTCTCCATCGTAGTGGAGACAGCATCCAGGAATGGGTTGTCCTTGTCTACTAGCCAATAGGACTGAGACTGTCAAAGCTGCGAGGACACACCTACACCAACGCCCAGCTTTTGTCTCAATCCTAGCTGAAGACAGACATGTGTTTTGCATAGGGCAATCTATTTCTGGATTTCTGACAGTTGTTTGTATTTGACTGTGGCAGCTATATCACCACTGTACTGCTGTGCCACCATTAATTCCAGTGTGAAGAGCTTTTAGCTCGAGCCCGCTGAAGGGCGCCCTGCGGCAAGTCAGGTCACTGGCTGGTGACTCTGCTGGGCAGCCAGTTGAGCAGCGCTGACCCGAGAGCCTGAGGACAAGGCTCCAAAGCATTCTGGCTTGGCGGTAAGCTTAGCGTTCCGCTTCTGGTCGAAGGACAGCCAGGCTGATAGGTAAGCCTGGGCTGTCAGTGACAGCCGCCGCCACGTCAGACCACGCTCAAAGGGTCCCTGCCCGCTACGAGTATACTCAAGGGGAGCCAGCAAGAGCCCTCGGACGTGGGCACAATTCCCAAGCCTCTGCTTGCCTGAGCATGCTCGGAAGAACCCCAGGGCTCCGTTTGCTTGCGGCAGAAAACTGCATCAGCGGGAATTTGCCTGTCACTTTGGCTACCTCAGAGATTGGCATTTTGGGAGGAAAGCATGCGGAGACCTCGGGATCGAGGTCTGCAATCAGAAAAGCAGCTGCAAAGATCTCCAAGAGATCGAAGAAGCTCCCTAAGCCATCCAAAGCGGCACAGAGAGACGCGGCTAGGAGACAGAAAGCGATTGATAAGGAGGTACATAAATTCTGTCAGTAGAAGCCCTCCTGAGGGCTGTGAACAAGCTTCAGGGACACATTCTTCCTGCCATTATGCAGAACGGAAATTTATTCTGCCTCAGGATTCTGGCAGCAGGCCTAACCGCTCTCTGTCACCAGATGGCGCTGCTGAGCAGCCTTTAGCAGGCAATCTTCCCAGCAACAGGGAAACCTTGTATGGCTCCCTCCTAGATCCCTTTTCTGCCTCTACAGCTTGGCAACAGCCTGTCAGATCTAAGGTTTTACCTGCAGAGGCCACATTTACCCCAATTCCATCGGAAATCCAATGTTCAGGCTGATTGGCTTAGCAGGGCCACAATTGACCATGCAGAGTGGCGCCTGCATTCGGATTTGTTTCAGGAGCTGACGGAGCACTTTGGACAGCCAACTGTGGACCTCTTTGCCAGCCTGGACAACACTCACTTGACCAGGTTCTTCACGAGGTTTGCGGTTCTGGGAGCGGAGAGAGTCGATGCACTTCGCAGCCCTTGGCAGAACTGCTCTATGCTTTTCCACCTCTTCCCCTAATCCCGAGGGTGGTAAGGAAGATCCTTGCAGAACGAGCGGAGGTGATCCTTCTGGCTCTGCACTGGCCAAGGAGGTCTTGGTTTGCCGACTTGGTCGCCCTTTCAGTGGCCAGGCTTTGGAGGATACCGCTGGACAGAGTTTCCCTCAGCCAGGGGGCTTTACTTCACTTGGACCCTCAGTGGTTCCAATTGACCTCCTGGCATTTGAGCAGCGGGCTCTGAGCCAGGACAACTATTCCTCCAAGGTCATTGATACCATCCAGACCTCCAGGAGGGCTTCTACTGACAGAATTTATGATGCCACCAGGCGAGCCTTTTGCTCTTGTTGTTTTGAGTCGGACTTGGACCCAACGTTAGTTTGGGATAGTTGCTTTCTTGCAGGCAGGGCTGGACAAGGGGCTGGCACTTAACACGATACGTCAATAGGTGGCAGCTTTGTCATCGGATTTTTCCTACAGGGGTCTGAACTCCCAGCGCCACCCAAACATTTGCAGGTTCATCGGGTGCCACGAACCTTAGGCCTCTGGTGGTTCACCGTTTTCCGACTTGGGACCTCACCAAGGTCCTGCAGGCACTGACTGGGGAACTCTTTGAGCCATTGAGAGAGACCTCCTTACGCTTCCTTTCTTGCAAGGTGGTGTTCCTGGTGGCCATAACTTCGGCCAGGAGGATTTTGGAGTTGGCAGCCCTTTCTGTCCGTCTGGACCTTTGTGTTTTTCATGCCAACAGGGTGGTGTTACGTTTGGACCATTCTTTCATTCCAAAAGTTAATTCGTGGTTTCACAGAGCACAAGAGCTGGTGCTCCCAAATTTTTGTCCCACTCCAGTACATGCGCTGGAGCAGAAATGGCACATGTTAGACATGCGGAGAGCACTCTGGATATATATAAAATAAATTTCTTCCTTCAGGAATATGGATTCTCTCTTTGTCTCATTCCAGCCGGCCTCCTTGGGGGCCAAGGTCACTCCATCGATTGTGGGCGTGTATCGCCAGATTTTATGAGATGCAAGCCGTTCCACTGCCCAAGAGTATTACGGCACACTCCACTCAGAGTGTGGCCACAAGTGGGCGTGGGCAACGCAGGCCTCTCTGGAAGAGGTTTGCCGGGTGGCTACCTGGTCCTCCCCGTCACCATTCATCAGGCACTATAAATTGGATACACATATGCCTTGGCTGAGGCGGCATTTGGGAGACGGGTCCTCCAACGGGTGCATACTGATGAGGGGACCTAGGGCCAGGCTGTGACCACCCGTGAGGACAGAACTGCTTTGGTATGTCCCATTCCTGGATGCTGCCTCCACTACAATGGAGAAAGAACATTGGTCTTACCTGATACAATCCTTCTCGTTGAGTGGAGGCATCATCCAGCCCCACCCTTGTTCTGGGCTGGCCCTTAGTCCTTTGGGGGGGGAGTTTTCTTTTTTCACAGTTCATACGTCGAGGCTGTTTCTATTCCTTTGCCAAAAGCTGGAGACCGTTGGTGTAGGCGTGTCCTCGCAGCTTTGACAGTCTCAGTCCTATTGGCTAGCAGATGAGGACAACCCATTCCTGGATGCTGCCTCGACTCAACGAGAAGGATCATATCAGGTAAGACCAACGTTCCTTTTTGAGACATGGGAAAACCTCTGGACACATCCGTCTTTACTGGTCTTTTTATAGAGACATTTGAACAAAATTTATCTTTCCAATAATTAATAGGTATCCTGGCTGTTCCAACACAGTTTACTTTATCTTCAGTGGTTGCTTAAAGATAAATAGATAGTAGTCCCAGCACAGGTAGCTAGATTCTGCTCAGCAGCACTAAAGATTCATTGGAACCTGATGAATAATCAATTATAGCTATTTTATACAATTATCTGCACTACATATTTTGGTATTATCACCTTGTTGCATTTAGTATCTAATGAATGTAGACCCTCACAACTTAAGGACTTGTTTACATGCAGATGACATATAGGATACCAAATTATGATTTTAATGTAGACTTTATTTGTAATTTTTTTAATTCTAGAATTTTTAACTAGATATTCCTTGAGTATTTTTAATTGTAGTGTAAAAAGCTGTAAAAAGCATTTGAATGGATTGACTTTTTTTTTCTGTGGCTGTCTTCAAGACTGGTGAAGGCTTCATAACACAGGTCCTGTAGTGGTTTCTGGTAGCAGCTCCTAGTTTCTTTGGCCGATATCAAAGTGGCATAGAATTTCTTTCACTGCATCTTTGTGATTCTTGTGTGGTCAATCTCAGGGTCTCTTCTCAGAGTCCAGTACACTATAGAGCAAGTGATAAGGCATACGGCAGTGATCCATTGTGGTGACATGTCCTGCCCATTTCATCTGGGCTTTGATAAGGAGGGACTCAATACTGATGGACTTTCAAGTTGGGCACATGAATGTTGAGTGGAGAGGCACATGAGAATTTTTTTCCTGATGTTTGATGTGCCTTTAGTACAGAGTTCAATACTCACATTCATATAGGAGAGAAGATATAAACCACAGCTCTGTAGATTTAGCTGTGTGGATTTACAGATGTTGTGTTGATTGAGCACTCTAATATTCAGCTATCCCAGTATCAGGCTGGCCTTGCTGATCATGGAATCAATTTCTTTGCCAAAGAAATTGCTCAAGCTAATGCTGTCCAAAGCATTAAAAGCTGTTTACATTTATCAACTGGGTCTCATCAACAGTGATTTTTCATTCTACCCACTTGGCATTTGGCACAATTTTAGACCCATATTTATTAGTCAAATAGTCATTTTAGATGACAGGGTGATAATTCAGACATAAATAAAATAGATAAAATAAAACAAAAAATCACTAAAATAAATGAAATTAAAGTATAACTTATGTATAACTTATGTTTCCTATATTCAGCAGTAGGGCTGTGGACATGTCAGACTAGTAGTCAAATTTTTGGAGAAGCATTGCTCTGTTATCATAAAGCAGCTTATTTCTAAGATTTAAGTTTCAAAAGAATTTTTAATTATTTGTTAGCTCAAAAATATTGTTTTGATGATTAGTATATGGATTATTGAAATAATGCAGACAAAGGGTACTATATCTATACCAGGTAGTACCATTACATCCAGGAAGGGACTTCTTCAAAAATCTCAACAAAATTACAATGACCTATATATGGCAGGGAAAGAAGGCCAGAATTAAGATTAAAGCGCTACAAGACACACGAGACAGAGGAGGCCTTGCAGTACCAGACTGGGAGCTATATTATAAAGCAGCCGGATTGACCTGGATCAAAGAATGGATGAGATTAGATGACAAAAGAATGTTATATCTAGAAGGCTTTGATCTCATACGAGGATGGCACGCGTTCCTATGGGATGGACCAGACAAACAACACATGTACTTCCAAAGACACATAATTCGGGCCTCACTCTTCAAGATTTGGCAGGGAATTAAGAAAACTTATTATACTAAAATACCAAAATGGTGGTCCCCGATGGAGGCATTGATATTTCCAAATACCCTTGAAATCGGAAAGATGATGAGATACCAAGATTTACTGAATCATGAAGGAGAACTCACTCCAAGACATCAGCTCCAAAATGGCGATATAAATATTGATTGGTGGCACTACACTCAAATACACTCAAGATACAATACGGATAAAATCAAATATGGAATTGCAAAAGATCTGAACGAACTGGACAGAATTTTATTAGGAGCAGACCAGAAAATGATTACTAAAACATATAACTACCTTTTGAGAGACAAATTAATAGAAGAAACAGTTAAACATAATATGACAATGTGGGCCAGGGACATAGGACATAATATTCAATTGGCAGACTGGGAGAAATTATGGAAGCAGAACATAAAAATGACAAGAGCCACATCTTACAAGGAGAACCTCATTAAGATGTTTTATAGATGGCACTTACCACCAGCCCGACTTGCCAAAATACACCCAAACACTTCGGCGTTGTGTTGGAAATGTAAATCAAAAAAGGGGACATATTATCACACTTGGTGGAAATGTAGGAAAGCCCAACACTATTGGCAAGATATAAAAAATATTATCGAAGAAATAACGAACATTCAAATAGAAAACAGTCCAGAATTTTTTCTATTTGGCATGATAACGGCACAACATCTTAAGGAAACGAAATATCTCATCATACATATCTTGACAGCAGCAAGACTACTGTTCGCGCAAAACTGGAAATCAGACCAACTCCCATCCAAAGACAAAATCGTTGCAAAGATAACAGAGTGTGCTGAAATGGACAGATTGACGCTGGAACTCCAGGAAAAGGAAGAAAGCGAATACTATCTTGTATGGCACCAATGGTATCAATGGCTGGAAAGGAAAATCAGCAAAAATGTAGAGGACAGAAATTAGGGTAAAGACTTTCACAAGGAGATGAACCCATAAGAAATGTAAATTGGTAGTGAAAAGTTATAACATTGGAATTAGACATTTAATAATTACTCTTTATTAAACTATATAAGCTCAATGACATATATTCTGTTGATGACAAAAGCGTAAATGTAAAATGTTAGGTGGGTTCGTAGGTGGTGGGTTTTTTGTTTGTCTTTGTATTGTATTGTCTTTATATCTGTGTTTATATTTTAATAATAAAAAATTTTTTTTTAAAAAAAAAGAAATAATGCAGACAAATGTTAACTTTAGAATAAGAGTTTGTTGTGTTCTTATATCTATATCTGTACCAAAGAATATTTTTTTCCTATTTTCCTTACTTTTTTCTTTTCTGCACTTCTTTCTACATTTTTCTTTTTCCTATTTCTGCTTATCTTTTATCTTTTTTTAAAAATAGTTATTAAAAAATTAACGTAAAGCATCCAGTTCTATTTTAGACACTGTTGTTTCATAAACCATTCTTTCAATTTTTAGTTTGACTGATGATTTGCAATGCCTCATTTAAAGCCTTTCAGTTCACAAAAACTTTGGTAAATTCACTTTTTAAATCATAATACTTTTCTACTTATTTGAATTATGTATTTAGAACCACTTTTAACTAAAAGGAATAGTTCTGTTTATTCTTGACATTTTTTTTCCTGGGCAAATGAGACTACTCCAAAGAAAGTACTGGGTTTCACTTATCCTGTATGTATATTTTTAAGGAAACCTTACGACATCCATTTAAGTTCTTAAGAATTTTTTGGAAACTAAGTCGGTACTGAAATCTGGCACTTAGTTTTGCAGTGGGGCTGTGAAATAGAATCATTTGGTAAAAGACCCTTTCAGTATCTCGTTAAACCAAATGCATCTTTTCAGATGATTTTGCTGTAGTTGCAGAAGGGAACAATATGTTTGTGAGAAAAAAAATGTTTAGTTTAAGGAGTTATAGAAAGGTGTTACATTTATGCTTCTATGCACTCCAAAGTATCTTTTGATCCTTTGAATCTAAAACGCTCTGCAGTCCTAGCAGTCCTAGCTTGCTGCACATTTATTTGTAGTTTTGAGATTTTTTTAATTAAAATATACATATAAAAACTTCAGATGGGAATTAAATGCAAGGTACCTATAGGATATTGGCAACCTTGAAAATCATCTTATGGATGGCAGTTTTAATAAGAATATAAATATGTGCCTATTACTGTTTATATAGTTCTTAACACTGAGAAAACCTAGAGTAGGAAAGTGAGATCATTGAATGTAATTTGTACGTTTATTGGAGAATCAATTTCATGGATTACTGAAATGTGTTTTGTGATAAATGTTCCTAGTAAAAGAACTATATAGTATATTGATTATTTTATTGATCAATAATTGGAAAACAGAAAATATCTCTAAGAGTTTTGGAGTACAAATACAAAAAGGAGACTGATCTTTTAACTAGTTTATAACTAGCTTATAAACTAGAGATAATATTGTACACAGGTCTGTGAACAGTTGGTTGCACCCTTGAAATGGAAAATATGTAGAAAACAAAGAAGTTGCAGAACTTTTCCTGTAAACAAAATTTATTAAAACTTTAATTTTTTAAAAGTTGAAAAGATGAGCAAGATATACAGATATAGGAACGGTCTGAAGAAAACTTAGAAGGTTTATTGTCTCTTGGTAACAAACTTCATTAAATTAAAATAAATAATAGGACATTCTATCATAAGCCAAACTATAATATCTACCATGGTTATTTATGTAGAAAATACTAGCCTTTATTGAAATAGAATATAAAGGAAGTGCATACTTACCTTTGTCATATATACTGTATGTTCTTTCCAATACATGCACAGCTTGCTTAAAACAGGGGTGTCAAACTGGCGACTTGCAGAGTGGATGTGTCATAAGCAGGCCATGCTCATCCCAGCTCCGTGAATGGGAAAAATGTGAAACATCATGTGATGGCAACGTGGCATCAAACGTGGCAAGTTTGACACTCATGACTTCAAATGTAGATGCTTGCTTTAACCATTTAAGAACAAAAGTAGAATGCACTCTTGAATGACTACTACAAATTTACAAATATATATTTATGAAAGGAAAAATGTTTTGATGTATGAAATGACAATTTCCATTGATATAATGTTAAAACAGTTAAGACAACTTTTAGACAGTATTTAACATATTCATATTTACAGTGCTATCTCTATTAATATCCTGTGATAATTCAGAAACGTTTTGTAGTACTGTGCCCAGTATTTGAATGGTGCTTCATTCACAAAGTAGGCTGGTGCTAACAT
Organism: Pantherophis guttatus; assembly: GCF_059756535.1. Lineage (NCBI taxonomy): Eukaryota > Metazoa > Chordata > Lepidosauria > Squamata > Colubridae > Pantherophis > Pantherophis guttatus. The sequence continues at coordinate 62,326,735 of NC_142068.1, forward strand.
AATAACCAAATGTTAAAGACACTGCATCCTTTGGACAGATTGCATGGCTTTCAGTGCTTCTGTGTGTGGCATGCGCACACAGATTCCCATGGAAGTGTTGTCTGTACATGGCCACACGCATGCAAATGATCATGCTCAGCCTTGAAGCAGGCCCATGAGCCTTCCAGAAAACCTGGTTGTATTAACATTCCAAGAAAAGATGCTTTGTTTATGCTAACGTGCCTTTTGAAGCATGTCTTTAAAATGCTTCCACAAACCTAAAGTTTAGTATGTCACAAAAGCACTGGAGATTTACTTCAACAAGTACTTGACCTTTCCAGATAGCGTTCCTTCCATTTTTAACATTACCCTTTTGTTGGACTGATAACCCAACGAAGTGAAGAGCAGCATACTTTCCTACAGTGGTGTTTTTGTTTTATAAATGAATACAGCTGTGTTATTTCATGTGGAGGAAGCATTCATGTTGAGTTCACAGAAGTTTCTCAGAAGGCAGCGGGGTGGAGGATAAAAAGATGCTTACATTAACTGTTGACATGAAAACAGGCTTATTTATCTGTTCAAGTTGCTGGTTTTTTTCAAAAGCCGTAGTTGAATAAGAGATGTACGTGTAATGTTTTCAATTTAGAAAGTTGTTAGGCCATATATGATCAAGACTTTTTTTTAAAAAAATAGATTTTGCAAGTGCTGTGGAAATGTGGAGCCATACCTAACTATCTGTTATTTAAAATTATACTATATGAAAATAATCCTTTTTTTTTTTTACCTTATTTGCTTTTGATTTACTATCTCCTGTAATATAATAGGCTTTCTTGCCTTTGATACTGAGACTGGATTTTGTATCTTTCTTTTGCATGCAAAAAAACTTATATTGGGAAATAAATACACATAGAGTAGTTCAGCTCACAGATTTCGCTAAACTATCCTTCAGCTATGCTTTCTTGAATAAGATAAAGTTGCAAATAATACCAAATTCATCCTGGTCATAGTGAATTGGCTTCATGTTTATTCCCTAAAAACCAACATATTATTGATTTTTATGGAGGGAGAAATCCAAGATTAGATGTGTATACACACACACACACACACAGACACACACACACACACACACACAGAGGTACCTTATTTCAGCCAGTGGTGAGTTCCAAATTTTTTTACTGTTCTGTGGGTGTGACTTGGTAGGCATGGCATGGCCTGGTAGGCGTGGCTTGGTGGACGTGGCAGGGGAAAGATACTGTAAAATCTCCATTCCCACCCCAATCCCGGGGAAGGTTACTGCAAAATCCCCATTTCCTCCCAATCAGATGGAATTTGGGAGGCAGAGAATACATGGGGGTAGGACCAGTCAGAATTTTTACTACCAGTTCTCCGAACTACTCAAAATTTCTGCTACTGGTTCTCCAGGGTTTCCTGCTGAAACTCACCTCTGATTTCAGCCCAAGAATCCTGAATATCCCAAAGCTTCATCTTTCCATATTCATGCTCAGCCATAGCAACAGATGCTTAATTCACCAACTAACCAAGCAACAGGTACCCAAATTAATTCTGACAAAACAGATATAATGGTACAACTACAGTGCTGACTGTCTCACAGGCAATATTACATTTCAAGCATCACTTTTCTCCAGGAGATAGAAAAATACTTACATCCTACCGTATTAAAAGTCAAGTCTCAACCATTTTTAAAATTTAAATTAAATATACTCAGCAAAGAAGCATATTTCTTCTTTTACTTCTTATGCTCATCAAAGAAATACTTTTGAATGCATCTTTGAAAGTATTAAAGTATTGATTTCAAATATTTTGTTCAATACATGAACTTAGTCTATGGTAATCATGTTATTACTGTACATATATTGCGATACTACTTTTTATTTTGAATCTCTGCTATTGCTTAATGCGCTACATTTAATTATTTTACTAGGCATTATAAATGGTTTCTTATAGGCTTGAGCTTCTATTTTTATTCTTGATTGACTGATTATGGGTCAACAAGCCAGTGTCAACTCTTAGCAATCACTTATATTTTTCATGATGATTGATTACATACGCTCAAGTCATTATCGACTCTAAGCAACTACATAGATTTTCTCCATTATGGCCTTTATTATGGTCTGTCCCTAGCTTGATACTTCAGATCTTCTAAGCATGCACTCATCACCACTGCAACTGAGTCCATCCTCCTTGCTGATGATAATCTTCTCTTGTCTTCCACTTTCCCCAGTATTAAGTGCCTTTTCCAGAGAGCTAGGTCTTTGTATAATGTGTCCAAAATAGGTCATTATGCCTTAAAGGAGAACTCTGAATTGATTTGTTCAATGATCTATTTGGTTTTTTGGCTGCCCATGGTATTCCTAGTAGTTATCTCCAGCACAATATTTCAAAAGCATCAATACTCTTTCTAGCTTACTTCTTCAGAATCCAAATTTGAGTTCCTAAGAGTGTCACAGGGAATACCATTGCTTGCACCTTCTGAACTTAGTCTTAAATTAACTTCTCTTCAAATGCAATGTTAATACTTGGAAATAAGAAGGTTGTCAAGGTAGGATGTGTATTGAAATAAATCTGAACAATTCATTAAAAATAAGTCTTTATATTAAATGTAGTAAAGTAATAGCTTTGTCTTGATTCATTAGCTAAGAAAGGGTGTAATTCCTCTAGCCTATTTATCTGTAGTGGGAACCACACTGTATTTGTGCTTTTGAATACTTTGCCATCTGCATAGAATTCAATGTGTATCATCACTTCAGACAAGATGCCAGCAAAATGACAACATCTACTGTACTTTGGTCACAAACTATGCCAGATGTGTTTATACTTGTAGTTTCAATTGTTGCTGCTCGTTTTTCTTTTTTATATATATATATCAGTCAAATTTAAGCAGCAATCGAAACCATGTGTACTTGGAAGTAGGCTGCACTGAAATTCAAAATGAGTAAGATTTGGTTACTAACAAATTGAAAATAATCCTTAGCTTCAAATAGTGCTGATATGGTGTATCTATGATTTGCAAAATAAAGATATTTTTATTTAGACATTTTAAACAGCTTTTGTGACTAAAGAAATAATTTGTTGAAGAACGCTGAAAATAAATATAACAAACAATAAAAATACATTTTGTAATTTTTTTAAAAGAATGTTCCTCTCCAGTTTCGTCTCTTTTATGTCATAACTTATGTGATGAATTCATTTAAAACACTAATGTAAATTAAGAAGTAGTTCATGGTATGAGATTATAGATATGTTCATTAAAAAGAATAATAATCAGTGATCAATATCTCAGACACTTTTGTATATACTTCAAGTAAGGTTTTTTTCCTAATTCAACAAAAAATGTTAGGACTATTGAGAGCTATCAAGAAATTGAACATGATGGATATGATGACAAATTAAGTTGAAGCAATAGAAATAAAATTCATAGAATAGTAAATAACATGAATAACTGACCTTGAAATACAAAAGGGGGGTTCATATTGATTAAATAATGCTTAGTGGAATAATATAGAAAGATATGAAAACATCAGAAGGTAAATTAATTGCAACATAACTTGCAGATAGCAGTTAAGTTAAGAATATTATAGACGACAGCTTTAATTTTTAAAGCTAGGAAGGAAAATGAAATGTTATAGTTTTTGTTGTTGAAAACATCTGATTTTTTTTGTACAGCAAGTAGAGAGACTTAATTCAGGGATTCTCAAATTTTAGAATATCACAACATTCTAAAAAAGTTAAAGTGGATTTGAACCCTTCCCGTATGAATAAAATTTAATGTCATTGAAATTAGATTTGGGTAAGAAATATATATATATATAAAATTTTGATTTATATGCCGCCCTTCTCTGGAGACTCAGAGTGGCTTATAAGGCGTTAAGCAATAGCCTTCATACTTTTGTATATTTTATACAAAGTCAGCTTATTGCCCCTACAAACCGGGTCCTCATTTTACCTACCTTTGAAAGGATGGAAGGCTGAGTCAACCTTGAGCCTGGTGAGAATTGAACTCGCAGTAATTGCAGGCAGCTGGAAGCTAAATACTACCTTTAACAGCATTAGTCTGCTGCGCCACTCAGGCTCCTAAAATATGCCACTTAAATGTAAATTTAAATATTAAATAAGACAATACACTTTATAACATTATAAAAAATTCTTCACTAGAAATAAGCAGACAGATAAAATAAAACCATATTGTTAATTGGAAAGTATAACCTTATTTGCTTTTGCATAATTCCTGAAATCTGGATTTCATTATGAAGGCAGACATTTTCATTCACAAAGTTAAAGGATCTTTTCCTATCTTAAAATCAACTTATCTTAAACCACACTTAAGCTTGCAAAACACTAACAAGCTGTATGTTACCTTTGCCATTCCCTGCCAGTAGAGCTGAATTGACATAAAAGCCACAGTCTATTGCTTCTTTCCTTTCTAGACTGATGCTTGTAAATCCTTTTGCTCTTCCAATTATCTACCAGCTGCATCCTCATAGTCTTTTCCCCTTCTCTGCAGAGAGAGTGCCAGATAGGATAGTCATAGTTTTGCATAGAAATTGTATGGCCTCCAGCCATGATTAATCTCCCTTTCACAAGGAAATACAATGCACATAAAATAACAACAAAACCTCACACTGTTCAGGCTTCATATAGGGCACTGGAGCCAATATGTTGCTTTATATTTAGCATACCTTTGCATAAAACTAGCAAGCCTACTAGAAGAGGACTTTCAAGAGGCATTTTCTGATGACCCTCATTCCCTTGTCTCACAGCTCTCTAGAAGGTGAAACATACACTTCAAGGACTGTTGCCCATAACTTGTTAATACAATGTATGTTTTAAATTCAAAATTCCCAGAACTTGTCTTTGGCTTGTATATCTCTGGAATTTTGACATGTAAGTATAGAAGCTTTAATTGTTTCATGGAACTTTTTAGTCCTATTAGTGTAAGCTGCCAATCAGAAGAGGAAAATTATCTGCAACGAAGGATATGCTGCCAGAAGATATAGCTTTGGTATTTAATATAATCTTTAGCCCATCTCACTGGAGACATGGGCATAAACAATAATCCTGTTTTATATTCTGTTTACCAGATAATGAAGACAAAATAATAGTTCTGCTCAAGACAACTATGATTTTGCAGGATCCAATCTGGGTCAGTCACCGGGACCAGAGCTTTTCTCGTCCGAACTTTCGGACTTGTGCTGGAGTCCATCTTCAGGGCTATAAGTTTTGATATGACTTTGTTCTTATACTCTTTCAAATTAATGAATATTTGGCACTGAAGCAGACTAGTTGTTTAAAACAATTTCTAGAACTGTTGATTCCTAGTTCAAATCATGCACATGTAGATTTCATCTCTAAAAAGTCCAACTGTGCCTAGTTTAATTTGCTTCATGACACTATCTAGATACTGTAAAGGAAATGTAGAATTTCATATTTCAGAACCATAGCAAGACATCCTAGAAACCTCATAGAAATCTCATTGCCTTTTGTATAGCTCATGGTCTTTAATTTCTTTTTTCCCCATGCCTTTAAGTCAGTGTGGAATCTTGGCAACTGTCTGGACAAATCCCTGCAGTTTTCTTGATTCATTTCAGCATTTCAGCTTGCCATTGCTTTCTTCATACAATCACTCTTGCGTACTTGCAAAAATTGCAGGAGTGTGGCAGAGGGAAAAAGGAGAAAATACTATTAAAAATGTACCATATTTCTTATAATATTTAAAAGAATGTATGGTCTTTTTTATACAATGTGAGTTTGGAATAAAATACAGTGGGGTTTTTTTGGTTAAAGCTATGTAACATTTTGGGTTCATTTCTGAAAATGCTTTTTTTAGCTTTTTAATTTTCTATGTGCAGAGGGAAACATTTTTATTTATCTTGGTCAGATTACTTTTTTATATCTAAAGAATAAAAGGAGCTGGTGTAATGTTGTAAAATTACTGCAAAATGAATTGGTACAATTATTTTTTGCCTGTTTAAAATTCCCTTTAAATGTGTTGCATTTTGCTTGGCCTTGATAACCTTCACCATGAACAGTTCCCCAATTATGCAATTAATTAAAATTAATTTATTTCAGAATTGAAATGCATATGTGGAAAGATCTATAAAAGAAATGCTTTTACCAATGCATTTGCATTATAGCTTTGATGTATCATCAAAATAAATAATTTGGTTTCTTAAAAAAATCCGAGTTTACCTGCTATATTTAGCAATTGGATATTAACAGTTTCCCAATTTTTTGTTTCTGAAATCGTGTTTGTAGGTATTTTGTTAATGTGTTTATTTGGCAGGGAAAATGGAGTGGGGGGGAGTTAGTGATGCTTAGGTAATTCAGAGTTGTCAACCTGTACTTTATATTTGGAACAGATAATCATGGGTGTTCCATTTCCCCTTCCCCATTATTTGCATAATACATTGTCATTGGTAGGTTCTTTGCTTGTCTAGAAAAATGTGAAAATCTTATAAACTGTGTTTTAAGAATAAAACGAGAGACACATGAATTTTTTGCTATGGATTTTTGTTATTGCTTCCTGGTAGTTTTGGCAAGCAACTGATCTGCGATGATTCATTTTTATTTATAAAATATGACTTACACCTTTGTTATTTTATGACTTGCCGTATGTCTCTGAGTAACTATTTTGTGACTAAGCCATTCATTTTCTCCATGATTATCATCTTGGGAAGTTTTAGGGACCCTTTAAAAATATTATGTTTGGTTCACAGCACATAACTTTATGTAATATTAAATTTTATATCTCTTGAAATTAACTCTTACATAGATTAATATTTCTTAGTGAGAGAAGACCAGAGATTAGAGAGACCCATGACACAAATAAAGACCAAGTGACTCTTATGTTGAATAAAACAGTGGCTAAAATCAAAAAAGCCAGGAGAAACATCCTCAAAAATTTAAAAGCTGGAGCAAAAAATGTAAATGATGTTGCCTAAAACCTACATAAAGGCTTTGACTTACCATATTTTTCGGAGTATAAGATGCACCTTTTTCCCCCCTAAAAGGGGGTGAAAATTTAGGTGCATCTTATACAATGAATGTAGCCCCGCCCACCCACTGGCCCCCAACCTTTGGCTTCTGCCTCGCAGCAGTTACCTCCTTGCAAGCAAACAGCAAGAAAAAACAGCTCCTTTCAGCTTCAGCACAGCCTAATTAGCACAAGTTGATTGAATCGGCCTCCCGACTCTCAGCTGATTTGCTCTCAGCTGTTTTGCGCAGGCTCTGCTGGTTGCTGCAAAGAGGTAAATTGCTGGAGCAGATTTTTTTTTCCTTGTGCTAATCAAGCTATGCTGAAAACGAAAATGAAAGCAAAGCAGGCTGTTTGCTGTTTGTTGCAACAAGGCAGAATTGCTCAGAGGCAAAGGGAGATTTATTTTTCTTCTTTTCCTCACCAAAAAAGGTAGGTGCGTCTTATACACCAAAAAATACGGTATGTGTAACACAATGGATATATCTTCTATAGCTTTATTCTTGTCTGCAATTTTCAAAAAAATACAACCATGATGTTTCTGTGAACCTTTTTCTGAATAAGCCAGTGAATAAAAATTATATATATGAATATAATTATAATTATATATTTATTACTTATTAAATTTCTATGCCACCCATCTCTCCCCTTCCAAGGTGACTCTGGGAGGCTGAAAAGTTATAAAACAAGTAAAAGTGATTAATACATTAACATATTAAAATTACACAAATTAAAATGTTAAAAACTCTATTAAAGTTATAAATTTAGTATAATTATTATAATTAATGTTACAAGAATATGGGATCAGTTTGCAGGGCTGACATTCCTGTAATGTCAAGTCGGAAGTGATTTATATGTTCACTAGTGCCATCAGTACAGTGGGGCAGGCTAGAGACTAGTAATAAACATGGCCAAGAAGATAGCTCCAGTGTTTATTTGTCTGTTTCTGGTAATTATAAGCACAATCTTATGACCTCTTGCTGGCTGTTTTCAGAAACTCTAGAAATACAGTTTTCCACTGTTCCTTCCTGATCCTGAAATAATTCCTTTGAGACTTAGGTAGCTAAGCCACACTATTATATTGGAGGGGGAGGGGAAGAATTTAAGGTGGAAGAGATTTTAAAGTTTCAACTCAGGAGGGTCAGGAATTATGTTGCCAGATATCTGAAAATGCAAAGGACGACATGGATAATTGGAGGGGAGGGGGGAAAGGACTTGGCACCTTTAACAAAAATTATAGTGAAAAACTGCTCCCCCGTGTACTTAAATCTACATTCAGATGAATTATTTTTCCCCTAGCATCAGAAAGGCTGTTTTTTTCAATAGTGCTTGAGCTGGTTAAGAGGCAAAAATCTTAAATGTATAACTGATTGAGGTCTTGTCAGTTTCAGGCAGAGCTAAGCCAGTGGGAGGGTACTAAATTAACAAATTATGGTCACAGAGTTGAGCTTCTTAATTTGCATTTAGAATTTATTAGGGGAATGCTCAGCACCAGGAGAAAAAAACTGCTCAAGAAGAGATAGTTTGTAGATACTAAAAAAGTCAGATGATACTTGATTTTAAGCTATCATTACCACATGGAGAACATGTTCATCTTTTTCCAGACTTCTGTAATCCTAATCAGGAGAGCCAGCATGGTATAGTGGATAGAATGCTGTGGGGGGAATGAGAAGAACCAAGTTCTAGTCTTCCCACAAAGCCAGCTGAGTAACTATGGGTCAGTCATTCCCTCTCAGTCATGCTCATTACCGGGTTTTGCAACAAGCTTCCTGATCAACAAAACTCACTGTATCATGTACTGATTGCTTTGCTGTAGATCTGGGCGGGTACAGAGCAAAAACAAGAGGACCTTGCAAACATGCAAGAAAAATGATGAGCAAAAACAAAATTGTGTCAGATTGGATTATTTTATTCTTTAAAAGGCTACTCAAGTGTTCCCTGCTAGTAGGACCAATGTCATATATATGCCACATTTCCTTCAACAGTTCTATTTGCAGTAACCTCACAAGCCCAAGCTATTGAATGAGGTCAGACTTCAATGCCTGCAAGTACTTTGGACTCTGTAAAGAATGAGGATGCTTGAGGGAATTTTTTTTTTTTATGAAGGAATGATTGAAGTCACCCCACTTGAAGACTAGAGGGATAATTCTGGAATGGGGGATTGGGTTTATTTGTAAATAGCTGGCTTTAAGTATAATTATGAAATTTCAGTATTTATTTGTAGTGAACTTAAATTCATATGTTTATATAAGATCTAGGGAACATGTATCCATAGAACACTGTAACCACATTTTACCAGGTTAAGTTCTTACCTATATAGCTACTTATATGCCATCATGACTCAATGCACGTTAGTGTTCCAGGAAACATCTGCTTGGAATCAGGAAGTTTAGTAATTACTTCCTTTCTTTCTTTCTGACCTCTGTATGTGTATGTTTGAGAAAGGGACACAGGGTAGAAAAGATATGGAACGTTGTATAGAATGTGTAATTCTCCAAGATAAAGTATTAAACAGCTGAGTTTATTTTTGATGATCTTGTAAGTCAAGAGAACTCTGTAATTTTATACATGCAAAATTTAATTTTTAGTATCACTCTATATAAACCAAATAATGTAAGATTGTAGAACATAATTTTTACTATGTTGTTCCAAGGCAATATTAACAAAAATCTTTCTGTAAAACTAAATGTTTCCTTGCATATTTTCTCAATTTTAGAAATAAAGGCTAGTTTTGATATCAATACATCAGGGATAACTTTTCTTCCTTATTCCACTTAAGCCTAATTGCTAACCTGTCAGTTCTTATCTGATGATATATCAAATCCCTGTATCCCCATAATACTTTAAATTGCAGAATTAGAGATCAAAAGACAACATTATTGTTGATTTCTTTTGTACTTCAAAGAATAAAAAAAAAGAATACAACTGGCTTCATACCTAGTGCAGGAATAGAACTCAGTCTCCTGGTTTCTATACCAGGACCACACCAAAGTGGCTCTCATCTACCACCAGTGGCACTGATAAATAATGGACTGGAAATTCGGTTTATATTGCTGCATGCTATAAAAGGACCATTAGCAGGCATCTAGGATTTCTAGTCTACTTTTATTTATTTATTTTTGTCAAGCATGTATGAGAAAATAAGTATAAGTATAAATGTAACATATAAACATATAAGTATAAACAGGTATAAGTATAAACATAAGAAATTAGTACGAATAAATGGGAACAGTAGGCCAGGGATGGTAGGCATGCTGGTGCGCTTATGCATACCCCCTTACAGACCTCTTAGGAATGGGGTGAGGTCCATGGTAGACAGTTTAAGGTTAAAGTTATGGGGGTTTGAGGATATAACAAAAGAGTCAGGTAATGCATTCCAGGCGTTGAGAACTCTGTTGCTGAAGTCGTATTTTCTGAAATCGAGTTTGGAGTGGTTTATTATGAGTTTGTATAACTGGTAGGACGTTGTAGCAGACAATTTTGTGTACTAAGATTAGGTCAGACCGTAGACGGCGGTGTTCTAGATTGTCCAGGCCCAAAATTTCAAGCCTGGTGGCATAAGGTATTCTATTGAGAGAAGAGGAATGGAGTACTCTTCTCGTGAAATGCCTCTGGACTCGTTCAATTGTATTAATGTCTGATATACCTGGGAATTTCAGGCTTTCTAAACAGTATGTAAAAAAAAAACTTAAAATATTAATAGAAATAGTGGAATGAAAAATGGACTATTGCAATTTATTTTCACTTGAGATATTAAGCAATATTTTTTATAGAAATGTTCTTTATATATTGCATAACAATCAACTGTAATTACACGGTTGTATACCTAAATGATTTGGGCCTGTAGAAATTGCCTTCATAATTGTATATGTGGGACATTTGCTTCTCTCAAATTGAAGGTTAGTCACTCAGAGGTTTAGCAAAGGGATGAGAGCACGTTGGGACTTCAGAGAATACTATAGGTAATGAGGGCAGCTGTGTTAGAGGAAGGGAAGAGCTAATCAATTTCATTCAATTCACCAGTTACTGGAACTATTTTCAGCTTGTTAAACTTCATAATACAGAATGATTGCTAAATGAGCTTTAGCTCTGTGTCTTTTGGTGTGCTGCAAATGCAGCTGAAATTACTGAATCAGGTGTCCTGCAGAGTAACAACCTCCAAAATAAATAAATTCTGTAAGATTCATAATAAAGTAGATACATTGCTACAGATTATATTAGTGTTCGGATTTGTATCATCCTAGTTCCACAGACCTCTGTGACTTAATTTCTTGGCCTATTTTCTGTAGAAAGAGGAAAAAGGAGGATTAGATAATTTTAAAAACTTGTGGGTTTTGTACAGATTTTGTTGGAGTTATAAGGGAAGGAAGGAAGGATAATGTAATTAGAGATTACATTAGATTGAAAAAAAATTCTTTGCTACTCTTTCGCACATAAAACCAGATCTGGATATACGAAGGAAAATGGTGTGCATAAAATCCTTCTGTCAAACAATGTTTTGAAAGTTTTTCTACTAGTGTAGGTAGATAAAAATCTAGAGTATTATGTCCATGAAAAATAAATGGACAAATAAATCCTGAAGGCTGCATTTTGGAGAAGCACACAAACATTCCTAAAACAACAACAACAACAACAACAACCAAAAACCTGAATCAGATATAACATCTGTATAGTCAATCATTTTGTCTCGTGGAGATTATTTAGATACTATTGGTAAACTCACAGTAAGGTATGTGAAAATGGAATCTTCCTTGTATCTTTGATCAAATAACATTGAGAATCACATGCCTTCAGATTCTGGAACCAACTTAAACTCTGTGACTTTGATAGCTTCATCTATCAATTTTAAATCCTTGTGGTTTGTGCCATTGCTTCAGCTAACACTGCATTCCTACTGCCAGGAGTTCGATCCTGACCGACTCAATATTGATTCAGCCTTCCATCCTTCTGAGGTTGGTAAAATGAGGATTCAGATTGTTGAGGGCAATATGCTGATTCTGTAAACATAGCTTTACAACTCTCTGTAAAGAGGACTATAAAGCACTATGAAGCGGTACATTAGCCTATTGCTAACTTTTCACAAGGCATTAAGAAATGAAGGGAAATTAAGGGCCGTAGCTTTTGAAAACTACAAGGGATATTTTTTAGAATTTTATATTCTAAAGGGTATTTAGAGTTGTATCTGTGAATAGCTTAGTTCACATGTACTGGTACTACCATTTGTTTAGTGACCATTCAAAGTTACAACTGCACAGAAAAAAGTGACTTTTGACCATTTATCACAATTACGACCATTGCAGCATCTTCATGATCATGTTATCAAAATTTGGAAGCTTGGCATCTGGCATGTATTCATGATGGTTGCTATGTCCCTGAGTCATGTGATCATCTTTTGCGACCTTCTGACAAGCAGTGTCAGTGAGAAACCAGATTCACTTAACAACCATGTCACCAACTAAATAAGTGAAGCGATTCATTTAACAATTGTAACAAAGGTTGTAAAATGTGGCAAATTTCACTTAACTGTCTTGCTTAGCAACAGAAATTTTGGGCTCAACTGCGGTCATAAATTGAGGACTACCTGTATATTGTTCATATCGTCATGGTAGGCTAGGGATCTTGGAAGAAGGGGAGTAAATTTATATTTTTAGACCAAGTTTATAGTTGTTTATTATTGATACAATTCATCTACCCAATCTATTCATCATAGTTTGTTGTTGTGGGGAAAATAGGTGTTGGATATGTTTTCTGCTTTGAGTTATTTGTAAATACTGGTACTCTGTGGCTGCTTTTAGGAATATTATAGTCTATTCTTTAAAAGAAGGTATAAGCTTACTTATGTAAAATAATTCCACATTTCCAATATCTGTCATGGATCAGACATCATAGTTATTCCTGCTTTAGAACATTAGGAACTAGTGGGTTCCATAGGACAGAAAAAAATGTTGATTTTCCTCTTCCTTTGTATATTAGATTTTTTTTTTTTTTGCATACCACATTACTTTTCATACTCTTATCATGAAGCACTTATTTTGAGAAGTATAACTCCAAATATTTCTTAGTGCATGCAATTAGGTGTGGTATCCTTTGGATTCAGGTAGGATAAATTATTCTTGGCCTAGGTTTGTTATGTGTTCATTAGAAGTCAGATTTGTCTTGCTTGGGTAAGCAACAGACCGCAGCAGAAGACTTCAGTGGCTGGGCACAAAAACTCTGTTAAGCAGATTTATTGTAAAAAAATAAATAAATAAAAGAAAAACCTAAAGAGGTCATTAAGAAAAAAAAAGAATTCCAACAACCACTCTGCATCAGAATGGAAGTCTATTTATAGTGAAATAAGTTCAAATCTTTTTCCTACCTACACAGTCTAACAGAATAATAGCTACTTTCTTGTAAGTGGAAGAGAGAGTTTCTATCTGTACCTTGTTTTGCTAAAAAGTCCATCTGATATCAAGACTGTTTCCTGGTGTCTATGTATGAACATCATCCACATCAATATACCTAACTCAATCTTCAGATGTTCATCTGACCTGCCCTATGTTGTGGTAACCAAGAGGAGGTGAAAAATGCTGGAAAGATTAGTCAACATGCTGGTAAACAATCTGAGTAGAAAAGGATGGGAGATATGCACCAGTCTTGCCCTATTTGTTCTGTAAGATTGCGCACCAAAATGTGTTTCAACTGAAACGCAAAACAACAAAAATGCTTCAGATCTCAGTGTAGCTGAACTGAGAACTTCTCGGTTTATCTATTAGTAAACAAAACACATCTACTATTTTAAGTTCAGCCCCAGTGGTCTGCAATTTTGTGAGATTAGGAAAGGGGCTGATATATGCAATCTCAATTTCCTCCTTTCATCATGTGATCACCCCTACCTAAACAACTCTTTTGTCAATTTATGTTTGCAGTTCATTCAGCCAAATATATATCTCCTTGTTAATTAGTACCTTTAAGTGTTTCAAATTTCATGGTGAGGTGTTCTTATTTCTTTCTGGGTTGCACAAATAAAAAAGCATATTAACTGTTTCTTCTAATTAAGTTGAAGATAAACACTTGCATGTATAATTAATGGTATGCATAATGAGTTTAAAACAATTTTGTATTTTAAATGGGAGAAAGCAATAACATTTTAAACTATTCTCTCTTTCTTTTTGCAGCCTATAGCATTGTCTTCCATTAGGTGAGTACATTGTTCAATTTAACAATTACAAATTAATCACCTGTACTTTCAAATGTGTTTTTCATTTTTAAAGACATCTCATATTGCTATGTAAAGTTAACAGCTTGGAGCTATATTTATATACAGCAGTTTGGCTATATTTAAATTTTGTAGATCAGCACAAGTGGAGATAGTATTCATTAAGCTAGATTCTGCAGTATTGAGTTTTCTTGAGATGTGAATTCTGAGGATAAACACACATATGCATGCACACCCCCAAGCATGCAACAGGATATACTGAAAAATAAAAGTGTTATATATCTCAGCTGAGGGATCTGAAGCCCATTACTCTCTCTCTCTCTCTCTCTCTCTCTCTCTCTCTCTTTCTCTCTCCCTCCCTCCCTCTCTCTCTCTCTGTATAAAAATATGATATGACACAGATGAAGTATCATCACTATGTTGATGACGCCAGGTGTATATCTCCATCTTGGAGAAAGTAAGTGATATTGTGGATATCCCTTCACAATAGCTGGAACAACAGGCTTCAGCTGAACTCTGGACAGAGTGGCTGTGGGTAGAAATCTTCTCTGTATCCAGGAGCTTACCATCTTTACCATCTCTACCATCACTACTGCCCTTTGGACCATCTTACCCCTAAGGGGGAGGCAGATCTAATCTGTTATGTGATGCTTAGTTGTACATCCCTGTCCCAGACTGTCCAAGTAATGCTTTCATGGTGCCTGAAGTCAGTAAAGTATTTTGGGGAAGAATCAGCTTTTGTTCAAATAAGTGGCTATGGATTTTAGAGACTATCTAGTGATTTGCCATCTTTAACTCTGGCTGGGATGCACACACACCCAGTCAGAATTAATCTATCAGTTCTGGACTCAAGGCTCCTGTTTCATGAGCAAGTGGTAGACATAGTCATGAAATTTGCACAAATACATTTTGGCAACCAGTTCCTCTGTTTCCTAGATCAGGATGTACTGTTTGTGCTCACTCATGCCTTAGTCACTTCCCAACTGGACTATTGCAACAGGCTCTACATAGATCTTTCTTTGAAAAATGTACACCAATATAGGACAACCACTGGAAAATCAGTGGGCTTTTGAATGCAATTCTAGGAGCTGATTATCACCTTTGAAGTCCTTCTTGTAAGGCTAAATTGCTTATGGGACTAGTTATTCCAATAGTTTCTTTCTAACCCAATAGATCTGGCACAGTGGGCATGCTGTGGCTCTTGCCTAACTTTGAAGTGTAGCCTATCTTATGCTTCTGTGCTTGGTTTATGCATTTCTAAAGGCCCTGAAGACATGGCTCTTCATCCTTCCTTTGGAATTATATATGACCCCAACCCAGCTGGTTTTTAGGAAAGCAATTAAGACCACCACCACCACCCCTCAATGTGGGCACTGGAAACAAGATATTGATGGAGCTGGCATCATTAATATTATGGCTGGTAGCATAGTCAGCCAGATGTTTAAACTGGATTTGGCATTTTTATCCATGTATTGAAACCTTTCCAAGGAACTGGATATGCAGATGTTGGTGTTAAAGGTATTGTCACAGAATGTAAACTTCTCCAAATAAAACTGCCTTTTGCAATTGACTGATAATTATTTGTCACTGATGGTATTATCAGAGAAGGCCTACTTTTGTAGTTCCAATAAATGGCATTGTGTAATTGAAGAAATATGGAACTCTGCCAATAGTGTGGTGACATTTATTGGAGCTTCAGTGTGTATTTTTTGTTTTGGTGATAAATTTGATAATTGTATTTTGTTTGTTTTTTTCTTATTTGCAACTCAGAATTTCCTTTAGTAGGTGGGTTGAGAATACTCATTCTGACTCTAACATAAGCTTTAATGCATTCCAGATGTTTGGGACTACAATCCCAGAACTCCTGAATCATTCGATAAGCTTTCTGTTTGGATTTCTGATAATTGTAGTTAAGTTTCCAGGATTTTAAGGAAACTGTTTGAAAGCCTAAAGCATAGAAAATTCAAGTGATGAACTGGACTTCAGAATCTTGCCTGAGGTTTTAAGAAGGAGAGTTAATACTCTTATTCTGAAGAATAAAATTATTAAAACCTCTTATTAAGCCTTGTTCATTCTCCCTTTGAAAAGACAAATAAATAATTGAGGAACCTTTCTGTGCTTAGAGATACATAAGAAAGCTGAATGATATATTCCATTCAGAGCAGCATGTTCCATGCAGAGTACATGCTGCTGTTTGCATCAAAATATTTGTTTTAGTAAACTACTATGTTACAGTAGTTTAAAATTTGACCATGCTGTTAAGCTAGTCAAGTACGAAGTGATTGTTGGAAAAAGTGATGTACACATTTCAGGGTTAAAATAAAAGTGACAAGAACTGTTGCAAAGCAGCTAGCCGTGTTTGAAAAACATCGAAGATCTGAATTTTTGTCCTTGTAATTCAAATAGTATATTGTATTTCTAGAGCACTCATTCTCTCCTGCCTTTCTTGACTCAAGACATTTCTTAATACTTTTTTTTTAAAGAGTAAGAATTGCATAGAATCTGCAGCTGCGTGGAAGAGACTGTGAGCTGCAAAGCTAGTAATTTTTAAATCACTGATCATAATGAAGGCTTCCTATTCCTGTAAGGCGAGGAAATATTTTACACTAAAAAAGAACAGCCCTTTCCTTTCCTCTTAAGCTGTTTGATTGTTTATCACATGACAAAGCAACCTATTACAGGGTGCAGAAATCAAGATTTCCATTTATAAGTACGGAATTGGGTGGAAATCAGAAATCAAGATTTCAATTTATAAGAATGGAATTGGGTGGGAAAGGGATGAAAAAAGGAGGTGGGGAAACTACTACTCTGCCTTTTAAAAAGAACTCTATTGCATATTGGCCAGAATTTCCTGAAAAACAGTTTGCTGATAAGGAGTTACTTCCAGATTAGAAGCAAAATGGACTTCAGGCTGTTATTCATAAGAATTTTCATTAATGAAAAGGAGGTAAATATAGTAGTTTGATTTAATTTTATATGATAAAATAGTATGTAATAGTTTCTAAGTTTAAAGTTAACAGAACACAAGAAAAGTATCCAAGAAGCAAATAATTTAATAGATTATTCTGCATATTTATATATTAACTCATACTTAATATTTCAAGGTTTATGCCTGTTCTTATACTATGATACATGGTGTAATTGTTCACATTTTTTTTTATGTATGCCTTTAGCATAAGGAATATTAAAGTTAGATGTAGTTTATTCTTAAATGTATAAATGAGTTTTTCTTAGGTTGCAATCTCGGATTGAAGATCGTTTGAGACATGGTTACAGTTTTGAAAAGACTTAAAATGTGAGTTTTTTAATATGTTATCCTATATGTTATAGGGTATCCTGTGTAATCTATGGTTCCTTAAATCTGGTTGAAAATTCAAAAGTCAATAGAAAGATACTACCTATGGTAAACTATGTTTTAGCACTTAGTTTGTTATTTAATATCTATTCGTGAATATTGGCTCTGATTCAAAATATAGTGCACCTGATGTTATGTTTGGTGACAATTCAAGGGTGCTAAACAGATTATTAGCACATGTAGATACCTTCACCTAATAGGTGCTGTAAGAATTGGGAACACTAATAAATTTTGAACAAGGAAAATTATAAATAAAGCTCACCTATTTTTTCCTAGTATCCATTACTCTATTTATTAATTGATCTGAGCTGGGAAAGTAATGTTTAACATAGAGTTCAGTGGTGGGTTTCAAAAATTTTTACTACCGGTTCTGTGGGCATGGCTTGCTGGGCGTGGCATGGCTTGGTGGGCGTGGCAGGGGAAGGATATTGTAAAATCTCCATTCCCACCCCACTCCAGGGGAAGGTTATTGCAAAATCCCCATTTCCTCTGGATCAGCTGGGACTTGGGAGGCAGAGAATAGATGGGGGCGGGGCCAGTCAGAGGTGGTATTTACCAGTTCTCCGAACTACTCAAAATTTCCGCTACCGGTTCTCCAAAACTGGTCAGAACCTGCTGAAACCCATCTCTGATAGAGTTGGACAATCAAGTGGCCCATACCTGCATGTGGTTTCCAGTTTCCAGGAATAATAATTGCTGCTGAAATTTGGAAACAAATGGCCAGAATTTGGTAATGTACCTTTAGGATCATCTGCTAAAATCTGCAATGCTTAAAACAGAATAGGAGTGAAGATTATATGTTTTTGTGCTGTTCAGCCAGTATTACAACTGTATTGTCCCTGGGGGTATCAACTGCCACCGCGGCTATAACGTTGAGCAGCTCGGGCAGGGCTACTGCCACGTGGCAGGGAGCCAGGTACGTGATCAGCACGCCCATCTGTACCCCATGACCCCACTTCACAAGGAGGGACTCACATCCAGCAGTCTGTGGCACAGTGACCTCCCTCGGCCCAAGACCTTCTTTAATGACAACTGCCACCCCCCCGCCCCTCCCATGTGACCTTGGCTGATGAAATGCACGAAAAACGGGTGGGCACATTTCAACAAGGGGGACCCCACCTCCTGGCCCAACCAGGTCTCCGTAATACCCGCCAGGTCCGCTCCCCCCTCCTGAACAAGATTGCAAATGAGGGGGGCTTTATTTACCACGGACCTGGCGTTGCATAACATCAGCTGAAGGCCCAGGCCCTGAGGATCTGTGCTCCTTTTATTTATTTATTTATTTTTATTTTATTCATTTATTTATCCCAAAACTGATGCATAACAATGGAATGGTTTAAAAGATGCTAAAAGCACAGCAGTTGTTGCTGTAAAAGTACAGGAAAGAACTGTAATGCAGGGGGGGAAATGACAACACCAAAGCAAGCCAATATATTAACAGATAAAGTTTAGTAAATAATGAAAAAGGAGAAATATACTGTGGAAGAGAGAGGATAGCAAGAAATTATAATCTCAATTATGGTTGTAAGTCAAGAACTACCTGTAATGTGTTGGATAATTGCTTTTATTTTTTAAATTTATATTTTTCTATATTTCTCTTTTTCACACTGCAATTTGTTTAAAAGAAAGTTTGCAGGTTCTATGTCTGTATTCACAATTTTTATCTGCATTTCTCTCCAATGGTGGAGACTGAGCTTTAAATGTCATTATGGTTGTCTAAGATAAAGTTTGCCAAACTAAGCAGAGTGAAGAATGTCAAATTACTGGCTTTAGGAGACTTAGTTGTATGTAGATGCTTCCAACAAAGGCTAGAACGTGTTTGATTGATCTTAGTCCACCAAAACAAAAGAGTATCCTGAAACTTAATATTATTCTGTGGGAAGCATCAGAAGAACAATGATTAAAATGTACTTCAGCTCAGCTTGACTGATTAGTGGGAACACATCCTTGACTAGATTGGCATTATTAATATTTAAATTTATGTACTATTTAATAAGATGTCTCTGGAAGATTTATTTGTCATGCTGAGATAGTGAATTAAGAATCATATTCATTCTTGTCTCTTTCAAAACAATTTAAAACTATTTAGGACTGCAAGATTGATCTTTTCATCAACACATATTGTTAAGACTCAGAGAGTTTTTATCCTTTAACTGCACTTCGAAGAATCATTTGGAAAACTATATTAAAGTCCAAATGTTATATTTGTTCCCCAAATAGGGGGAAACAAGATGCCTTCATATATCCTACTTTAATGATTTTCCTTGTTGACTTGTATCTTGGTATAAACCAGAGTTCTCCAAAGAAACCAGGGTCAATGAAACTATCCATTATTGTTGCTATTATTTGCAGCACTGTTAAAATCATATAAAATTATTTTTATCTAGTAAATCTTTGGTGGTCAATGAAAAATCAAACTTCATGAAAGGGTTGAGAGCTGAAGAGTTAGACCGCCCTTGGTTCAAACTGAGTGCAATGGCATTAATGTTGCTATTCAGAACATTTATTCAGGCTTTGTTGTGTAACTGAAGTTTTTCATTTTAAACTAGTACCTAACTGTCTGTCAGGGGTCCCCAAACTTGGCAGCTTTAAGACTTGTGGACTTCAGCTCCCAGAATTCTACAGCCAGTATAGCATACCTGGCTGGAGAATTCTGGGAGCTGAAGTCCACAAGTCTTAAAGCTGCCAAGTTTGAAGACCTCTGGTGTATGTAATTTTCCTCTGTCTGATCTTCTTCATTCACATTCTTTGTCAGTATTGTCATCTTTTATTTGTTTATTTCAAACCCTCCATTTCTCCAAATGTTTTAAGCATCCTTATAGCATGTTCAATATTCTCCAGTGGATCTTAAGAAATCAAAACCAAGTCATTGGCAAAAGCATGAAATTTATACTTAAGTGCTTTGATTTGTAATCCTTTTAAATTATTGTCTTGTCTGATGACCCTGTTTAGTAATTTCAATACCAAGATTATTTATAAAGGACATCCCTGTCTTGTTCCTTTCTGAATTTCACATAGTTTTGTCAAATATCCATTCCCCATGATCCCAGCTTTCTGGAATGTGCAAATGGACTTCAATCCCTATAAAAAACAGAGTCCAAAATTCATCTTTTCAGCTACTTTAAACATAAAATCCCTGTTCAAAATATCAAAGACTTTTTCTGCATTCCAAAAAATTTACAAAGCTGTATGTCACTGTGTTGTTGTAAATGTTCATTTATGTCCAATACTACTCTAACATAGTCCTTTCATTTTCTTCTGGGTAGAAAACCACATCCATGTATGTACTTCAGAAAATCTTGTTTAAATCTCTCACCTAAAATTGTGATTTATACAATTTATTATCACTATGAAGAAGAGAAATAGGCCTGCAATTTTTCAGAGGTTAAATCCTGTCCCTCTTTGGATATCAAAGACTTATAGGCTTCTTTCCATGAATCAGGCATGGATTTTTTTTTTAATCAAACAACCTGTGGAATATCATGGAGAAGTATCAAAAATATACATATGCAATTTCTGGATCTAATTTAGCTCACCTAGTATGTGCAGTACAAGGAATAATTGTAGCTGCTAGTTTATAATCCAGACGATTGGAGAGATTTTTTTCCCTAGACAACGCTTGGAATTAGTAGCTACATAGTCAAATCCTGCTACGTGATGTAATGGAAGCGGAGGACAATGGTTAGCTGATTTTGGAGGGAACAAAGTGTCTTCAGATTCAAAGGAAGAGATTTCAAGATGTTCAAAATTTAGATGGTCATATTTCTCACATGATATATATGCCGGAATTAGCTACTCTCTTTTTATTGAATGACCTCTCCTGCCAAGCATCTTGGCTGTTCAGCTGTTAATGCTCTGTTAAAGAGCTTGTAGATTTGGCTCTGCCAGCTGGCTTGGGGCCCCAATGGGAAAATATCATCCTGGAAGTGCTTGATGGATCAAAAGACCTCCTCCCCTCTGCACATCCTATTTCATCCCTCCCCATCTTTTCATTATAATTTAATTATAATTTGTATTTTTATTGTTATTAGAAACATTTATTTTAATGGTTTTATTGCTTTTAGTGTTGTAAGCTGCTCAGAGTCACCTTATGGAGAGATAAGTGGCAAACAAATGTAATGCATACATACCTACATACATATCTACATATATACATTGTAGGATTGTATTAAAGGCAAAATGTTTAGTCCCAGAAATGTTTGAACTAAGCTTCCTCAACTTCCTGATTGTCTTAGTACTGCAATTCCTAAAAATTCAACTACTATCAAAATTCTGAGAATTCCAAGGATTTCTCAATATAATGCAAGGGCTAAAAATGTTCTTTTAAAAATACATAATTTTTTTTAGAACATGTTTATCTGTAATTCAGTGTTTCTACAATAAGGTTATTCAATGCAGTGACAATTACATATTTATTCATTTTAGACATGAGTTTTCTTTATATAATAATATTTTATTTAAATAGAAATAGTAAGTAATAGGAATTTTAATTCTCTTTCAAAAGTTATGGTTAACTTGATAGCAGCTCTAGAGAGTACAGCTGAAAGACTTGAATATGTGCTTGATTAAACAAAAGCTCTTGGCTATTTATCAGTGCTAAATATTATGAATATATTTCCTTTGCCATTAGAATAATGCAAATTTTATTGTGTGTTTTTTTTTTAGTATTTTAGTACAAATGCTAACTTAGTAACATTTATAGTTTTTAATATTATTATTATTATTAAAGTATCTGCGTGGCTGGATTTAACAGATTAAAGATAGAACACATTACTACCTTCCCTGAAACAAATACTAATGTTGTTATGTATGTTGGGAGTTTAGTCATTAGCTCAGGATGTACATAAGCTAGCTCTTCCTAGGTGTTCTTAGGAGTCCTATTTATAGAACTTTATGGTGCTTTGTGGGGTGAGATCTATTTTCATAATATGTACTGTGCACTTGTTGAGCTATTATTATTTTAAAGTCAATGGTTTGGGAAAGATTGTTTTAGTGTATTTATGATGTTTGTAGATTAATTAGTACATTATACAACCTCATCTACCACTTCTCTGTATTTAGGAGTTGAAGATGGTAATATATATCTCCATTTTGTTCACAGCTTCTGTTCAGTGCAAGGTCAGCTGTTTATTATTTTATGCGATGAATCCATTCTATTTATGATGAATCCTCTTTAGTTGGAAAACTGCTAGTTATTCTGTTTTCTCAGCTGGTTTTAGAAATATATTTGGAGTTCACATGGGGACTAAAGTGCTAATAGTGTTTTTAGTCTATGAATGATAGATTAGTCTGCAGGCCTTGAATATTGTCTATATGGCTCACAAAATGCTACTTTATTTTGCAATAATATGTTATCTGGAGTATTATTGGAGTGTTGTTGAAGTATTATTGGAAGTATGGAGTATTATTGAAAAGAACAGGAGGGAATTGGCTATCTCAATGAAGTTTGTTGTCTTGAAGCAAGGAAATTAAATAATAGACAAAACTATTGTATTTGCATACTAAGGTGGGAGATGATAAGACTTATTTGCTCTATGATCTTGATTGGAAGAGGAAGGTTTGATTTAGATTCCCTCCAATGCTCTTGATCAAGACTGCAGGAGAATAGAATTTCACTGATAACTTTGCTTGATTCATATCTCTGTATTTAAGTCAGCCAACTTACCTTGTCCAACTTACTACCTGTAGGGTCTTTCTACCTACAAAATATGTCCTTTCTGCTCTTCATATTACTGTTGCCATTAAAACTGCCCAAGCCATATTACTAGTTCCTTAACATTTTCTTGCTCATTGTCTGCTAGCTGTTATTTTCTTCCCTCTACCAAAGTGCTCTTCCTTCAATAAATGTTAGGAATAGTCTATCAGTTAATTTCATTTAATACCAATATTTTTAGAAAAATATAGCAGAGAAGGAATTTGCAGAGAACTTAGGCTTTTCTATTATTCAAGTATGTTCTACTCTTGCAGTGAGAAAATGATTTATTTATTTACTTTTGTAACTTATATTCTACATTTGGAATGTAGTAAGTGTTAATGTTAATGCCTTTTTGTGTAAGGTAAACTTGTTTAGCCAGAATTAGCCCTTGAAGGATTTTTGCTGCTGCCTCAGTTCATTTCTCATGGGAAATAATCCTTGCAATCTAGTAACTTGAATTATGTCAATTTAAAAATCAATCAGCAATGAGGCTGATATCTCTATAATGAGTTATCTTATAAAAAGAGAAGCTAATGTCAGCTTGACTAGCTTGTAAAATTAAAGGTTGCTTGTGTAAAAGTTTATTTATTTGCTTTTTTAAAAATCAGGAAACAAAAGAACCCCAGAATTCTTTCAGGACTAAACTCTATTCAATACAACCTTTTTCCTGTTACACATATGAGTTATGTATGTGGAAAACATACTGTGTCTGAATATTCTAAAAATTGCAGAATTGTTTGGTGAGAACTCTGCCCTCTCTCTGCAATTAGGCACAGTACCTGACAAACCACTTTAGTTTCTTTTTCACTTGTTGGCATATTTGCCCTTGAGTTCTGATTGTCCCTGAGTAGTCTTCTGTTTAAATTATCTCATTTGATTTGTTGTATTTTCTTTATGTTCAAAGACATCCAACAGGTCTGCCTTGCCCAATTTGTAGCATGTTGGAGCGCCTGGAGTCTTGACTTCCTTAGCATTTTGGGCTTTTTTGCTATGTCCATTTTCCTGCTGGCGGGCCCATTTTAATCCATGCTGTTCAGTGTTGAAGGGAAGATACTTTCCAAATACACACTTCTCGTTTCTCAATTATAGTTTTTGTGTGGTGGTGCTATAATTTGTGTATATTTCCAACAGATAAAGTGGCTAACTACACATATAGTTTACACAATAGATAGACCATTCCAAATGGAGCTTTTCAGAAGTCTCTTTTATCTGTTTCATTCCATCCTTCCTTGACTCACACAACTTCTCACAATTCTTTCACTACTTGATTAGGGAGAAATAGGTGGTAGAAGAAGAATAAGTATTTTCTAAGCCGCTTTGATTCCAACACCTTCGACTAGATATCGTCAGTGATTTCCAAAATCGCTGCTTTTCAAAAGTTGCAGCCTTCTCCATCAGTCAGGCCTCTCAGCAGTTTAGTCTCTTCTTTGGATCCTGGTGGCTTCTGCTGGGTCTCCAACTACAGATTCATCCTCCACCAGCTTTTTGATAAACCCAATATCTCCTGTTCACAAAACCAAATCCAGAAATATCCGGTAGCCATGTCTATTGCTTAATTCTTCATCCTTTTATAAATGTTCAGCTATAGGGCACACATGTCTGCATATAGTAATATCAATTGATATTTTTCAGTGTCTAGTGATCCTAAGGTATCGATGCATTTAGGAACTTGTTTCTTAAATTAAGTGGATAAAGTTTTGATACATTATATTGATAAAGCTTCATGATGTATTATTAGAATAATTATGAAGACAACCCTTTATGAAAGAGTCTGTTTGTGGCCTATTGTGGATCAACACACATTTCCATTACCTACCTACCTACCTACCTACCTACCTTCCTTCCTTCCTTCCTTCCTTCCTTCCTTCCTTCCTTCCTTCCTTCTTCCCTCCCTCCATTCATCATGATTTCCTTCCTCCCTCCCTCCCATCTGCCCGCTCTACCTCCCTTGGATTCCCTGCTCTATTTTATTTTCTTTTAATTGAAGTTTTCTAAACTTTTTTCGTATTAAAATCACTAAATCAATTTACAATATTCCCAGATGAAATATGTGACCTCATTTTAAACATTCTGGCTGTCTTGCTTTGTCAGCATAGATAAAGCTGTGGTAAAATGGATGTTTTTCAACAATTATGTTTTTTGCATGTTGCATTTTATGAGTTATATTCTAGAAGTACCTTAGCATTTTACCTATGTATTTGCAAAAGACCTAACTATAATTTTTTTCAAATTAAAATGTCTTATTACAGATAAACTTCCCTATTTTTGCCATTCTGTTCCCTTCCTTTTCCTTTTGTCATTTCCTTTATCACAATGCAAGCAGAGATTCAGTTAAAAATAATATTTCCCCCCTGTGGCTTGGATATTTGTATTTTAGAAGTGTGATGAGACAATAAGCAGTATCACACTGATTGGACTCCTCACCCATCCAGTCCAGCAATTTGTTCTCACAATGGCACAAGGAAGCCTGTTAGTCTTCCAGCAGATGGCCTTCAGAAAGAGTCACACTGCCATTAAGGCTAATACTCATTTTTCCCTATGATTTACATGAATTGGTCAATTTCTTTTTTGAAGCCAGCCACGCTAGAAAGGAATATCGCATCTGGTGTAGCAAACTCCAAAGCTACAATTGGTTTTGAAAAAAAAGATCCTTTTATCTGTCTTAATGCTTCAAAGATTCAGTTTCATTTGGTGACCTGACCTCTGGTTCTAGTATTTTGGGATAGCTTTTCCTTGTCTATTAATCCACATCATGTATAGTTTTATACATCTTAACAATGTCCCCTCATTTGCCTCTTTCCCCACATGTTGCAACTTTTCCTTACAGGGAAGTTGCTCCAGCCCTTTGATAATCTCAGCTGCCCTCTTCTGAATCTTCTCTTTCTCCACTATTATTGTCTTTACCACTCTGTGCAATTTAGTGTCCTCAGCAAACATGGGTATTTCACTGGTCAAGCCCATTTCCAGATCATTTATAAATACGTTTAAAAGCATCAGTGCTAGGACAGAAATCTGGGGAACCTTTATTTTATTAAAGGTCAATTTAGTCTTGCTCTCTTTTTTTTTTCTATTTTTTTGGGGGGGTCAGTTCCTTATTCACAAGGGGACCTGCCTTTGTATTTCATGGCTGTTAAGTTTATGGAAAAGTCTTTGGTGAGGGGCTTTATCAAAGGCTCTTTGAAGATCTTATTTGATGATGTCTGCTGGTTCATCCTTATCCACGTGTTTGTTAACACCTTTTTAAAAACTCTAGTAGATTAGTTAAACAGGACTTCCCTTAGTGAACCCATGCTTGGTATCCTTGAGAAAGACCTGTATCTCCAGATGTTTGGCAATTATATCTTTCATAACAGCTGCCATTATCTTTCTCAGCCCAGATGTTAAGCTGATAGGCCTATAAATTCCTGGATTCCCCGTGAACCTTTCTTAAAAATTGGACTCTTAAATGCTGGACTTAACATTTACTTCAGTGATTACTCATTAAATATTACATTACAAACATTACAAACCCAGCTACTATTTTGTCTATCCTAATCTTGTATCCCAAGGCCATGGTTGAATAGTTGGAAATTTAACTGATTGAAGCTGAATCAGGACATCTCAGGAATCCATATTAACCCATATTAATGAGAAATTTAATATTCTCTGCCAATATCCTTATGCCATAGAGAAGATCTGAGATAGAGGGAAAATTACTGACTTGTTCTATTTAAAATGAAAATTTTGCTCTATTTAAAATGAGGATTTTCTTTCTGATGTAGCCTGAATCCCCACTGTCAATGGAAGGTAAAACAAATCTAATCAATCAATCTTATTTTGTGTTGCAGCTGACTAAGGTTTAGCCTGCATTTTAAAATATTTTCGTATTGTGCCAAATGCCCAAATCCTCTAGGCAGAATAGTGTATAAAAAATACCATACAAGTAAATGTTTTCCCAATTCAGTCAGTTCAGTCATTTCCGACTCTAGTGAGTGGTGCTTGACTGTTTCTTAGCTGTGGGAGCCAGTGTCGTCTGAAGACATTTCCATGATCATATGGCCAGCATGACTATATGCCAAGGTTCACAGAGAGCTGTTATCATGCCACAAAAGTGATACCTATTTATCTAGTCACATTTGCATGCTTTGGAATTGCTAGGTGGGCAGGAGCTGGTCAGGAACGGGAGCTCACCCTGTTTCATGGCCCTTGGGTCTTGAACCCAGGCTGTCAGCTTTAACTGCTGAGCCATCGCCCTGCACCCCCTGACTGTGAGTTCTAGTCCCACCTTAAACATAAAAGCTGGCTAGCTGACCTTGGCCAGTACACACACTCAGACCAACTCACCTCACAGGATTGTTGTTGTGGGGATAATAGGAGGAAGGAGGTGTAATTGATATGTTCACCATCTTGAATGAATGAATGAAAATTGTGATTGTGTAGTCCTTGACTTATGACCATAATGAAGCTAGGAATTTCAGTTGTAAATCATGACGATCATTAGTCAAGGCACCTACGTGGTATTTTGATAAGCAAACATAGCCATTGTAAAGTGAATGCCATGGTGGTAACAGCAACAGAGTTGGAAGGGACCTTGGAGGTCATCTAGTTCAACCCCATGCTCATGCAGGAGACCTATACTAGGGATTTGAACCGCCAACCTTTCTGGATCAGCAAGCTCAGCATCTTAGCCACTTTGCTACCTAGGGAGCCGCCATGTTGTTAAAGCAAACCCATTATTACCAATGGGCATTTTTTGCTGGAAAGTAGAAGTAAATGTAAGTTTCCAGCAAAAGAATGTTGTAAATTATGGTCATGTGACTGTGGGACAATACAACAGGCATAAATGTGGGCCAGTTGCTGAGTGCCCAAAATGCATTCACATAGCCACGGGGTGGGGTGCAAAACTTCAAATTCGGATTGAGAATAACTTTTTTCATTTGAATGGTCGCTAAGTGACCAATTGTAAGTCAAGGATTACCTCTATTGCCATTATCTATATTTTTCCAAAAAATTACTCACCAAGAACAATTTATAAAGATATTGTATTCTGAGAACTGATTTACCTAACTATTAATCTTAAATATCTCTGCTTAACCATATGGTGTTATGAAATTATAAGATTATAAGAAGCCATTTAGCCCTTAAATCCAAATCCACTATTTAGTGCAGGAATTCAGATTTAAGCATCTCCAATAAATGACTATCTAGGTTTTCAGACATTATTATAGTATGTATCGGTAAAGAGACTCATTTTTAAATCATACTTACAACAAATGGGATTTTTCTTCGTACTGGTTGGTGTTCTACTCATCACTCAAGTCACTTCATCGCTTCAGTTGGTCAAGATACCAAATGCCACCATCTCCTTACTCGGGTTAAAGACTAAAATCTCAGGAGAATTGCTGTCTAAATTTCAGAGAATATGGAACAGTGATAGCTTTAATCTACAATCTGTTCTGGGAATCAAGCACAGGATTATTGTCCCTGTTGTTTGTGTTGTTTCAGTGACTTGATAATCCTATCTGATGGCAGTGGAATTTAGAGATAATTACAATGGCACAAATTCTTCCCACAGGACATATTGGGTGACTCCTGGTTGTTGGCCTAACATTCTTCGTATTTCCATCTTGTTCTATATGATCTTGAATTTATGCATTAAGCCACTAATGCATTAAGACAGTATCCAGAGATTATTATCCATATATGTAACAATATAATTTTTTCCATCTAAATTCAGAGCAGCTCTTGAAATTCAGCATTGGCCTCTAACGTCAGTAATAAATTGAGAAAGGTCAAGAAAGGGAACCTACACTCAATTGAAACAGAAATCCTTTCTTGTCAGTAAAAAAAAAAAGATCAAAGAGAAGAAATTCATTTTGCGTTGGATGATGTGAAATTCCTAGAAGTGTATTTATAAAGTTAAAGGTTATTCAGTAGCCATGCCATTACTGGAGAAATTAGATCTAACCTCAATAACACCTACTTTAATTGTTTCCTGTCTGGACAACTTAATATAGTCTAAGTAGTGTTACCTTGGAAAGGTATTCAAAACCTTTTGGCAGTTCAAAGCATAATAAGCAAATTATTGAATGAAGCAAGTAATAAGCATGAATATCCCTTGTTAAAATAAATTCATTGGCTTGGCATAACTCAAAGTACTGGTTATGCTTTATAAAGTGACTTGGGATCAGGCTATTTTTTAAAAGTGTTTTTTCCCTTTATGAAGTTGTGTGGGCTCCAATACCTTCAAGAGAAGATCCTGTGAAGATCAGATGATTTCCTCTGTTTCCTTCCTGCTGGTTTGCAAGAACTTTTTTGTTCAAATAACCTTTGACATATAAGTTGCTTAGTTGATAAGCTGAAAACATTTTGTTACATTTTGTTAATGTGTTTCTAAATAATGTTTTAAGCTGAACTTTTAGTTTTTTTAATGCCTTAATTGTAATCTGTTGATGTGAAACAAATCACTAAATAATATTCAATAATAATGCCTTGTATTTGTTATATAGAAATCACCATTATTTTAAAAAATGATTTATTTAGTATTTAGCTAGAAAGTGAATTTGCTAACAAGATACCATATTTTTCAGACTATAAGACGCTCTGGACTATAAGATGCACCTAGCTTTTGGGGAGGAAAACAAGAAACAAAAATCTGCTTCTGCCTCCCAACAGTTTGCCTCCTTGCAGCAAACAGCAAAGAGCCTGATCAGATTCAGCACAGCCTGATTTACCACGAGTAGCTGATTGGCGGTTGGATCTGCCTCCCGGAATACCGCCTATCAGCTGTTCCAGTCTGCGAGGATCGCCGCCACCCATTGGCGTCCATCGCCGTCACCACCAATTGCCGCCTCTATGTGCCCCATTTTCGGTCTCTGCGTGCCTCATTTTTGGTGTCCACATGCCCCATTTTTGCCTGTTCCAGGCGGCGGGGATAAGTGGTGGTGGGGATTGCCGCTGCCTGGAATGGGCCGAAAACGGGATGTGTAAAGGCCGAAAATGGGGCACGCAGAGACCAAAAATGGGGCATGAAGAGGTGGCGATAGGCGGCGGCAATGGTGGTAACAGCGGTGGCGATACCCGCAGCCTGGAAAAGCTGATAGGCGGTGTTCCGGGAGGCAGATCCAATCACCAATCAGCTGCTCGTGCTAAATCAGGCTGTGCTGAAGCTGACCAAGCTGTTTGCTCTTTGCTGCAAGGAGGAAAATTGCTGGGAGGCAGTGGCCGAAGGGTGGGGGCTGGCGGATGGGCAGAGCTTTGGCAATATTCGCTCTATAAGACACACAGACATTTCCACCCACTTTTTTTGGGGGGGGGAGTGCATCTTATACACCTAAAAATATGGTATCCATGTTTTGAAACATGGATAACTGTGTATTTATCTGTAAAATAAACCATACCCTTTTGAATTTAAATTATTGTTTGAGCTAATTCTTTATTTGTTAACAATTTGAATTATTATTAGAGTTAAGTGCTATTCCGTTGCAGGTTAGAATTATATACTATCATCCAATATTCATTAATGCAAAACTTAAACCTGTAGGATTAAATCACCATAGTTCTGGAAACTAACATTTGTTTCTATGTGTTTCATAGATATGAAAATTTATGTTTGTGTGACTGGAGAATGCTAGTGACACTAGTTATGTATGTGAGAAAATATCATTTACAACTCTTGTTTTCTCGTTAACTAAACCAATATGTACTTTGATCCTTTTAACTATTGTAGAGCAAAGGAAATTTGCCACTTAGCCCATCTAGTTTCTTTATTTTAATGTCTGGACGGCATGCACTTCTAGTTTCCTGTCCTCTAATTTTACTTTTGTTTTTAATATTAACTTATTTCTAAGTTAAAAATCTTGGATTGTCTTATATTTCTATACTGTATTAGACTTTGATAAAGAAGTTTAGCCAGTTTATGAAAGGAAGGTATAAAGTATATGAATATTTTAATCACACCCGAAATGTCTGAAAGCATTTTAGGGCCATAAAGATTGTTTATTTAAAGACTACTATGATATATTTCATGTAGTTGATGTATATGGAGAAAGTGGGTGAAATATATTTTGCTAAACCAAATTCTCTCATGGAGGCCATATTTGTTTGTACATTTGCGAACTCAGAGTTCTATTTGAGTTATCACTGTAGTTTCAGATATAATTGAACTAAATATAATTATTGGCTTAGTTCTCAAGTTGAGTAATTTTTATTGATTTTCTGATGCATATTTATACAGAATGTACAAGAAGTTCTAAAAAGTTTTACATATACGTATACTGTATATGTTAAATTATATAAATTATATTATATTAAGCTGCCATAGCGTGGGGATAACGCGAAGGAGAAGAAGATACTGTATATATTAAATGCATTTTGCTTAATAAATGGACTTCTGCAAGCAGTCATCCAATGCATTCTTGTATATTGTGTTTGATAATAAAGATTTTTGTGTTTGTGTTAATTTTTCTATGTTTGTTATTTAAGTAGTAACCTGTACCCTATATTCAAAGATTATAAATATTAGAATAATAACTTTATTTAATTGGAACTGCAAGTTGAAGCTTTCGGGATAAAACAGGAACTGGAATAGGAGGAAGGCTGGTAAATATTGCCTCACCCTCCATATAAACAGCAAAAAACCTCTGTTGAAATCAGAAACTTTCAAAGTTTCTTTCCTCCTTCTGTTTACAGAAGGCTTATGCTGGATCAAAACTCATATATTAAGTAGGCTGAAATTTATATCAAGAATCAGGAGGAACCTTATCCTTTATAATATGTATTCCAGCCAATCATCTGCATTTAATTTTGATTACTAAAATAAAAAGGGTGGTTGTTTCCTGAAAATGAAACTTTTATACACTTCTAAGAAATGCTGTACAGTATATATTTATCTTACAGATTATTCTAATTATTGTTAGAAATGTTCCGGGAGGTGTTGCCTGTTCCATTAGCACTATTTTTTAAATTCAAGTTGGTGGTGATCCTTTTTTTTTCTACTTCTCAAAAAATCTTCAGGAAAAGCAGGAAATCAATATTTGGTTTAACTCAAAATATGTTAGATGGTGCAGACATAGCGCCATCTGCTGTGCAACAATAAAAAAACAGTGATGAGGGAACAATAGTACACACACACACACACACACACACACACACACACACACACACACACGGCTATTTACAACCAGATTCAAAGTTCCAATGGCCAATTTCCCTTTGGGTGGGTGTTCAGCAACTAGCCTGTATTCACAACCATTTGCAGTATCTCACATTCACATTAACATAATTTATAACTTTTTTTTTTTTGTCAGAAACCAGTGTTTACTTTTGTTTTAGCAACAAATGCCCATTGCAGAAAATGGTTTTGCTTAATGCCTGCTACAAAAGAGTAAGATCAGTATGTGGTGCCCTCCTTAATTACCTGTAATCTTATGATTGTAATTCAGGATCAATTCCTATCATAAATTGAGGTCTACCTACAATTTTCTACAGATTTTCATAAACAATTATTTTAAATTTGTGCTATGCATTGGTATAATTGAACAGGCAATGTAGGTATTTATACTTTTGATGTTTATCATTTTTAGAAACTGCATCTGAGGTGACAGAAGCATATCTATCCAATTTTAATTTAGTGCATTTATATTCTGTCCCATCCAGAAATTGATGTAGAGACATCCAGACTATTTGTGAAAGTAATCACTGTTCCAGAATTCATTTTGTACAGTTAAATGTTGTTATATTGATGTGTGAGTAAAATCAGATTAGTTTTAAGTGTTTAGGACTTTATATAATATAGCAAGTTATTTAATGACAGACATTAATGGAGCCAGTTTGGTCTAGTGGATAAAGCAACAGGCTAGAAACCTGGAGACTGTGAGCTTTATTCTGCCAACTGAAAGCCAACTGAGTGACTTAGGGTCAGTCACTCTGTCCCAGGACAACTCACCTCACAGGGTTGTTGTGGGAAAAAATAGAAGGTGGAAGGAGTACTAGGTATGATTACCACCTTGAATTATTTATAAAAATAAGGTGTAAAAAATAAGCATATAAATTAATTTATAATACAGAGATACATATACATATACATACATACATACATACATAACATACATATGCGAAAACCACCCACACATTAATCACGAAATCTCCAGAACCGTAAAGCCTACAAACTTGAAATTTGCCACATATGTTCCTCTTGGCTTCTAGTGCTCACTAAGAAAGGATTTTTCGAAATGACCATCAGAGTATTAGTATTTCCTATATTATTATAACATGCTCTGGTGCTAATTAGTTAGACTTCTACTCCCCCTCCCAATTTGAAAATAACTCTGGAGAGAATGGGATAGCATATGACAGGCTTCTGTGGGGCAAGCCTCATGGAGAGAAGGGGCTAGAAAGCCTGAGGGAGAAAAGGGGATAGGATAGGAGAGAATCTATGGGGCCAGTCTGAGGGAGAGAAGGGGAGAGGAGAGAGTCTATGGGGCCAGCCTGAGGTAAAGAAGAGGATAGGATAAGAGAGGCTTCTGTGGAGCCAGCCTGAGGGAGAGGAGAGGAGAGGAGAGGAGAGGAGAGGAGAGGCTTTTGTGGGGCCAGCCTAAGGGAGAGGAGAGGAGAGGAGAGGCTTTTGTGGGGACAGCCTGAGGGAGAGAAGGGGAGAGGAGAGGATCTATGGGGCAAGCCTGAGGGAGAGAAGGGGATAGAGAGGAAAGGCTGATTGTAACTACTCATTAATTTTCAAACTCTTAAGTGTCGATTTATCAAGCCCGATCACATAGTTCCATAGTGGAGCATGGGTATATTATTTTCCATAATGTCCTTCAAAATATCCTCTCTTCTCCTTTCAGATTTAAAAATAAATCCATTTTTATAAAAACAAAACAAAATCTCCCTTTAAAGACTGCTTTTATATATTCTGGTCAGGTTTTGCATGTCTTTGTGTTTGCCGTATTTTTTCTCTTAAGAAAAAAACTCTAAGGACCAGGACAACTGGGTTCCCCTTCCCCACGTTTGCAGGATAACTTTTGCTTTATTATTGAGCGATACAATTCTCTTTACTCTTTATTCTTAACTCTTATTTTAAGGGTTTAGGCAAGAATCATGAAAAAGAGGCATAATCCATCCATTGTCTATAAGAAGTAGGCATAGAAACCTACTTGTATAGAAATCACTTCCCATAAGTCCATATATTTAGGTAAGAAACAATGAAATTCAAAAATAAAATCCTTTGTATTATCAACTATTAGGAATTAGTCATACTAAAACAGCACGTGGCTAGGAAGTTTGGCTAATAATGGCATGTAAGCAAACAAGGACAGGAAAGGGATTAATGTATTCTTAATAGGCACCTCGGATTAGCTGTAACCCCAGAGGACCTATCCAATGGGACCAAAGGGGAGGGAATGGGGCGCCTCGTTAGGGTGTATAAAATGTCTTGCTTTTGAATTCAGAGGTGTGGCTTTTGTCTTAGAACTTCCTGTTGAAGTTTCCCGCCAAGACGCACCGCACTTTGCAAACTGCCTTTTTTTATTTTACGTATTTATTTTTTGATAAATAAAATTCTCTTCTTACCGATCCAAGTTTTTTTGTGTGTGCGGAATCATTTCCAACATTTATGATATGATTTTTTAAAAATGTGGTTAGGGGTGTACCAAGGCTTTTCATTTGGATAAATTGACGGCTGGGAATATGGAGTAAATAGTCGAAAACATTGGTCTATTTTACTCTGTGCCACCAGTAGAGAGCCTGTAAGCCAATGTTTTTCAGTTTCAGCAGCTTTAAGATATTTAAGTCACTGATACTGAGAAACACTGGGCTAGCTCATCAATCTTCAGGCCTCTCAGTCTGAAGGCTTGCAAACTGTGCCATTCTATATCCCCATTAATCAATGCCTATATGTCCTCTGACCTCAGAACTAATTGGTCCTACATAAGCCAAGGAAGACATTGAGTATGCTTTAGTTAATCAGAAAGTACTAGATCTACTGTATCTTTAGTGTATTCTTTAATTTTTGACAGGGATTAGTTGTTGATGTTGTTTAGTTGCCTAAATCAATATCTGTCTCTATGCGACCACATGGATCACAGCTCACCAGGCCTTCTGTTCTCCATTGTCTCCTGGAGTTTGCTGAAATTCATGTTCATTGCAGCGATGACACTATTGAACCATATCATCATCTGTTGTCACTTCTTTTGTCTTCAATCTTTCCCAATATCAGGGTTATTTTCTGGATAGGGCTACAGTTGCCCAAATGAAACCAGTCTCATGAAGCAGCAGGTGGAGAGAGCTTATGCTCAAATGTGGCTGGTGCACCAGATACAGCCATTCCTTGAATAGATGTTGAAAGGTATAACCTAGATTAATATAATTTATTTATTTATTTATTAGTTCAATTTATATGCCGCCCTCCTCCGAAGACTCATATACCTGCTTATTAGGGCTTCTGACCAGGGGTGGGTTCTACTTACCTTTACTACCAGTTTGTAGCGGGGCCACGCGCGTGCGCTCTTCTGCACAAGCGCAGAAGCTTCTGCGCATGCGCAGAAGCGTTTTGATGATGTTGGGGTCAGTGGGCGGAGCCTTCCGCCGGTTTTACTACCGGTTCTATAGAACAGGTGCGAACCGGGGGCAACCCACCACTGCTTCTGACCAGCAAAGTCAATGGGGAAGCCAGGTTCACTTAACCATGTTAATTATCTTAACAACAACAAGCAGAGATTCACTTACCAACTATGGCAAGAAAGGTGGTAAAAGGGGGCAAAATTCACTTAACAAGTGTCTTGCTTAGCATTGGAAATTTTGGACTCAATTGTGGTCGTAAGTCTAGGACTACATTGAGGGCCATTAAGTTTTCAGATACTACTCAAAGGACTTGTTATTATAAATCCTGACATAACTCCAGTTTTTGATTCTAAAAGAACTGCCTTCTCCAAGTATGCTGACTGGGAAATTCTGGGCCTCAAAGTCCCCCACATCTTTAAGTTGTTATAGTTGACAAACACTGCTTTAGGGAAGGTCTACGAGTGATCCTTTGTTCCCGGATTGACTGAGAAATGGCAGTATAAAAGCAAGGTTTCTCTGTAGGTGTGCTGACTTTGTTCTTTTCCTTTTGAAGTGAATCTTTGGAAAATAGGTTGAAGGAAGGTTAGCTGCTGTTGTCCCTGAAGATATATAATTATATGCTTTAGCTATTAGGTGACTGACTGGCTGAATAATTTTATGTTAATTTTATAGTTAGAGTTTATTGATGTGATTCTGTAAGCCACCCAGAGTCTGGTGGAAAGGATGGCATATCAATGAGTAAAAATGAATGTAAGTTGCATTCTGAATAAGGTAAGAAGCACATTTGTAATCACAACCACTTTTTGTTCTGACTCTCCTTTTGATTGACTTTGCTTCATTGTTTGCTACACTGTTAAACTGAGGGATAATGGAAACATGGACGCATGGTCCTTCAACATATAGATGCTGTGATTTAGTGGATAAATATATGTGGAAAATAGGACATGTAGACTTAATTATGAATGAAAGGGCTAAAATATAGCACAAGGTATGAATTGGCATTAATTAGATTACTTGGATATGTATGAAAGAAGGAAGTGGTAATGAGTTTTGAGAAAATAGCAACACTCTTGAGTATATGCATTCCAGAGGGGGGGGGGAAATTGAATTAGGTGAAACGAATGAATGTGTGGCATAGAGATGGGAAAGTACACAAAAATTGATTGGCCATCCAAGAACAAATAAAAATGGAAACTAGTTTTCACTATTTTCCTAGGAAAAGATATTTTACATACAGCAAATACTGTTTCACTTTCCAAACAGCCCTCTGATGCTAAGGAGTTCTACTCCCCCTCCCCACCTGAAAAGAAATCTGTTCCAAATGCAAAACACAAGCAGAGGAGAGGAGTTTCACTTTCAGTTTTACTTTCACAGCAGCAACCAGGGTATAGGATAGGGGTGGATTCTGTGGGGCAAGCCTGAGGGAGAGTAAGGGTTAGGGGAGGGGAGCCTTCTGTGGGGCAAGCCTGAGGGAGAGAAGGGGATAGGATAGGAAACATTTCTGTGAGCAAGGCTGAGGGAGAGAAGGGGAGAGGAGAAGACCGATCATAACTACTAATTAATTTTCAAGCTATAAGTGTTGATTTATCAAGCCCCATCACATAGTTTCGTAGCGAAGCACGGGTATCCAGCTAATTTAGTAATAAAAAGATATGAAAGTGAAAAAGAGGAACAAGGTGGCTCAGGGGCTAAGACGCTGAGCTTGTCGATCGATAGGTCAGCAGTTCAGCGGTTCAAATCCTTAGTGCCGTGTAATGGGGTGAGCTCCTGTTACTTATCCCAGCTTCTGCCAACCTAGCAGTTCGAAAGCATGTAAAAAATGCAAGTACAAAAATAGGAACCACCTTTGGTGGGAAGGTAACAGCATTCTGTACGTCTTTGGCATTTAGTTATGCCGGCCACATGACCATGGAGACGTCTTTCGATGGTGCTGGCTCTTCGGCTTTGAAACGGAGATGAGCACCGCACCCTAGAGTCACGAACGACTAGCATATATGTGCGAGGGGAACCTTTACCTTTATAAAAGTGAAAGACTGAGTAGAATAATTTCCCAACAGAATTAATGAATGCAAAGTGGATGTAAAAAAAAAAAAGGATACAGATGGTGCTTGGAATAGAATGATTAATTACAGAGTACCAGAGAATTGTCTAGGCATGCTATAATAAGAAGTAAGAAAAAAGATGCTTAATGGTATTAATGAAGTGAAAGAGACTACAGATCTGTTTGCATGTGTTATATGTTTGTGGTATATGTTTACAAAAAATGAGAATGATTAGCAAAAGATTTCAACACTAAGCAGGGACTATGACAAGGATTTGACTATTAAATGTTTATATGTATACATATAAAAGCAATGCTTGGGATAAATTTAGGAATTTGGAGTTATCTCTATACTTTTCTACTGCATATGGATAATCCCTTTGTCAAGGGAACTTGAATTGTTTCTAGAGAATATTACATATCTTGAATGAGGCAGTGTAGATCAGTGGCCCCCAGACTTGTGAGCACCAAGGACTGGTTCTGTGGAGAGAGGTTTTTCCGTGAACCGGAGGGGGTGTGGTTTCATGTGCTGCCTGCATCCTGCAGATGGGGCCTTGCTTGTTTGCGCTGCCCGGTTTTTGGCATCCCGCAGCCTGGCGCTGGTCTACGGACTGGGTGTTGACGACCCCTGGTGTAGAGTGTCATATTTAATGTTTAATTCAAACAATTATGTTGGAGAGAAAAGTGAAGATGGGAAAATATTTTTTTTCATGAACAAATACTGGTAGAACGATGGAGGGTAGGATATGAAATGTTCTAAGGAAGAAGTATGTTGATGTGATTATGTGATAAACAGAATGATTAGAAACAAATCAAAGAAATACATGAAAGAAGAGCAAGACAATGAGAAGTCTGAGAAAGTTGTGTTTTACTGATGAAAAAGAGAGAAATGAGATGGTTAAAGAAAAAGCATCAACTAAGCAGCATCAAAAAAGCATTTTCTCTTACAGATATTTTCATGAAACAACACAAGTCTTTAGATCTGGCAGATGAACTAGCAATTAGACAAAAGTAAAAAGACCACCGGAGACAGAGTAAATTTTTATTCTAATAGTAAATTAAATTAAATTCTCTGATAGATGTGAGGAAATTATACTGTTAATATGACTTTTAAAATATTTGTTTCAAATTTATTTATTTATTTACTTATTGTTTCTTTGGCAGATCCAAGATGGAATATTTTTGTTCAATATTACTAATTTCCATTAGTTTTCTACATTCTGAAGCATTACATGACAATGGAACTGCATCACATAATGAAACAACAACAGGTAGGGAAAACTTCAGTTTTGGTGATTTGATATGGTGTTAATCTATATATTTTTCTTTCCAAACTTAGACTTTAATTTCCATGTTTTCTAGCAAGCATAAACATTCAGCTATGTACTACTAGAGTTTTTAATGATAATACATCTCGTTTAATATTAATACACAAAGAAACAGAACTTAGGTCATATGTGTGAGTATATATAAAATGCAATTAGAGAATGAACAAAATGCTTTAAACACAAAGTTACTATTAATTATTATCAATGACTAATTGGTCTCAATAATGAGTATGCTAAATTAGAGTATCTAAAGAGCTGGAAATAGTATTATGATAAAGTTTTAGCTATTTTAGAGCCACTGTGTTCTGCCAGTTTATCTTTACTGGGAAGAAAGTCTCAGACATATGATTTAGATTTCATCAAATAGTCTTCATAATTCAGAAAATATTTATTTCTAAAGCTCCAGTGAAGAATATGAGAATCTAACCCATATTCAAGTCATGGTTTGATCAAGATTGTGTTATGGCCAATCTAGGTTAGTTAACATTACAGAGCTTATTTAGCCAATAATGATGATTAGTTCAAAAATTAGGACTTGGTTTTTTAAAAAAGTTATAATTCTATTTTAAAATGGAGAAAAAACAAAAGCCGTACTATAATTGGTACAATAGGTCAAATAGTCATGATTATGAACCTCTCAGCATGAGAATCTATTCTTTTCTAAAGGGTTAAGTTGCATCTAGGTCAATTATTCTAAAGATCGATCATTTAGAAGCATTTCCTCATTCAGTGATTAACTGAATTCAGTCCTTCTAAAGCTATCCTAAAGATTGGTCCTTCATAATCCTTGCAGACATTCACTCTGATCCTCCAGTTGTAACATAGTAAGGAACGGGTGTCAAACTTGCAACATCATGTTGCCGTCACATGACATATTGCGATGTTTTTCCGCTTTGCGGAGCTGGGGTGGGTGTGGCTTGCATGTGACGCATATAGCCTGCAGGCCGCCAGTTTGACACCCCTGTAATAATAATAAGGCATTCAGAAAGGATTTGTTTGTGGCTGAATTACTAAAGGCAAATCCCAGCTAGTGGGCCTGCTGTTTACTTATATAGGTTGTGCTTACTATAAGGTGACCAGATTTTAACATTGGTAAAGAGGGACATTGTGGGCGTGGCTTATTTTGTGGGCGTGGCTAGCTGGTCATGTGACTGGGTGGGCGTGGCTACCTGGTCATGTGACCGGGTGGCCATGGCTATGTGTATAGGGACTACTCAGAGGGCTGGAAAGTCATTTCTGACAGGTCCTCACACTTTTGACTGGTCCTCACACTTATGACCATCCTCACATTTATGCCCGTGCAGCATTCTTAACAACCATGTCACTCATTTCACAACTGCTTCTCTTCCACAAGGTGACAAGATAGGGCAAAAATGTAAAATGTGAGGACAGTCGTAAGTTCGAGGACTGGTCAAAAGTGTGAGGACCAGTCAAAAATAACTTTTTCAGCCCTCTGAGTAGTCCATATGCATTAAAGGATTACAGCAATAGAGAGGGATGAAGGAATGGAAATTAGAGTAGGAGTGAGGGTAAGAGAGGGAGGAAGAGAGGAGGAGAAGGAGAAAGAAAGAGGAAGTAGGGAGGAGAAAAAGAGGGTGGGGGGAAGAGAAAGTAAGAAGGAAAGAAAAGAGAGAGGTGGTAGGTTTGAGGAGAAAGATTGCTGTACAATAAAAAAGATGAAAGGGAAGAAAGCCAACCCCAAGCAAATATAAAGATATTAAGATAAAGAATGAATTGTTAAACTTTAAAGAATAAAAGAGAACAAATATGAATAAATAGCAATAATTAGAAACACACATACAAACATACAATGTATTTTCTTTGAACAGAATATTTGGCTGGTTCACAAATTTAAACAGCGTTTAGTCATTTCAATTAAATTTACAATTTCTATATTTCCTTTTTGCCATATTTATTCCTCATCTATTTTTTAAAAAAACCAATATTACCCTTCATCCTCATCTCTAATCTTAATCAAATTCAATTTTTCCCTTCTATTCTATATTATACCCCTTCCCATTGTCATCTATTTTTATATCCATCCTCACATTGGTTAATTATGTAATTATGTAATACAGTTGTTTAATACAAATTCAACATTTTAATATAAATCAATTAGTTATAAAACTATCTTTTTTGTATATTAATCAATATGAACATGAATATTCCAATTATTTCCATGCAATCCAATTTCTTACAAATCGATTAATTATATTTACCAATAATAATAAACCAAATAATTTCTCCCATATATTCCTCCGAACCACAACTTAACCATTTCTGCTTTCAACACAATATACAATTAATAGTATCTCAATTATTACAATTCCCTAGTTAAATACAGCTTTTTTTCCTTTGTGTTTTAAAATCTTGAACTCTCCTCCTAAATTTCCCATTGTTTGCAGTTTTTCACCTACCTTTTTTGGGGAGGAAAAATAAAAATAAAAATAAATCTCTCTCTGCCTCATTTTGTCACGCTGCACCAAAGACCCTGGTTTCGGTTTCGTTTCTGAAGCTTAGCTAGGGGAAAAAAAAACTGCTTTACACTGATTGCCTGTAGGGCGGCCCTTTGAAGCCCCGGGCAAGAGTTTAAACAGTTTTTTTTTTCTTCTAGCCATCAGCTGGGGCTCAAGAAAAATTGGGACTTTTTTGAAACGCCGCGGGACGCGGGACAAATTGCTCAAAAGCGGGACTGTCCCGCCAAAAGCGGGACGTCTGGTCACCTTAGCTTACTAGATCTTGAAGAATTGGTTTCATAAAAAAAAAAAAAAGTTAAGTTTTGATCCAGCTAATTTCTACTCAGTTATTTTTCTAATTACAGTTAGTAAAGTGTATTCTATGTGCCTACATTTGAAATTGCTTGCTGGCTGGCTCATAATAAGATTCAGATTAAGGAGTCACCTGTATTTTAACAGATAGATTCATTTTTGATCACCCCATAATTCTACTACATTTCATGGGGAAAATATGCATATCATCCAAAAGGAGGCTGATATAACACTGTTTTTCATCACTGTTAAAGTGATGTTTGATTTATTTCTGAGTGATGGACTTTGCATCTTTCTGGCAGCCTCTGATTGAATGGAAGCATATGAAAATACGTTCCAGGATGTCTCTTGGTGCTAATTCCCAATGAAAAATGAGTGAAGAATGGTTATCTGTTTCTTCCTCTCCTTTTTAATTTTTACATACTCCATAATCCAAGCTGTAAAACACACTGAATTCCGTCCACTCAAATTGGATGAACCTTTCTCGGTTCTCCATTTTGCAGATTTGCTCCACACTCAAGTTAACCTAAGTAACTTTCAGATTACATTGCATTGCATTTTGAAGAGGGAAGACTTGCTGTAATTATTCTGGTCTTCAGTAAAAGGCATTGTTATAAAATAAACAGTACTAGTATTCAGCAAGCTAAGATTTTTAAATTTCTAGGAATAGCCCTTCAGGCATTTGCAATTTTGGAAGGAATAATGAAAAGCTCCTAGCTCATGAACCTGCCAGCGCAATCCTGTATTTTGCAGGAAGTAGAGGTTGAAAGTAACTATGTGCCCACTGCTCTTAATATCTATAGAGCTAAGATTATTATCTTTCTATACTATGATAGCTCCCAGATTTGCTTTGATAAAGATCTCATGTCCACTGAAGCAGTTCAGTAAAAAAATTAATATCTATTTTCTGAGCATCCTAGAACATTCCCAAATCTTTGTTGTCTGTGGAGTGAGGCCTTACTTCAACAAGTAAGGCCTCACTCCACAGTGAGCATAATTTATTTCTATTGAAATAAACTATATTTATTTCAATAGAAAGCTCTTTGGCTGTTCTGACTCTCCTGGGTAGTTTTTACTTAGCTTGAAAAAAAGGCAATGAACTCAATTTAGAAAACATGGCCTCTCTGTTCAATAGTTAAATTAATCAAGATTAGAGCAGCCAACCTAGAATTGAAAGCCAATGTTTCTGATATTGACCTTCACAATGACTGGAATATATCCCTGGTTCATACAGGGTTGGTATAGATGGAAGACCTTTTACCCCAGCAGATTATGTGACAAACATTCTGACTGTATCACAGCAAAGAACTTCCTCTTTGGAAAGGCCTATGTCCCTCCCTTCTGTTCTATCTGAAGGGTGCTGCTTAATCCAAGATTGACTACTACTTGCCAGCAGGGTGAAATGGAGTCTGTTACTTGTTTTTTATTGTGTTGCCTTTTTGATACAGCTTGACATTTAGATTTAATAGTCCTCTGTTGTCAAATTGTTCTGGCTAGTCTACAGAAAAAAACTGTCCTTCCTTTACCTGATGTGCATTCAGAGGCACTCAAGAGAATAAGCCAGTTTTGTGGATTTGTTAGTATCATTAGAACGCCAATGGTTTAGATATTAAACATTTGAATATTATCTTCTGGGTAAAATCGATTTGCTTTGATTGTTATATGGTTTGGACATATTTTGTTCTTTGTTTTTATCATTGCATTATTTTACTGTTCTGTGTGGTTTATCTGTGAACTAAAGTTGCTGGGAGTTGAGTGGTATATAACAATGCATAATAACATAACATCACCTTCCAGACTCACTTTCTTTATGCCACTGATAAATCAATAGATATCTTATTTCATCTATTTTTTTAACATTCTTATTGGCCTTTTTCATTTTTTTTTGTTCTTTTCTCTTTAGTTATTACTAATTACCAATAAATTATTCCTATCAGCAAAGGAAACAATGCCAAAATAGAAATGCATTTAAAAACAACTCACACTTACAAACTCCTCCATACCAAAGTAGCAATCTAACGCTCCATAAGAGGAGCTGGGTAAGAACATTATTCAGACAAATACAAACTCACTACAGAACTCAGAATACCAGAAAAAGGAAACAAACCACCTATCCATTCCAACAAAATGGATACGTATGCAACTTTATAAAAAAAAAAAAATGCCTGACCACTCAATCAACTGCAGCACAACCGACATGACATATGAAATGGATAATATTACCATGCATCAAAAACTTCTTGTAAATAACAGATGATTACAACCATACAACATCACCATAGCACCC
Organism: Pantherophis guttatus; assembly: GCF_059756535.1. Taxonomy (NCBI): domain Eukaryota; kingdom Metazoa; phylum Chordata; class Lepidosauria; order Squamata; family Colubridae; genus Pantherophis; species Pantherophis guttatus. Next base: position 62,370,914 of record NC_142068.1, read on the forward strand.
AACTATTATACATTGCTCAAAGCCCCATTCTGAGGGAGATGGGCTGGTTGGGCCCCATGAGAGCCCTCCCCCCACCTGTAATAACAACTCATCCCCATCTTGGAACTTCCATCTTTTTGAAATGTTATGATGTTATTTTATAATTTTTTTAAAAAATAATCCTAAATTATTCTTTTTCTAATTTTAATTTTAATTTTATTGATTAAATTGTACATCTCCCAGACCCCCTTTCTGAGGGAGATGGGTAGTTAAGAAATATGAAATATAAATAAAGTAAAAAGGAAGCAGACCTGCACACATCCTCTCCAGCAGCCAGATAAGCATAATAAGCATAAACACCAGACAAATAAACTATCTGAAAATACTATTCTAATCAAGGAACTATTAAAGAAAAAAAATCTGCTAGGTTAATCACCTAGCAGAAATGGTGAAAATCTCAGCGTACTTGAAGGACTATACACAAGAAAGATATGTATCGGAATGGAGAAGATGGATTGACTATATTCAAAATAAGTATCAGACAAGAAAATATCCAATAACTTATGAATGAACGTTAAGTATTAGAAGTATTATGTTATCTATAGTGGAGTTAAGGTTTCAGGGGGGGAGTTAGTAGTCTGAGGATAAGTAGGTTAATCTAGTTTATGATTGTTAAATGAAACACCTTGTATTTTGCTCTGGGAAGTCTGGGGGGGAGGGTCGGATGAGGGGAGGGAAAGGGTGGGGGGAATATGGGGGGGGAAGAAAATTTTTGTTTTTTGTAAAACTTTTCAATAAAAAAAAAAAGAAAAAAATCATACCCCGCCAAAATTGGCAAGGCAAATTACTGTAAACAAAGAGGGAACCGATTCCACTCTTACTCACATGATGGTACCAGTATTACCTATGGTAGTTGGGTAATGAAATGTCTGGAAACAAGCTCAAAGAGTACCAAGAACTCCATGGGACAGAAAGGTGCTACCAGATAATACCATCATGTGAATGTGAAAGGAACTTTTTAAATTTTTCAAATGCCTAATTTTTTATTATTTCTTTTTTTAAAAAACGTAGTTTTCCAAATGGCAGAGATAAAATATGGAAAGATTTGAGCAATTTCATGGAATCTCAATCTATCAGTGACTATCGGGTTTGTGACTAGAATGGAATATTGCATACCTAAGAACATTCCAGTTTCCCTCAACTTCATGCCCTGTTTATGTTGATGATTCCTGAATTTGCTAGTACCTTAAGGAATTGATGTTTCCGGTTCATTACTTCTAAAACTTCAAAACCAAATTCTTATTTTCTTCCTCCTTGAGTGGATTGTACTCCACTGATTTATGGAAGCATTAGCTATTTATTATGGAAGATAGCTTTCTTCCAGAGGGACTATAATGTAATAATTAATTAGGTTTTCTGTGCCAAACCTCAACTTTGTGGAGGAAAGCCCTAGGCAGCAGACAATGGCAAACCACTTCTGAAAAACCTTGACCAAAACTGCAAGAGCTAGTTCAGGCAATTGCCAGGAGTGAACAATTGACTCAAAGGGACAAAAAAAATGTGTTGGGATTGCAGGAGTATGTCCTGCTTTTCAGTAAACCTATTGCTGATACGCAGCTCTGCTTCATCTGGTAAAGAAAACTATTTTTTAAAAAAACTGGAATTTCTTAGAAAAAGGGAACAATAACTTGGCCTACTGAATATCTCCTTGTATAACTTCTCAGGTAAAAGTCCCTAGACCTATCAACCACAAGCTGGACACGATACTTCCTCTTCCTTCTAATGTTTCATCTCCTGACTAGGTCCTTTACACTTGATTTCTCCTAGGCTCCTTGCATTCAGAGCATTATTCAATATATTAATTAAAATATTTGAGCTTGGTCATGTGTTAATTACTCTAGCGACTTTGGACTTAAGCTATATAATGTGTTCTATATCCAGGGGTGGGTTCCACTTATCTTTGCTACCGGGAGCGCATGCACACTTGTGCTTGCTTTGCTCACGCGTAACACTTCTGCGCATGTGCAGAAGCTTTTGTGTATGTGCAGAGTGTCCGTGATGACGTCTGGGTGGGTGGGCGGATCCTTCCGCCGCCATTACTACCGGTTCGGAAGATCTGGACCAAACCGGTAGCAACCCACAACTGTCTATATCAAATATAAATGATGTAGCAGAAATTCCTATAATGTTTAATAAATACATATATTGTTATATTTATGACTCAAACAGTTTTATTTTTGTTTTTTTAAATACCTTGCTTTGTCCTATTTCCATAATATTAAGAATGTAATTTAAGTTTATATACAGGTAGTCCTCGACATACAACCGCAATTGAGTGCAAGATTTCTGTTGTCAAGTGAAACATTAAGTGAGTTTTGCCCCATTTTGTGACCTTTCTTGGCACAGTTGTTAAGTGAATCATTGCAGTTGATAAAGTCAGTAACCTAGTTGTTAAGTGAATCCATTGACTTTGCTTGTCAGAAGGTCACAAAAGGTGATCACATGATCATGGAGATATACTGCAAAAGTCACAACTTTGAAAAATAGTCGTAAGTCACATTTTTCAGTGTTGTAACTTTGAACGGTCACTGAACAAACTTAAGTTTAGGACAATCTGTATTGGGAACATGAACATATACTGTATATAATATATGTAATTTCAGTTCTGAAAAGCAATTACTGAGTGTAGTAAAATGTACAATAGAGCATTCTCAAATTTAGAGAAAGAAAAGCTCCTCTTCTTAGAATAGCATTAAAAGGAAGTATGAACTCTGAAGCATTTTATTGACTGATGTTGAAAAAGAAGCTGACTAATCTTACCCAAGGTTATTAAAGAAGTTCTTGATGATTCTCACTTAATTTCCACTTTACTGAATGCTAAATAAGACATTCAGTAACTAAATACATAGCTAAAAAAACATCCCTGTGCATATGTTCCTGCTAATTACAGGCATGTTGCCAAGAAATCCTGATCAGAAAGAAAGAAGAAAGAAGAGGGTATATCTTTATTGGCAGAACAAGGAGATTCCAAACCGATGGCACGTAGGGGGGATGGGGACAATGAAGACTAATCTTTCTGCAGAACAATGTAGACTAATTATTATGAGGAACAACTGTATAACTCCCATTCTGACACATGCTAGTTTTTGAATTAGAATCACTCCCAGCTATGTCCCAGTAAAATTATGTGGAACTGTTGATTGTACTTGGTTTAGACATTTTTACTTGGACATCTTTCTAAATCCAGTGAGGAAAATGAGAACGCTACACTTCTTCAAGGTATTTGAGTCTGTTTTTCTCTGCAATCTAAGGTTGAATCTGATTTGAAAATGTATTTTATGTGGTTTGAAATATTAGATCCAATTTTACAATGTATTATCTTGGTATTATAATAATTCCATTTTCCTGGGTTTTTGAATGATGAAGGAAATGATATGGACCTTCATCTTAAATTAAATTTTTAAAAATTATCTACAAGTTTTAACTGCAGTATTTGAGCAGTACAAAGACCAAGGAGATTCTTTACAAATATAAGCTGATATTTTGGCATTCCCTTCTGAGCCTTGTTGCAATATGAATAACTAGAATATGGAGTGATTTATCTTCTCCAGTCTATTGAAATAAACACTTGGCTGAATTCAGTGACAGTTTTATATCTCAGTGGTAGGAAATTTGGTAGATCCAAGGGCATATGATTAATTAAACAGGAAGTGTTGGACACAGCTTTAAGCACCATTCGGACTCCAGTTGCAGCCCTAGGATTGTCTCTTTACCAATTTGTTAATCTGGTAAGAAACTTGAGTTATCCAGTGGAAAATCTCAAAAAAGCTGCTTTACAAGCATTTGATTTGCATAGACATGGCAGCCTAAGGAGGTTGGTGAGCAGTAGTTTCAATTGGTTCATTACACCTTTCCCCTCTGGCCACGGGACTCCACTTCTGCTGATCACCGGCTGCCAGCAGTTTGGCAGATTGAATCTCACCAGGCTCAAGGTTGACTCAGCTTTCCATCCTTCGAAGGTCGGTAAAATGAGTACCCAGATTGGGGGGGGGGGGAGAGGGCAATATGCTGACTCTGTAAACCGCTTAGAGAGGGCTGTAAAGCACTATGAAGCGGTATATAAGTCTAAATGCTATTGCTATTGCTATTGTTTCTTTAAATGCTAGAGAGAAAAGCTTCATTAGGCAGCTGGGCCTTCCTTTTCTTTTACCTGTGGTTAGGAGCTAATGGTGAGTATTAATTTGTTGCCTCCTACCATGCTAGGCCTGCCTTATCTCCATGCTTGCTAGCTTCAGGTAAGGTCAGGGATTATGGTGGGAGAAGTTAAGGGATCCATGTTAGAAGCGGAGAGAGAAAGGCAAACAGTGGAAAAGAGGTAGACTCTCCTTCCTTGTTTCTGGCTTCTTCAGCTACAGCAGGCGCAAATACCATCCTGCCCTCATATTGGCCTCATCTGGAAGGCATAGAAAAAGGACTTGGGAGTGGGCAGAAATTTCTGAGTTTGGTTCTGAGTTCAGTTCTTGGGAGCAGGACAAGAAGTAATGAGTGGAAGATCCTTAAAGAGTGATCCAACCTAGAACTAAGGAGAAATTTCCTAACAGTGAGAACAATTAATCAGTGAAATGTCTTGCCTCCAGAATTTGTGTGTGACTTGGAGTTACATTGTGTTGTTTAAGTGTTCCCTTTATTTTTTTGAGCAGTGTATATTTCTGCTCTTTGATTGATTTTCTCTTTCTGTTCCACTGGGTTATATAGTTTGCACTTTTATTTCAATTCATCTTTTGCTTCTTTTGATTTGAAGTCACACAACATAATTCTTAAATCTGATGGATCCCAATTCAACTGGGTAAATCTAGTTTTGTTTTAGTTAGAGTTGCTTTGTTACTATTCTTGTCTTTTGTATCTTGGCAAGAGATGAAGACTTGAAAATTGTAATTTTGAGAACACCATTCATTTCCTTATGTTGTATTACCTTTAAAACAGGAAGTCTATAAAGCCTCGTATGGATTGGGAAATTTATGAATGCAAAGTTTGCATACAATTGGTAGATAATATATCTTTTTTCCAAATTTACGCTTAGCATATTTTCAGTGAAATAGCTGAACTGTGGCTGAGAGGTTGAATTATAAATCTCACAAAATCCCTACTCTACAAATATTTTTATGGGTATTTTTTCAATGCTGTTCAAAAAATGGTCAGAGGTATTTTATCTCAACATTTTCATTGAGCAAGATATTCTTTGTTGTTAGTAAAATCCTTATTAAACAATGTCAATTTTCACACAGATTTCTTTGTAGTATATAATTTACAATGGCTTGTGTAATTTGGCATAATGAGGAAAATCACTGAGTAAAGAAATTCACCACAGTAAACATCATTTAAGAAAGTTTATCCCCCCCAAACTGTGAAATTAGTGATTACGGACAAAATTACAGCCAAAATAAGACCTCTGTGAAGCAAGAGGGTTATCATCAGCATGCTCAGGAAAAACCTGACAATGCACTAAAACTTTTTTTCAACTTCATATTTAAGCTAAATTCTTCTAATAAGCATTATTTGTGGGATTGCTTAGGACAAAGATAAATAGAGGTTAAAACAATTCATTTTCTTCTGAACTTAAATATTTAGGTTGGGTTAAAAGTCCTGACATACTTTGGCATGAAGAGTATCTTCTGAGGATTACTGTATTTTGAAAACATGTTAGTGTTGTGTCAAATATGTGTTATTAGTATATACTGTTTTTTATTCCTTTTGCCATAGCTCATTTTTTGCTTTCTTTTTCTTGAGTTGCTGTTAATATCATGAGGGATTATTCACAATATTGAACCTCTTAAATGTTATACTACGGCAGTGGTGGGTTTCAAAATTTTTTACTACCGGTCTGTGGGTGTGGCTTGGTGGGCCTGGTTTGGTGGACCTGGCAGGGGAAGGATACCGTAAAATCTCCATTCCTTCCCCAATCCAGGGGAAGGTTACTGCAAAATCCCCATTTCCTTCCAATCAGCTGGGACTTGGGAGGCAAAGAATAGATGGGGGTGGGGCCAGTCAGAATTTTTACTACCGGTTTTCCAAACTAATCAAAATTTCTGCTACCGGTTCTCCAGAACTGGTCAGAACCTGCTGAAACCCACCTCTGTATTACGGTCTAGTTTTGTGCCATATCTACTTTTGTTATCCTTTGTAGCAAAACCATGTATACCATACCATGATATACCATACCATGATTTAGTATGATACTAGAAATAAATATTAATTCCCCCCCTTTTTAAAATAATTTTCAGTTTGAGGTTAACTGATTATTTATAATTTTGATAAAATTGATATTTTATGGGCACTTGATTGAATGCTTGGCTCTTTATTTCAATCATTCAGAAACAGGGCATAGGGAATTATTGTTGTGTTCCCTTTACACTCTAGTTCTTCACATTTCCTCAACTTCCTCTGCTTCGGCCTGCAATAAATAAAAACATATATTACATTGGATTGTTCAGATTTTACATGCATTCCAATAAAAGCAGTGGCAGAGTGACATCTGCCATTGTACAGGTAATCCTTGATTTACAGCAGTTCATTTAGTGACTGTTACTAAAGTTACAATGATGCAGAAAAAAGTGACTTATGACCATTTTTCAGACGATTGGCAACTGACTCATATTTTTGACGGTTGCAGTGTCCCGGAGTCATGTGATCTCATTTTGCAACCTTCTGACAAGCAAAGTCAATGGGGAAGCCAGATTCACTTACTAATTTAACTGCAGTGATTCACATAACAACCATGGCAAGAAAGGTTGTAAAATGTGATAGAATTTACTTAACAACTGTCTCACTTAGCAACAGGAATTTTGGGCCCAATTGTGGTCATAAGTCAAGGACTACCTACATGTACAGTACACATAAGTACTAATGAGAAAAAAAGCTCCAAAATATTTCTGTGCTTTAACTTGTTTCTTTAAAATATTTAAAATAATCTTCATCATAATAAATTTTCTTTATATCTGGTAGCGACAGAAAAATATTACTTACAAAACGCTGTATAAATCATATGCTTCTGCTTTGCTAATTCTCTATTTGTTATCAATGGGTGATTTAGCACCATCTCATGTTTCTGTTTTTAATTTTTAGATCCTCCAAGAGAAAATGGTCAGCCATCGCATTTACTGACTTCAGTGCTGATCCTGATTTTAGTGTTCATAATTTTAATTATTTTAGCTGGCTATTTCTTTAGGTATGTATGAATCAGACTCTTGATGTGAAACTAGTTGTTTCTTGTTATTACCATGTGATCTCATAAGGAAATGAAAGTTGCATAGCTGCAGCTGTGCTGTCTGTAGTTTCCCACATTAATCAGTGTAGTGGATGGAGGATGTTACACACCGTTTCTGTGCATCAGCTACAATATAACATTTATAACTGGAAAAAACAATGATTAGAAGAACCTTCTCCAGAGTTACTTGGTTTGTGAGCCATAATATAGAATATTTTTTGTAATTTATTTAATCTCATGAGACCTATACTGTGGCCTTCTAAATGGTTCTTATATTTATTAAGGTTCCGAAGACACAGAAAAGCGGTTGTAAATTCCACTGATAAAAAAATGCCAAATGGAATCTTAGAAGAGCAAGGTAATTATTTTTTTATTTAATCGTATATAAAGATATACTTTTTTAAAACAATGTAATGTTGAAAAGGGAAGCAAATAGATTTCACAGGGTTGGTTATTCAGTTGTTAGTGTATCTGAGAACTGTTACTCTTTAGAGAAGATTTGTTCACCTATTATGTTCACTTATTTTTTTTCACATATTAACATTTACATTTACATTACAATTTGGTTCAGAAAGATCTTTTTTTAGAACATTGCATTGTATCAAGTTATAATTTCAGGAATTCTATTTAAATATGTGTTAGATGTAGAACTAATTTTATATATAAATTTTCATGGAATCAATTTTGAACTGCATGCATAATTATTTTAAATAAGGAATTAAATGACAAATATGATAAACAGAACTGTAAAAAATATGAATTAACATATAAAGGAGGAAGGTCAAAAGAAATTTGAGTTTCTGTACATGCTGAACACCTACATAACTTCATAATGTAACAAATACAGTACAATAACACATACATTTCTTGCATTAACAGTTTCAGTACTTTAAGACACTCCTTTTGTAAATCCAGAATAAGAAAGCTTTCTAAATCATTCTTCTGATTTATTAGTATGTTCTCCTTAGTTATTGAGACATTAACTGGTTTTAGATGTAAATCCATTACATCATTCTTGCAGTCAGAATCCATTTTTCAGAAAAATGGATTTGAAAATACTGTAAAGCTAGTAATTCTTGTGAAGTTTTCCATTTATGGTAGCAGTACAGATGTGGTCTTAATTTTAAGTTTTTATTTTAAATGAGCAATGGAAGTAAAGTATGTTGCTTTTTGGCTGTGCATATAGTACAGCCAGCTGGATTATTGCAATGCATTCTATGTAGGGCTACCCTTGAAAAATATCGGAAGCTTTAATTGCTACAGAATGAAGCCGCGTGAGCCATATTGGGTGCCCAGTGAAGGGCAAACATAACATTCTTGCTCCATGAACTGCACTGGGTGCCAGTTTGCTTCCAGGTGCAGTTCAAGGTATTGATCATCACCTGGCATAGACTCCAGGCTACCTATAGAATTTACTTCAGCCCATCAAATCAGCCCATCCCACTCAATAAAACATGGAGGGTACTGAAGACCTATCAGTCAAAGGATTTTGGCTAGTTGGAACTGGGAAGAGAGCCTTTCTGGTATTAGCGCTGCATTATGAACATCTGCCCCCAGAGGTGAGGCAATGCCCCACTCTCCTGGCCTTCTGCAAAGGAGTCAAAACTTGGCTCTATGGCTTTGCCGGGGGTGGGGCACAGAAAACCATGGGCCTGTGTGACAGGCCAGCCAGACCCATGAGGGCCCCCCTGCCTGTATTAACTAATGGAGTGGCCATCTTGGAATTTATAATGTTGTAATCTTATAATTAAAAATAATATTAAATTAATTTTAACACTTTAATGTTAATTTTATATATTGCCTATATGTTGATTATACTGACACAATACAGAGCCCCGTCTGAGAGAGGTGGGTGGTTTAGAAATATGAAATATAAATACATAAATGCATGCTGTGTGCTTTCATTTCCTTTTCACAGAACAGCAGAGAGTGATGCTTCTCAGACAGTCTCCTTCTGGACCAAAGAAGTATTTTCCTATTCCAGTAGAGTTCTTGGAAGAAGAAATCCGGATAAGAGCAGCTGATGATGGGAAGTTGTTTCGGGAAGAGTTTAATGTAAGTTGCCCTTATTTTGTTACTTCATTTTGGTTTTCTTAAATGAAAGATTGCAAATAAAATGAACAAAATTTTAAGTGAACAATAAAAATTGCTTTTGTATTTATCACTTTCATGCTTTTGGATTGTTCAGATATTGTATGCTCCTATGCTGTGTAAACTCTTATTATATCTATTATTAACAAAATCAGAGTTTAAAGGGGTCTCTACCTTTTTTTGGAAATGAGATTTCCAATCTTATATCTTGCTGCTGTTCAGCTAAGTCAGCGGTGTCAAACTTGTGTTGTCATGGTGGAATTACGTGATGTATCGGGACTTTTTTCTCCTTCGCTAAACCAGGCATGGGCATGGCCAGCACATGACGCATCCGGCCCATGGGCCGCGAGTTTGACACCCCTGAGCTAAGTGGCAAATTCGTTGACATTTTTCTAGATGTTTTACATTATCATGAGTAATAATCTATATTAATACTATCTGTAATAATATATGATGCCTGACTCCCAGCAATTCTTACATCTTACAGAATCCTTAAGTTTTAGCCTTGGGAATTAGGGTTATGTGAACTTCATAACGATTCCAAAATATTTAAAACCAGGTGACAAAAGAAAGATTCATATACTAAAATAATAATGAAACATGACTGCTTCTTTCTTAATGTGTTATTTGGACCCAAACATTCTGGTTTTAAAACCATGGTTTTAAACCTAACCTTTGTGGTTTATTTCAATAAACATGGATGTTTTATTGAGCCACGGTGACACAGTGGTTAGAACTGCAGGCTACTTTGCTGATCACCGGCTGCCAGTAGTTTGGCAGATCAAATCTCACCAGGCTTAAGGTTGACTCAGCCTTCTATCCTTCTGAGGTTGGCAAAATGAGGACCCAGATTGTTGGGGGCAATATGGTGACTCTGTAAATCGCTTAGAGAGGACTGTAAAAGCACTGTGAAGCCGTATATAAGTCTAAGTGCTATGGCTATGTTAGCTCATCATGTGACATTAGTCTCTCCTTCATGTTGCTTCTTTCATACTTATAGATCCTTCTTCTTTTCAGAATTATAAACCCTGCCTTTTAAAAGCCATCCAGTTTTTAAAGCTGTGGCAGAACATTTGATAAGTGCCTCTCACCAGCCCTAGCCAGAGAGGCCAAGAACAAGCAATTGTAGGAATTGTGATTTTTTACCTTCTTACAGGATTTTTTTTCAAAGAAAAAAATGGATAGTAAGAACGAAGAGAGATAATCATAACAGCTATCCCATTTCAATTTCCCTCTCATTGAGGCTGGAAATAGTGATGTTGAAGACCCACAAATCTCAAGGGCGCCAAGTTAAGAAGGATTGCTTTAAAACTAAATATAGTGTCTCACTTTAGAGTTCAGAATATATTTTTTGCTTCCTGCTGCATTGTGGTTGCATGGGTTGTTGGGCTCGTGAATAGTTGATAGATAATCTGTCCCTAGCTTCTGAAAGCCAGATGCATTAAAATGAACTTACCTTCAGTTCTGGTTGGGTTTCAGCAGTTCTCTGATGTAGCTATGATGATCACATGCTTACATTCATTTTAAGTTTAAGTGAAAAGGTTGCCAATTAAACTCCCAGGAGTGGAATCATGCCCTTTAGAGTGTAGCTTTGTAATTGGCAGGACTGTATGTCAGCCATTATGATTACATATTTAAAACTTGCCTTTTCAAGTCTGAATTAATGTGGGTATATTGAGTTGTGTGGTTAAATATGTTAGGAAAAGACAACAATACGAATCTCCAATGAAAATGGTCATGCTTAAAGCGGGTATAAAAGTTGATTTTATGCTTGTTCTGTGTTTGTTTCTCAAGCGGCTTTCTGGAGAAATACTAAAATAGAAACAAGTCTTTAAAAAAAAACTCCCTTGCCCCACATAACAAAGGGAAGTTCAGTTTTCCAGTTTTACACAATTTGTCTGATTATGCAAAGAAGATGAAAGTACTCAAAGGGCAAAGTAATTTTTTAAAAAGCTTCCATAAAAGCTCACTTCTTTCTTTTATTTTTGCCAAATATATTGAAATAAAATTTAAAAAAAACCAGAGTATCAAAAATAATATATAGTATATTTAGTTTATAGTTATTCATGGTCAGTTTTCAGTTACTTATGTTCCTGTTTTGTTTGTTTGTGTGTGTGTGTGTGTGAGAGAGAGAGAGGGGTGGGGTGGGGTGGGGAGGAGGGAGAGTGATGTTCTGTTTAAAGAAAAAAGTTACAAAGCCAAAGCAAGCATACATATTGAAGCAACAAATATGACACATTTATGTTGTGGCAACAGAATGTAACCTACACAAGAGACTTCCTTATTAGCTAGTAAACACTAATTGTTTAACCTGGTTTTTGCTAGTTTTCAAAGAAAAATCTTCAGAGTGCACATCTGATTTAAACTCAGTAATGATTAAGACCATAATGTATTTATTTATTTATCAATCAAACTCTTAACTGTCCATCTTCCTCACAGAGGGGATCTATATGTATAAGTTATAAGCTTTGCTCCCCTTATTATTTTCTTAGGGTTTTCAAGCATCCATATACACCCACTTTTGTTACTTCTCAAAAGGCTGATCTTCCTTCATATTGCAAATAGCATATGATCAGTAGAGACAGCTTCTGATCAGTTTAGCAGTAATGCCAATGGGTTAAAGTAGATTAATGTAAGTCTCCATCCAAATAACAATAGCACTTAGACTTATATACAGTTTCATAGTGTTTTACAGCCCTCTCTAAGCGGTTTACAGAGTCAACATATTACCCCCAACAATTTGAGCCCTCATTTTACCCCCCTCAGAAGGATAGAAGGCTGAGTCAATCTTGAGCCGCTCAGAATCGAACTCCTGGAGTGAGCAGTGAGTTAGCCTGCAGTACTAAACCTACTGTAACTTCTTTTAAAATCAGTTGTAGGAATACAACATTTATTTGTAAATTAAAATTTACTAGTTGTAGAAATACAACATAAATTCTGCCCTGTCTAATTTGGAAATATGCAATTCAAAAGATATATTCTATCCCTGTGAGAGATATATATAATAATAGAGTAAGTAGTTGTGAGGTGCAATTTATTCCATTCAACAACCAAGAAGTATTTATAGAACTTGATCCTCATCTGCAGTTTATCCTAAGCTCTCGCTGAGCGAAATAGCTGTAATTTATAATTAGATGTCTCAGATTTAAAGTTAACACTCTCTTGCTGCAGCTTCAAGATGTGCAAAATGTGTAAGGTCAGCTGACTTATTGTGGGTGTCATTAGAGTTGCATTTGGGAAGGGACGGGCATGTTAATTCATCCTACCACCACTATCCAGCTTCAGATCAGCTATTTTTTTCTCTCAGAATTTGCTGCTTTCATTAGCATTTTCTTTCTGAGTCCCTTTCATAATCATCCATACCTCCTCCTATTTTTTTTTTATCAGTTTCTCTCCAGGCTTCAACAGAAAGACAGCAGAGCTCCATTATTTTATCTCATGAAGAAAAAGAATCTGTGAAATCTCTCTCTCCCTCCCTCCCTCCCTCCCCCTCCCCCTTTCTCTCTTTCTGTCTCTCTCCCCCCTAGTTATACTGAGTGGCCTGTGTGTTTGCTCAGATCTGGATATAGGGATTGACCAGGACTATACTAGATGCAAATTAAATCTGAAATTATACACAGTAATTTTCTGACAGAATTGCCTTTGTTGTTAATTAGTTTCAAGTCTTCAAGTTATCAGTTTTAGTTCTCTCACTTTATAAGACCTAACCAGATGCAGAATCTTGGAAATATCTTTCTCTTCTTTTGAGGGATATTTCTGCTTTGGTATCTTTCTGTGTGATTTTGAATTAATTGAATTAATATTGAATTTTTGAAAATGAACTGAACTAATTGTCAGACGGGGTCTGTGCTGAGGAGCAGACAAATAACCCTCCAAAGAAAGCCAGTCAGAATTGAGAAATCAGCCCTCCCTCATTCTGGTTTTAGTGTTATGATTCGTTGATGTTTTTCCTGTTGCCTGGTGGTGACATGGATTGGCAGTAAATCAAAAGATAAAGCCAGTTCTCATGTCTATGAAGTCTGGATTGGCTTCACTCAGGACAACACCATTCAGCAGTGATTTGGAACTAGAGGCAAGATAAAGATTGCAGTGGCTACAGACTGCATGGATCATGGGTAGCTCTTTAACATAGTAGTGGGAAAAGCCAGTTTGTGTAGTGGTTAAGGCATCATACTAGAAACTGTGAAAGTGTGAGTTCTAGTCCCACCTTAGACACAAAGCCATCTGGGTGACCTTGGGCAGGTCACTTCCTCCTAGCCCTAGAAAGCAATCAATGACAAACTGTTTCTGAAAAACCTTGTCCAAAAAACTACAGGGACTTGTCCATATGATTGTATAGGGAAAAATATATAAACTGGGAAATTTTATCATTCCATCTTATACTGTATAGATCTGGTCCCTCAAGTGTCCAATCTTGTTCTGGGCATCACACTTTTAATATTTCCAAAAACATGAACAGAGAAGACCAGTGATGTTTATCAGAGAATAAGATGCTAAGTCCTTTGAAAAATGGTCTGAAAATGGAGCCACTATCCACAAATGATGGATTCCCTTCACTAGATGTGCTCAAGATCGGGTTAGACTGTCATCTGTAAATTTATATTCAGTACTATTTGCAACTTCCATTTATATACGTGATGCTGTACCTCTTTTGCACCTGCATCAATACCAAACATACAGTATGTGTAAAGGCATAAGGCTTCAATTGTGTGATTCCTATTTTTTTGACCTTACTGAGTGTGCAATTAAGATGCATTGTGGAAAAACCAAAGCTTTGCACAGCCTTACTAATTTCCACTTTTATCAGAGTCACACAGACATGATTGGCTCATTCTCTTGTGCATTTGTAATTTCTTATTTTCAATGCATGCTATTAAGAAGTTGAATTCTATAGTTATTAATGTTAACTCTGCATTCAGTTATATTTTATATTTACCAATATGAATACTTACAAACCTAAGCAAGAAGGTTATTTAACAATTTTAAGTAAAAATAGACAGCTCTTATTCAGGATAGATTTATGATATCCATAATACATAAGTCATTTTCAAATAAGAGGTTTATATCATACAAGAAAAAATAATGCAAAAAAATCTAGTTTAAGAATAGAGCTTGTTCTTGCTTGGTGCATTCAATAATTTTGCAGATGACTTTAAGGATGAATGTATGACAATTAATATTCTGATATAGATAATATAAAATTTCATAAAGTATTAAAATGTATTTTAACCATCCATTTTTTGTTATTGATTGCTGTTTTAAGTCATACAATTTATATTTTCTGTAGTCATTACCACCTGGATATTTGCAAGGAACACTTGAGATGGCAAACAAAGAGGAAAATAGAGAAAAAAACAGATACCCCAACATATTACCTTGTAAGTATTGCTAATATATATATTTCAAAATTCTAAATAGTCCAGTATGACCAGGCAGCTGGTCATGTTAAAAACAGCTAACAAAGATAGGCAACTGTCTTATGAGATCAAGTCTGATAAATTTAAGGTGATATAAACATCTGTTTGTTTATTTGTTTAATTATATTTATAAGTCACCTCAATCCTTTTAGTCAGCATTCAGATCTGAATACGGGATGAAAATAGCATTAGTCCTGCTTTTTGGTAGCAAGAGCTGGACAGGAGTGGCTAAGTATCCTCTTAGCAGCTTTTGATGGGTTCTTCTGGACTAGCTCTGGAGATTGGGGATGGGCAGCACACTATTGTGTTTGTTCTCTTCCTTCCTCTGGGGTTGATGCTAGTTGGTGATGATTGGGGGGAGGGAGAAATCCTGCCCTCTGCTTTTATTATGCAAGTACCACAGATTCAGTGCTCTATTCTCTCCTATTCAGTATCTACATGAAACTGCTGAGTGAACTCACCTGTCACCCTCTGGTGAGGTATTATCAGTACACTGATGATATCCAATTATACATGTCTGCCCCTTAAGCAAATTAATCAGTGTTGTTGATGTCATATCCCAATGCCTGGAGGCCATGGGATCCTCAAATCCTGGTTGTGTCAACAGGCCAGTGGGTCACAAGGGAGTGGTGATCTGATGAGGTTGTTCCATTGCTTGTAGTATCTGAAAGTATCTCCTAAGCTTTTTAATAATAATTTTAATTTTTCTATTTGTTCAATTTTTAAAAAAATGGCTTTTATTGTTTGATAGTATACTACCCAGAATCACATTTAATGAGATGGGTGACCATAGAAATATGATACATACATATGCCCAATTGCACATCATCATCCGTACATACATACATACATACATACATACATGTATGCATGTATGCATGCATACATGCATACTTACCCTGGGAAGTTTGCAATTCAAAATGTAATATATTATAACAAAAGTCCCAAAGGTGCTTTTTCAAGAGGCAACGGGATTTTCTGCTTTTTCTGGAAGCTTCTTGGATGAGAAGCAAAACGTCTTCAAAGAAAAATCAGAAAATCCAGTTGCCTCTTGAAAAAGCACCTTTGGAACAACCATGACCTGGATGACTAACAATCTCCATAGACATTATAACAAAAGAATTAAAATAATAACATTCTCACTTATATATCTGACCCAGGCCAATATACATATATTTGCATATTTAGTAAGAGATAAATTATCAATAGTTTGACATAAAAGTAACAACTACAGTTACTATGAAATTAGAGGAAACCTCAGAATCCCATTCTCCTGGCCTAGCCATCAATTCCCTAATCAAACTATCTTATAACATTGCTTTTATAAGTTGTATCTGATGATACCTGCTTTTTCTCATCTTTGGTGTCAGCAAATAAACAAGCCAGTTCACTTGCAGAAATTACATATTATTTTAAATGTAATCTATCTATCTATATAAAAGTAAAAACCACTCACGCATTAATCACGAAATCT
Organism: Pantherophis guttatus; assembly: GCF_059756535.1. Classification (NCBI taxonomy): domain Eukaryota; kingdom Metazoa; phylum Chordata; class Lepidosauria; order Squamata; family Colubridae; genus Pantherophis; species Pantherophis guttatus. The sequence goes on from NC_142068.1 coordinate 62,387,139, forward strand.
CCAGAACCGTAAAGCCTACAAACTTGAAATTTGCCACATATGTTCCTCTTGGCTTTTAGGTGCTCACTAAGAAAGGATTTTTCAAAATGACCATCAGAGCATTAATATTTCTTATATTATTATAACACACTCTGATGCTAATTAGTTAGACGTTCTACTCCCCCTATCCCAAACTAATCCAAACGTTTCCACAGAATGGAAACGTTTCTGTGCGGCAAGGCTGAGGGAGACAAGAAGAGAGGAGAGGATCTATGTGGCCAGCCTGAGGGAGAGAAGGGGAGAGGAAAAGACAGGAGAGGCTTCTGTGGGGCCAGCCTGAGGGAGAGAAGGGGAAAGGATAGGCCGATCGTAACTACTCATTAATTTTTAAACTCTGTGTCGATTTATCAAGCCCGATCATATAGTTTCATAGCGGAGCATGGGTATTCAGCTAGTCATTCATATTAATATAAGCCAATAAAATCATGTATTGCTTTAAGAGTGTATACAATCAAAAAGAGCACTAGACTGTTAAGGGAATGTGTCTGTTGCTTTTCTAAAAGGTTGTCATGTTGTATGCCACATAGCTGGTAATTCACACTTTTGAAAGATCATTTCTTTTAAAATTCTAATCTGCTGCTGAGGTCTTCTTGGCTGGTTGCCCAGCAATTTAATTCATTAGTTTCTGGAGATTATATAGGAAATAAAACTGCCAGAAACTTCTTGTAGAATTAAGTGAAGTTTTCCAATTACAGACAAAAGGAAGTAGTTTTTCACAAATTCTAATACCTGGATAGATTCCAGAGGGATCTTGGGGTTTTCTCTGAGGATATGGTTGTAGTTCAACTGAAATAGGTAGATAGCTGAGGTGGATTGGATTGCTCCTTTGCAGTTTCTTATATGTACCCCTCCTGCAGTGCACCTCAGTTTTCCAAGGAGCTGCAGGAGATGAAATTCCAGAAGAGGTGCCCTAAAACACTAGTGGTGAAAGATTAGGAGCAAGTCGGATTAACCTGAATAAGAATCAATGTGCTGTTTTAAGGACTATTCTTGCTGTCTGGCGGATAAAATCATTCAGATTTATTCAGAGTTGGACTCCAGTTGGATAGGTCCAGTGAAAATATTTAGATAGAGTTCTATAGGATTTCTGTGACTGCTGATGAAGTGGACAGAGTCCCCGGAACTCTGAGCACAGCTATCTATCTTAATTAGATTCATATTTTTCCTGGTTGGTCAAAGGCCTAGGAGGTAACATGCAATTGGGTCCATGTAGTGATACTTGCTCCTTTGAGAGAGAAGGTCTTTCTGTGGTATGTCTTTTTCCTCAAGAAACATCAAAGCCCTGGACAGATTCTGTCCAGTCTCCAGCTTTTAATTTTTCATCATTACTGCTTCAAGCATCTTTTCTGGCACTTCATCTCCTGCAGCTCTTTGGAGAACCAAGGTATACTTGGTAGTGGGGCTTCAGCTCCAGAGGATCCAGGAAGAGATAGATTGTCTGGGCCCTTTTCAGGCAGGTTACAGCACAAAGATAGCTTTGGACATGCTTGTTGATGCTTGTTGATGGCCTGTGGCAAGGTTGGGTAGGGGTAGTGCAATCATCCTTCTGTTTCTTAATTTCTTATTAGTTTTTGATACAGGTGATCATGGTATTTTTTTAGACTGGCTGCAAAGTTTGAGTGGGGGCACTGTTTTGCTATGCTTTTCTTTGTGGTTAGTTCAGTCAGTCCATGGCATCTCAAAATGTCACCCTTTTGTTTAACATCTACGTAGAAGTGCTACATGAGGTCATCTGTCAGTTCAGAGCAAAGTATCATCAGTGCATCAGTGTAGTACAAGGGTGTCAAACTCAAGGCCCAGGGGCCATATCCAGCCCACGGGGTGCTTAGATCTGGACCACAGGGCTGCCCAGGAAACAGCAAATGGCTGGCCTGCGGTGCCTCTGTCAGTGAAAACGAGTTCCTGAGCTCTGCTTTTGCTGGCAGAGGGTTGCAGGAGGCCGTCGCAGCAAAAAACGGAGCCCATTTTCCCTGGCAGAGTGCTCAGGCTACCACAGGCACCCTGACACAAGTGATGTTGAGCTGGCCACCTCCAACCTGCCTCCCCCCCCCTCAGGTCAAACACAACCCTGATGCGGCCCTCAATGAAATTGAGTTTGACACCTGGTGTAGTACATATACCAAAATATGCATCTGAATTCTAGGAGAAGCAAGTGATGCTGTCAGGCTTCTGTCCCAGTATATGGAAGTTGTGCACAACTGGAACACAATTAGGTTAAATCCTGTCCCAAGCCTTTGGAGCCCCTAGGCCTGGGGATCTTCCATCTTTGATTTTGGATGGGATTGGACTTGTTCATCAAGACTGGTATGTAATCTGAGGGTCATCTTGAATTTACAGTTCCTGCTTGAAGAGCAAATGGAAGATGTAGCTAAGTGGATCCTTCCACAGATACATCTAGTATGCCAGTTGTACCCTTTCCTGGACTAGGACGCCATTCAGATAGTCACTCATGCCTTAATCATTTCACAATTGGATTCCTTTAACATGCTCTATATGGCTCACCCTTGAAAACCACTCAGAAGCTACAGCTCATTGAGAATGCAATGGCATGGGTAGTAAGAGGCATGCCTTGATATGCTCAGGTGACCCAACGGTTTCATAAGCTGTACTGATTACTGATTGACTTACAAATACAATTCAAGGTCCTGGTTATCAGCTATAAAGCCCTTCATGGGCTTGGGTCTGGTTGTTGTCTGTGGGGTTGCCTATTTCCCGTTCTTTTTGTCCATCCAGTGGTATCAGGCACATACAATATGCTTTGGATCCCATCATTATGTATGGTCTACTGGGACCCAGAAACCATGCCTTCTGTGCTGCGGTAGGTGCCTTCGATAATTGCAGAGATCTGGATGGTTCCACCATGAGGTCATGCAAGAAATTATTACATACTTAGCTGTACTCTCAGGCTTTGGGACAGGGTGATGGTTAGATGATTTTCAAAAAGTATTTTTTGTCAGGTGGTTTATGATTTATTTTTGGTTGCTTTTTTTTTTCTTATGAGCTGCTCAGAGTTTCTGGGAATCAGGTGGATTCTATACTATATGTATGTGTTCATAGACAGGTAGCCCTTGACTTAACGACCATAGTTGGGACAGGATTGCCACCATAAGTTCATTGTGGCTGTAAAGCAAGCTGTCATATGACTACTTTGCTTAGCAACAACAATCTTGACAATTAAATGAATTTCATCAATCATTAGCCAAGAATGTACCCCAATCCAAGCCATTCCAGGCTTGGTCTCTTCCCGTCCCAAGCTTCAGTAATGTAGCAGGCTGCTTCCAACTTCCTGCACCTCTCTTTCTTCCCCTCCCATCTTTGGCCCTTTTCTGCTCTGCACTCTTCCTGCACTGCAAGGTAGCAAATACTCCTGAAACTGTCTAGCTGGAAAGCCTCAATCCTTTCAGCTCATCTTCATCAGTTTTTTCTTTTCTTTTATTCTTGCTGCTTTAGAAGGAGTGCCTGGCCTGACTAGCTGGGGTGGACTGGGTTTTGTCTGCAGGGAGAAAAAAAAAGTCAAAAGGAGTCCCTGAATGGTAGCATGCCAAAATGCGTCTTTTTCAAAAACCTAGATCACAGTGCGCCAGGGTGGGCACAATTCATCAGGAGTGACAGCAAAAAACAAACAAACACTGTAGATGAGATAGGGCAGCTGTGGCTTCCCGGGATATAACAGAACAGAATAACAGAGTTGGAAGGGACCTTGGAGGTCTTCTAGTCCAACCTCCTGCTTAGGCAGGAAACTACACCACTTCAGACAAATGGTTATCCAATATCTTCTTAAAAACTTCCAGTGTTGGAGCATTCACAACTTCTAAAAGCAAGTTGTTCCACTGATTAATTGTTCTGTTAGGAAATTTCTCCTTAGTTCTAAATTGCTTCTCTCCTTGATTAGTTTCCACCCATTGCTTCTTATCCTACCCTCAGGTGCTTTGGAAAATAGCTTGATTCCCTCTTCTTTGTGGCAGCCTGTTCTGTCCCCGTCTCACACACGCACACAAACAGACAGCCGCGGGTTAAATAAACTGGCAGACAACCAATTCTTTCGATAAGAGAATTGGCAGCAACCCAGTAGCTGCTTGCCAAGAACTTTACTCATAAACAAGATACACACAGTTCACGAATTGTCAAGTACAGTCCGTAATTAAATCCAAGGCAGATAATGTTGTTTCCAAAGATGCAGTGTGACTCGATAGTAGTTAGTTTTGTCCATCACAGAGTCTGAATGGCCACCTCACCCCCTTATATCCCCTGTGACTCAGCTTAATCTCTGGCACGCCTTCTTTTCTGTTGCGTGCGCTTGTCTCTCTGACGCTGGCGTGGATCCAGCAAAGACTTATCCCCTTCATTGTCTGACTGTGAGGAAATACCTGGCTCCTGGCCAATCTCTTCTCCTACGGGAGACACCTGAGGCATTGCCAGAGAGGAGGGTCCTGGAGAGGGAGGCCTGGCCAACTCCTCTCTTTCATGTTCGGAGACTTATCCCTCCGATAAGTCGGCCTCGGGGGTCGGAGCCACAACACAGCCCCTGAGATATTGGAACACTGCTATCATGTCTCCCCTAATCCTTCTTTTCATTAAACTAGAAATACCCAGTTCCTGCAACCATTCTTTATATGTTTTAGCCTCCAGTCTCCTAATCATCTTCGTTGCTCTTCTCTGCACTCTTTCTAGAGTCTCCACATCTTTTTTACACCCAAAACTGAATGCAGTATTCCAAGCGTGGCCCTATCAAGGCATTATAAAGTGATATTAACCCTTCACGTGATCTTGATTCTATCCCTCTGTTTATGCAGCCTAGAACTGTGTTCGCTTTTTTGGCATATGACAAATAACCCCAGAGCTGTGTAATGGTGCTGCTGCTTGTCATCCTGCAACAGAGAGTTGCAGGACAGCCAAAGGACAGAGATGTGGGGAGATAAGTGAAGGGGAGGAGTTGGCACGCCCCTGTGGTCATTAGTGCAGGCAGACTGCCAAGCACCCAAATTCTGATGTTACCTTGGAGGTGCTGGAACAGCATAGATTGTAAGTTCAGTTTTTCAGCACAGTTGTAACTTTGAACAGTTGCTGAATTAAGGGTCACAAGTCAAGAACTACCTGTATGTATGAATAAATCAGTAAATAAACTGATAAACCATGGAATTTTCTACCATGAATATACGGTGTTAATTATTGATGTTTTTCTCCCTGTGTTGAACCAAGATGATAGATAATCTTATTTTGTTGTGAAAGTATTTGTTATACTCTGTCTCAGCTATACTTCTGTTTTGTTGTATTGACTTTATTTTATATTTTACTTGTTATTGTTTTTGATTTTAATGATGAAGATTGGAATATTAGTGTCTGTGATCCCTTCTCCAAACTGAAAACTATACAGCACCTCTCAGGGTGGATCTTCACTGAGGTTCTTTACTGCAGGTGCTTCTGATTGATTTACACAGGTCATAGAAAATAAATAATAATATATGTATATCCTATGCATTTACACCAAGCACAGGGATGATAGGTATATCATATCAACTTGTCTATCTGACCTTGCCAAGAACACGACGTTTATCTTGACAGATTTCAGTTAGCAGTGTCAAAACAAAGCCACACCAAAGGCAAGAAATGTCTTGTTTATTCCAGATGGTTCTAGTTAAAAATAGAGAGGGTCACGCCACCGTACACAAGTGTTTCATGCCAAGGATGAGCAAGATATTAAATAGAATGTTTAAGATTAGCTGATGTAGTGCACTAAATATTTGGATACATTTCACTATGTACCTGAAATAGAGACTTCTATGTATTTAAGGGAAAGAGGGACATTCTACTGTCCATTTCCTCTTTCCGGAACGTCTGGTAGGACCACCACCTCTGTAAAAGCTTCCTATATGAACAGTCTGTGTGCTGTGGACAAATCTGATGTAGGTTGGTGACTTACAGGTTTTCATCTATCTTACTTCAGATCATTCCTTTCAGCCAGCCATAAATTCTGTGCTTCCGTGGCCATTTCTGCCTTGGCTGTTGAAAGTAAGTCTTGCCTGCAGCCTTTTTAGTGATCTAATGGAAAACCTTCCACAAGATTAATACTTTTAATGGAAAGTAGTAAGTGACGATTATATTCCAGTGTTAACATCCAGAATATAATCCAGTAGTATTTACAGGTATTTGTAAGGTAATCTGGAAATCTTCCAATGGAGGAAGTTAATTTAAATTAATTTAAATGTAATTAATTATATTAATTTGGGCACAATTAAAAGCTGCTTTATCTTTATTTGTCTCCCTTATGGGAGGGTCTTACCAGATGATACTATCTGAGATGGTGACAAGATTCTCCTAGAAGTATTAAACAATAATATTCTTTCTGATCCTGAGATTCCAAAGCAGATTCAGTAATGACCAAATTGACAAGGTTTTTGTCTACATTAGAAGCTATGCCCAATTAGAAAGGCCATGTGCGGCCAGGGAATAGGGAAGGGTGGCATCAGTTGGTGCAATGATTCAGCCTGGGTACCACAGATGGGTAACTGGGTCTGAAGGATGTAGATTCCCCAATATTGAGCTCCCACTTCTAGTCATCCTGCCATCTTCTCTCTTCACAAGAATTACAAGGTTATAATCTGCACCACCAACTTCTCAGGGTACCAATGTTGCTGGCTTTATTTCAATAGAGCATCAAAAGAAATGCCACGGGAACAGCAGCTTTTCATGTCATATATTTTCCTTCTGTTTCAGAGACCTGAGATAACATATCATTCATGGGGTGAGAAAGAGTCCTTAGATAATTGTAAAAGGAATTAGATACATTCATGAGACCAGTTGCTAATTCTGATATCTACTAATTATTTCTAGGAGAGTAAGATCAACAGGGGAGTGTTGTGTGAGGACATCAGAACTTTATTATGTTTGTAATCCGGGAATCACTATCAGAAAAAAGAGTGTCATAGCTTTATTTGTAAAGAGGTTGTCCCTAAATTACTTGGTCTATGTCCATTTGTAGTGGTAAAATTAATGCTATTAATTGTTATTAATCACTCTTTCTTTCTTTCTAAGATTTTGCATTTATGTTCATGATACATTGCTAAATTGATGCTTTAAAAATCATTATTTTAGTAGGATGAGTGCATGGTGTTATTCAGTATAGAAGCTATAATACAGTATTTATAAATCGTCATACATTGCTGTATCAACTTTTTTTAGGTTAGCTTCTTTTCCCAGAAGGAAATTACACATTTAGAGCTTTATCCACATTTCATCCATGTTAGAAATATATAGTTCTAACTGTGTTCCTTTTTACAGATGATCATTCCAGAGTAACTTTAATGCAAATAGATGGATTTCAGTGTTCAGACTATATTAATGCTTCATATATAGATGTAAGTGAAATCCTTTTCTTTTTCAATTACTTATTTTCTCAAAATAACTACATGTTTTTAAAAGCATCTTTAATGTATATTCTTGTAAAAATAACACACATTTTTATTTTCTCATAGGGCTTCAAGGAAAAGAATAAATTTATAGCGGCTCAAGGTATCTTTTGATTTCTATTGTTTGATAATTTAACAATTTCAGAAATATTTAGTTTTGTCTAAACTGAAGTAAGATTTTAAGAATTTTGTAGATTGGTTTTATTTAGTCTAAGGTTAATGAGTGTGCCAAAACACCTAAGTGTTTTTCTGAAGAGTCTTTAGATTGAATAACAAGTTACCAAGAACTGATTTGGAGAAACAGTGGTGCATTGTATCAGAGGAAAAGGGAGAAGTGGGCAATCTGTCTTGACGTAACTCTTTATATGACATTGGCATAAAAATTAGATATATACAGAACCAAGGGAGAGTTAGTAGAGATCAGTTTATGTCAGTGGTGGGTTGCCCCCGGTTCGCACTGGGGCAACCCGGTATAGAACCGGTAGTAAAACTGGCGGGAGGCTCCGCCCACCAACCCCGACATCATCAGGATGCTTTTGTGCATGTGCAGAAGAGAGAGCGCGTGCGCGGCCCCATTGCAAACCGGTAGTAAAAGTAAGTAGAACCCACCCCTGGTTTATGTGTATGTGTGTGTACCTTCACGTCAATGTTGACTCACTGGTGACTGCCTAGACAAGTCACTGCAGTTTTCTGGCTTCCTGTTGAAAATACGACTAAAATCCAGTCTCTCAAGTTTCTAGCCTGTTTCGTTAACTACTAACAATCTGGCTCTTAATAGTAATCATTAGAAAGTAAAAATGAAAAGTTTAGAGTAGGGTTAAAGTTTAACATGGCAAATATAATTTCATCACCATGTTTATCAAAGTTATAGTTTGCATGAAAACAATGAAGATGTAGACTTTTTGGGGGGCAGGGGAGGTCCTAGATAAATAGGAAAATGGCAACATATTTGAATATTTAATGCAATTTATATAATAAATTGTCTATGGAGTGTCACTTTTGGTAATTGTGCGTGCACGTGTGTATTTAATCCAATTTTCCAATTTGAAAATATGTACACAAGGGATTGATGTGGCCCATGAACTGTTGAGGATTATATAAATATATTTATAGTAGATGTCAAAATCTCTTTAATTCTACTGTTTCTGTTTCATTTTATTTTTTGAGCAAGAATAGGCAAGTAACTGTCCAATTATGCTAGTGTATAGATTTTTCTATCAAGATGCAAGAAGAATGCAGTGGAACGCAAGCATGAATTGTGGTTTGCTTGAGCCAATTAAACTTTATATTTCTAAGGAATAAAGGATTAGGGAGATATGTTTTTACAATTAAAATTTTATTGTGATATATTCACCTCACTAGCAAGAATAAACTTTGGATTCAGGGCCACTGCACATTTTTTTATACCTCAGCCTGAAGCTTCAGGAGGAATGTGTTTTAAATTAACAAACATAGTGTAGAGTTTCTGTTGCTAAAAAGAGGGATAGTTTATTTGATGGAGATAGTGAAGCATTTTTATTGTCAAATCCCAATCCCAGTTTGCCTGTTTATTTCAATTTTAATATGTATTTTTTAAATTGGTTTCTTTTCTTTGGACTTTCTGAATGTTGTAAATCTGATATTCTTTTCAATAGATAGGATGAGAAACATGTTTCTGTGCTTTGTATAGCTGTTAATTCTGTAGTTGTTTTCTATATCTAGGTCCTAAACAGGACACAGTAAATGATTTCTGGAGGATGATATGGGAACAGAAGTCTGCAACTATTGTCATGTTAACAAATGTGAAAGAGAGAAAAGAGGTAAGACATTTTAAAGTTTATTTCCCTCCAACAGGTTTAGAGTAGTCCAATAGCCCACAAAACTATTAGTAACATAACCACTTCCTGTATCATCTTGTCAGTAAAATGTCAGTGTCTTTGATACAGTACAGCTCTGCAGTAATTTTAATACCTGACCATAACATAATTTTTCTCACATTGCTCACATCTTCTCTGTCTCTTTTCTGAATCTTTCCCCATTCAGACAAGATATATATAAGTTTAATAATTGATGTGTTATATGAACAAATGATCTGAAATTACTTGACTGCATTTTTCTTTGTCTGATTTCCTGGCATTGTTTGAGAGACAAAATTTACAATTTCATAAGTCCAAAAAGTATTAGTAGTACACTTAAGGTCCAACTTTCCTTCTACCATTATTATTGCATTGATTAAATTCAATATGAAAATTGCATCCTGCAGCACACCTATAAAAGTAAGTAGCAGTAGCTAGTGAATGCTGATTTGCGATAAATGAAGCATGATTTTTTTTTTGTTGCTCAAGGATGACCTCTCCTAGCACATAAATTGAGGAAAAAAGAGTATATGTAGGCTATATTTTTGAAAGAAATATGAAATTACCTGTCTGTGCTGACTTTAGTTCCAAACTATATTAAGTTCTTTTACCTTCTAAATAGACCCAGACTTGAAGAAATGAGTCTGTAGAAAAATCAGACATAGTGGATGGTAAAATTGTATCTCAACAAATGTTAGTGCTATGATACCTCACAACTTATCCTGATCTTATTTTGAATATATTTTAAAGCTATATAGTTTTGTTTGGTTTCAATTTCAGAATTAGCCCTATCCTCCTTCCATATCATTGCAACACAATTGTATGTTTTTAACCTGTCCGTTTGGGTGAAACATGCAAAATGCTGATGTGCTATGTTTGTGTTTTAACATTTATATAGGACAAATGTTTCCAGTATTGGCCTGATCAAGGATGCTGGACCTATGGAAACATCCGAGTTTGTGTGGAGGACTGTATAGTTCTTGTAGATTACACCATTCGAAAGTTTTGTATTCATCCGGTATTTCATTTTCTCATATTATTCCTTTAAAATATGATTAACTGTTTTTTCACACTCTTTTTAAAATAAGGAATATTTGGAATTACAGTATATGTTTTTGTTCAAGGATAAAAACTCCAGTTATTTAACTTTCAGTTATATTTTCTTGATACTATTATTTTAGAGCTCATACTGAGATTTTATTTGAAATTCTATGCGTACTTTGAGCCCAATGTTATACTAGCATCTTTTTTGGAGTCCCTTCTGGGAGTTCATGATTTCCAACAAATGTAATTGATTATAGATAGCTGTACTGAGTTAATACTTTCTATAAAATTCAAATTATGTTGACATCATAAGAAATGACAATATAAATTATGCCTCCTTCAATAGTAATGTTTTTAGAATGTTATAAACAATAAAATGAGAGGAATAGAATCAGATGCAATAGAATTTCAAAACTATGGGCAGATATTTTGACCTGCTCTGGAATTGTATGGTGGAAAGATTTTTGAATGGCTTTAATCAAACAAATTTGTAGAAATTTTATTGAATGTGATATACACCAGGGAGCCCTTGGTGGTACAGTGGTTAAAGTGCAGTATTGCAAGCAAACTCTGGCCATAGCTTGGAGTTCGATCCTGAGAAGGCTCAAAATTGACTCAGCCTTCCATCCTTCTAAGGTCAGTAAAATGAGGACCCAGATTGTTGGGGGCAATATGCAAATAATGCTTACATTGTAAACTGCCCAGAGAGTGCTGCAAAGTGCTATTGGACAGTATATAAGCCAAAATGTTACTGCTATATTGCTATTGCTATACTGCATTTATAGCTCTCATATAATTTCCTGTTGATATCTGGTTTGCTGCTCTGGGCACTTAGTTATATTAGCTTGACTATTGGTCTGGTTCAGCATCATGATTGTTTTGACAGTATATTAAAATGCAAAATTTCAGATGATTTTTTAAAACTCTGGGTATAATGCTGGTGCCTGATAAATTGAACCCAGAGAATATTCCAGATTGGAATGTCATTGTGGAAAGATAAATCTGTTTATTGCACACCCTTCATCATGCTTTTGGTGCATGATTGATTTTATATCTGCTTTAATTCTTTTCTTTAATGTGGATCATAAAGAGGAAGGAAAAAGTCAAGGAACAAGTAACTAAATTATTGGTTGACTTCATTCTAAAATGTAGTTGATTGTATTCATATTTTGTCTCTGGACCTTCAGCAGGTTTCTGATGGCTGTAAAGCACCGAGACTTGTCACTCAGCTTCATTTCACCAGCTGGCCTGATTTTGGAGTGCCTTTTACCCCCATTGGAATGCTTAAATTCCTAAAGAAAGTCAAATCATTGAATCCTGCACATGCTGGACCAATTGTGGTTCACTGTAGGTACGTATCTATGTGGAACTGGAGATGTTTATTTTTACCAGTGTCAGGGTGTGGGATTAATAGCGCTAATCCAAAAGATGCTCCATGGAACAAATGTTGGAAGGTGTGTAAAAGAGAAAGAGAAACTACCCTACTTTTCCATTCACAGAAATCTGGTGGTTCTAAGAGATATAGTTGAATACAACTTCAAGACAGTGAGCTTAGATATGATATAAAAATACAGGAAAAATAATACTTGGAAATTATAGACTCCTGTAGACTAATTTTAGTAACTTATTCCACAGTCTTCTGCATAGTAATGTATAGAAAGAACATTGCAGGGAAGCTGAGCTTCAAAATTCAGAAATAAAAACATATCATTAATAAACTTTCAATAAAAAAATGAGCTGTGGCAGATTTAGAGGGAGAGAGGAAGTTGCAATGATATCATAAGCAAAAACAAGTAACCGATGTAACACATAGGAAAAGTCTCTGCCAAGCACAGGATGCCATGCCTTTTTCTTTTCAAGGAAGGCTGAAGATTATTTGCCATGGCAATTTAAACAGCAATCTATGATAATTGTGCTCCCTCTTGTGGTTGTTCAGGAGGTTAAACAGGATTGTCTGTGAATGTAATGAGCTTTCAGTTAGCTTACAAAATCCAGTAAGTTAATAAGTAAGTAAGTAAGTAAACTGCCAACTCACAAAATCCAATAAACAAACAAACAACAAACAAACAGATTACTTACACATTAACAGGCAGTCTAGAATAAAACAATCAAAACAATCATAGAAATATAACATGGGTTTTACAAATGTATCAATGAACCCACTGACCCCTAAATTATGTACCTCCTCAACACCCTCATATGAAACCTTTCAGAAATGGGTCCAGAAATTGGTCCAGCTATTGGCAATATAATAAAGGCAAAGAAATAATGTTTTGCCACCCTTATTGCCACAATAGAGGCTCAAATATGGACTTTCACTTGTGTTTAGTTGGATTTTCACTTTGTCCAATGGTGCTTCAGGCATGATTTCATGTCTATCTGTTAGATGTCTGAACTTAGAGTTAAGAGACTTTGAATCTATATGTTTATACTTTTTTGTTTTGAGTTTTACCTCCCAGTGAACTAGATGTTCATGCTTCTATCACTGCTGCTGGTATTCTTACTATTAATTTAAAAGGTAGGTGCTGTAGAATATAAAGAAAAACCAATAATATTGGAAGTAAGATATATTGTTGCAGTGTGTAGTAAGATGCATTATTCCACTGTGGTTTGTTTAGTTGCAACTGTGTTTTTTCCCCAAGTGCTGGTGTGGGTCGTACAGGCACATTCATAGTAATAGATGCCATGATTGACATGATGCATGCTGAACAAAAAGTTGATGTTTTCGAGTTTGTGGCAAGAATTCGTAGCCAACGTCCACAGATGGTTCAGACAGATGTAAGTAATCATACATACATACATACATACATACATACATACATACATACATACATATTATTTCCAGTAAATATAGGAAGCCTTTTTCTATATGAATCTTTTGCATGTACATCAATAAAAGTTATTTTTTATTGGTGAACATTTTCTTCTTCTCACTGTTAAAATCTTGGAAATGACAGAGAAACAAAAAGAATTTGCATAGCAACTTAATTTGATATTGTATTCTGTCTCAAATACATCAGGCATTCTTGTTCCCTAAAGCAGTTGTATTTATTCACAGCGAGATTGTCACATATCTCATTTTCTCACTGCTGACATGATGATATCCTAGTGTTTAGAAGAATCACCATCTATTTAAATGATGTTAAAACAGGAGCTAGCTGTTCATAGCAAATAGGAAGGTTTTTTTTTTAAAAAAGTCAGAGGACAGCACTTTTTCTCACTGAAAATATTTTCCACAAAAGAATTGATACAATCCTCTGTATATGCTCTTGTTTCTATCTAAGATTATCAAATGGGAGATGGGAGAGATTCATTTCTTTGTTAGATTTTTGCAGCTTTTACCATATCACCTGACCTTTTTTATTGTTTTTGTTACGAGAACATTGATGCTATTTTGTAATAAGTAGGTACCACTCTCCGTCTTTAAGTCTCAGGTGTAGCATTTAAGACTTCAGGCTACCAAGTGACCTCTGAAAGGTTTGAGTTTAACCTCTTTTGTAACTTTTACAGAAAATTCAGCTCCTCAAACAGCAGCTTGGACAGTACATTTCACCAATGTGCACTAGGACTGTGGGCGTGCATGAAATATGTAGGTTGAAAACTGCCCATACCTTCAGGGCAATTAAAAATACTCTTGACATATCAGTCCTGTCAATGAGAATATATCTATCCTGCACTTGTTGCATTGGTTACCAATAGGTTCCTGGCTCAATTCAAAGTGTGAATTATCACCTTAAAAACCTGTTGCAGCATAATACTGGACTACATCAGGCAATATCTAATGAAAATGGAAATATATTCATCTGTTTCAGTTCTATAGAGAGACCCTTTTCCAGGTCTCACCTCCTCATAAAGTTCATAGATTGTAGGCCAGATGGCAGGCTTCTAGGGGGCAGCCCCATTTGATGTAATTCCCCTTTGAATTACAAATAACCCCTATTCTAGAGGCATTTTGAAAATTAGTGAAAGCAGTGCTGTTTAATTGAATGTCACCACTAATGAATCAGAATTATATGTTGAATTTTACTGCCTAAATATGATTGTAATGCCCTGTTCTCAGCTTTATTTTATTATTTCCAAATCCAGAGTATTTTTGGACTGGGGGAGGCTATACACATAGTTCTCGACTAACAACAATTCATTTAGTTACTGCTTGAAGTTACAAGGGCACTGAAAAAAAATGACTTATGACTGTTTTTCACATTTACGACCTTTGCAGCATCCCCATGGCCATGTGATCAAAGTGCTTACCGTGTTTCCCTGAAAATAAGACTCTGTCTTATATTTTTTTGAACCCTGAAATAAGCGCTTGTCCTTATTGCCATGCGCTCAAAAGCCCGATTGGGCTTATTATCAGGGGATGTCTTATTTTGGGGAAAACAGGGTATATTTATCACGATTGCAGTGTCCCAGGGTCATGTGATCACCTTCTGCGACCTACTGACAAGCAAAATCAATGGGGAAGCCAGATTCATTTAACAACTATGTTACTAAATTAACAACTGCAATGATTCATTTTGACAACTGTGGTAAGAAAGGTCGTAAAATGGGACAAAATTCACTTAACAAATGTTTCACTTAGTAATATAAATTTTGGACTCAATTGTGGTCGTATGTTGAGTGTGTACACATTGTTGTACACATTGTAAAAATAAGTGAAATCTTTAATTGTAAAACAATGTTGTTGAATTCTATTTAACTACAAATGTTTCAAAGGTTGTGATGTAGAGTATTCTGTTTCTTTACAGATGCAGTATTCCTTCATATATCAAGCCTTACTTGAATACTACCTCTATGGTGACACAGAACTGGATGTATCCTCCTTAGAAAAACACCTGCAGCCATCAAATAGCACCACACCAAATCTTGTTAAGATAGGATTGGAAGAAGAGTTTAAAGTAAGCCTTTAAAAATGTTATAAAATATGAAACAAAGTACATTTTTAAAATGTAATTTGGTGATTGACCTAATATTCTTTTTTAATACATTAATTATTTCCTCCTAAAATATTTGATATTTTTTTTGCAATATCTGTCATGTTATTTATACCTAAAATATCAAGTTATGTAAAATTTTAAAATTAAAGTTTTTTTTATTTCTAGGCTTTTAATTTTTTTATTGAAACTAAGTGCTATGGAAATGAAAGCAGGATCATAAAGAAAATATTAAAACAAAAACCTCACCCAAGCAAATATTTGAAAAAAATGATTGGGAGTACATAAGTACATTTATAGTGTTAAGTATGAAAAAATAGTCATGTTCAAAAATTCCTGTCCAAAAAAAAACTTGTATTGGTGAAGGAAAAATTACTCTGTTAACATAACTAACAAATAGTATTTCAATAAAACATTCTTTTAGATTCTTATAGATGTGTGAATTTTTCAGCTGATGCTATTTCATTAAAAAAAAGAAAACAATTTTTCTTTCTCTCTCCACCCGCCAAAGTACCGTAACCAGTATAATATACCCTGTTTCCCCCAAAATAAGACATCCCCTGATAATAAGCCCAATCAGATTTTTGAGGGCATGACATTAAGGACAAGCGTTTATTTCATGGTTCAAAAAAATATAAGACAGGGTCTTATTTTTGGGGAACCATGGTAACAAACTGGTCCTTAACTTCCCATACAGCTTATAGACCAATCAACACTAAGTAGACATTATATGGTGGATATTATGAGTTTTAAAATTTCCTTATATAGAAGTATATAACAAAGTTTCTGTGCAAATGTAATTATATGATACGTTGGTTTATCAAGCAGAATTTTTCAGAAGAAAATATGATTAAGACATTTTGGTTGAATTTGTTACTGTTCTCACATTGAGTTTTCATATTTTCATTTGTAGTCATTATCTAATTTTTACTTTTGTTTTAGAAATTAACAAATGTTCGAATAATGAAAGAAAACATGAGAACTGGTAATCTGCCAGCAAATATGAAGAAAGCCAGAGTTATCCAAATAATCCCTTGTAAGAAATTAAATTGCATATTCAAACAAATTGTATAATTTAATTGACAAAAACTTACCTAAGAGAATATTGTAATATTTTAGAAGCAACAGCAGGTGGCATTGCAAACTGAAATATAACTAAATTTTATAAAAGCCTGCTGACCATAATTTATGTTATTATTGATGATAAAATATTTAGAATTTTACAAAATCTACTTTTTTGTTCCCTAGATGACTTTAACAGAGTGATTCTTTCAATGAAAAGAGGTCAGGAGTACACAGATTATATCAATGCTTCCTTTATAGATGTAAGTACTTTTCTGTACAGAAAATGCACATACTGTAAGAGATGTTCACATCTTTTCCAGAATATTTGTTTAAAATTCATCTAGAAAAGAGCATGACCTTCAGCATTACTATATGTTAATATCCTGTTAATTTTTTTAAAAGGAATCAGAGACTCATAATAACAATAAAAAAACCTTGTATTTAAAATATCAACATAAAGAAGCAAACATCTTTGCTTTTTTATTAGAACCATGTTTAATTTACTTTTTACTGTGGCAGGATTTGTTTTATTTAATTGAGAATAGAAATAGATAACTTTCTTTGCTGCTGTCAAACTTTTCTCTATTTTGGTGAAGAATATGTTCTTTCTTGGTGTTTCAACAATAGATGAATGTCCATTACACAGTATTGAACTCATATAGTGCATTATTGTCAAAGTTGCATATGTTAAGCTTCATAAAAGTGTATGATGCTCAGAGTGCTTTGACTGAAGCCACAGATATCTCCAAAATTTGTCATCTAATTGTATTGTTAATAGGACAAAAAAAATATTACAGACATGACTGAGAAATGTCATATTAACTATATTTAATTAATTTAAATACATGTAAATATACACGAGAGGAATCATTTACTGCCCTGGTCCCATCTATTCTATGATTCTGATCTTCTTCTCAAAGGTCAACTGTAGAAGAAGAGCCACACACATTGGCAGTAAACAATATCATTTCTTTGATTTTGACTTTTGTGAAACCAACCATTGTGTTTTGTAAACTGTGGCTTCCAACCATATCATTTAAATTTGGCCATTGTGGCTAGCTCAACAGACGATTGTGAGAAGAAGTTGCGTGTTTTCTTGGTTTAGTGAAGTAGTCAACATAATGGTATTCCTCTCACATCCTCCTTTCAGATGAAAGAGAGCTCATTATTTATTAACTTAACAAACCCTTGCCTTCTCTGGTGCCACCCTCCAACATGTCTTCTTTTCAGTCATTGTAACTGACAAAATACAAAAACCTCAGTGAAGACTTGGGCTAAATTTGCTTAACTAATTTCTTTGATTTGTGGATCAGAGTGAATGGGACTGGGAAGGACCTTTAGAATTTTAAAGAAAGCATCTATTCGGATAGATCTATTTAATATAAAATTCCTTTCAAACAGGGGAGAATCTAGATAACAATTGTCAAAGGATGAAATATTTCTTTATGTCCAGGGTTATCGCCAAAAGGATTACTTCATTGCAACTCAAGGACCTCTTCCTCATACTGTGGAAGACTTCTGGCGAATGGTATGGGAGTGGAAATGCCACACCATCGTTATGCTTACAGAAGTTCTGGAAAGGGAGCAAGTATGAGCATTTTGTACTGTATCTTGTAAATATTTTGTTATTAATATTTTTTAAAAAACAGAACAAGAGTATGGGAAACTCATTATACATCATTAACATTGATCTGTAAAATGTAGTACCTCAAAGGCCTAGCATGAATTTGTCCTAGCAAATGTTTTGCAATCCTGAGGCTGTGGAACTACAATTGATGATTTTGTTATTGACCAGGATTTTAACTGTTCAATAAATAATGAAATCTCCTGTGAAGGAGCAAAACTGGATACTCTTGAATTGCTGCTGAGGCAAACACTTGTCTATAGCAGTAGCAATAGCACTTAGACTTATATACCACTTCACAGTGCTTTGCAGCCCTCTCTAAGCAGTTTGCAGAATCAGCCTATTGCCCCCAATAATCTGGCTCCTCATTTTACTGACCTCGGAAGGATGGAAGGCTGAATCAACCTTGATCCAGTGAGACTCGAACTGCTGGCAGCCGGCAATCAGCAGAATTAGCCTGCAATACTGCATTCTAACCACTGTGCTACCATGACTATCACAGACAAACAGATGGTTTGCAAAAGCTTGAACTACTTTACAATCACATGTTTTCAGAAAATGTAGAATTCTAATTATCATACCTTGTGCCATAGCCAAAGTCCCAAAAAAGTCATCATAATTCAGAGGAAGATACAATCAAATGACAGGAAATTCAGTGGGAATTAAATGTGATTCTCTGCTCAGATTTTATTATGTTTAATTATTATGTTGCAATTTCCTTATAGTAACAATGCTGTATATTTGGTGTTATATTAATTGGGATATCAGAACCAGTTTGGTATGATTCTTTTCATTAGTCGGATTACATGGTACATATTGTTATGGTACAATATAAGTGGGTGGGGAAGATTGGAATTAATTTGTAAATCACCATTCCCAGACATAATTGACATAGCTTAGATAGCAATAAGAAATCTAAAAGCACCATTTTTTTTTCTGTTTCTAAATTTTACAGGAAAAATGTTTTCAGTATTGGCCATCAGAAGGTTCTGTTTCTTATGGCGATATTACCATTGATATTAAGAATGACTTGCTTGTTGATACTATAAGCATAAGGGACTTTTTGATTACACACAACCAGGTATTCTTCATAATTTCCCTACTTCTTAAACTTCAGGTTTTTTCTTACTGTTTCTTACTGTCTTAAATACATTTTACTTCATATTTAGCAGACTGGTCAATGTTTATGAATATCTTATTTTAACAAATGTATTCTATCAGGAATAAGCAAAGGAACAAATATCAGAACAGGGAAATTTTCACTGCTGAGAAATTTAATCCCACCCTTCTGTAATTGGCTAACAATGCAAGTTTCACAAGTTGACTTGGCTACAATTTGCAGACAAGAAAGAAGATGTATACTGCAGAACTCAGAAATCAAGTCATCTTTCATACATGCACATGCACTTACCACACATACATACATATATACACACTTATATGTATATAAGTACAGTATATACCATACACACACACACACACACACACACACACACACACACACATATGTTTGTATGCATGGTGTGGCAGCACCAAGGTTTAAATTGTAAGCCTTTTCAAATCAACAGATCTGAATTATTGTTTCCTTGACCTGAAGTGTGCAATATATTTCTTTCATTTGATTCTATTCAATCCTTAAATTAATGAAGAACTTTTCTTCATCAATTTAGTGTTCAGATTACTGGAGAATGTTAAAAATGGAAACTCTGGGTACATATATATATTGTATATATACCATATATATATGGTACCATGGTCCCGATACTCCCATGTTACACCCCTCCTGCGCGGTTTGCATTGGCTACCGGTTGCCCTCCGGGTGAGATTCAAGGTGCTGGTGTTGACCTATAAAGCCCTACATGGTTTAGGATCAGGATATTTGGCGGACCACCTACAGCCAGCAACAACATCCCATCGCCCGGTTCACGCCCATAGAGAGGGCCTACTCAGGGTGCCGTCGGCCTACTCAGTGGCGGCTGGCGGCCCCCAGGGGTAGAGCCTTCTCGGTTGGGGCGCCCACCCTCTGGAATCAACTCCCCTTGGAGCTCCGACTAGCGCCTGACCTTCGCACCTTCCGCCGGGAATTAAAAACTTGGCTTTTCAAATCCCTTGACCTGGTCTGATGACGGGGTTTTAAGGGTTTTAATGGGTTAATTTTAAATTTTTTAGATTTTAGTCTTTATTTTTATTGTGGCTTGTGTTTTATTGTTGTGAGCCGCCCTGAGTCCATTGTGAGATAGGGCGGCATATAAGCCGAATAAAATAAACATATACATATATATACATATACATATACATATACATATACATATACATATACATATACATATATATATACATACATACATACATACATATACGTATACGTATACATATATATATACGTATACGTATACGTATATATATATATATATATATACACATATACATATACATATACATACATACATACATATATATATATATATAT
Source organism: Pantherophis guttatus (assembly GCF_059756535.1). Classification (NCBI taxonomy): domain Eukaryota; kingdom Metazoa; phylum Chordata; class Lepidosauria; order Squamata; family Colubridae; genus Pantherophis; species Pantherophis guttatus. Next base: position 62,407,556 of record NC_142068.1, read on the forward strand.
ATATATATATATATATATATATATATAGTATTTTAAATATATTTTCTAATATTACATTGGGCAGTTAAGAGGAAAAGGTAGCTGATATAAATTGCATAATTTTTGTCACTACTTATAAAAATGTTGCAATATGTAATAGACTCTGAAAGCTTTTATGAATCTATTTAAAAGTAAATCTTGCTATGTCTAATGGAATTACTCTCAGAAAAGCAGACGAGGCTTTGGTATTTAAAACTATTTCTTTCTGTTACTAAAATTATTTTAAACTTGTGGATTTCTCACTTCTGAATAACCAGGAGAAGCAAGGCAGAGTTATTCGACAGTTTCATTTTCATGGATGGCCTGAGATAGGCATTCCGACTGAAGGGAAAGGTATGATTGACCTCATCGCAGCTGTTCAGAAACAGCAACAGCAGACAGGAAACCATCCCATTACAGTACACTGCAGGTAAACACATTCTTACATTTTTTTCTCCTCATATATTCTTTTGCAGCTTTAAAGTTGAAAGCTAGCAAGGACTTTCGCTCTGTAGTAGAGGCAGTAGATACCTGAAAGAACATTTCACATTGAGAAAGCTTTCTTCCAGCTTACTTTATTTACAGCTGCAGGATAGGAAAGCAGGTTTTGGCCAATGATGAAGATGAGTATAATGGCAAGTGTATACACAAACTGATGATGCTTCAGATAATTTGGTCCCAAGCCCTAAAAGACTATGAGATAAAAATAACCATCAGTGAATTGGTCCTAAAAACTGACAAGAGGGTCAATGGACTTAACAAAAAAGCACAATGTAATGTAACTTTTGATCTGGTTCCTACTTTGTGAACAATGTATAATTTCCATTTTTTTCCCCAGAGGTGGTCTCACATGCACCATATTAAAACAGAGTAATCTGGCAGTTACTAGAGCATGGATAGCTGACCCCACAAGCTTCTATTGCTGGTCAGAAATGAAAGAAGTGAATTGTAGAAAAAGAGCTATCATGGTATATATCATGCTATCACAGCATGAAATGCACATGATGTGGTGATGTAGTACTACACAATTCTATAGTTGTCTTAACAGATGATTCCATAAAGGATTCTGTAGGGCATGAGCCCGGAGCACTTGGAACTCCAGATGAATTTAAAAAATTATGTTGTTAACAAATCTTTAACATCCCTTTACTTCTACTGGATAAATTGTTCAGATTCCTGAAGATGTGTTTCATTTAATCTTGTTCACTATAATTTATAATTCACGCTTTGCTTTAGGCTCATAAATTATCAATATTGAAATAAAGAATGGAAAAGATTTTTATTGTTAACAAAGTACTGTAATGTAACAGAATCTTGAAAGCTTGCCAAAGCAATTCTCCAGATCAGTTATAGCTAATGTAAATACAGTGGAGCTATTCTGAGCCTCTTTCTCATGCTTACGTTTCCCCTGGATGAAGGATTTCTATTTGTGAGAGTCTTCTTTCCCTCTCCATCTTCCTGGGATCTAGTAAACATTCCATCACAGCAGTTTACACAAGCTAAATTGAGACACAATTGCAGAAGTATATGAAAGTTGGCATTTTTTTCAAACTGCTCTGAAATATCCCAATGCCTAATTCTATATTGTTCTACAAAGTTGAAGAACACTCTGAATCAACACTGAAATAATCATTGTTTCCCCTTTTTTCAAGTGAAACTTCCTCTGGATCTTGGTGGATGGATAAATTTATTCCAGAGGAAACTTTGTTTATAAGGAAGTAACTACAACATCAACATTCATTCCCTGAATAGTTTTAAAGTTTAAATTTTTAAAAAGCTTATTTTTACAGTAACAGGAAGAAGGTTCTATAAAATCTATATACTGTTTGTATGACTTAAGCAAATCTGCAAAATGAACGCCATATCTGGTACTGCTGAAGAAGCAAAGAATTATAGAGGCTACTAAGCCTATTTATATTAGCAGAGGCTCAATTCTACATGTATGTTTTATTTTTCTGCATATGATAGGCCAACTTATTTGTATTTTTCTTGTAGCGCTGGAGCTGGAAGAACAGGCACATTCATAGCACTCAGCAATATTTTGGAACGAGTCAAAGCTGAGGGGCTCTTAGATGTATTTCAAGCTGTGAAGAGTTTACGGCTGCAAAGACCTCATATGGTGCAAACACTGGTATGTTGCTTCACCACAATTGTTAATATGGCACTAATATTTTGAGAGTAAAATAGAGGCTTTATCTATATTCATACAATAGAATTGGTTTGGTCAAGCATAGTGACTGTGGGCGTCAGTTGATGATGGCAACCATGACTGCAGGGATTGCAAAGCAATGCTGTCACACATTATGATCATATCATTTAGTGACGGAAATTCCCAATGGCGGTTGTGAGTTGAGGAGTATCTATATAAATTTACTTCAAAATTCCTTCCCAATGGTAAAAATACCCAGTTATAGAATGCCTAAGAGGTTATGTTAGGTCCCCTTATTTTCAGGTCCCCTTATTTTGCTGGCATGCTCTAAAAGAGCTGGAAACCACTTATGAATAAGAGCATAGGAAAAAAAGAGAAAGGCAAAAGATTAAAACATCTACTCAGTTTTTATTCTGGCCAGCAGCAAAAATTAGAACTGGTCTTTTGTTTGTTCTATGAAAACTTTTTCTAAAGTGAGTACTGCATTAATAGACTCAAATGTAGGTCAATAAACTGAAAATGCATTCATATTAATGAAAACTTACAAAAGTACCAGGATTCATTTCCCATTCAAATAGTTCTTCAAAGGAAATAATTGTTTTGTTCATTGTTTTACACATAGTAGTCTTAGTCTAGGCAGTGTCACTTGATAGATAATTGTGCTGAAACATGTAACAAAAAGTGAAAAACATTTTATCTGTATATTTTATCATGATTCTACAGTTCTGAAGTTAAATACGGTTCAACAGAGTTCAAACATAATAATGTCTCTTTTTTGCACCTGCAGGAACAGTATGAATTCTGCTACAAAGTGGTACAAGATTTCATTGATATATTTTCTGATTATGCCAATTTCAAGTGAAAACACCTGCCATTTTTTTTATTTAATCATCTGTACAAAGATTTGTAAATCATGTTAATTTATTTCCATTTTTTTTAAAAAAAAAAATCTAAATGTACATATGATTATGTATGTTTTGCTTTGAATGTCTCTTTAGGTGTATGTATGATTCAAATAAGCTTCAACCCTGATCCAAAGGAGTATGCACAGACTCTTTTCATACAATAAAATAAACTTCTAGTCAGCTGTTTGGTGGCAAAAGGAAAAAGCTGATTTATGGGATTTGTATAGTTTTGAAAGGACTTAATATATTCACCCCAGCTGGTTGATAAAGGAGGAAAGTGGTATACACAGAATATAATTGCATGTTGGACTACTCATTCAGCTGAAGAAATATGTGCAAAAAACTGTGTCTGCATGTGTAACAACCCTATCTAGGTCATTGCTTTGTGTTTTTGTTGCGTTTAATTTTAAATAACTGAGGCCCATGTACAATATAGTGCAGTATATACTGTTGTGAATACAGGCACAATTCAGCCTATGTTAGGCATATTTAAGACTCACTGATTTCAGTGGGTTTAATAAGCATATGCTTAAATATTTCCCATTGAAATTAATGGGATTTTGAGTCCAGCTAAATGTTCAAAAGCACTGATTCTGAAATTAAACAGATCAGTGGCTTGGATGACAGCCCACTGATCACTCTGAGCCCATGTAAGAGCAAAATATATTAATAGAACTCCAAATCTCCTTAATTTTGGCTGAATCTTTCCCATATTTTGCCTAAATACATGAAAAATTGTGATTCATTATCTCTAATCTTAAATTTGAAATTATATATTTTTAATTTATTGTATATAGTCCCTATTATTTATATAAAAATAATAAGGAAAAGAGTACATTTTTAGAGCTAAAAAAATCATCTTGCTATTATTGAGCAATATTTTATTTAAAGCAAGCATCATTTAATGACTACACCACAAAGATATTATACCATCCAGACTGAAAGGAATGTGGGCTTTCTACAATAGACAGAAAAGTTCTTGAGTCTTCATTTCAATAAGATTTACATCTGTTTCTTATTTTCTTATGTTGATGCTATTGTGATCATTAACATATTTGATCCTGATACAACATCACTAATATTAATGTGGAAAATTCACTGAAGTAGATAATATACAAAGTGTGCTAGAATATGAAAATATTCGAAATATTTATTTTTATTTTATCAATACCAATTAGAATCATTTGCCTTTTTGGTACTGTTTTGATCTTTATAGTTAAGCACAACTAGAATAGAGAGGAACACAAATCTTCCATAAGCAACAACATAAGATATCATTTTAACTTTTTAAAAAATGTATATTTTTAAAAATAGGACTCTAGGAAATTCTGTTTTAATGCAAGTTCTCAATTAATACCATAGTGTAAATATGGATTTCTTAAATTTACTTAAGTAGTATTAAAATATAATTTTATCATTTTATTGCATTAAGAGAAAATATATTTAATTTATAAACTAGCTGATCAATATTTGATACTATTTTGTATCAAGAAATTTTGTTTTGTTGTCATAAATAGCTATAAAGCCAGATACTACAGTTATATAAAGAAAAAATGTATCTCTTTAGTAAGCAATCTAAATTAATTCATCACTTGCATCACCTTTAGTAGAAGGTAATAAAACTTAATAAATAGCTATCATTTTTAAACCTAGTTGAATGTCAAATATTCAATATTCAATTCACAGTAAAGCCCTTAATTATTTGAGTTATTTTGATACACAAGGCACATAAAAAATAATGATTCCCTGCACTGTATTCCCAAATATCCAGTTGCTCCTTCTCTCCAGAGTGCACATTTAGTTCCAAAATGAGCAAAGGTCTTTTTTCTATTGTAATGTGGCCTACATGAATCTAGAACTTAGAAGCCAGATACCAGAATACCTATAGGTGTTCTGGTTGAGCTATTCATGTGCAAACACTCATGTACTAAAAAGCACAAAACCCAATCATCTTGATAGTACTTGTATAGAAGTTGCACCATATAGTTCTATCTTATGGGCTGCTGCAAGATTTCAAAGTTCTTACAACAGAAGAAACATTTTCTTGATACCAGCACAGACAAACAATAAAAACAAAATAGCATAAACCTGGATTCACGTATGATTAACTCCATTGTTTTCAGGAAATAGCAGAAGCTGCTACAAGAAGAAAGAGGATAAATTATTTTTATACTCTTTATCTTATAGTTTTTCACCCCCTCCATTCCCCATACATTTTTAAAATTATTCTGGAACAATGTAGGGAATAGTATAAGAATAAATATGGAAATATTCTTAGAAAAGTCCACCCATTCCTTCCTCTGTGGAGCAACTGATAAAAAACTTTGCTCTGCAGAAATATGGATCATACCTAAAGTCTGAACAAAACTAGGATGACAGTGAAGTAACAAAATAGACAGAACATTTTATTTCCCCATATTTTAAAAGGTATATATCTAAAAGCACAAACATAATTTATATAAATTTATATACAAATGTCTATAGAATATGCAATATATCTGGCTTGCCTGGTTGTTTTATGAATTATAAATGCCTTATTAAAATTATGTAGACTGCAAAATGGTCTTTCTACTTTAGATGTTGTTCTTTTTAATTCTACATACATTTAAATTGTTTCTGAAAGGAGAAGAAAAATTAATACTTATTAACCCAGAAGATAACACAATTTCCATATCAGGCCAATTACTTTTAATTGCTAAACTATTTTATGTTAGCAACTTAGATATTGTTTTTAAGGACAACTGTTTACATCTTCTGGGGAAAAAATCCTATGTACATACAATTGTATGCACATAGGGAATCATTTTATGAAGTGACTGATATTAACAATTCTAACCTCAAAAAAATGTTATGTTAAGAAATATTGAGTAAACTTTCTATATTAGAAAATTCTGATAGAATTTTTAAAAACTTTAGAAAAATAAATTTTCCAATTTGATATAGACAAAAATCCATTGAGTCCAAAAGTTGAACAATTTCCATAAACTGCTTTGGAAAATGCTGCTAGCAACCTTAGAAATATCAAACATTTTCTACATGAGTTAAGTAGAAATTAACCCTGGCAATTTTTTGTCCCAGCTGTTTTTCTATAAAAGGGTCATTTTATATAGATTGTGGATGGGATGCGGACCTGAGATTAACATCAGAAATTATTTTAAGCATCTTGAAATTTTGAACAAAATACATGTCTTTCATCTGTCTTGATTCCTCAGTTCCTTCCTAAGGATCTATCCAAATACAGTAGCAACTTTGCACTTTATATAAAACAATCACTAGTTTAATCCATATCCCTAGATAAATCCAGGGTACTACAACTGGCTGATGTTTATTCATCCATGCCCATAACAGTGAGGGGTGTCTGGTGGTCTCTGAGCTTGGTTGTTTTTGGGCAGACGCTTCATTACCCAAACTAGGTAACAACATCAGTGCTAGTAAGGGAGCCTTACTCTTACTAGTGCAGATGATACCTAATTTAAGTAATGAAACAGCTGCAAGAAAACAACCATGCTCAGAGAGCACCAAAGACCCCTCATTCCAACCTGAGCTACAATATTCTTCTTTATCGGTACCATACCAGTGAGTTCTTGCTGCTTACTATATAAACTGGCACCACCCAGATGTATAGTACTTTATCTCCTACTCAAAGATTAATGATTGTATCATTGTTGGAAAAATTATGGGACTCCAACACATTTGGAGGAAACTACATTTGGAAAGTTCTGTAAAGTAACTGCACCTATGTGAATCACTTAAGGGATAGCATTACACATTGTATTTAAATTACCCATCAAAAACCAAGAAAAATCCTGCTTGTTGTAGACATATGCTTCAATGTTAAAAACAAAACAAAACAGAACTGTTATTCTATAAAATAATAGAGAAACAAAACCTGTCAAAAATGCACATAAGGTCCATGAATGAAAAGGACTGATTTCAACTGAGCAGACTGTAGTTTAGGATTCAACTGTGGAGTCCTTGATGCTGTCTGAATTTAGTTGTGTGCTTGATGATGTTTCATTCTTTGACCACGTAGATAACATCTTCAGTGCTAGAAGGGAGTGGAGTTTCCCTGTTATACTGTTTACAGTAGCTTACCCAATCAGTGTTGGTAGGATTTTTCTTTTCTTTTCTTGTAGTTCTTTGATTAGGCTGTTTGCTGACTGAATTGGTAGTTCCTTGATTAGGGTATTTTTTTTTATTGCTTGATTGTTTATCTGGTTTTAATCCTGGTGTTTTCCTTGCTGATTGCTACTGAACTGTTCTGGTCTTTTTGTTTCTTTTTTATTGTCTCTTTTGAATGGCAGGAAAACTACTGTATATAAGTAGAGAGCAAATCTCACTTATTCTAGAACTGAAGATGTTATCTAATCAGGTAACAAAACATCTGCAAGCAAACAGCTAAGCTATGAGAAATTCAGAAACCTGAATACTTGGAATTGGTGCAATATAACTAGTAATTCAAAATATAAATCCAAATAATCTTCTCCTAACATAACATTTCTTCTACAATAGCTGATTGATAATTATGTTGGATTCTAGGAGAAAAAAACCCAAATATACTATACAGTATATTTGGTTCTGTGTAATTCCATTTGATGCCAATATTTGTTCTCTGTATAAAATAATTAATTCTGAATCTAACAATACAGGTAGTCCTAGACTTACAACCACAATTGAGCCCAACATTTCTGTTGTTAAGTGAGACATTTGTTAAATGAGTTTTGGCTCATTTACGACCATTCTTGCCAAAGTTGTTAAGTGAATCACTGCAGTTGTTAAGTTAGTAGTAAGGTTATTAAATGAATCTGTCTTCCCCATTGACTATGCTTGTCAGAAGGTTGCAAAAGATGATCATATGATTTCAAGAGACTGTAATCATCATAAATATGAACCAGTTGCCAAGTGTCTAAATTTTGATCATATGACCACAGGGATGCTGCAACAGTTGTAAATATGAAAAATGGTCATAAGTCACTTTTTTCAGTGTCATTGTAACTTTGAACTGTGACTAAACAAATTGTTGTAAGTCCAGGACTACCAGTAATAGAAAGGTTGAAGATTGAAGCATTAGAGAATTTAATTTGGGGTTCAGAAATTTTTAATCAGATCAGGCTACTTATTATACTTTATATAGCATACAATATTTTTCATGCTTTGTTTTACACTGAATGAAACATCATTAATAAATGCCAAATAAAGATTAGAAATTATATATTCTGATCTGCATAACAGTCACTATGTGATTGACTTTGTCTTATGCAGTAATAGACACTGATTACCAAAGTTTTAAGTTCCGGTTTAACTTGGAACACGTGAACAACTAGAAATATTAAAGCCATTTAATTCAAACTATGTTTCTAGAAAAATCCTGCATTCATCAATATATCAGAAGTTCATTAAGGAGAAAATTATTAACTAAGCAATTAGCTAACCAAAATAAAAGATTATAAATTGCTTTTTATATTCCCTTTCAATGCAAAGCACAGGAGTTAGACATATTCTACATATGCCTGGGATGAGGGATGGGCAGTCTTGACTAACAGCTGCTATTTAGAAAACTGCTGAATAGCTCTCATAACACACATCTGTATGTAAACATGTTGGCATGATGCCAAAGGGACCCAGTTTTGAGCTACTACTTGGTTGCTTACAGATGTGCTTCAGATAAATATTGCCATGGGATTTGTACCAGTCAGCTACTAAATTAATTGAAGATTAAATTAGTCCGGATACTGTTGTGAGACTTGGATAGCCTAAATCTGTATTTGCCCTGCCTGTCCTCTTCCATTTTCCTATATAAAGGCGACTGTGCTTGGTAAGAGGTAGTTATGAGCTAACTAACAGTACTGCAGGCTATTTCTGCTGGCTGCCTGCAATTTAGCAGTTAAAATCTCACCAGGCTCAAGGTTGACTCAGCCTTCCATCCTTCTGAAGTCAGTAAAATGAGGACCCAGATTGTTGGGGGCAATATGTTGACTCTGAAAACCACTTAGAGAGGGCTGTAAAACACTGTGAAGCTGTATATAAGTCTAAATGCTATTGCTATTGCTAACTAGTCTCTTAGAGACAGCCCAACTCAGAGTTCACTTTAGCCAGTCAATTAATCTTTGATGCAGAAAAGTTAAACAAGCACATGTTTTCTCTTTAAGAAAGAAACTCTATTGGGTATTATTCCAAGTCACACTAGAAATGGTTTATGAAGAAGAAAGAGGATCAGTCTGGTGCATTGGCTAAGGCAGTGGTCCCCAACCTTTTTATCGCCGCGGCCCGCTGAGCGCGCGCAGGGGTGGGGGCACGGCCCAGGAGCTTTTGCGCACGGCCCATTGCGCACGGCCCAGGAGCTTTTGCGCACGGCCCAGGAGCCTTTGCGCTGCAGCGTTCATGTCCCCCGGCCGCTGCGCGGCCCGGTGCCAGGTACTCCACGGCCCGGCACCGGTCCGCAGACCGGGGGTTGGGGACCACTGGGCTAAGGCACCTAGCTAGAGACTGTGAATTCTAGGCCCATCTTAGGCAAAAAGCCAACTGAATGACTTTGGGCCAGTCACTTTCAGACCTAGGAAGAACACAGTAGCAAACCACTTCCAAAAGATGTTGCCAAGAAAACTACAGGGAATCAAGAATGAATAGAAGGCACCCTCCCCCACTCCAAAAAAGAAGAAAAAGGTTCTGTTGAATACTTTTGTCTTAAGGAAAGCTTTGGCGCTTTGGCCTCTATTCCTAGCAGTCTCTGAGAGATTTTAAGTTCTTGCACTGATGGACATTTAATCTCTCTTCATAACTTTATCCTGAATTTGCAAAGGTTGCAGATTAATTTTTGAGTATCTCCATTATGCATTAGGTCTTATTTGGAGTAATGCCGGGAAAGGATTGGTAGAGCTATATGCAGGTATTTTTCGAAGTATAGGTAAAGTAAACAATTTGGTGAGGACCATGGAAGTGTAAGCAAGTGCTACAGTATGCCTGCTTACCATATTGTAAGTGTATTTATCATCCTATCCAAAACTACATCTACAGCTTGTGAGTTGGATTATGACCAACATTGCAGAAAGTACTCAAAGCACATAAAATAGGCTTGCTTATCGCAGCATTTCAAATCACTGCATAACGCAAATGCATTTGGAAGCAGCCAAGTGCTTGAGGAAGTTGAAAATCATACATGCATATCAATTATATCATCATAGCTCTTCCGAACTGCAGTGAAATACCTGGATGGGGCTTTTCTATTTTTTGTGCTTGATGAGAATGTTTCACAATAATTACGTGTATCTATGGTTCTTTTATATTTATCTACAAGCCTACTGCCATCTGTGACACACAGCCCAGAAAATTCAGAGGACAGCCTTGGTTCAGTGGTATACATGCTTTATATAGGCTCATATCTACAGTAACCATTAGAAACTAACGTGAAAAAAGATTCTTGTTAATGGTTTCAAATACACTTAATACTTGAATTATAAAGGCTCTAAAGAAGAATGCCTATCATATCGATCATTTTGAAAAGGATGTTTATGAATCTGTTTTAAAAAGAGTTTGAATCTTTGTTCCAGGAGTTTGAAATGTTTACTTTAGGCATTGTAATTTGTAATGTATTGCTACTGAACCTTTTTTATGTACATGCTAAACCCTATTTAATTTATGTCAAGGACATTTTATGTATGTAATATAGTGATATTTTCTTTTATTACATTTATAATTTGATCTCGCTGTACAGTATTTATAATTCCAGTGAATGTTGCTGAATTATTTGTATATGCAGACCGCAAATCTAATAATTCCAATGCAAGAACAAAGGCTTCATTTTATTTTCAGGCTGTATTTCTTTCCTTAAATCTCTTAATTTAATTCCTCTCCTGTTTGCTCATTTAAACTAAATATTGCAATTTTATAAAGAATGTAAAACCCCTTATTTAAATTACTTTGCCAAACTGTTCAAATTCTGGTTATTTTACACAGACCTCTATTCTGACAAAAGAAAGAGTGTTAAATGAAGCACTTTAGGTATAATATTTAATGTAAAATGGTAGTTGAATAATTCATTCAGAACACACATACTTATTCTAAATCTGAATAAAAGTAATCATTTTTCTTAGTTATCCCAGTGGATTATGCAAATGCTAATGTAATCTTTCTGGGCAGTGTTGGTTTTTTTTGTTTTTTTTTACAACAAACACCACACACCTAATGTTCCTCTAATGTTCCACTTATTTAAAATCCACAGCAGAATTCTACATATGGTCTTTTTTCCTGAAACGGTTGACCATTACACATTTTAAAGCACTACTGTAAACTGCCCTGGGTGTTGCATCAACAGAAAGAGGGAAATCTAACTTGAATAAATAAATAATTCCTTGATTTTTGAGTTGATTTTATTTAGTGACAGACGTGTACAAAAAGCTGCCATTTAAGTTTTCAGCTTGTTTTTGTTTTGGTTTTTTTATCCCATTACTTGATTTCACCAAAACAGAGACCGGGGATTTATCCCCTTTTATTTAGCAAAGGATAGGCCTGATTCTCTTTGCCCTATCTCTGTTTGTGGGCCAAAGGCTCTCCATTCCTGTTGCAAATCATTTTTGATCGCCCCTCCTTGCAGCATTTTCAGTAACACTACAATCAAGCACTTAGTATTTCACTTGCAAACAGGCAGCCAGTGCAGTGCTTTTAATACAATACATTGTTCTTCCAGAGACAACGTGGTCCTAGGTTATGCACTAACTGTGATTTCTGGATGAGACCTTTCCCCATGTACTGTATTACTATAATCAAACTTGGAGTTTACCAACACTTGTACCATAGAATTTAGGGTCATTTTCTTCCAGGGAGAAACATAGTTAATTTATCAGCCAAAGTTGTAAAAAAAAAAAAAGTGCTTCTGGCCATTGTCTTGGGTTGGGAGATTCAGAAACATCCCCCAAACTGTATATCTGCTTTTCCTGGGACAGCATAAACCTATTCAGAACAGGAAGCTTTCTACTAGCTTTTTCGAACGGTAATCCTCCTTGTAAACACCTCTGCTTGGATTTTAATGCACTATAATTTATACTGTCGTGTGGTCATAGGCTTTCATTTCAAAAAGCATTGCATTACTATATACTACTAGTGTCACTATGTAATAGCTCTCTTTCTGAAAAACAACTATCCTTAACACCATCTCAAATCTGTTTGAGAGAAAAGGAAGCAAGCGGAATCTCTTATTTGTAAATCACTCTAGAGATTCAGAAGGATGTGTCATAGTTGATAATGTCAAAAGACACCAGTTTGAAATGACTCAAGCTATAATGTTTCCTGCTTTCTCCAGATTGCTTGTTGAAGTGAAGCTCCCATACTTTTGATTGTTTTATCTAATTATGGTAAATTACAATGGCTTGCCTAAGAGATCTGAAACTCTCCAAGTTTTAGAAGAGTTTCAATCATTGCTTCCTTTAAACAAAAATCTTCAAAAAAATTGTAATATTATGATACTTATAATAACTTCCAAACTAGAATTAACAAGCCACATTGGGCAAGGAGTGAGGACCTCTGGTCAAATGTGGCTTCCCAAGCAGCTGATCCACTTCGTTGGGAGGAAATTATAAGGTATGTGTATAAGATTTTTTTCTGAGAAGTAATGTTATGAATCTTAGTTTGAAACCCTGACAGCCAGTTTTATATAGTGGTTAAGGCACCATACTATGAGTCTAGTCTCACCTTAGACACCTTGGGCCAATCACTCTCAGTCCTAACAAGCAATGACAAAACACTTCTGAAATATTGCCAAGAAAACTGACATTGCCCCCCCAAGAGCAGTCTTAATTAAATGATTGTTAACTATGACATAGTTCAAAAAGGTACATCACTCCATTATGGTTTACACCTACAGAACAGAATGATGGAATTATCCAAACTTTAGGTATTCAATGAATGAAATCTTATATGATAGAAATGATTGGGTTTGTTAATTTTAAATGTTACTTACTTTGCCCACAAATGAGTTATAATTTATTTTCAAAACAAATATGTCAGCAGTAACTTCTCCAGTAGGATATGATATATTAAAGTTAATTGGATTCTTTAAGTGAGTATATATTTGAAAACTCTAATTACTACAAAAAATCTCAGTCTGGGAATTTTCAAGCACTTAAGTATATAATTTTCTTACACTTCTGTTGGGAGAATGTTTCTTAAAAATCAATGGCATTTACTTCTGAGGAGATAGGCAGAGAGCTTTACAACATGCTTGTGTTGTAAAATTATTTTTTTCCCATTTGGGAGAATTAGTTTGAACACTGAGTATGCATTAACTCTGATCCCTACTGCATCATTCATGTGAAGATCAGGGAGATTAGAAGGAAAACTGCTTCTTTGAGCCTACTGAAGCATTCACCCTTGAAAATGACTTATGATTTAGATCAGTGTTTCTTAACTTCAACACCTTTAAGAAGTGTGATCTTGTGGAATTTGTGAACAGTTTGTGAAGTTGAAATCCACCCATCTTAAAAGCTGAGGTTGAGAAACATTGTATTAGGATTTTTTCTTTCACACTCACTCTCTCGCATACACAATAAATAGCAGGAAGTGATATCAAATGAGGAAGGCAAATGTTCCCCAAATGTGAATTGAAGTTAAGCAACAGGAGAAATTGAGGCAGTATAGAAGCAGAGAGCCCATTACCAACAGCAAAAGAAATGTCGGATAAACTTGGTTTGGAATCCTACTACCTTTGTCTAACTGAGGAAGCCTACCGAAAACAAAAGTTTGCAGCTCAAATGAAAACTTACTTCCAGAAATGCACAAGAATGCAATATCCCAGAGGTCACAAGAGAAAAGAGAAAATAACCCACATTCAATTGTTAGGAGAATTTCTGGGTTCCTTGTGAGCTAAGAAATGCAAAGGCTGGCTGCTTTTGGAAAGGAGGATGCTTTATTATTATTCCAAAAACAATATAAGGTTTGTTTTTGGAGGCAGCAGACCACAGATTGGCACATCAGTAAGGTTTTTATATCATTTTGAGCCCTTTGTGTAAGACATGAGATCACAAGAGTGAGTTTTCTGGCCACAGAGAAAAAGGAAACACGGGATACTTTTATGGCCAGAGAAACTTAGAAAATATTTTGTCTCTTATCTCCTTCATTAGGAAGGATCTTCCTGGCCAGGCAGCAGTATTAAATTTCAAAGGTTTTTAAATATTGATTGGCTCCAGCACCAGATTCCTGCCTGTCAGTGATTTATTGCCTTTAAGGAAACATTGCATTTTGTGAGAGATGGGCTTCTCTGACCTCAGATCAGAAGGTTGTTAAAAGAAGGGGGGGAGCAAATCAAAAGCTTTTTGATTTCTATCACAAGCATAAGACTCCAGATAGAGAACAGAATACATACCTGATTTTTAAAATTTTATTTGATATGCTAATATATAGCGCTGTGAGAGATTATTACTGTATATAAACTTTCTGATATTTTTATTTGCTACAATGCCATCTCCTTTTTAAAGATATTACTTGGAAGAACTTTAAATCTCAATGCAATCTTTATATAGAATCCATTCATAAATGTATGCAAATATTTTCTCTCGTGATTAGACTTCTTCATTCTTATAAGTACAAAAATGTAAATATGAAATAGAGAAGGCGTGCCAGCAAACTTGCATAAAAATGTTAATTATTGGAGTCTCAGAAGAAGGAACTATTGTTTACATTAATATATTTATAATTAATATTCATATCTTTGATACTAGATTTAATCCTGCCTGTCATTCATGAAATCAAGGTTCAATCAGGAAATCAAGGTTGTGCACATAGCATTTGTTTCTCACAAGATTTTATTTTCCTCACGAGAACCCATGAGGTCATCTGGCCTGAGATTGGCTATCTCAGAGTGATAGAATAAGCTTCCAAGGATGGGAATGGATATGAATTTGGGTCTCTCTAGTCCAATATTTGAACTATACCATACTGCCTAGCTATCCTCATTAAAAAGAATGCCACTCATATTGAATTCTATTCTTTTTTAAAAAATATATGGTAAACAATGTTGACAATATTTGGAAGTCAATTCACTACTCTCTAGGCCAAAGAAATCAGTTTGTAAGAATGTATATAAATATTTTTGTTTTGATGTGATAACACTACAATTAACTTATCCCATAGATGTAGAAAAACTTTGAGTGTTTCATTTTGCATACTATTTGAATGCATAATTCAAACTTGCTATGTATAGCCAAAGTGATTCTGTCCAATAACATCTTCTGTTATGAATGACACACAGAGGTAAAACCTGACAGGTACCTCTTTGCCTTTGAATACTATATTTACTCTTTCTTCAAAAATAATTAGAAAATAAATTGAATTTATTTATTGTCCAAGTCCAAACACAATTAAAAGACTGAGAATACAATACCTGTAAAAAGGAAGTGAGAAAAGGGCAAGAAAATCCTAAAACAACAGTTAATAAGTGAGGAAGCAAACAGTTATAGCTAATAGATAGGAATTTTGAAGTCGTCTTAGTGGGAGCTCCTGGTTAAAATGGCAATTAGAGCTGTTAATTGGAAGCATTGAGCTTGATCATCTTTGGTCATACAGTTTTATTAACACGTCTGAGTAAATTTTTAATCTCCAAGTCTGAAAGAAAAGTAGTACAATTTTCATGTAAGAAATTCATATATGTAAATCCAAAACAAAAGTTTCCCATGTGTTCATATGTAAGATGTTAAAACAGTACACATTTGATTTATCATAATTTTATAGCTGTCCAACTCACAAAAATACAGAATGACTGGGTACTGTACTAAAAGGGGGAAAATGTGTTAAAAACAAAAATAAAAACTACAAATACTATAACAAAAGCACAAAAGAAAGAAATGACTTTAACAGCAGTCAGCGAACCATTGCAAGATTTCTTGGAATTCCAGACCTGACAGCATAGTAGGGTTTTAAGAGACTTCTGAATGTTGAAAGGGCTGGAAATAACCTCTCTTCCAGGGAAGAAAATTGCATAATGTGGACTTCACCCCTTGGCAAAGAAGCTCACCCAGAGGCCTCATGCAGACATTAAATAGAAGATAAGAGAGTACCAAATCCTGCAGTTCCCCACATAGATGGGCCAAAGGCAGCATCTATTCTCCCCAACTACTACCAACTGAAATCAGTGCTGAGAAAGGGGAAGAAACATGGAGGGAAGAGTAACAATTGTGCTATAAAAGCAATAATCTAGAGTTGTGATGACGAACCTATGGCATGCGTGCCAGAGGTGACACACAGTGCCCTCTCTGTGGGCACACGAGCCATTGTCCCAGTTCAGCTCTGCCGTGCATGCATGCAGGCCTCCCGCTGACCAGCAGGTCTTTGGGTCACTGCCATGCATGCACGGGGGAGGGGGGGCAGGGTGTGTGCGGGTAACCACGAGCACATGAGTAGGGGGAATGGGGCACATGAGGGGGCACGTGCGCATGTGCAGAGGCAAGCAGGGGGGTCACATGCATGGGAGTTCGTGTGCATTGCATTTTGGGGGTTCGGCCGCGCTTTGGGCACTCAGTCCAGAAAAGGTTAGCCATCACTGATCTAGAGACTATAAAATTAGACTTTGAAGAAATCCATTTCCTCCTTTGCTGTAAATACCACCTCTCATGATATTTAGTTTGTGATTTCACCATAGGATACCCATTCTAGGAAAATGTTATCTAGTTACCATGGGACTGGAAAAGACCAAAAGGGCTCCTTTAAATGTATTAATAGGTATACCTACGACGAGGATATTTTGAAACTCAGCTACACTAAAACTTACAGTAGCACTGGCATTTTTTAAAAAATACAATTGGTGCTCAAAAACTACTTTGTTTTCACTATCTAAAATGTAAACGTGGGGGCGCCAATACTCAGTATTATGCAATCCGGATAATATCTCTCTTTACTAATTGCTTCAGGGAATTTTTGTGGAGCATTCTTAACAAAAAAAGGAATAGATTGCCACAATATGGAGTCTCTCGTTCAAAATAGTAAAAGTGTAACGCCACGCAGGTAAAGGAAAAAAAACCCCACTCAAGTCTATCCTACGGTATGTTTAAAAATTGAAGTCCGTCCGGACTCCTTCCCTATTGGATTACTTGTGCGCTGACATCACTATACAATGACCAATCAGAGTCTGCCGACCGCTTTTGAAAAAACCAAATTCACAGGTGGTGATAGAAGTGCGATGCTTGCGCTTAAGCTCCAGGGCTGACCAAGGTCTGGATCTGCAAACGAGCGCGCGAGGATTCAGGTAATGCGTCCCCTCACAGAGAGGAAGGGAGAATTAACTGTCGGCCGCCCGGCGCAGTCTTGAGCGTCGGCGGAAGGATACACGTGAGGCTGCAGCGATCTCAGAGGGCGGGGGAGGAGTTGGCCGGTTTGAATGAGCGGAAGGGGACACTTGGCGCGCGCGCGCGGTGGTGCTGCCTCTGAGGCGAGAGGGGGTCCGGGTGTGCCGTTGACGGGGAACGCGCGGGGCAGGTGAGGGGCTCTTGTCCGGGTGAGAACGGCGCCTGTGCGAGGGAGGCTGTTGTCCGCGGTGGTGCTCAGGTTGGAGGGCAGTGGAAATAGACTGACGGGTGCAGGATATTTAAAGAAAGGGGGGGGGATAGTTGGTTCCTTGGTTTGTTTAGCGGAGCTTAGCTCGCACGTGGCGATTTAAATTGTTTCTTTTTAGCTTGTACGTTAGGAAAAGTAAATCTTTTTCTTAGATACAGTCCAACATTTGCAGATGCCCAGTTCCATGGCCCATGGACGGGGCATCAGCAGATCTTAAGACTGTATCTAAGAAAAAGATTTATTTATTTATTTTGCTAACGTACGATCTAAAAAAGATAATTTAAATCGTGGCTTGAGATGAAAGCAGAAGAGGAACAACAAATGAACGAACTGGTTTTGTGCCTTTTGAGATTAATGGCAGTTATTCTTACTGTTCTTTGAATCATTCTGTTCGGTGAGCGCTGCGTTAGGAGGAGACGAGGTTTTGATGTAGGACAGTTTCTGTGATCTGGTATACGATTATTATGAAATTCTCCAGCAGAAATCGGCACCATAGCTTACAGAATGCCAGATGTAGCTTTAAACGGCTTTATCCTGGCTAGGGGTCTATTAAATCATAAAAACCTAATTTCCAATTAGCATTTCCAAGCTGAAACTGCCTGATTTCATATTCTAAGCTTAGTTTAATTTGCCTATATTGTAGAAAGTTTTACCCGGTCCTAATGCCGGTTTTATATCAACTCCGCATAAAATAAAACGACTAAGGATGTTTCAGGTGTTGCATTTGGCTTGTGAGTAAACAAGACATCTTTTTATATTTCTTGCTATGGAGAATTTAGAGCAACCTTCAGTTCATGGGTAAATGTGATGTTGTCTCCTTCAAAGTACATTTTCATGGTTCCCCGTTCCCCCCCATAGTCTAAATATGGAAAATGAAAAGTGCTGTTTATGCATTTTTAATATTGCTAATGAGGTTGATAGAGGTTTTGTTCTGAAAATAAAGCTACATGCTTGCTTTTGTACATTTTGGCAGGCCAGAAGATCCAACAAAAAAATGGCTTGGAACCCTGACACATTTGTTAACAAATTGCATATATTGTTTTATCCTCAATTCAAGACAGTTATGCCGAATTGAATCTGAATTGATTTTTTTTACATTTGAAAGCTTGCATGGATGTTAGTGCTATAATACAAGAAACAGGACTGTATTGCAAGAGAGAAGGAATTCTTCCAACTATTCTTAAGCTCTGTCAGTGTAATTTAAATTGCTTTTTGCTGGGCTGTGTGTGGCTGTTGTGTTGAACATTTTAAACTTTCTTCCAAGTTGCCTATTTTTAAAAATCAAATTAAAACAAAAGTTTTATTAGAATGGAAATGTATTCAGCAGTAATATCTGATCTACTGGTAAAGTCATAGCAGGGAGGCTTGTTTTAAATTCACATTATTTGCTATGATGGAAAAATAAAATGTTTCTAGTGTTTATTTGCTTAGAATATTTATGACATTGAGGTTTTGTTCCAGTGGACTACACACAAAAATATGAGGGTAAAATTTTTCTGTGTTTTAATTTTTCATACATGATGCAACTCTTGCAATTTCTTTCACAGTAGGAATATTTTCTGGCATAAAATGCTAAATTCTAGTCATTTCATAAATACATAATACATAATATAAACATGTTTTGAAATAAATTTGTTGTTTATGCCTTGATATAACCCTGTGGAAAACTAAAAACATAGACTCGGGAATGGTTGTGGGAGAGGGAGACAGCAATATTGATAATGGATTACTAACTTTAGATCTGCATGTTCCTTCTATTCATTCTTTGTTCAGTCGATTGCAAGGAATTTGGATAACATTTAAAGATGATACTTCAAATGATATTTGAAGGGCATCCACATCAGTAGGAACCAAGAATATGCAGAGTATAAAGTCACCTAAGATTAGCTATTATAGAATATTTTTTGCATTTTTGAATGTGCTTGAAGAAGTCTTCATGAGCAAAAGAATGCGAAAGTAAGTAATGCAGAGTGTAAAGATAGATTAATGATAACACTGAAATCAAATGCTCCCAACAACTAACGACACTCTGCTTTTCAAATGACTTAAAAGTCAAAAAATTCACAATTGTTACGCCAATATTTAGCAACAATAAGAGCATGTGTTTCACAATGTTCTATTTATTCAATCAGTTTGTATATCACTCAGTTCTGAATACTCAAAAAGTTTTCCTAAAGCTGAAAAGGAACAAGGCTGAGTGAATCTCTGCTAGGAGGGAATACCTGGAGTCATGAGATTACTGAAAATACCAGCTTCCAAAGCTTTATTAGGTATACACAGATTAACAGAGTTGGAAGGGACCTTATAGGTCATTTAGTCCAACCCCCGCTCAAGGAGGAGACCCTACACCATTTCTGACAAGTGGCAGTTCAATCTTTTGAAAGTCTCAAGTGATGAAGCTCCCACAACTTCTGAAGGCAAGCTGTTCCATTGGTTGATTGTTCTCACTGTCAGAAAGTTCCTCCTCATTTCTAGGTTGAATCTTTCCTTGGTCAGTTTCCATCCATTATTCCTTGTCTGGCCTTCAGATGCTTTGGAAAACAGCTTGACCCCCTCCTCTCTGTGACAGCCCCTCAAATATTGGAAGACGGCTATCATGTCTCCCTGATCCTTCTCTTCACTAGACTAGTCATGCCCAGTTCCTGTAACTGTTCTTCATATGTTTTAGTCTCCTGTCCCCTAATCATCTTGGTTGTTCTCCTCTGCACTTTTTCTAGAGTCTCAACATCTTTTTTATAGTATGGTGACCAAAACTGGATGCAGTAGTCTAGGTGTGGTCTTACTAGGGATTTATAGAGTGGTATTAGTACTTCATTTGATCTTGATTGTATCGCTCGGTTGATGCAGTTTAGGATTGGCTTTTTTGGCTGCTGCTACACACTGCTGGCTCATATTTAGCTGGTTGTCCACTAAGACTCCAAGATTCCTCTCATAGTCACTGCTATTAAGCCTGGTTTCACCCAGTTTATATGTGTGCTTTTGGTTTTTCTTACCTAAGTGTAGGACTTCACTTTTCTCTACATTGAATTTCATTTGTTAGATAGGGTCCAGTGTTCACATCTGTCAAAATCCATCTGGATCTTGAGCCTATCTTCTAGGGTGTTAGCTATTCTTGACAGCTTAGTATCATCTGCAAATTTGGTAAGTTTCCCTTCTATTATAATAATATAATTATATTAATTATAAGTGATAATCCTATAGGACTGGGACCTCAAAGTAGCTGACTATATTTGATTTAGTTGGACAGGTAGATGAATACAAGAGAAGGCAATATGTCAGATAATCTGAAAGGCTTTAAATGGTGATAACTACCTTGAATTGCATCCAGAAAACAAGGGCAAAGCCAGTGGTCACTGTCAAGGTTGCCACATTTTGGACCAGCTGTAGCTTTCCAAGGGCAGACCCATGTAAAGTGCGTTATGGTAATATAATAAACATGAGGTAAACTAGTACGTGTACAATTGTGAGTGGGGCTGCTCGATCAAATAATGGTTGCAATTAATGTATAAGATCTGTGTGAAAGATTTTAGCCATAACCACTATTGCTCTTGAAGTAGGTTCTATAAGCCAAGGAGACTGCCCAAATCATAGTCACTCCCAAATCCTCAGTCAAAAAGGCATTGATTACTGGTTGGATCCAACATTCTTCCACCCAATTAGAGGCCTTAATTATGTATGAAAGGATGAATCCAGCTGAGAACTGATGTTTGCTTTTGATAAGTTAAATGGACAGAGAAGAGGCTTAGTTACAAAGATACCTTAGCTAATATACATGGAGATGACTATAAGGACTGCTAGAGGAAACTGCTAAAGCAACAAGACAATTTCTGTAGGATAGAGAGAAGCTCAAGGAAAAGTTAGTTCCAGATTCCTATTACTATGCTGTAACTTTTACAATAGGATGTAAAACATCCAAGACTTAATGATTGTGCATGCTCTGGAACATTTTTTGTATGCTTTATTTGCTCAAATAAATCATGTTAATCCTATTCTGTATTAATTGGCTTTCACTACCATGTCGAAGAAGCCCTCTTGAGACAACAAAAATGGATGGTTGTGTCCAATAAGGGAAAGATAGTTTATTTCCTTAATGTCGCCAATATTCCGAATGACATTTTGGCCTTAATAACACAAGGCACTTCGCAATATCATATAACTCCGAGAGCAAGTAAGGCTGCCATAATACAACAGGAGTTACTATTGGATAAATTTAAATTTCATGGGCGTAACCCTCTAAAACAATAGTATCTGCCCATGCCGTATACCACCGTCTTCTATCTTGTACGGTATGTTTAGAAATTGAAGTCCGTCCGAACTCCCTCATTGGATTACTTGTGCGCTGACGTCACTTTACAGTGACCAATCAGAGTCCGCCAACCGCTTTTGAAAAACCCAAATTCACAGGTGGTGATAGAAGCGCGATGCTTGCGCTTAAGCTCCAGGGCTGACCAAGGTCTGGATCTGCAAACGAGCGCGCGAGGTTTCAGGTAATGCGTCCCGTCACAGAGAGGAATTAACTGTCGGCCGCCCGGCGCAGTCGTGAGAGTCGGCGGAAGGATACACGTGAGGCTGCAGCAATCCCAGAGGGCGGGGGAGGAGTTGGCCGGTTTGAATGAGCGGAAGGGGAGACTTGGCGCGCGCGCGCGGTGGTGCTGCCTCTGAGGCGAGAGGGGGTCCGGGTGTGCCGTTGACGGGGAACGCGCGGGGCAGGTGAGGGGCTCTTGTCCGGGTGAGAACGGCGCCAGTGCGAGGGAGGCTGTTGTCCGCGGTGGTGCTGAGGCTGGAGGGTGGTGGAAATAGACTGACGGGTGCAGGATATTTAAAGAAAGCGGGGGCTAGTTGGTTCCTTGGTTTGTTTAGCGGAGCTTAGCTCGCACGTGGCCCTTGACAGGACGCCTACGGATCTTAAGACTCTTAAAAGGATTTATTTTTGGTAACTAAAAAGGATAGTTTAAATCGTGGCTTCAGACGAAAGCAGAAGAGGAACAACAAATGAACGAACTGGTTTTATGCCTTATAAGATAAATGGCAGTTCCTCTGTTATGGTGTGCTTCGGTAAGAACTCTGTTAGGAGGGTTTTTGATGTAGGACAATGTCCATGATGTGGTATGCGATTATTGGTAATGACAGATTTTCCAGCAGATATCAGCACAATACTGTAGCTTAAGAATTCTATAGGTAGGTCTGAATGGCTTTATCCTTGAATTTGGCTACTCGTCTTTTCAAATCAAAGCTGAAACTAGCTGGTGTCAGTTATGCAAACTTGGGTAATTTGCCCATATTGCAGGAGATTTGTACCCTGTCATTGAACAATACTGGTTTTATACCAGCTTCCATATAAAATAAAACCATTCTGGGAATATTTTAGGTACTGTGATTGGCTTGTTATTTTAATCTAACACACACAACAAAACAGTAGGTCTTCTGCCTGTACTATGTGAACCTAGTTGAAGGGAAGAGTTAAGTACAAATTGAGAGACAGATCCATTTTAGATGTAAGAAAAATATTAGTGTTTTTCAATAAATAGGTTTATTGCTTTTTCCTTTCTATTAAGAAGTTACAGAAGGCTTCAGTTTATGAGTTAATCTGTTTTTTTTCTTTTGCAGGTACAGCTGTAGGTAAAGAAATGTAAACTTGCAGTTCATGCAGGAAACTTCTCTAGCATTAATTAAGCAGGTAATGTCAGGCTTAAGATCAGACACATGAGTTTGCTACTCACACTGCACATTGGCCTGCTTCTCAATTCCCTTGCTCTTTTTCTGATGTCACAAGGTATTCTCCCAGCTCCAGGAGGAATGAAATCCAAGTTCACGTAGTCAGTAGTTCAGCCTCTCAAGGTCCAAGCCCAGTAAAGTCTATCGAAATAGTTCATTGGGAAGCAGCATATAGTCTACCTACCACTATGTCCTAGGTTGCATTCTCATTCCAGAAAACATTTAGAGGATTATTTGCCATAGGGATACCCACCTAATATTTAAAGCAACTGAGATTGCTAACGGTAATTCTAATCCATGTAATCTAATATAATCTACATCTAATTCAAGATGTAAGATAAAATGAATAAATTTAAGTTCCGGGTTCCAAAGAAGAAAAGTTTTGTAGACTGCATTAATCCTTTTACATTGTATTAATGGATTATTGTAATTTTTCTTTTTCCCTCTTGATTTTTCTCACAATTTAATTTTCTGGATTTTTAAAAATTTGCTTGTACTACTCACCTAAATAGTCAACAATTATGAACAAATTACTGTTAAAATAAGTCTTCATTGACTTTCTGGGGAAGCCATCAGAAGATTGTAGATGGTGACCACAGGCTCTCAGGATGCTTGGCAACTGTTCATAAGTGCAAATAAATTGCCCAGCACCCAGATCACATGACCAGGGGATGTGACACAATGCTTTATGACAGCCGGAAGTCCATTATAGAGTTAAAACACATTTTTCCTGTAGTTATAATGTAATTTTTTTTCTATTAAAAAAATAGAAAAGGATCTGTGACCTGTTGTGGTAGCAAACAATATCCACAACCATATATTTTACACATACCAAGATGTGTTGAAATCTGCAATAATTTTATTTTATTTTTTCCTTAGATATAGAAATTGAAAATGCCATTTTTGGGGAAAATTGTTGTTATTAAGAGAAATGGAACCGATGGAACTCATTTTCCGCTCACTGCAAACTCTTGTTTGTTTGGACGGTAAGACTTTAAATTGATAAGGGGTTTATTTGTGTAGGATTTTCATTATGTAATTTGATGTAGGGCTGTCCTTTTTGTAACAAGTTTTAGGTAGTGTCATAACTTACTTTCCTGGACTCCTTCATTTGTCTTCTATATAATTTCTTTAGTTGTGCAGTGTATGTTACATAATGGATTTGATCTGCTTTAGTGCATTATTATTTATGCAAGACATTCATCTAATCAAAAACCTAACCATTTATTTTAGAAGTTCTTAAAATTCAATCTAAAAATCAGGTTGTCTGCATCTTCAGCAACAGCTGCATTGCCTTATAATAGGTGGAAATGAATTAGAGATTTAGAGATCACAATATATTTTAAGAGATGTCAATATAAGAACATGTAGTTATATAATTTGAACTAATAATCTTGTAATTATTTTATATTTTAAAGGAAAAAAGAATGTGATATTCGAATCCAGCTTCCTCAAGTTTCTAAAGAACATTGTAAAATTGAAGTCAATGAAAATAAAGAGGTATGTATTATTACTTTTGGTACTTACTCAATCCTAATATTTCTGGTACTTGTGCTTTATTCATTGATCTGGATATACATATTTTATTCCTATGTATTTTTAGGCAGTGCTGTTTAACTTGAGTTCTGCAAATCCAACACAGCTAAATGGGAATCTCTTTCAAGATCCCACACACTTAAAACATGGAGATATACTGACAATTATTGATCGTTCTTTCAGGTATGTAACAATAATATAAGCAAATATTGGTGTGCCAGAAATAGCCAGTGCTTTTTAGAAGCTGAAGATCAAGGAAATTTTAAAATAATTTGATTGATAGGAAAACTCCCCAAACAGGAAAACAGATTATGTAAAGAGTAACTAAACTATTAGTCTAAAACTGTACTTTACTAGAGTTGGAGATGAAAACACTAATAATTTTGAATCAAGTGGACTTAATAACTTCTTAAAGTCTTAATAACTTAAAGTTGGGTTGATTTTAATTTAAGCAATCTTTGTACTTGAATAGATTTGAATATCCACCTTCATCACTTCCTCAGAAGAGACTTTCTAGATCTCAAGAGAAGGAAACATTACAGGTAAAGTAAAAATCATTACATTTTCCTTAGTTTGGGGAAAGGGACAATAATAAAATTTAGAAATTTATAAATTGAATGTTGCTCTTTGGCTTGATTTAGTAATTGGCCATTATCAGTTACGTTTCACTTTTAGTCATTGTATTCCACACATTTAACTATAATTCAGAGGAAACACAAAATTTGGTATTGGTGTTGAGCTTTAGAAAATTAAGATATTTAAGAAAGCGAGTTAGTGCTGTAAGTTGACATTCGATCTATGAAAGATTATTAATAGTTTCTCTACTTTATCATGAGATGGGTTAGGTTATCCAATTGAAAGTAGAAAACCTGTAAGATCTTAAGATGAACTTAAAAATAGGTATAAAAATGAATCCATTGAAAGTTTAATGTCATTTAAGAAGAGGGAGAAGACTGTTAAGTCTTGATTTACATTATTTTAATCAAATTATGTCAGTTACATAATTTGTTAAATAGGTTACATAATGTTTTATGTTGAGGTCTGTTAAACAGATTTTATATAAGTGGAATATTGAAAGGCGAGACAAGAAATGTGTCATTGAGATCTTGACAGTGGCATTAATTTTCATAAAGTATGTACTGAATCTAATATTAACTGGAATTTTTATCAGTGGTATTACTGTATTGCAGCCTTAGATTCTTCATGATGTATCTGCACAGCACTTAATGTTCAGAGAACTATTGTAAATATGTTTCTTTCACTGTAAATAATTAGTTGTTATACATAGAACTTTTGGAAAGTTTTTGGAAAGCTCATAAGTTTTGGAAAGCATAGTAATAGATGGATATCCATATTGAATTCTGAAATTCAATTCAAAATTCTAGTGTTGAGTTAGTCCTGACACATAGTTAATACTCTTGGCTTCAGATAAGAAGTGAATGTAATACTGCATTATCTTTCAATCATTTATTCTAAGAAATCACCAGTGGAAACTTATTTTACAAGAAAAATGGCAAGCTTAAAAGAAGTATTAAATTCCTTGTTCTATTGCATTGTGTTTAATTTTACAGATTCTTCATGTTCAGCATATGCAACAGATGGATTTGCTGCACCCACCCAACTCAGATTACAAAAGTTCTCCAATTACTGGTTGGTAATTTTTTTGTTCTTTTTCTATAAATGCTTCATTGTATTAATGACTTTTTATTAATAAAAAGGATGTGTTTACTAGTGAGTGGTAAAACAAATGAAAGCAGCCACTAGAAATTTGCTGTTAAAATACATGAATGGATTTGGTTTAATTTGTTGTGGATTTAATAAGACAAACACAACTTTTAGATTAATCAGAGACAGATTTTATATATATATATTGCGCAATAGGTTCAAGGCTCTGTACATGAAGCGTTGAACAAAGACAGGAATTAGGTACAATGGTTTTATACCCTTCTAGACAAAGGATTCTGTTAGGTCAGCAATTCATATGGTCCTATACATTTATCAATTTTAGTTGACATTTCCTAATTACAGAGTTTCTTTGCAAAACAGTCATAATTCTTTTTGTAGATTACTGAAGCATATCTTTTATCTGTTGTTGAAACAACAAAGTGGACATCTCTGTCACTTTAACCTCAAGGTGTAAATCACGTAGACTGTTCTTATCTGTGACAACTGAGAGGCCTTGAAGTAAGCATCCTGGCAAAGAATGTCCTTGTCTGTGTTCTGAGTATAATTGCAAGCAATTTCTCTTTTGCAATATTAAGAACAAAAAAGGCCCTTCAGTGACTATCTAACTGGATCCATGTTTATTTTATTTTATTTTATTTTATTTGTTACCTGTCCCACCATAAATTGATGAATTGTTTTCTGAGTCTGTTAGTGACCCAGTTTCTGAGTATACTCTAAACCATGATAATTAAGAGTTGAGACACAGGCTAGTCTTAAAATTATATTAGAAATAATATTTCACAGCTGATTACATTTTATAGAGTGACCCATATATTTTCCTGTCCATTCAGTAACTTTCATAAAATAGTTTATGAACACATCTATTCCTTAAAATTAGCTGATTACAACCATGTTTAAGGTAAGTGAAAGTGATTTGGAAAATTACAAATAATCTTGCATATATTTATACTATATTGTTAGGCAATTATAAATAAAAGTTGGCTTCTATAAGTTTTGATTTGTTGAACTTAATAGAATTGTGCAAGTCTTTTGAAGGAGGTAAATTGTAATGTATGCAGATCTGTCCAAAGCACATCTTTTATGATCACTAAATTAGTCATATATTTTTGCAGGTTCATGCAGTTGCTTCCTAAACGGTTTCTAGGCCATTGAGAAAAGTTTCAAAGTGGGCATTCGCAAGCATGTGAATATTGTTGGAAGCAGTTTACAAAGCTGTTGCTTGAGGCTGGGAAAAATAATTGACTCCTTTGAAAAGAGATGCTTTGTACACACTCCTGTGTGCTGTGAAGCACTTTTTTTCTAAGAATTTGTAAATGTCTGCTTAATTCCTCAAAAATTACTTTCTGATTAGTACTTTATCTGTATAAAGCTTCAAAAATAGTTTTAACTTTATTCAAGAAAACATTTTAAAAACTGCCAATTTCATATTCCTGTAGGCAAGAAATTTGAAATTTGCTCTCCTAGAAGAAATGAGAAAAGACTTCAAAAACAATACAGCACATCTGAATTTAAGTACAAAATGCACAGCACTGAAAAAGCAAATGAATTGTCTCCTTTTAGCAAACTTTATGAATTAATGAAACATGAAGATAGCACAGGCAATGTAAAGGAAAATACTGATAATGAGAACTTGCTGGAAGATGTATTTAGCTCAAGATCTAGGAGGTCTGCAATGAGTCGAGCAAAGTTAACTAAAGTTGAACAATCTGAAGATAGTAAAATTCAAGGAAAGCATGATATTGTAGCAAGTCCAATACCAACATTTGAAGAGAAGAACTCTGAAAAATTATCAAGCACTCAAAATTGTGGTATACAACAGAAACGAGAATGTGAGGGTGCAAATCAGTCAGATTTTAAGAACATAGAAGATAATGAACTGGAAAAGTATGCACATTTTAAAGCCAAACAGCAGAGCGGACAGCATTTCTCTGAATCATGTATACTGTCATTGGACTATGCAGAAAAGGTTAAGTGCCTTAACAAATTTAACGTAACAGATGCTTTCACATCTGTAGAAAATACTTTGCCCAAAACAAAGCCTAACCAGGAGAGTACTCAAAATTATCCCAGTCCACATTCTAGAAAGTCTCGAAGATCTTCCAAGTCCAGAAGGACAGGGGTTGAAATAGATTCACTGAACAGAATGAAGAGCTCTGGAGAAATGAAAGAGTGCCCTGTACAAGTTAGTGGGCAGGAACATGAATCTGATATTTTGATTGAAAATATATATTCTAAAACAAATGAAAATAGAGAACTGGTCACAGAAACAGCGCTAAATCTGAAAGATTCAGAAGATGGAAATTCTAGTACTGTTTTCAGTTCACTTCATCTTAATACTAGTGAAAACTGCAATAACAACATTGAACTAAATAAAACTATTTCAAATGAATATTCTTATACAGAGGCAATAGATAAAGAATCAATAATCCCTGCAGATCTTTCCCAAACCAGTGAAATAATGGCAAATGAGATTCCTGAAAAAAACTTGGAAGCAAAGTATCCTACAAATGAAAATAAAAAAATAGGAACAGAAAACCGTGAGCAGAACATTAATATCAAAAACGATATACCTACTTTTTCCAGTTATGAAAGCAGAGTTCAAACATCAGCCAAGGTTAATGCTGTTTCTGAAATGAATGTGTTATGTCCACTTAATAAAAAGTCAGGTAAATACAATTTTCTTTTATATCAAAACTATATAATTGCTATTTGCTGTCTCCAGTAACTAGTTAAGATAAAAAAATTTACCAGCTTATTTTTTCTGTCAGTTAATTGGCTTGTTTGACATTGTTACTAGAAATAGAGGTTAAATTATTTGAAATATTAGTGCCTTAGTTATGATTGAAAATATTGACACCAGAATAGAATAGAATAGAATAGAATAGAAATAGAATAGAATAGAATAGAATAGAATAGAATAGAATAGAATAGAATAGAATAATTCTTTATTGGCCAAGTGTGATTGGACACACAAGGAATTTGTCTTGGTGCATATGCTCTTAGTGTACATAAAAGAAAAGATACATTCGTCAAGAATCATAAGGTACAACACTTAATGATAGTCGTAGGGAACAAATAAGCAATCAAATCATATTAGGAAACAACAACAACAAAAAAGTGTAAATAAATTTAAGTTTAATTTTTTAAAAATTAAGCAATTGTATTCTCAGCACAAACTTTTTAATTGTATTAATGTTGAAAGGCATTATGTTCACTTTGCTGTAATTTACTCTTCATTTATAGAGGTTAAGAAATCACCTCAAAAGCGTAGAGGTACAGAACTAGATTTTCTAGTCCAATCACTTGGAAAGAGGAAGAGAGTGTCTTTTGGTGGCCAACTGAGTCCAGAACTCTTTGATAAGCGCTTACCTCCAAACTCACCACTTAAAAAGGGGGCCATTCCAGCAAGACTAAGCATGCCATTTGGAAACTCACCACGAGCAGTTCTGAAAAAAGCTGCAGAATTAAAGCAGTCTGTAACACAGGTATGTGATTGATTGACGGAACAACTGATTGCTAGGAATATCTACATTTTAACCAAAGAATTGCTCTTACTCCCACAACAATATATATACATATGTTTGTCTATACTTCACTATTCTTCATACTGAAAACTTTTTATTTTAAATAATGTACTTATACAAATATGTTAAAACAGTTGATCAGAAATTTTAAATCAAATAAGATTTAGAAATATTTTTGGGGGGAGGAATATAAGCTCTGCACTTCTTAGTATACCTAAATATTCCCCTAGAATTCTTTCTGCGAGGAGTTGGTGATATATTGTACCTGAATGCTTCTTTTCTATTTTAAAATTTGGCGATTTTATTTCAGAGAAATGTAACGGCAAATAAATGTAATAAAATTGATAAATCTGTTGATAAAATATTTATTCCTATTTTATTGTTAGAAACTCCCAAAACAAAATTGGGTAAATATTTCACATTCTGTTAAAAAAAAATGAAATACTCTCCAGCAGAGATACAAGTAGCCATCTTTGGTTATTGTGGATGACCTACACATTTAGCTTTATATAAGATGTTTGAAATCAGAATCTATGCTACTGACTTTTATTTTTAAATTGGGGCATTTTCAAAATAATATCTTTAAAGCTTACCAAATATTTATTTGAGAAAGCAAATTTCTGAAATAAAATTATTTCAGAGAAAAGTGGAGAGCTTGGAAATATTTGTAGATACCTGGAAAGTAATACAAAAAGTTCTGTCTCTGGGGATAGTGTTCCAAGAAAGTCCGCTCCAGGGCTAGATTATGAACCACTCCTTGCTCTGGATTATTTACTTCCAAAAAATTGCTAGACCATCTCCAGAATGGCCAACTCTGTGGTCTGATGAACAGATTTGGCCATTCTGACTTCTTTTTTATCTACTGCTTCACATCTTTTCATAGTTTCATAAAGTAGCTAAGTAATAGATTTGAAAAGTTAATTTTAATTTATATTAAACAAAATTGGCAAGTGAAAAGGGTTTAGAGCTAAGTGTTGTGTGATTTTATTTGGTTTTTATACCATCACAGTCTTTTGGACTATTATTGGTTAGAATGTTACAATAAAAAAACAACAGAATGAAAACAAATTTTCATTTGTTTCCAATTCAAATTGGAAAACCAAAATTGAAGTGGGAAAAAAGAATGACAAGAGGTACTGGTGATATTACTGAAATGCTGTTACAGTAAGTCTCCATTTTCAATAATTTCCTAAAATCTATCGAAGGGATCCACTTTCCATAATTTGGTGCTGCTGCAAAAAACAAAGAGCCCCTCCCTAAATGATGCAATAGGTTGCATAAAATCTGGTTAGAGGAGGCTCTTCCATAGATACCCAAGCGTCAAGTTATGAAGAATATTGACACCAGCACTTTAAATTGTGGTTGGAGCTGAAATGGTAACCAGCGCAGGGTCTTCAATGTATGTGTGATCTGTTCCCATTATTGAAACCTAAGACATGTTGCCCCATTCTGGACTAATTGTAATATCCTCATAGTCTTCAAAGGCAACCCCTTACAAAGTATTGTGCCTTTTTTATGAATGTCTAATTGTTCAATTCATTTTTCTGAGAAGTTCTGAAGGAAATAGATATGATTGCCGTTTGTTCAAAATCTAAAGTTTGATTTTTTTGTGTGTTACCTATTTGTTTTCCTGCAGGGTTCCTTTGAGAAGAAGCAATATGAAAATATTGTGTTAAAGAAAGCTGACTCGCCTAGTGTGCCCCAGAGGCTACAATGTATCTCTGATCCTCATGTTGCAAGTCAATCTTCAGAGGGTGAAGAAACCACAGTATCTAATGCCACTTCATCATTAAGAAGGAGCAAACCCTGTGCTTTGAGGAGAAGTTCTGTACGTGGAAAAAGTGGAGCTATGGGTACTATTCACTCCAAAAGACGAAGTGGTGCTTCTGAAGCCAACTTGATGGGTGTGTTACAATTGTATCTATTGCTAGATAATTTACAAAAACAGAATTAAACCTTTTATGTTTCAAACACAGTATATAACAGATATTTTATTAAAAATGATTAAGGTGAATAATCTTCAACAATTGATGTTTTAGTTGTGAAGTCTTGGGCGGAAGTAGTGAAACAAGGTGTTCCAAAAGTGCAACTGAAGTCTGCTTCAAAACAGGCCCCTAAAACAAGATCAATGAAGAAAGTGGCTTCAAAATCATCAAAGGTATAGCCAAAACAGATAATTGTATAATTAATAACTTTTTTCCAAGTGCTCAACTAAAAGAATCTGGATTATTGTACTGGGGAGATCCTTTTGATACTTTGTTAATTCTAAATTCTGTCTCTAGTATTTCTAGGTAAAATTGTCTTTTATTAATGGAAAATCACCAACAGTTTTAGTAGAAAATATAGGGTAGTTTCAACCTATTTAAGATCTTTTAATTGAAGGCAGTATGTTCTATTAGTGCATCATTTTGGAGAATGAAAATGACCTGAATTGCCATGATGAAGTATAAAGGTAGGAATGCACATTTTAGCTACTGATATTTCTAAAATTAAAAAGAATTGGGGAAAATAATGAATGAATTATATGTAATAAACAATTGAAAGAAAGCATATCTAAGATAAGTGGGATATGGATATTATTCGTCGGCAAAAAGTAGCAATTTCAAATAGCCATGCTTGCCACTCAGAACAAAGATTAACGTAAGTTAAATAATTTTTGAAAATTGCTTTAAAAACAGCTAACAAATAGCTGAAGTAGATGTAAGTAAATGTAAATTTTACAGATGTAAAATTTGCTGAAGGCGAAAGACGTGGCTTTCACAGTAATAAGAGTTGAGGCAAAAAAAACCCCACCCCACCTGAAATAGATTAACCAGAATATATATTAGCATCAGACAGCCTTCCAAAACTGTTACTGAAATAAGGCATATTAAATGATTAAAATGTTTAACAAATATTGATATTGCCAAATTTTATCATATTACGAATGTATTGATGAAATGTATTTGATACTTTTAAATGTGATAATTATCAAATTATATATAAGAACTTACATGCTTTAATTTTTCTCAGTCATGAAATAATAAAAAAAATAAGCATGATTGTAATAACCTTCCAGTTACTTTTTCAGTTTATTATGAGAGAAATGAGGCTCTGGCTGTATAGCTACTGAGATAAAGGCTCAGTATATGTTGTTTCTTTTGAGCAGCAAAAAAAAAAAAAGATTAAAAAGACATGTAGGTAACATGGTAAAATACAAGGCAAAATGTTCTGACATCGTCCTGTACCAGGGCCCAAATATAACTGCCCAATGAGATTATCAGTACTTTGATTTAGAATACTAGGGAGTGACTCTAGCTCCATAATTAAACTGAAAATACCTTGGTTGAATAAGAGCACAAGCCTCCACACAATTATATCAACTAACCTATAGCCTATCCAATACATTTAGACTGTCTTATCTGCAGCTAATGAAAGATGGCATTGTTCCCCTTCTTCAAAGAGGGGCTACATTAAGAATTGTATTATGTATGGAGAAGAAAACTTGTTGTTATGAGGGTGAGAACTTTAAGCCAAAAATGTTGCTTAATTTTTCAGCAGAAAACCATCCTGAATGAATTAGTAATAATGAATGCCAGCTGCAAATACAAATTTAGACATACTTGTAATTTGAAAATTTAAATGAGGTATTTTAAAATCCCTGTAGAGATTGTCAATCACCCAGGTCATGGTTGTGCCAAAAATGCTTTTCAAAAGATAAATGAACTTGGTTTTTTCCTTGAAAACATTTCACTTCAATTCTGAAGAAGCTTCTTGGATAAGAAGCAAAACATTTTCAAAGGAAAAAACCAAGAAAGTCCAGTTGCCTTTTGAAAACCACTTTTGGGACAACATTTTTAAAGTTTATACTTAGTAAATTTTTGACAATAATATTTATGGTTGATTTGAGTCTTGGAAGAAAATTATTTGAAAAAAAATTAAGGATCATGTGTTTATTTATATAATTCAGAATTTAATGTTTATGTATTCATGTAGATTCCTTTTTAATAAAAGTTAATGGCAACCACACAGATCAACCTTATATTCCAAGACTTCTTTATTGTTCAAATTATATATTTCCGATACCAAAAACACTGGTTTCTTATTGGACCCAATTTAAACTTTATCCTTTACATTTCTAAAGGTTTGCCATTTATCTTATTTTAACTTAATTCCTTTGTTGGTGACACTTTATTGATTCTTCTATTTTTAACTTTAGTTTTTAGATTTTTTTTTCACTCTGAATATCTCGACATGCCCCACCCCCACCCACCCCCGGAATATTTGAATTTGAAGAATTTGAATTTTTCATTTTTTCCCTTCAGGGACTTAAGGTTGGGAGCTCAAATTTGAATAGCCATCACTCTTTTTCTGTTGATACCATCTCTCTCTCTGTCCTTGTCCTTACTGTCTATGTGAGAACTCTCCTTTATATGTGGGAATTTATTTTACTGGCTTTCCTTCCTCTTTGTGGTCCTGATTAATGGACACATAATGTATTATGGATATATAACAAAGTATTGGGTGAAATGCAAGAGTGCTCTTCTCTCCCAGGTCACCTTTTCCTTGAACTTCTGAGGCTTTCAGTCTGCTGAACTACTATCTTCCCTACTCGTGTCTCACCTACATAAATTCAACCTTCCTTCTGCAGCCCATCACTTTCTGATTCTAGCTATCCCATCAGATCTGGCAGATATACTAGAAAAGTCTACTGAGCCTTGAGGTGCTTGTTTTCTATGAACTTTGTAACTTTTGTTCTTTTTTCAGTTTCCAACTTCTCCAATTTGCTATTTTAATACTTATAAAAAAAGACTCTAAATAGTTTTACTTCATTGCAAGCACCCAATTTAATACTCCTCCGCTCCACCTCTCCACTTCTGATATATGTGGAGTATATGTGTCACAGGATATATGTTGCTATGGGAGATATTAACAGTGAGTAGTAGGGACAAACTCCTCTTTCACAGATATTTAAAACTTCTCTTTTGAAAAATTCTCTTTTTTTCCTTATGTACTGCACTGCATTGCACTGACTTGGCTGTTCCTGAGATAGAATTGGATTGGATTGGATTGGATTGGATTACAGAGTTGGAAGGAATCTTGGAGGTCTTCTAGTCCAACCCCCTGCTCAGGCAGGAGACCCTATACCATTTTAGACAAATGATCTACAGATGATCTAGTAATTTTTAAAAAGTGAATCTTCCAAACCAGGGGTGTCAAACTCAAAGCCCTCAAAGCCCGGATCAGGCCTGGGAGTGTGTGTTTAGATGTGGCCCATAGGGCCGTCATAGAAATAGCAAAGGACCGGCCCGCGTTGCCTGTGCCAGCAAAAACGGAGCTTGGGAGAGCCACCCACAGCCCTCCCAAGCTCCTTTTTCCCTGGCAGAGGGTTGCAGGGAAAACCATGCATCGCAGGAGCCCATTTTTGCTGGCAGAGCACTCAGGCGCCCCTGGCATGAGTGACGTCGAGCTGGCCATACCCCCTGGCCCTCCTGAAGTCAAACACAATCTGATGAGGCCCTCACTGAAATCGAGTTTGACACTCCTGTTCTAAACCATAAGTGACATATAATGAATCCAAAAAACAGGTTCCTTTCTGACAATTTTTATTTTTTTAAAAAACTGGATTGAATTGGATAAAAAAACTAGTGTCATTTGGAAAGGAGAAAAAGAAGTTCCAATGTTTCCTGGATTGTTCTGCCTCCAAAATGATGTTTGCACATTATTGAATTCTTCCCTATTTTTTTTTTTTAAATTTGATTTATATGCCGCCCTTCTCCGGAGACTCAGGGCGGCTTACACTGTGTTAAGCAACAGCCTTCATACTTTTGTATATTTATACAAAGTCAGCTTATTGCCCCCACAAACTGGGTCCTCAATTTACCTACCTTAGAAAGGATGGAAGGCTGAGTCAACCTTGAGCCTGGTGAGATTCGAACTTACAGTAATTGCAGACAGCTGGTGTTAATCACAATGCTATTAGTCTGCTGAGCCACCAGGCCCCTATTGAGAGGATATTTTTATTGTCCCAGAATTGTCTGAAGCAAACCAGAAAACCTTGTGCAGTTTCAGCCTATACAAATTGGGCCAATTAAGACTTTTCTCAAAAGATCATATAACATATTCCCCAGAACTGAAATAAATAGAAAACTATTATTATCACTAGACTTTTAAATTTATATTTGTATCTATAGTGGCATGTTTCATTAAACTGATTTTTAATATATTCTGCTTTTAGAATAACAATTCATTAAAAACACCAAAAAGAAAAATCAGCGGTTACTTCTCAACAGGACATGCAAATTCTCCTGCTCCAATTGTGATTGGAAAAGCTCATTCTGGAATTTTGAACATAACTGCACAAGTTCCTAAGGTGGTAATCAGTTATCCTTTGAAAAAGCATTGTGACCTCAATGAAAGTTTTACAGGTAAAGTTTTGGCCTTTGTTTAATATACGTTTGCATGCCAAATGACATGAGTTCATGTTTCCTGTTTAAAAATTAAATATGTCATACAGAAAAAACCTTGTATGTTATATGAAACTATTTTGTATAACTCTGACACTATGAGTTGTGCAGCATTATATAATATTTATATAAGCATTATATAATAATTAACCAGATGATAATAGCAATTGCTTTTTAAAGATTCAAAAAAATTGTCCTACTACACCCTAGCATGTCATTTATTTATTGCAGTTTATTGTATGTTCCCATTATCTCAACATAGTGATTCTGGATAGCTTATAGCAGTTAAAAACAGAACAGCAAAATAAAATACACAACTAGCAATGAAGTTAAAAAGCAATCAAACAACAATTAACATAGCCATCTTATAGGCTCAAACTGACAATCCCCATACCTGGAAACAGAAATGTTTTCAGAGCCTTGTGAAAGGTTGGCAGGTTCAGGTCCAATCTAATTTCTGAGGGAATGGTGTTCTAAAGGAATGGCATTATGACAGAAAAAGTTCATTTCTTGGGTCCCACAAGGTGATGTTCCTTGATTGATGGCATCAATAACATCTGCCAGATAGCCAGAAACAATAAGGGAGATGTTCCATCCCCTTCTAAGTTAGAGGTTGATAATTATATAACGTAGATAAAAAGCAGAGTGCGGTAGAGGGTCTTTTTGTACTGAACTATGCGTGAAAGATAATATGTACAGATATTGTTTTATAAATTCCATACTGATAATCTATTATCCTACTTTCCAAAGGACATCGGGGCAATATCTGCTTGCTGTTGATCCCAGCAATTGTTGATAGATGGATATAGTAGCGCTATGAATTGCTTTTTTGCTGATTTAGAAAAAGTGCCTTAGAACCGACAGGAAAAAATAATTGCATATCCAACACTTCAAAGCAGCTGTATATTTTCCTGGGAATGTGCGGTTCCTTTTCTGATCTGCCATATGATGCAGATGCTTTAAAGAGTTATAGAAAAGCATTATTTTCATTCTGCACACTCGAGACATCCCTTAAATATATATAAAATGTTATCTTGAAACATTTGCCCTCAAAGCATCTCACGGATAGATGATGTGAGCTCTGAATGTTGTGGTTCTTCGGGCAAATAATATAAATAGATTTATGTGATAACTTTGCTTTATGAAGATGCTTCTAAGTCTGTTGAGGTAATATAAATGGAAATATCACATTGCAGTGTTTTTTTAAAATAGCGGTGCATGTGCTCTTACGTTTTGTCATAATGTTCAGAAGAAATTCAGACGTATTAACACCTTTTTTTTTTTTCTGAGGCGAGCAGGAATCTTTGTAAACTAAAATAATATGGTTGCATTTGAACAGTCTGCAGAGAACAAGAGCATACAGAAAATTGGCAAAGAGATGATTGTTTAGAAAAACCTGCCAAATATCAATAAAGGGAGAGTGACCAATGAAAGGATATTTAATAGAATATAGATATATAATCTGAATTATATAAACATGTACAAATAATTGAATAAGTTTGATAAAACTATGTAACACATGCATTTAAAACATTGCATTCAAATCTAGGAAAAAGAAAAACCAGACTCGCCAAGAGGACTACTTATCTGTTGTAAAAACCTCTCAAGGTGTAAATTTGGGGTTTTCCTGCAGAACTCTTTAATGTTAAATTAGAAATGTTTCTTCCATGAACAAGAGATATTCCATTGGTGCCATGCATCTATGTATGCAGATTTAACCAATTGCTAAGTTTTTTAAAAAATAGTTGAACATTCTTATTGTCTGTGTGTTTATCTACAGAGAGGAAATAAAATCAAGGTTGATTTTATTGATTAAGAAATTGTGATGTGTGAGAAATTAGATTTG
Organism: Pantherophis guttatus; assembly: GCF_059756535.1. Taxonomy (NCBI): domain Eukaryota; kingdom Metazoa; phylum Chordata; class Lepidosauria; order Squamata; family Colubridae; genus Pantherophis; species Pantherophis guttatus. The sequence continues at coordinate 62,445,916 of NC_142068.1, forward strand.
CAGTGGATTGATTTTCTTAAAGGTTACCAATATATCAACTCCTTGCTTTGCCAACAGATGGTGCTATGATTGTGTAAGAATGTAATCCATTAGCAAAGTACGGTGTAGCATAATAGCATACTTACTGATATAATAAGAGATTCTCAGCAGAATGGCCATGATCAGCAATGATGTTGGTAGTGGGGCTTTGGTGCATATTGCAGTATTAACAGTAGTAATGGAAACTAGAAATTTAGAATTGAAAGCAATACTACTCTTACCCTTAAATCCCTCCCTCCCTTAGCAGCCTACATTTGGACCATTTTGGAAGGAAGAATCAAGATTTCTGGTGAAAGATTTGCAGATATTCTTGTTCTTCAAAATTTCAAAACAAAAGTCATTGTACAAGTAGTCTTTATATAATTTAAACTGGTGCAAAATAAACATGCATACTCATTTTTATATTACTTAGTTGCAGTATAACACACATGCAACCCATTCATCCAGCTATTTGTGCTCTCAAGTTCTATTGCAAACTTTCCCACCCCCCCTCCCCTTTTAAGGATTATCTAGATCAGCTCTGAGCAAACTTTTTGTTGGGTTGTATGTTTAACTCCTTCTTTCCTAGAACTAACCAAGAGCTTAGTTTCCTGCTACTGAGGATGAAATATGTTTAAATGCCTCCTGTAAAACAGTAGCTTGATTAATATTGCTGAGATCAGAGGAAACACTCAAAATGATACCTGTACACAAAGCCAAGCTTTGTTTCATAATCAGAACTCAAAATTGCCAGATTGAACTAAAACATTTGCACATCATACTAAATAATGGATTATTTTCAGTGTGAGATTGACATAGTTTTTGTATGATGACCAGTCTGTCTTTATTGATCTACATAGTTTAGTTGGTTTGTAAAATTATATTTTAAATTTAGTATAATTAAAACAATAAAAGCTGGCCTAAATCCAGCATCCATGTAAACTGTCCCCTCCCTACACAATTAGATTTTAATTAAAAGTCATTTAATTACATTTGAACTGCTTTCCAATATGCTATTAGGGAGGAGCCATTGAATTATTGGAGGTAAAATATTAGACAATAATGGGGCATATACAAAGAAACCAGTGGCCTTGCTTCCCCTGATCACATGCTATGAGAGAAATGGTGTCTCTTCCCTTTTTTAATTTATTGTGTTTCTGTCTAATACATTTGGGCAGTTTAATCTCTGAGACCCAGAAATCTCACTTTCCTTGGATTTACTGGGAACTATTCCAGTGATTGGGTCACCATTTTTGGGACATACTCCTTTCAACAGCAGTTTCAACAGAAAGTAGTTTACACCCTCCCTCCCTATTGTCTGCAGTCAGTTTAGGGAAACCTACCATGCCTCATTGTTGGGGACAATTAGGTTATCATTCGTTTTAGTGAGCCAAGGGACCCATGGACCTAGACATGAAGCAGCACATAGAATATTGATTATGTGCCACTAAGTTATTTTTGACTCCTAGTAACAAGGTAGATTTTCCCCGTGTTGATCTATCATCAATGCACTCATCAACACTGCAATTGAATCCCTCACCTTGCAGCTGATCTTCTCTTTCCTAGTATTAGAATGTTTTATAGAGAACAGAATACAATAGAATACATCTGTTTTTCTCCTGTGACAGACTTACATGTGGTCTCATACTTTTGGATCAGAGAAGCAATTCTTGTTAAGTTGTTCTGCTGATGCAAGTACTTTGTTTTCTCAAGAGCTTGAAAAGTGACTTCCTCTCCCTGTGGGGAAGCATAGCTGAAGAGAGTATCATTGTGCTTGATGTTTTGCAGAGCATTTCGCAGGGGCTGCCCCTGACAAATACCAAAGATGAAAATACAATTTTTCCTCGGTTGATTTTTATTCTTTTCTCCAAATCTAATTGAGTCTTGCAAAATAAGGAGTATTTTACACTGATGATTATTTATGAGTTGCAGAGAATATTCCTTTAGCATTAGATTTGAGTTTGCTGGTACTGTTGATTGTTCACTTCTCGTGCCAGTTAGACAAAAGAAATTGAAATAGAATAGCAATTAAGAATTGACTGCCACAGATTCCTGGATACTGTTTTCACACAGCAATTTCAGTTTTTTAAACAAACAGGTCTTTAAGGTTCTTACTCCAATTAACATCCAATCCTTTTTGGACCTAGGAATAGTCAAGAGTTTTCTAGTAGCTTAATACCCAGCCACCGATTCCTAGTTCCCAGATGCATTGGGTTGTTTTCATATAATTAGTGGGCCATCTGGACCTTAGCAAAGTAGTCCAGCTATACCTAGATACAAATCGGTGCCTGGAAGTAGAATGCCAAGCCTTTCAAGCCCACTTCTATGCCACTTTTATCCTGACATCTTGTGTCAGGACATCAATGATCTAGATATGTAAAATAGCTTTTTTTCTACTGAAGCAGAGAGAAGAGATTAAGTTTATTAAGGTTTACTATTTTTCGGAAATTAAGACTCTTGTAATCAAGTCTTTCAAAAGTCTTTTATAAAAGATCTATATCGATCATTGCTAGGACTCAAAAGACTTAATTGGGAGTTGTCTCGAGTTATAAGATGGATGACTATATAAATGTATTAATAAAATAAGTTTGGATCAGGTTTGAAACCCAACTCATTAAAATGACTGTCTCTTTGCATTGACTTCATCTATATGCACCTATGCGTTAAGATATTCCTTTTCTGATATCTTCCTGTGTTGATATATGTATTTAAGATTGCAGTTAACTTATACAGACCTATTACATATACCTGTGAGCAGTTCAACCAACTTTTCCATCAGTGCTTTGCTTAGTATATGTGAAGAGTAGCAACAAGCTCCTAAGCCTTTCCCTTTGTGAGACAATTCAGTCTTAATTCAGGAGTTTTATCCAGGGGTGGGTTGTACTTACCTTTACTACCGGTTTGCAACGGGGCTGTGCGCAAGTGCAGAAGCTTCTGCACATGCACAGAAGCATTTTGATGACATCAGGGTCGGTGGGCAGAGCCTCCCCCCAGTTTTACTACCGGTTCTATAGAACCGGTGCGAACCGGGGGCAACCCACCACTGGTTTTATCAGATGCTTCATTTGACACAAGAGGCTTGCAGCAAATAGTGCCTTGTTTCTAAATCTACTTAGAAAGAAATGCCCAACTTACTTGGATTGCTTTTATAAGATTTTTAAAGCACTCTGGCCAGAAAATGCTGGGCTTAGAATGACATTTTCTGCTGTGGCTGGAGAATATAGTCCACTTTTTAAAAGAATTTCGTCTGTACCAAGAAACAATTCCTTAAATACCTATTTCTTAGGTATAAATTAAGAAATAGGTATTAAGGAATTGTTTTCTGGTACAGACAAAATTCTTATAACAACCATGTTACTAATAGTGATTAACAACTATGGCAAGAAACGTCGTAAAACGGGGCATTATTAAAATGGGGCAAGTTCACTTAACAATTGTCTCACTTAGCAACAGAAATATTGGACTCAATTGTTGTCAGGGAATTGTGCAGCCAGTGTCCAAACGGAGTCAGAGACGCTGACACCAATTTGTAGTGTTAAATAAGAACAGGAGCATCATATAAATCAACATAGTAGGAAGATCAGGAGGTAAATCAATGGAAAGCACACAGAAGAAAAAGGTGGGAAACAAAGAAACTCCCCCTTTACTCAGCAACCAATCACAGCTCAGATTGCCTCATGCAGTGGCTAGCTCTCTTTAACCAATTAGCTATAACTGTTCTTGCTGTCCAACCCTTCACTGCTTCAGCTAACTTAACAATTGTAAGTTGAGGACTACCTGTATTGCAATTTTTTATCCATGGAAAACTATATAAATTGCTCATGGGCCAAGATGGCACTTTAAACAAGGCTGCGTTTTTACTGGAAAAATGTTTGAGGCAGCGCTTGCTAACCTGGCACTTCCACCCCAGCAGTCATAATAAATCTTAGACTTCAAACAGAGGAAGATTTTTTTCTTCCTTGTTCTGTTAAACATTTATGAGAGATACACATTCATGTATAGGCACACACCATTTGTTACAAATTGTACTTGATAGGCGTAAGTCATTTTGACAGAAATCTACTTACTGTTATATCACTATAGAAGGAATCACAAGTTTAACTTTATTTTACAAGGCAAATTAATTACTTGCATCATAATTTGTAATAGAATTTGCTCTTAAGATGGTGTTTGATAGAAAGTATCCACAATCTCCTGAAAGAGCTTGAAGGAGGAATTTTTATCCTGGTAAATGGTGTTAAGTCCTTTCCCTTTAAATATGCTATGAATATTAATATTTAAAAATAATGCTGGAATCTGATTGCATTACAAATCTAGGGAGCAATCAAGTGAAGAAAATATATTCTTTATAGTTATATCTGCTCTTGCATTTAATTACATGCTAACTGAACATTAATAGATTTAAATGCTATTTGCAGGGTTGGCTGAAATGTTCTGCAGTCCACCAAATGGAAAACAGAAAAGTTTTGTACCAGAAACTCAGATATCAGAAATAAATGCATCAGAAGAATTTGGTATGTTTTATTGTGTATACATTTTAAATAATGACTTTCATACAGCCATTTAGCATAGATTACTTTTATCATTCATCCCAAAGATAAGTACTACAAATCAATGAGGTTTGGTTTTTAGAATGGAAGGAAACCTCTTCTGCATCAATACCTCTCTTTGAAACTGCTAAGGCTATGTGGAGCTCTTCCCTTATTGTAGAAATTTCAGGTCACTCTTTCCTTGCAGTACCCATCATAATTTCAGGTGTTGCTTTAACGACTGTGCTGCTTTAAGTAAGAAGAGAATCCACTTAGAGATACAAGCCAGATGATCAAAGGCAGAGAATAATGGTGTTTTATTAAGTCACTGAGCTACATCAAGTTGTAAATACTGAATAAAATATATAGTCTTATCCAAATAAAGTTTTATGATGATGTGATAATGAAAACAGGATATGTCATTTCTTGTGTTACCCTGTAAGATGTTTTAGGGGAAAATTAATTAGCCAGCTGAGATAATTAGATTCATTCAAAGTGCAACAATTTTAATGGCTTCAAATTTAGGTCTCGGGTTGGAGAAATACATAAAACTGTTTCTGTATTTGATTTCTCAATTTATATTAGTGGAATAAACATACTCTCCTTCTGATTGGTAGAAGGTTTCCTAGATGGTTGTAGATTTTGGTCCTTCTGCTACTTAGAAGTTGCCATGTTTCAGATACTAGTTTGCTTATCGTACAATCCCAATTACAATATGTAATTTCCATTATGAGAAGTTCCACAATTTCCATTATGAGTAACAGTTACTTTAATTTGACTTAATTCATTTTTAATATTCTTGGTGTAATTTGCTTTTTATGTTTTTTGTTTCATTCTAAAACAAAGTCTAATACATAATTATTATAAATAATATTTCTTCACATTTAAGTGCATTTCCATCAGTGAAGTTTCATTACTGTATCATTTTTCTATTTTTATTAGAAAAAAAGTCTGTTTTGGATGTTAATATTTCAAGCCCAAAAAGATCTTACAATCAAGATGTAATATTGGAAGAAGTATCACAAATACCCATTCATGATAATTTAATGGTATCACGAAATGAAAGAAATATAATGGGAATGGAAGAAGAAAACCTGCAACAAGAATCAGAGCCAGTCAAACAGCTTTTGGAAATCAAGAAGCTTTTGAAGACACCAAAGCAAAAGTCAGAGCCAGTTGAAGCGCTTTCAGCAGTCAAGAGGCTCTTGAGAACACCTAAGGAAAAATCTGAATCTGTTGAGGTGCTTTCAGGGGTCAAGAGGCTTTTGAGGACACCAAAGCAAAAGTCAGAGCCAGTCGAAGCGCTTTCAGCAGTCAAGAGGTTCATGAAGACACCTAAGCAAAAGTCAGAGCCAATTGAGTCGCTTTCAGGAGTCAACAGACTGTTGAGGACACCTAAGGAAAAATCTGAATCTGATGAGATGCTTTCAGGGGTCAAGAGGCTTTTGAGGACACCAAAGCAAAAGTCAGAGCTAGTCGAGGCACTTTCAGAAGTCGAGAGGCCCTTGAAGACACCTAAGCAAAAGTCAGAGCCAATTGAAGCGCTTTCAGGAGTCAAGAGGCTTTTGAGGACACCAAAGCAAAAGTCAGAGCCAATTGAGGCGCTTTCAGGAGTCAAGGGACTTTTGAGGACACCAAAGCAAAAGTCAGAGCCAGTCGAGGCACTTTCAGCAGTCAAGAGGCCCTTGAAGACACCTAAGCAAAAGTCAGAGCCAATTGAGGCGCTTTCAGGAGTCAAGAGGCTTTTGAGGACACCAAAGCAAAAGTCAGAGCCAGTTGAGGGGCTTTCAGGGATTAAGAGGCTCTTTAAATCACCTAAGAAAAAATTTGAATCTGTTGAGGACTTTTCAGGCGTCAAGAGGCTCTTTAAGATACCTAAGGAAAAATATGAACCTGTTGAGGACCTTTCAGGGATCAAGAGGCTCTTAGAGACACCTGAGCAAAAATCAGAACCTGTGGCAGTGTTTTCAGGAATCAAGACATTGAAAACACCCAGACAGACTATGGAGCCTCTTGCTGATGATACTAGGTTATCTACTGAAGAACTATTAAAAGACATGATTGGAAGTGTTACCAAAAATAAAACACAAATTATGGAAGATATAGATATTAATGGCATTACTGAGGAAGTTAAGGAAACTGTGAAGCCAATAGAAGATAGCGGAAATATTCAAATGACGTCACCAAAGGAAAGATTTGAACCCATAAATAATATGGTTGGCAGCAGTCAGACATTGAAAGCATCAAAATCTTTGCCAATTGATGACTACTTGGGATTGCAGAAATTTATGATTGAACCTAGAGAGAGTTCTATAATTCCTGATATAGATAATACAGGTGTCAAAGAGATGTTGGACACTGAAAATGATAAGGTATTATCATTTATTCATTTGTATTTATTATATCAAATATTTGTACTCATTTTTATTTAGGTAGCCCATAATTTAGTAACTAAAAAAATTCACGTAATCCATTTTTATTCCATAATAACATTTGGAAATATTGGGATTAATTATTTTGATCCCAGAAAACTCAAATAGCAATTCGATAGTTACTTTGGTCTTTGGATTTAGGGCTAAACAGTGTGATCTTGTAGTAAGTAGCTACTAATTTTAGACTAAAATTACAATATTTTGGATTCTTAATTATAGCTGTTAATATTGCAAAACACAGATTTTTAAAAAATGTTCCTCTGCATCTTGCTGTCACTGCCAGCAGTAATACTTCATATTTGAACATATAGTCCATCGTGTTATTATCATACCAACTATAAGGGCAATACGAAAAAAACACCCAATGCTGATGCCCTGCTGGTGGAGGAGCTAAATAGCTTCTTAACCCACTTTAACGTCAAAAGACCTGTCTCTGTGGCTCTAGCCCAAAGGCCCTCTAACCTCCAGCCACTCACCCTGGATGAACATCAAGTGAGAGCTGTGCTGAAGGCTGTAAATCCCAACAAAGCTGCGGGTCCAAACGGGGTGCTGTGGAAAGTGGTAAAAACCTGTGCTGACCAATTAACGGGTCCTGACAAGGATTTTTAACATCTTCCTGCAACAGGCTAGAGTCCCATCATGCTTGAAAGCAGCCACAATTACCGTATTTTTCAGAGTATAAGACTCAATCTTTCCCCCTCTAAAAGAGGCTGAAAATTTGGGTGGGTCTTATATTCCGAATGTAGCTTCTTCAAAGCTTTTTTTCAGTCCTAACGAGATGCTAACGAGGCACTAGCAAGTGATCTTTCCAGTTTTGCCTGCCTCGACTCTCCATTGTGCTTTAACGAGGCGCTAGCAAGTGAAGCGATCTCCATGTTTTGCTCCGACTCTCAGCTGTTTTTTAGAAGCTTTTTTTCCGCCCTAACTAGGTGTTAGCCGATTGAAGCGATCTCCCCTGTGCTTTGCCTGTTTTTCTCATTGCTACTTCCTCTCAGCTGTGCTTTAGAAGCTGTTTTTTTATCCCCAAGCAGGGGATAAAAAACCAAACTAATGTGCTGAAGCTGACCAGACTAAGGACGCTAGCCAGATGAATACCTGGTAGGCAGATTTCTTTTTTCTTATTTTCCTCCCAAAAACTAAGCTGTGTCTTATACTCCGAAAAATACGGTATCCCAGGTCCAAAGAAACCAGCCATAAACAGCCTGAATGACCATAGACCCATTGCACTGTCTATAGTGATGAAGTGCTTTGAGAGATTGGTCCTACAACACCTCAGGTCCTGTCTTCCACCAAATTTCGATCAACACCAGTTTGCTTATAGAAGCAACAGGTCGACAGGGGTGCCATTGCCACTGCTCTACATATTGCACTGAGCCACCTTGAGAAATCTGGGAATTATGTCAGAATGCTTTTTATAGACTATAGCTCGGCCTTTAATACCATCTTACCAGGCATTCTTATTGAAAATCTGACTGACCTGAATTTCCCTCCCTTCACTTGTGACTGGATCAAAGACTTCCTGGCGGATTGTCCACAAACAGTGAGGGTTGGTTCTTTACGTCTTCCACCCTGAAGCTCAGCACCGGCTCCCCTCAGGGCTGTGTGCTCAGCCCCTACCTGTACTCGCTGTGTACACATGACTGCATACCCTCTGATCTATCCAACATCATAATAAAGTTTGCAGACAACACAATGGTGCTGGGTCTCATAACTGGAGGGGACGAATCAGCATACAGGGAAGAAGTCCAGAAGGTGCTCAAAAAAGGTGCATGGTGCTCAAAAAACAGCTTACATCTAAATACTAGTAAAAGAAAGATGTGCTAGATTTCTGGAAGCACAGAGAGGAACCTGCCCCACTGTATATCGAGGGGGGCTGTGTGGAGAGGGTTTCCTCTTTTAAAATCTTGGTAGCGTTTATTAGTCAAGATCTCACCTGGAAAAACAACACGTCCCTGGTGATTGGCAAGGGCCAACACGGTCAACGATAGAAAATGTCCTCATCCTCCATTACAGTATGGTACGCTGGTTTAACTGTTGCGAACAGGACGGCACTACAGAGAGTGATCAATTCAGTACAAGAAACCATTGGTTGCCCTCTAACACCACTAGATGACATCGCCAGGTCTCGCTACTTTAGCAGACTAAGAAAGATACTCGGAGATGATTCACACCCTGGTCAGTGTCTCTTCGCACTTCTACCATTGGGCAGAATACATTAAAGCATAGCCAGCCGAACAAATAGATTTAAAAATAGTTTCTATCCTAGCTGTCAGACTCTTAAACACAACCACAATCACTCCACGCACACGCGGAAACATATGACTAGTTTTTCTTTTGTTCCCCTAATTACTTGCATAGGGATTATTCTTTATACTATTTATGTTGTTTGTATTTTTTGTCATGGATTACACCAGTGAGGCTAAAACCAATTTCGTTGTATACATGATGTACAATGACAATAAAGGCTATACTGTAGATTATATTTTTACTATACATAATATAAATTTCTGTAGCACCCAATCTCTGTTAATATAAAACAGGATTATGTAAAACATTTCCTTGAGAAGCATAGCTTCTTAAAATGCTGTGCTTTGCGTATGTATGCATGCATGTTGTAAGTACAGTTACTTTGATTTGCTGGCAGTTATAGCACAAGTATAGTCTGCATGCACTCAAAGAAATTTGGAATGTTCAGCTGTAAGTCCAGCCTTACAAAATACACAGCTGTATCATTCAAGGAAGGGTACTGGAATGTTTTTATGTGAGAAATATTTTGATGTCAGCTATTTTAATAATTTGTAATATTTATAGGCTAAAATGCCAGAATCTCTGAATTTTGTGGAAGAAAATGGATCTTATATCAGTTCCAGAAATAAACTGGGTAAGTATAAAGTTTATTTCATTAAAAAATGCTTTGTATATTCTTTTGAAAGTGTACTATAATATAGGTGAATGAAGATGTGGTTTTGATTTATTTCTGCAGAAAAAAAATGTTAAAATTTTGACATTTTAATTTTGATACAAATTGTTTCATTGCAGTGAATATTAATGAGAACTGCTCTGTAAATTTAAAATTAGTACAAATTATAGCATATAAATATTAGAACAGTATTCTAAAAAGTTTTTATATCATTACTGAATTACTTACATAAATGTTTCTCCAAAGTAAAAAAGTTACCCAGAACATCAGTTTAAAACTTCATTTTTCTTAATGATTGTGAACTTAAACATATATTTGAACATGTTTTATTTCAGAGTCCATGGAAAATGTGCCTGGAAGTTGTGAAGCAAACCTGGAAATTAAAATTGAAAAAGAATCTCATTTTCCAGTAACAGAAAATAACAGTAGTGTTCCAAACCATATAGGCCATGTTGCATGTAATTCATTTAATGAATTGAAAACAGAGTTCAAAAAAACAACCAGAAGAACCTCTCTCTCTGAAAACTATGAGCCAGATGGAATGATTTCCAAAAATGAAGCCAAAATTGATTTTGTAAAGGAAGCAGCTGAAAATTCTGATGCATTAAAAACAGAAAAACCTGAACCACTTGCTTTGGCTAGAACTAGAAGGAAAATAAATAACTGTAGTTCCGCAGTATATACAAAGATGATTCAGAGGCCTACAAAGAATAGATCAACATCAGCTAATTGTGAGCAAGTCAGTGAAAGTTTTGACAGCCACAAAGAACTAAATCCATTGCACAAATCTGAAAGCAATTTTGCAACAATTGAAACAACCAAATTATCTCAGAGAGGAAGACCAAAGAAGCAGCATGTTGAAACAAATGGGAATATAGGATCTGACAACATAAACCATACTCAGGTATTAGAAAAATCTTTAAAGGAAGAAACAGTGGAAAAACAGTCTGTAAACAGGAGAAAAGTGGCAACTAAAAGAAAAGGAAAAACTGTTAGAAGTATGGATTTGGAAGAAAATGGACCAATTCAAGAACATGAAAGTGATATAACTGTCAAAACAATGCTACGGTCTAGAAATGTAAAAAAGTGTGCGAGTGACGTAAAGACAACATTTGCCAAAGGTAAAGCAAATGACATAATATCAGGGGAAGAAAGTAATAAAAGAAGAAAGTTTGCTGCAATACAATCAAGCCCAGAAACATTAATCACAACTTTGAATGCAGATAAGAAAGGAAGGCAAAAATGTACAGTATCTAAAATACGTAAAACCGAAGCTTCAGCAAATAATCTAACAGCAATGGAAGAAAATTTAGTGGGGAAGAAAAAAAAAGTTCAATTTTTACTTAAAGATTATTTTAAGGCTTCTGAAAAAAAATGTGCACTTGGATATGAGAGTAATATTCATAAAGAAGAAGAAAGTCAAACTGAACACATTTGTAATGGGATTCCAAAGGTTCCCTTGGAAAGCATGCAAACTCCTGCAGAGGCCAGTATGCCCAGAATGGAAAAACTATCAAAAAAGAATCTGCCTAGCAGAGGTAGAGGCAAAAAATCAGTTTCCAGCCCTTGTGTAGAAAGTGAAAGCAATCAGGCCTCTGATGGGAAAGATCATGATGTGATTGTCAGTCTAAAAGAAAATCAGCCCAGAAGGGGCAGAGGAAGGAAGAAAGATCAAGTGCTCCTCAAATATATTCCTTTAGAAAATAATACTTCTGGAGATTCAACAGCGAACGTATGCCCTTCATCCCAAGGCGGATGTTCTTTGCCACAAGTTCAAAATGAAAATTTTGAAGAATCTGAAATGTTGCCATTAGAAAATGTACAAAATCATGAAGGGCACATGCCGCCAAAAAGGGTAGTAAAAGAAAATCCACCCAGGAGAGGAAGAAGCAAGCAAGTCAATGAGCCATCCGGTAATAAAGGAGCTGATGTCCAAGGTCCAAATATGGCCATCAGACAAGAGGATAATCAGTCCAAAAGGACAAGGGGGAAGAGAAATACTCAAGAATTCTGTTCACTGAAGAGCCAAAAGACAGTGAAAGAGAATCCACCCAGGCGAGGCAGACATAAAAAAACTATTTCTGGAGATGTATCTACAGATTCTGACAATACACACATAACCCCTATAATAGATGAAAATATAGATGGCAAAAATGCTTGTCTTGCAAAGGAGGATCAGTCAAAAGTAGGCAGAAAAACAAGAAACACTGTTGTATTTCAGAAAATCCTTTCTCCTGTTTCTTGTCATTTGTTGTCATCAAACAGAGGGGAACATTCAGATGAACAGCCAAATGAAGATTTGAGGACAGCAAATAATGCAAATGAGAATTTCACATACAACTGTAGAAAAAGGAAAGGTGTTCGTGAAATTTCAGCAAACTCAGTTTTTTCCAGTAAAAAATCTGAATTTATTGATAATGACATTCAACAAAATGGCAAGAAAGATTCAAAAGTTGTATCAAAACAAAATACATCCAGAAATAAAAGAAAACTATTAACACTTTGTGGAACGTCAACAGAGAATAATGATGAACTAAGAATTAACAATAAAAAGAGTCCATTAGTAACAGATAATGTTGGTCCTTTAGAAAACAATTTTGGAAAAAAGCATCAATCAAAGAAGCAAAGAGAAGAAACTAATATTGCATCACTAGCTTCTCCCTCCCTGAAAGTAAGCATCACTTTGTCACCATTACCTTCTGCTAATGAAAATCAAAGTGGAAACAGCGAAGATTCTGTTGGAAAAAAGGAATTAGCAAAACTTTCAGGTACATACAATATAACGACACGCTCTCGAAAGTATGTTATTCCAAAAGAAGAGCTTGTTCATGAAACCCAAAACAAAGATTTGCAGAAAACAGCTACGGCAACTGTGATCAATCAAAGAAGAGGTAGAAGAAAAATTAATAAACTTGAGGCTGCTGTTTCTCCTTCCCTCAAAAAAAAATGTACATTATCTGCAGGCAGTGATAATTTTCCTAATGGACAAATTCTAAATAATGTTTCAAATAAAAAAGTTTCCTTAATGGGCAAGGCACCGAAATTTCTTGAATTAAAAACCATGACGCAAAACATCAATCAAAATGATTTGTCTAATTATGACCAAAATAAAAATCTTAAGCACTCAAATATGCTGGTGGAAAAGAATTCATCAGAACGTGCAAAAAGAAAAATTAATTCAAAAACAGTTACCACTTCTAACATCGTGAAAAATATAATTCCAGAAAATAAATCAACAGTACCTAAAACAGGTATGTTATCTTTTATGTCTTAAACTAGTAAGCTTTATTCTTACTCTTTAGAATTGAATAGATAATCCAGTAAAGCACAGGTTTCCTTCTGATCTCCCAAATTCTGTTTGAATAGGATTTTCAGTTATTCTGGAATCTTAATATCAATAGAGCACAACAGTTTAAGAAGGGTGCAGCCTAAAAGGTCCACAAACCAGCACAAATCAATACACAGGTTTTGCATTTTAAAATTCACTCTGGGTCCTCGGTATCAATTCATCAGAAGAATATACACAGAGTAACATTGAGAACTCAAGTCAGTCCAGATCAATATATATTCCACTTTCTTAAAAGAGTTTTTCTTTCTTGATTATGGGCATGCAATTTAGAACGCCAATTTCCCCATAGGTGCAGGAATTTTCAGAAGAATCTGAAGGAGCTCTTTTAATAATGGGTCTTTAGTTACATGTGTGCTGTGTATCTTTTTCAATTGAGTATTGACTGTTGAAGGATTTTTTAATTTATTTTTTTGCTCATAGGAATAGACTAAATTGTCCTGCCCAGAAATGTACTGTTCTGTTAACACTCTAAAATAATGTGCTTTGTTAGCCTGAAAACTTGTAGATGTGTTATGATTACACTTTTCAAAATTCTTTGTGCTATATATCATTAATTGATATATCTATCTATCATATATCAAAAAATATATCTAAAAGGCATTAGATTAATTAATGCTATCACAGTTTGAATGAAATAATATAAAATTAATTGCTCAGCGCTTTATTCTATTCTGTACATTTTGGAACTTATATTTATAGGGGCTTTAGAGAAATAATAGTGTGCATTCATCCTTCGTAATTTCTTAAAAATATGCAGAAGATTTTCTTGAATTTTAATTGATTTTAATCCTTTTGAATTATTCCAAAATTCCATTTGTGTATGTGTATTCCAAATAATTTACCTACTCTAGAAAGAATTCTTGTAAATATTGGTATCATATTTGTTTTGTTTTTCCATATATACAGTGCAAACAAGAGGTAAAAGGAAAATGAAAGAAGAAAATACCACTCTGATGACTGAGTTGCCTAAAGAAACCGAAGGCAGGACGAGAGCAAGCAAAAGAATAAGAAAATAGATTACAATATTTGCTCTGAGTTAATTTTTTAATCTGAAAAATTACGACCTTAAAACTTTGAAATTGAAATGCTTCAACATTCGCTTCAGCTTAACCGTTGACATTGATAATATCTGATGCAAATATTTTGTAAATAGCTTTTCAAATTATTTTTAAGATTTTTGTTTAAAATATTAAAGGATTAGGAATTTAAATTTTAACTGTTTTTATTTGCATTGTCTAGAATTTTTAAAATGCTAATGTTACTGTACTTATGTGTTTCAAAATTAAAAACATACTTAAGCAGTATTGTTTTATATGATGATCCAATTGATGCTAAGTATTTGCTTCCACACTGCAGTAACTGATGATTACCAGGGTGAAAAACTAGCTATTCAGAACATAGAAATCTGAATTTGTACAAGGCCAGTGTTTTCTTTGTTTAACATTATCCCTAGAGTCTTGCTGCTTTGTACAAGGCAAGCCTGGAAGATGTTTGATTAGCAGTTGGAAGCATGATCCATAATCCTATTGAAGGGTATGTACCCAACTAGAAAAAACATGGTTTGGAAGTTTGAATAAACTGCTGGACATGTTATCATACTGTCAAAGCAAAATGCAATTAAGTTAGATAGTCCCAAGTTTTTGCCAACCCAGATCCTTGGGAATCCAGGGGCTTCCCAGGACCTTACTGCCCCATAGCCTTTAAATTCAAGTATAGTGTGCTTATCCATCTACCCTACCTTTTTATTGTGCACAAGCTTTTTTGAAAGAAAAGATTATAGAAATTTCAGCAGTTGGATTGCCTTCGCTTGGGACTCTTCCCAACGTTTTTAGTTTTACTAAGGGCTCCTGAAGTGGTAAAAGATAGTTCTCTTAAGAAATACTCACTAATTTGAAAATATTACAGGCTCTGAACATACTGTTACATCATGAGTATTGGTACTGCCTGATGGTGCCTGAATTCTGCTTAGAATATTCCAGAAACCACTTGTACATTCCTAACCTTATTTTTGCATATCCAGAATCTCTAGTTCATTCCATTCCTTACCTCTTTAATTACACTTTTTAAATATCTTTTTTTCCAATTAATATAAAATGGCTAGTGAGAAAGTGATATTTGAAAATTTTAATATTCAAATTTTGTATATGTGATTGGTGGATTTGTTCTTATTTTCATTTTTCATTTTATCTACCTCTTTTTAATCTGACATTTAAATTCTACATATCACATTGAATTGACTTCTCACCTACCAAACATCTTTAGGAAGCACTTGGCAATTGTAAACTCGCAATCTAACATTTTTACCCATCAGCAACTTTACTTGCTAAGATGTTCATCCATAAATTCAGGAGGCTATTACCTGTGTGTCTTTTAAAAGTACTATATTGCCATTAATTTCTGATGAAATAATTACTTGTAGATTAAACCAGTAACCGTAGTTCCATGTGAGGCTTCTACACAATTTATAATCAGGAACTATATAATTTTTTGGTTTATTTAATTTTCTTTGAAATACAAGCTGTTTCTGAGTATGGACTAATAAAATTATTAAATTAAACACTGCATTATTAAGTGTAGGATATTTATTCTAATGAAGATGACTTGTGTAACTTAATGCTGACTTCTAAAAGAGAGAATTGGAAAAAATAAACCGTCCCATGCATGCTTTCTTAACAATACTGTGCCATTTGGTACACTTGATCTAAACTGACAGCTTCCGTTTTCTTTACATGCTTGTGCAGAATAACTAATTGTTTTATATGCCTTTGTGCTAGGTCAAATAATCTTTCAAAAGTCATTTTTGTGATTTCAGATCCTCATAGATCAGCCTGATATTGTCAAGGATTTAGTAGGCCAGAACTACAGTCTATCTGAGTAATTTTAAGATAGGAATTCTTCAAGGCTTTATATGAAATCTCAGTGTTCTTCAAGACTTTCTGTAATTCTTTTTCCCCCTTAAGTGTCATTTCATTAAACATAACTTAAGAAAAGATATTTGGCTGCATTACCTATGCATATAAATATCAAAACTGTTTAAAACTTCCGAGAATCAGTAGCATTACTGGACATCTGCAGTTTATTAATCTCTTGTTATTCCCATTCATTTTTGTACCCCATTCCTATTTCCATGTGTTCTTGTACATTATTGATAAAAGGAAGCCCCAGGCTAAGAATTCTTGTTGATTTAACTATTTCCACTTAATAGTCATACACATACAGGTAGTCCTTGACATGACCAAAATGAGGCTCAAAATTTCTGCTGATAAACAAGACAGTTTATCTCAATCTATTTTTAAAAAGTTAAATCAGGACAACTGGACCAAATTATTAATCTGAAACGTTTTGCTTCCCATCCAAGAAGCTTTATTGGTCAAAATAGAAAAAAATAGGTGGGAGTTGTTGGAATGATACAATTCTTGCCTCACCAATTGCAGGGGTTTCTCCCCAAATATTTTTCCTATTTTGACTGATGAAGCTTGCTGGATAGGAAGCAAAGTGTTTCAGATTAATATATGTCTCAATAGAGATAGTGATCCTGCCTTCTGGAAGCAGCCAGTGAACTGGAATTAGCCTGCAAAGAAAGTAAAGTGCTCTGGCCCACATGGAGAAGATCACTTGAAAAGACTATTTTAAAATTGCAACAGGAAAACAGCTGGTGATCGAAGTGGCAATTCAAAAGAGATAAGAGCTGGGCTTGTCTGAGGAGTCAAAAAACTGACTGTTCTTCCCAGATTTTATTTGGAAAGAAGAAACCAATCTTATAATATCTAACTAGTTGTCTTTCTATCAGATAAAACTATTTCGTCACTAGCAGATAAAATTGTCTCTGGAGAGGGTGCAGATGAACCAGAAACCCAGTTTTATAGGGAGTCACGAAAAGTCAAGATGGCTGAATGAATGAACCAGTATGCCTTTATTGTCTTGGTTATGTGATTGTGCCACTCTTGTGACATTTTTGACCAACTGGTATATCAGGTGCCCTTATCTGTTCTTCATATTTATTTACTTTTTTAAAAAAAAAATCAAGGCACAACATCAGCACTAGGCCTGGAGTCAATCATACACTGTCCAGTTGTTGCCTTGTTGATCATCGTGCCCCACCTGACCTAAAATGTTGAAAAGGTGTTCAATTTGAAGAATGTTTATTTAAAAAACAACACTGCAAGGGACATGGCAGTTTTCAAATTATTTCTAATAATGCCTTTTGAACTTATACTTCATAAGAATTCTTCAATAATAAAAAATGGCAAATTGTAGTATCCTAAGAGTTTTGCTGAGAAGTATATTCCAAAGGAAAATGGAGGCAGGGAGCATTCTGGGATACTGTATAATAGGTAAGTCATATTGTCATCTGTTTGTCTTCTCATAAGATGGCAAGCCCTATCAAAAACTTGGAAACTTGGAAAATGCCTAATTTGACTCCGCTGGCATGTTAACACACTCCAAAACAATAGAAATAATTTTCTAATCTCTTTCCTCCCCCCCCCCCAAAACCACCCTAATCTGCAGCATTTGGTGACAGGTCTGGGCCTCAACCTAAGGCCTAGCACCATTGGTGGCATCAAAAATGCCACCTCACGCTGTTCAAGAGGTGCAAGCCTTTTTGGGGAACAGTGTGATTGCCCAGCACTCCCCAGAAAATTGCATGAGAACAGTGTACTTTCAAGAGTAATTGGATGTTGGTGAACACTGGCATATCACCTTTGACACATGTCATAGGTTTGCCATCACTTGCAAATTGGCATTTGCCAGTCAGTATTGGGAGATAGAAGTATGAGGCAATCCATTTTAAATTTTCTGGTCAACCAACATCTTTTTGTTCTTAAAATTGTGCTATTCATGTTAATGATATTCATGTTACAATACACTATGGATGTGACTCTTTAATTTACATTGAAAAACAATTTGGTCTGCCTATTTTGCAAGTGCATTAATACCAGTGTAGAGGAAGGTGTTCTCTGAAACAATTTCCAGTCCTAAAATAGCACTCTAAAGCAATGTTTCTCAACCTTGCAGGTTTAAAATGTCTGGATTTCAACTCCCAGAATTCCCCAGCCAGTATTCTCTAAAGAAACTATCAAGTCATTTTTTTTTTAGTACATTAGTGTTTGTTTGTTTTTGCCTAACCATAGTAGTCATTAGTATAATAATAAAAGGTGAAGTCTGATTAAAAGCTGTTGCTCCTAGAGATATTTTTCTGGGTTTGATGGTAACTTATGTTGGTATCTTAATATATAGGTGTAATGTAGGTTTTATTTTGGATTTTTTATGTATCACTCCACGCAGAGGGTTTGGAGCAGTGCAATTATTTAATTGAATTACTTCCGGGTACTGCAGCTCTCTGTTCTTTCAGTCTCAATATACGGTATTTGAAAGCTTCCTGTAAACTGATGCTACCCACAGTAAACCTTCTATAATTTTAACACTGTTTTGCATGGACAAGGTAAAAGCAGAAAGACAGAAAAAGCTGCTGATTGTCCCATTTAGATAATTTTCCCTTTATTTGTGTTAATAGGGAAGTATTAAAAGACAAGGTATTTTATTAAAGCAAAACAGATTTTTAAATAAGGTTTTAGAATTAACTATTGTTTCTTCTGCATAATATGTAATGCTACATGAGTGTTATTTTTTCATGTCTATTTAAAATCCTTAATTCTTGGACTCAGGTAAAAGGCATGCAAAAAGCAGAGGATAAAATAGACAACACTGATCATATTAGTAAACAGGTTTAATGCCTTTTTCATATTCAACATTGGTTTGCTACTGATTATTGTATTTTCTCTGCTTTATGCTGAGGGTTACAGCTTTTTTTTTTTTTTTTTTTTTTTTTGTGGATGACACAAGCAACTGAAAAAGCTGTTAAGCCATATTCACAGCCCAGGTGTGTTGCTAACTCAACCAAAATTATTAAGCTAAATGCAGTTTTTAAACAATGATTAAGTGAATCAGATGCAAATTAAACAAAATTAACCTATAAATATATGTGTTTTTCAAATTAGTAATTGGATTTTTTGATGATCTTTGGCTTGACATTGATAAGCTGCTTCTCATAACAGTCTAATTAGACAATATGTAAACTTTGGCATTCGGTTCTGTCCTAGTGGCTTTTTCAAATGATGTTTGTAAAATTTGCAATTTCATATTACAGATTAAAAATTAAAAACTGCAGGAGGCTAACATTAAAATGAGAATTCATTTCAGGGAAAGCCCTGTAGACAAAATTCACCCTAATAGAATTGTGCATAAGGGGCTGCAAATCATGATCTATTGTTACACAGGGGAAGGCTTGTCAAAACCAGTATTGTTGGCCTGTAGTTCTATTCACTGTATTAAACCCATCCGTGAAGTCACTTTGGGGAAAATGTGAACATTATCAAAGAACAGTAAATTAGCAAGAAATTAAAGCATATACCCTTGCATTTCCAAAACAAAAGATCCCTTCATTAAAACCTTTCATCAGTGGTTTAATATTCATAGCAGTAATTTGCATAACTAAATCAGTTTTCACTGATGAGAGACTACCAAAGTTTTTTTCCTCACTAATTTCTTTTTTGAATGAGCTAGCTAGGGTTTATTATTAAAATTTTAAACCAGTCATTGAACAAAACAGATACATAGGTTGTGTGGATTTTTAAGTTATAATTATTGGGAGAAAATATAGTTCACATGTTTCAAATATGAAAACAAAATAATCTTATTTGAACAGTATATTTTTTCGCTATCATGTAGGAAACTTAATGAATAGGCTGGCAACAGTTCAACTCTTCACTTCTATTTTTACCTGTATATAGAGAAGATACAACTGTAGACTTTTATAACATGGTAATTATAATGGTCAAAAAGTTTAAATTTTTTATCATTTCCCAAGTTCATTGTTCTATTCTTAAAACAGTGTCCCCCTTGTGAAAAAGAGAGAAGGTATCGTAGCTTTTAAAAAGCTTTCATTTTAAACCTACCATAATTTTTAAGGTAAAAAATAATTGCATATTCTTTTGGAAGAAGAGCAGTTGTAACCATCTATTACATATATTTGTATATAAATAGTAAAAGCATGTAGAGTACACGCAAAAAGCATTTCAAAGCCAAATCAACAGCAAAATACACAGGAATTAAATTCATACATAATAGGAAGCATTTCAGGAAGCATCCATTTCTGGAAGGGTATTTTCAGCAACATCTGGAGTGATTGATCTTTTGGACACATTTTGCTCATATTGCCTTGCACTATCCGTGCAGACATATTTTGTTTATTGCTAAAGAAGATTTCTTTTGTAGTTTTATTGTACATTATCTGAGTATGTCGTACTTATATGCTCTAAGCCATGAATATGTTGGGAGAAAATTTTCTTCATTGATAAACTGATGAACTGACTTTTAAAATTAATGAATGTTTTACATACTAAAAAAAGAACTAAATTTTGTAAACAGAAATCAAATGTAACATGAATTAATAACTGATAAGACATTTTCCTACTTTCCCTTTCAAAGTTATTTAATTTTAAGTGGATAAATATATTTTATTATTTTGTTTAATGTTTAAAATTTGGTAATAATGTGATAGTCAATGATTTAAATAATTAAACAATTTTATAAATGTAATTTGGTAAATTACATAATTAAATTAAAAATTTAACAACAGTTGAATTATAACTATTTAATAGACTAAGCAAGATTTTCTTCATTCCCAGCATACTATTTTTAATGGTGGTACATTTATTGAAATACATATTGCTGGTTTGTGGATAGAGCAAAAGTTTGCATCTGTCCAGTTACAACATTTACAATCTGTCAATTCAGATATATGTTCCTCTAAGTTCAGTAAAATGTATTATTAAGTTAGATTATATAGGGCTATTATTTTAAAATATACATTAACATTTTTTTCTGTGATCTTTTTTTTTCTTTCTTTTTTCAGAGATTGGTGATTTCTTTTAAAGGACCCATTTAAACCCCAACCCACAGAATCAGGTGTGGTTTGGATCATAATTAGTTGTGTGGAAGCCTCCCTTACTCTGTAACTTTTTGTCACTCATAGTTTGCAGTGGTAAACACAGTAACTAGAGTAGAAGTTTCTAGAACTACTAAATGAAATGCTGCTTGTGTTATTCTTATTTTTGTTATCTTTTTTGTATCCATGAAATGTTTATATTCAGTAACAATCTTCTCAATTTAGAATTGGAGGGATTCCAAGTGGTTTATATCAATAATCATTATGAAAAATATTCAAAGATAGTCAATATTTTATCTTTCTATTTTAAAAAGAACCAAGATAAAATAATAGAGTTTGTGATGCTGAATTAAACACAAATTCCTAAACTGTCATTCTTTGCCATTGAGTATATTAGCAAATAGAGGAAGAAATTGTCCCCTCAAGAGAGTCCTTGTCAGTCTTTTTTTTTTTTTTTTAAAGTTAGTTATTGTGTCTCTGGGAGAACAAGATTATAAACAATGTCAATTTTCTGCTGCTTCTGTTTTGATTTGGTTAAAAAATGTATCCTCTATTGAGAGCATCTTTTTGCAAAGGTTGGTTTATGTGGATTGATGATGTGTTACAATTGTTTGTCCTCTTGTTGTTTACTAAAAGTTATTCAAATTAGCACTATAGTTCCTTCAGTTCTGAATCGCTAACATATGTTTAAATGCAAATAGCCTAAAAAGTGAGATAGAAGGTAAAATAATATTTTAATATATTAATATATTCTGCATGTAGTCTTGGGAACTAATGACTCTAGACATTCCAAGGATGTTATTCCATATCCCTACATAATTTACTACATCATAGTAAACCAATTAAGATGCTGAGAATACTTATCTCAAAATAAACTCAGAGTTCTCAAAACTATCGATTAATATATACATTTAATAGCACAACTTGGATTTTGTAATAATTCTAATTTTTTTTTTGTTACACTTAACCCTTGATAGACCAGTTAAAACTAGGAAAAGGGAGAGGGAAGTTTGACTTCAATTGTTTAAGCCATTCTGACTTGTAGTATTAGATATAGTGAAAGAGAGAGCTTTAGGCATGCAAAATGACTCATCTGTCTCTCAGAGGACTCTGGATAAAAGAAATGAAGGATTCGTTTTTAAGTCATCAGTTGTTTGTAAAAATACAAATTGCAGTTTTTAAAGCATATTCCAATTTGAGAAAGATGCATATGTCCCTGTGTTAGCAGAAAACAGACATCTACTTAGTGCTCTTTGAATTCATAAAATAGGACATAATATCAGGTACTTTATTTAACTTCACAAGTGAAGAGGTAAGCTAAATAATCTGGGGCACCCCTTATCCGGAATACACAATAGTAATTGAGGTGGAAGATTGGAGAAAGGTTATTCCAAAATAGGTCTGACGATGTGACAAAATATATTTTTGGACTGCTCTGTTTTGTGTACATTAAACACTCTGGTTTTCTAGTTTTAAAATATAGATAGGTTATTAGAAGTAAATCTTTAATCTGTCTAACCCATCTGCTCTAGCTATTCACTCCCCCACAAAACTTCACAATATCTCCTTCATTTTCTAACACTAGTGATGATTCTGGGCATTCTGTCATAAACCTAGGACCAAACCTTGTTGTACATGTTTAAGGACTAGAACCACACATACAGTCTAGAGCTAGAAAGAAAAAAAAACATACTATGTTAAATTAACATACATCTGCTGCTAATGAATATAGAAAAAAAGATAAAATGATTAACCTACACATAGCTTCTCATTACAGAAACTTTGCATTTCTTATACGATCAAAAATATATGCTGTAAGGTGCACATGAGTTGTCTTGAATTTTTGTTGTCTTCAGTTTTCTGGGAAAACTTAGTATGTTGCTGTAAAATACTTCAGTCTAATAAAAAATCTTAAATTAAATATATAGGCAAGAACTGCCCTATTTCCTTTACTGCCGCTCTCCTTCCAGAACCCTGCCTCTGTTCTCTGTTAATAAAGACCTTCATTCATACATACATGTGGATTAGATCAAAACCAAACTATAGGGCTTGTTTACTGACGCGTGTCACTCCCCTAGCAGGCTATGCACTGGATCAACTAGGAAAATAAACTGTTAGGGGGGAAAAAGAAGAAATGATACCATAAATAAAACAATGAAACTGTTTTCCAACACTGCTGGAAAAGTGTTGTAAAATATTTTTAAAGAATAGTAATTCTTACAAATCTGTCTTCCTTCCTTCTCTCCCTCCCTCCCTCCCTCCCTCCCTCCCTCCCTCCCTCCCTCCCTCCCTCCCTCCCCTCCTTCCTTCCTTCCTTCCTTTCCAAAGTATATAATGCTACCAGTAGGTTCCAAAAAGTCTATGAGTGGGCATACAGTGATAAAAAATAAAAAAAGGAAAATAGTAAGAATGTTTAAATAATATAGTAGTTCTTAAAATGTATGTTTGTATGTACTATATGTATATATGTAAAGCTCCAAAAAACCTATGTGTGGCATACAATAATAAAAATGGAACATTGTAAGAATTAATAGGAAAAAAACCCTATGCCCCCAAAGCTGATACCAAGCAATTTCCTATCCATTGACATTCCTGGAAACAGTATTTAAAGCCATAATATCAAACTGTTAATATTGAATCAGTTTTTTAGTAACACAACCACTGAAATTGTTATAAAATCTGTCCCAGCAATGTATTCTGCTTCACACATACAGCATTAAATTACCATTCAAGATCCTCTTGCTCCTAGATGCCATGCTGCCCATTTCCCAGCACAAAAAGAATATTGTGTGAGATACAATGCTGAGACCAAATACAAAAAGAAAAGAAAAAAAGAAAAGAAAAGAGGAAGGAAGGAAGGAAAGAAGGAAGGAAGATGAAATGTATATTTATTTATTTATTTATTTATTGGTTTGATTTATATGCCGCCCTTCTTCGGAGACTCAGGGCAGCTTACAATGCCTTAAGCAATAGCCTTCATACTTTTATATATACCTGCTTAGTAGGGCTTTCAGGCCCCCCTAAGCGGTGTTCTTTTTTATACAAAGTCAGCTTATTGTCCCCACAATCCGGGTCCTCATTTTACCTACCTCGAAAGGATGGAAGGCTGAGTCAACCTTGAGCCTGGTGAGATTTGAACTTGCAGTAATTGCAGGCAGCTGGTGCTACTTAACAGCACTTTAGTCTGCTGCGCCACCAAGGCTCTTTGTTGCTATGAAAGCAACAATGACAGAACTTGTTTTTTTTTAAAAGGGAACTTAGTACAGATTTGACGTAGGAATCCTGCTAATGGTGCTTGCTCCATATACGCCAGTTATTTTAACCTATACACGAACTCTCCAACTTTCAGAAATATGGAAACTGCAATGCTCATGTTGTAGTTGTGGGAAATATAGGGAGGTTTCCTAGTTGGTGAAGGCAGCTGTAAACTAATAGCAAACTCCTTTCCCATTTGCAGAAACTTTTAGAGCAAAACAAGATATTCCTTCATAAGACAAGTAGTTCAACAGACATGAGTTTTTAAAACTAAGAGCAAACATTTAGGAAACAAAAACCTGTGTTTGGGAGGAGGGAGGTCCCCAAATAGTTTAATGAGGACTGAACATGCTTACTGAAGGCTTCTTGACTGAATGAGCAAGAAATGGAAGCCAGAGGCATATAGAATCTTGAAGAAAGGCATGGCTCTCCTCAGTAGAAGAATGGAGTACAGTCAGTGTGGTACTGTTAATAAGGTACTAGATTAAAAAGAGACTTCGGTTCTTTCTACCTCAACTACACAAGCCAAGTAGAAGACTTTGGGACAGCCTAAAAGGCTATACTAGATGTAAGTAGAGGAAAAGCGTCTTTTACCAGAGTGTCCCCAATATGATGCTTTGCAGGTGGTTTGTGACACTGAGTTGTCCAAGACTTAAACCCATCTAGAAGATGCTATGTTGGGGATGGTTACCTACCATGAAAACTTCCATAATTCTGGAGAACCTGACTTTTATTCACAAACACTTTGACATTTAGGTCCTGTGAAGTTAGCTGTGAAATCAAAATCCTTGTGGCTATTATATGTAACTCATAGAACATTTTTCAAAATTAATTAAGCTAAAGACAATTGGAAATAACTAAATTTTTGCAGTGAATTTTTTTTAAAAAAAAACTTTGTTACAATGACCCAAATAATAGGTTTACCAGACCTGAACCAAGTAAAGCCATATAATATGATTATCTAATGACTGGAAAGTGATACAGACAATTCTGCCTTTTTGTTGCCATCTTGTGATTTTCAGATATTTGCTGCCAATATTTGGTAGACTTATTAAACAGAAATTGTACAAAGAGGGAGAGATTGTAGGACTCATAATGTGTCCAAAGCCAGGATTTTGCAAGTGCATTAATACCATTGTAGAGGAAGGTATTCTCTGAAACAATTTCCAGTCTTAAAATAGCACTCTAAAGCAATATTTCTCAACCTTTTGTGAATGCATAATTAGAGTGAATCCTTAGCACAATCTTAATTCCAGTATGTTCTGTATTGTATTATTTATAGCCCCAGGTCAGGATTTTCACTCTTATCCTGCTCCATCTAATGAGAAAAAGTTTGTATACCTGTTATTTAGTACTGAGTTGTTTAAAATCTACCCACTATTAATTAAAATATTCATTTGCCGTTTCCTTACACCTGCCAGTATAGTTTGGCATTATTAATATTATATTTGCTTCAATTGTCCTAAAGTCAGTTTTGAATTATAGAGGGGAGTGCTATTGTACAACCAGAGAAAATTTAGAGATAGGATGAGTAAAAACCAGTAAGATTTCCTCCCCCCAAAAAAAAGAACTATGGGGTACAGGAACTAACTACGTAATTCCTGTAATTCATCAATAAAGATAATCCACACTGAAGCAGAACAAAATTAGAAATAGAAGCTGAAAGGAAGAAGCTTAAAGTTGCTCTAGACTGTTGGAAAAATTACACTTATTTATGAGTAAATATTAGAGAAACACTGCTATCTATATCTGTTTTATTCTACTTTGCTCTCCTTTTCCTGTTTATTGTGGAAAGCTATTCCTCAACAATTTTAAGGAGCTTCATGCGTTTCACAGCATCTTCTTTATCCATTTTAAAATTATCATGACCTGTGGCCCTGGGATTTTCACCATGCTCAGCTCTCTCTTTCATGTCTTCCTCCTTCTTATTTTTACATTTCAAATTCGGCAATCCCTCTCCCCCACCAAAGTATTTAAATCAGTTTATTCACTACAATCTGATTTTTATTTCAGCTTATTTTAAGAAGATACATTCATTATTGATGCTTTTGGATTTTTGTTAAGGTACTAAAAAGTTTCCTTCAATTATTTAAAGACACACTAGTCATTTGTACACACACGTTTTCTGAATAGTTTTTATCCCAGAGCTATAATTGCACTCAACAATGAACTAAAGGGCCACCATCAGTGAGCTGTTGGACAGTATTACTTGGTCTGTTGTATGGATGTTTGGGTGGTTTAGCAGTGGAGAATTGTGGTGGGTGGGAGTATGTTTGGGGATTGTTATGTGTGTTGGACCTGGTCTTTGGGTGTTAAGTGAATTTCGTTGTATGGGTATACTGTGTATACACGTACAATGACAATAAAGTTGTTGTTGTTGTTGTTGTTGTTGTTGTTGTTGTTGTTGTTATTATTATTATTATTATTATTATTATTATTATTATTATTACTATTGTAGCAATTCTTCTGGTACTGTAAAGTTTAAGTCCTGAAGCAGAATAGCAGAATGGAATATATTATGAATCCATACAATAATTAAGATAGCATGTATAAGGGTGCAGATGCTTCTAGTTTCAATATTGCTCCAACTTTTGCAGAATAAATTTGACCTTTTTTGTCTGTGTGCCCTTGCCTCGATCTCAGCTGAAACCCTGCAGCTGTAGCCTCAGCCCAACTGTGTGTGCCCCTATGGTCCTGTCCTATTTATGGAAATTTCTAACGACTTCAGTTCAGACTGTGGCTCAGATGATCAAAATGTAAAATGAACTTCATGTCTCATTCAAGTCTCCATTTGTTCATATCCAAAACCACAACACAATTTTGCATGATTATCACATAGTTAGTGTCAGGGGGCAGAAGCTCAGAGAACAGAAATATAGTGGGACAGGACCACAGGAAGATTAACAAAACTGGGCAATAATGTTTAAGCAATATTACACAGCAATATTACTGTTTGATTATCTAATAATCACTTTTGGAGGTTCAATAATTAAAAAGACGGCAGATATTTTCTCTGAGGTGCTTTTGAGTTGGTGATTATATAACTTCTTGATGTGGTCCATAGCCCTACCTGCAGTAAAGAATGTTAACTTCGCTACATCCACTTGAGATCTATAGCAAAATCATATAGAAATATTTTTACATAACTGCTTACAAGATTTTTCTGATAACATCATACCAGTGCCCAGAGAAGGAGGGCCTCTCTGTGGCAGCTCCTGCCCTCTGGAACGATTTGCCCCTGGAGATACGAAGGATATCGGATCTCTGGGTTTTTCGCCGTGCCCTAAAAACTTTTCTTTTTTATCAAGCAGGGCTGGCGTGAAACCCCCCCAACTTTTTAGTCTTTTTTAGCTTTTTAAATTGTCAAATGGGTTTTAGTTTTCAATGTTTTAAATTTTGGGGCCACAGTTATTTAATTCTTTTAATGATTTTAAATTTTGTATTGATATGTGTTTTAGTTCTGGCTGTGCACCGCCCTGAGTCCACTAGGAGAAGGGCGGGATATAAATTGAATTAATAATAATAATAATAATAATAATAATAATAATAATAATAATAATAATAATAATAATAATTTACTTTTATTTTTTTTATTTTTAAATTTATATACAGCTCAAGTCTAGTAACAATAAAACATTTATATTGCTTGGATAGTCTTCAGTACCAGAGTTCTCAAACATTGGGTGCCATGATGCTCTAAAATAATAAATGTTGAGACCCCTGCCCAAATTAAATAGCAATGCTGCCTTCTAGCAGAGTAAACTTTAAATGAGCTTTGATGGGACTCCTACTTTTCCTGGGTAAGCCACATGCTGGCTTATCTGGCCAGAGTAAGACATGGTCTGATAGCAAATTAGATGAATATATGAAAGCAAAATTTGTCACTCAAAACTGGGTCACTTTCAGAATTTGTTCCTGGCTATGACTATCCTTCACTAGTCTTTGCACTTAAAGCACTAGTTTTTTACAGCAGTCTCAATCTACTCCTAATCTGGCTAATATTTATTCTTACTACCTCTATTCTATGTCTTGCCACCTCTGCTCTTTCACAGGTGGTTTTCCTTGGGCTTCTTACTGAAGAGTGTCATGCTGGAACAACCTGCATGTTCATTCCAGGTAGACTGAGCATTGTGACTCTTAATTCACTCTTCAGCTTCCTCACATTGAGCAAGGTTTGAATGGAAAGTGAATTTTAATTTACTTGAATAAGGTACACCATTCCAAGCAATTTGATATCCTATTGCATTAGAATTAGGGATAGTAAATGATGGGTAAAGGTAAAGGTTCCCCTCACACATATGTGCTAGTCGTTCCCAACTCTAGGGGGCAGTGCTCATCTCCGTTTCAAAGCCAAAGAGCCAGCACTGTCCGAAGACGTCTCTGTGGTCATGTGGCCAGCAAGACTAAATGTGCACAGAACACTGTTACTGTCCCACCAAAGGTGGTCCCTATTTTTTCTACTTGCATTTTTTACGTGCTTTCGAACTGCTAGGTTGGCAGAAGCTGGGACAAGTAACGGGAGCTCACCCTCTGACACGGCACTAGGGATTCGAACTGCTGAACTGCCGACCTTTCGATTGACAAGCTCAGTATCTTAGCCACTGAGCCACCACGTCCCTTTTTGTGTAGTCCTATTCAATAGGACTACCTATTTTACCTCTAGTCCTAATGATGGATAGTCCTATTCAAATTTAAGATACAGGATTGCCATGATTTCAAGCTATAGTCGATTTTTATGATGTTTCTCTCTGTGGTGTCTTTACCTGGAGTGTTTTGAAATTGTAATTCAACAAGATGGTACTTATTTTCTATTTCTTATGATCAAGATGAAAGCAATTGATTTGAGTTTCCAGCAGTAATTACCAATAGAAGCTTTGACATATTCTAAGCTTTAAAGTATTACAGTATATTTTAAGTGCATTTTGTTGACAATCACTCTTAGCTAATAATATTGGGAAAGGTTTCCCAATATTTCCATTCAAATCTTGGTCAATTTAACAAGCTGATTAGGAAGGACGTGGGTAAATAGACCGGTGGATAGGTAGATGGCTAGATGGATGAATAGATAGATGCCCTTGAATCAAATTCAACTCCTGCTGATAATATGGACACTTCCATGCATTTCTTTGGTAAACAGTATAATAATGGCTTGGCCTTGTCTTCTGGACTATTTTTTCACTTCCTAGTTTAGCCTAAAGCTCTGGAATTCCCTGGTGGTTCTCATCCAAGTACTAAATAAGCAATTCAGTTTTTATCAAGGAAGAAAGCCAGAATTTATTTTGTTACTTCAAAGACTTTTCAATAGTTTTTGTAATGCAAGAATGTTGTACCCTAGAAGGTCATAGCCAAATGAAGCAGTGATGCACGTCAGTCCTTGATGTAGTCCTAAAAATAATTTTGAATGCTCATATTATAATTCTCTGGCTGGGGCACAGAGGGAGTTATATTATCAAAAACGTAATGAGTGTAATGTATGTCTTATATATGTGTGTGTGTGTGTGTGTGTGTGTGTGTGTGTGTGTGTGTGTGTGTGTGTAACATATATATTGAAGTGTCTCCATTGACTACATCAACTCTGAAATAACACTTGAATGTAATAGACAACTCACTCCAGTCTTAAGGATTAATTCTGAAGTCTAGCATGCAGTATTTCCAGACACAGGTATGTATTTGTATTTGGTGTACCAAAACCAGGATATGAGAGAGTGGAAGAGGGAGAGGGAGAGGGAGGGGTAGGAGAGAGATAGAGAGTGGGAGGGGGGAAGAAGGAGGGAGGGAGGGAGGGAAAGAATTATCCCATATTATTCAACGTTCTTAAGCTTTTGCAAACTTAATTTCTGAAATATCTTGCTTGTAATTCACAGAGGATTTTATTGATGGAAAACATCAAGCTGGAAATGCATGTTTTAACTAGTTTGGGTTCCAGCTATGATTTTCATTATGCATATTTGACCACAGAATATTTTAAGAAATCGGACTGAGTGATATTGCTAAACATTTTTTCATTAATTTGAACAGAACTGAGAATGAGATATTTGGATCCAAACTGTACTTAAAAAAAAAACCTGAAGTCCTATGTGCAGATGTTCCTAACTAATGCTGCTTCCTAAGATGTGGAACAGAAGCTGCAAATATTAAAGGAGGAAAAGAATATATAAAGACTTTATAGTCTTTAAAGGTTCGTAACAATATTGCATCTGAATATTCCAAGTGCTGGACTGCCAGGTTTTGTAGTTTTACAGCTAGCTATTTATTTTTCTAAACTCTTTAATAGTCTCCTTCATAGAGTGTACAGTTGGCTGATAGATTCCTTAACATATGTTCGAAATGTCTTGTTAGAATACTACAATGTGGCACATAATGGCATCCTGTTTCTCTGAATCAGAAATCAGCAATGAATATGGGAAAATACCTTATTTTTTAGTGCAACAATTTCTTGCAAATTGCAAGAGAAGATTGCAAAGGGATGGATGCCAGGCTGTTTCATGAATCAGGACTATTGGGTGTTTCTGTCTTCTTGTTACTATCATTAAATATTTTGGACAGTGTGAATATTCACTGGGGATACCACATTATCTGACTAAAGGAATGGCTGTTTTGCTAATCATATTAATGTGCGTCCCTCCAGTCCTTCAATTAGAATGAAAAGTTAGTTTGCACTATGCTGAGGACAGAGTTTTAATCTGCTTTAGTAACAAAGCTTGTGGGTGGTCCTCTTCTTATATCTTTACTGTGGAAAAATTTAATGCCAGTGATTAGTAGATTTTCTGGCTTTTTCTGCCCTTCCATCCAAAGTAAGGACTACCTACCAAGTGGCCTTCTTAAACTGTGGTGAAGTAAGCTTTGTTGAGCAATGAGCATGGGCAGCTAGCTGCAATAGACGTTTTACGCACCTTTCAAACTTGAATGACAGGATGCTGGTTGGAGATGCTTCACCCTGGTGACTTTCCCCTCAGGCTACTTATGAACCTAGGTCTACCAAGCTTCTAGTCTGTCTGTGAAGGTTTAGGGAGGATTTCTTCTGGGTATCTTTCTGCATGCCAAGGACTCAGTGCTTATTCGTTTCATAGCTCCTTGGGAAATAGCCTCTCCTATAATTCAGTGCCAGATTCTAGCACTAAAATCAGTGCTAGACAACTAATTTGAGACAAGGCAAGCAATGTATCTTTTTCTCAGTTACACTGATGGGCACCTTTTTAATTGAAATGTATTTGAATAAAAGTAGCTTGGGTTGGTAGCTGGGCTGTTGGTCTGAGCTCCGAGCTTGGCAATTTGTTTACAAATGTTTCATCACCATTCGAGGAAACATCATCAGTGCGCTTTGAATTGTGGTCATCTGTCAGAGGACTGGTCTTTAAATACCTTTTTATATGATGCAAATTAGTGCGGATGTTATTTGTTCGGCTTTTTCTGAGTCATGGTCTGACTTCGGACTGTTTGATTGGCTGGCCATTGTTACTGAGGTCACATACACCAAGAATCCTGTTGAAAAAAAATTCAGAAAATGCTATTTTTAAATGGACTTCTGGGAAATACGGATGAGTAGGTATGTAGAGTTTGTGAGAGCTTTTGAGTTTTTATTATTTTAGAACTTGAACAGCTAAGAATGAATTTAGGCTGATCTACACAGAGCTGGGGATTAGGCAAAGGAAATATCATGAAGATGTGTCCTCTAAATATGTATAGTGAGATATCTCCAAGGTTAGAACATGTGGAAAAGCTCTAAGAATACATTTCACACAGGAGAATCACCACTGCAGAGATAAAAATGGTAGATTTAGTTTTAAACATAAGATAAATGGCCAGACCGGTTTCAGTATTAGTAGGTAAGGCTGGAAAAGGATAGTTTCTGCAATCCTGATTATAACTGCGTATCTAAAACCAATTTTAAAATAAATGACTTGTCCTATAACAAACGTAGGAACATTAATTTAGCTTAAGTTATTTTGTGAAGTTTAATGTTAGTTTCTTACAAAGACAGTATGGAGTGAAATCTCTGATCAGAAAAAAAATATACTTTCTGTTGTTTGTGTATGCACAAAATACACAATTTATTTAGAAAAAAAAATGAATATAGTAAAGAAATAGTTGCAATTTCTTCGCGGATGATTAATGACAACAGGCCTGCTGTCTTAGGAGGCACTTTATAAATATATGATGTTTTTTTCGTTTTGAAGAACACCAACCTTTTCAAAGATGTACAGCATAACTGCAAAAATGCACTATTACTAACAGAAGGTAGCTCTCAAGATTTACTCATTTGAGCAAGGTGGGTAATGACAGGCAGGCTAAGACAGCAAAGGAGGGGAAACTGCAGGGCTCGGGAATGTAAGAAGAAATATCCTTCTGGGTTCAGCTCCAAGTGGGGAAAAAGACACTGGAAACATGGAGACTGCTTGGAAAGATGGTTTAATGGTGGACAGGATCACATGGCTTGAGTTCCTGAACAGAAAAGGGGCGAGACACAGTGAGTCTCTCGGTTTTATGCCCTCTCTGGCTTTGAACTTCCTGGGGCCCAGAAAGAGTATCCTGATTGGTTGTCAGACTCCCGGGGATGGGGTTCTTAGCTAGCCTTGTTGGCTGATGTAATCTTCCCAGGTGCCATGTGGTGAGTTTCTGTTGCTAGATGGGTTCTATTGTGTTACAGATGATGGTCCATTGACAAAGATTGAGTTTCTGCCTCTGGCCCATTGACAAAGTGTGGGGGCAGGAAGATGGAAGCTGTTTCATCTTTAAAACATGCTTCTCCATTTCTCATCCAGGGAAACATAATATTCTGCCTTTTTAATATTTCCTAAAATATTTCATTCTTCTAGGAAAGGAGTGGGTGCTAATTTCTACAAGAATATCAAGTAGTACCTACCTGAAATATGGGCCTTTACAAGCGTTAGACTCAGTCTTTTTTAATGAGCAGACAATTTGTTCCCTATTGAATCAAGAGCAAGCAGAACTACAATAATAAGCCACTATGTTCATAGATAGGGGAACAAACAGTTCAAAGCTTGTGTAGCTAAGATTTAGTTGACCTATTGTATGCACATATCTACTCTCATTTACTGTATATTTATATATCATATTTAGAAACTGCCCTTTTTCCTCCAGGAGTGATTCTAGAGAATGTTCATATGTGTTCAGTGCTTCTAAATCACATGTGCTTCTAAATCACACATACTTATGTGTTTTAGAACCCATAATCATTCTTTAATGCAACCGGAGCAGCTTGGTGTCTTATATCAAAGTGGTTTGTCATCTCGCTCCTCATTATGTAACGGCTTTCTTATTGTAAAGAGAGTAATAGGATAGGTTACTGGCAGCACCCTGTTCTGGGAGTTTTGCAGTGTAATTATAGAATTGCTCTGAATTTGCTTATAGCAAGGATGCTGCCCGTAAATACTAATGGATTACTTTTTATTCATTTAGCTAATGTTTTTGAAAGATGTTGAAAAACAAAAAGATCATCTCTCTGTGTTGTTGTTTTTTTAATTTATTTTCACCTTTTTGTCTCCTTTGAAGT
This sequence comes from Pantherophis guttatus, assembly GCF_059756535.1. Taxonomy (NCBI): domain Eukaryota; kingdom Metazoa; phylum Chordata; class Lepidosauria; order Squamata; family Colubridae; genus Pantherophis; species Pantherophis guttatus. The sequence continues at coordinate 62,479,881 of NC_142068.1, forward strand.
CCCCCAGAGTATCATCACTTTGTTTACCACAAATTAAACCTTTGCTGATTGTTTACCAGCCTGAAGACCCCTTGTGCATTACACCACACTCCCCTCTTTTTTGTAATCACAACCTGGGATTCGTCTGCAAGAGGCCCTAATCTGCATGAGAATTATACAATTAACTTTTGATTAACCACCTAGTTCTTTTGGAAACCACAGTGTATAGGATACTCTGCATTTAAATAATTTCCCTTAAATTAGGAGCAGGCCTTTCATTAAGCTGGTGAGTTTGACTAAACAACAACATTTGGTGATAATCAGGGTCAAAACAAAAGGCTAGGCTGCAAGGCTAGAGTGTCATCTTTAAATATAACAGCTGAGATAAAGGCACCCAGATTGTGCCTTATCAAAACACACACAAAAATCAAAGCTGTCTCTTGTCTGTGGAAAAATACTAGGTTTTGGTGATCTGGGCCACCATTGTTTGGGTCTATAAGTGCTTCTAGATTTGCATTCAGAGAGCCAGTTCTGACACACGTTACATCACGTAGGTACTTATCTTGGAGTCTGACAATAATTATCAGGAAGAATATGCTCAGAATGACTTTTTTTGTGATTTTTATGCATCCCCAACACAAGGAAGGGGAGATAACAGTATTATGAAAAAGGGAAGAGTCTCAAAAGACCCTCCCTGGAGCTGCGTTCTTCGATTAAATTTGCTATGCCACTCTGGTGTGCTGAACAAGTGGAAAGAAAGACGAGGCGCCTTTTCTATAGGGCAATAATAGTCTTGAACACAGTCCTTACCAAAAGATAAGATCCATTGTCGAAACAAACAAAAGGAGCAGTATTAAACACCACTCCAAGAATATATATTAGGAAAGTTCTGAGGCTTTTTCTTTTTCCCTTTCTTTTTCAAACCTTGAACCTGATTCTCTCAAGCACTCCCATTTTTAACTGGCATTCCTGCAAGACGGGCATTGAAAAATGTACCTTGTTTTAAAAAGCATCACCTCTTTTTTATCATGATATCGTCATAAGAGGTGAGGTAGTTAAAAACAAAAGAGAGTGTATATACATTTAAAAAGATGGTGAAAAGGCAATAAAAATTAAATTCATTTTCCCTAATGATTGTTTGAGAACTGAGATTTTTTTTCCTTCTAAAGCAGGGGTGTCAAACTGGCTGTCTGCGGGCCGGATGCATCATGCGACGGCCACACCCACTCCAGCTTCACGAAAGAAAAAAAACATCACAATACATCAAGTGTCGGCAACGTGACACCGCAAATTTGACACCTGTGCTCTAAAGCCAAGTTAGGTTCCGAGAAAGGGACATTTGGAAACCACACAGTGGGCAAAATCAAATAGTTCCTCTTCCCATATTCATGGTTAATGTTGCTATAGTAGAATTTTTAAAAAAATGTATTTCCTGTCTAATTATTATAAAAAGAGTTAGTGAAAAATGGGTTGATGAAGAATAAATGTAACTTCTTCTTGGCTGTATGTGATATAGTATTTTGAACCAACATGTTTATTATTTGCTTAAAATACATAGAAGTGTAGAATTAAATGCAAGAAGAAAACAGCGTAGCCACAATTATTAGTATTTCAGCTGTGCTGTCATAAGTCATCATCTGAATGTAAATAAAATAATATATATATGTATATAAAATGAACACATTGTTAATGTGCAAAAAAACTGTAGGAAAGTTGATAGTTTCTAGGAGCAAAATGTTGCAGAGGGTGGATAAAACTACAGGAAAGTTTTCTCTTTCCTGATTAGAGGAAACTTTTTGAAACCTTGTCATTGCATTTGTCAAAGCATTCTTTTTATTAGAATTGCTCACATAATGTATTTACACATATTTTTATGAATGGGTCATTTCTCCCTTCTGACCTTCATATGATGAATAACTGTCCAAGTCCTTGCAAGAAGCAATCAGCTCCATGGAAGAGTAAGTGAGATGACACATATTCACATACCTGGTAAATACTTACAATGCACATGTTCAAAATGTTTGTGAAGGCTATGAGTATATAGGGAATGCCTACAACAGAATATCCTAGCAGAACTGTTCATAATGCATTAATATTCACGCAACTGTCAAGGAAAAGTGACTTCTGATAAGTATGTAGAGATCATCATGTAGTTTTCTTAGGAACAGTGTAGAAGCGGTGTGTATTGTTTTCTATCAAGATATTTGTGGACTTTGCAGTGGAGGTCATAGCTGTAGCATTTTGTGTGGTCTTTCATCAGTTGATGGCAGGGGTGGGTTCTACTTACCTTTACTACCAGTTTGCAATGGGGCCGTGCGCGTGCACTTGTTTCACTCGCGCACAAGCGCAGAAGCTTCTGTGCATGCGCAGAAGCATTTTTATGACATCAGGGTCAGTGGGCGGAACCTCCTGCCAGTTTTACTACCGGGGGCAACCCACCACTGCTTGATGGTGATTCAGGCTTAAATCATGAGTGTCTTATTAAAAATAATCTCAGTTAAATATGGATTCCTATTGTTTATTTTTAAGACTGTTAGGCATGTCTACCTGAACCTTTACATATACCACATAAAGATTGAAGTGTTGTTAAAAATTTCATATCTAATGCAATCAAATATGCCTCTAAAATGATACTTTATGAACTGGGACCCCTTCTAAATATTCATGCACTTAGATATGATTGTTGCATTTTTCAACAAGTGCATTAAATCCCAGAGAAATGTTGTTTTGCATTTTCAAAATCAATTGTTCAACTTTTTTGTCATCAGTTCACATATAAGGAGTAAAGGGTAAAGCTTATGTACCTTAGCAAAGTCCATCCCCAGCTAAGTCCTGATAAATGCTCAAGCATTCCTCGACTAGGTTGGTAGAAATATCTGGAATTTTGAGGTATGTCTGCAGGGACAACATTTAATCCAGTCTGCTACAGTTTGTGGCACAGACACACCACACTACTTTTCCAGAGGGGAAAATGTCATGGGGTGAAAAGAAAAATACCTAGCCTGATAACCAAGATACAAGGCAGAGTGGGGATTTTGCTCCAAGCCCCAAAACTTATTCTTTGGCCCTCCTATTTAGGTGACAAATTGCCACTATTCTGAGATAACCTGGAAAAAATTTATGGCAGAAAAAAATCAAGCCATATATTTGCTTTCACGAAATCCATCTATTCACAGAAAATAAAGGGAAACAGAACTGGCAGACACCAGGGGAAGCTGTAGAAACCTTCCTGAGTCCACTATTGCTTGATAGTCAATTAGCATTAGGCTACCTTTTGTTTGAAAAACTGGCTTGGAATATAAGGGCCAAAAAGGACAGGCCACAGGAGACCCATGATTGGATTTCTTAATTTTTTCTCTGTGTAAACCAGCTGAGAGTATTTTTGATTTAATGGGAAAAGTGGTGCTGTGGATTGCTATTAAGCTGCTAAAAGATTTCTAGATTTAAAAAAAAAACATTGTATTTGTTGCTCTACAAGGGATACTTTTGCAAATCTGGAGTTTCTTATGTGTTTATTCATCTCAGTTATAAATAATTAAGGTGACCAACTTTTTTACAATGGGAAGGAGGACACGTGCGTGTGTGCCGTGTCGTGTTTCAGTAAGAAATAAACAAAGCCACTTGCACGCGGCGCACTCTTGTGCGTGGCATACTCTTTCAAAAGAATTCTCCTGTGTGGAGCGCATGTGTCTCATAATCGCCTCTCACCGCACCGTACTGAGCCTTGATGAATCGTCATGTCAAATACAAATACGTCACATCACACGCAACGGATCGGATCGGCATCGATCGAATATGGAGATTTACAGATTAGTCTTCAAATATTGAAACGAAGGACATGTAGGAGGACACTTTTCGAGAGAGGGCAGAATTTATAAAAGAAGGACTGTCCTCCCTAAAGGAGGACGATTGGTCACCTTAAAAAAATCAAATCAAAATCAAAATAATCAAATCATCATTATATGACTAGGTTTCTTCTACATGTAAAAGCATACCTCTGCCCCAATACCTAAATATATCTGCCACAACCAAGGGTGTCCAAAATAATCCAAGTTTAATCCTGAATATGTGTTGTATTTGTTACTCAACATTTCAGCTATTTCTAACCAATCTGGCTAAATTCTGATTTCTTGCTAGGTTGCTCTAGTTGACAAGGATTTCACTATCAAAGTATATCCCAATTCCACTGTTTTGGATTTTTCTCAACCATGTCCCATTGCTTTCATCTTATGGATGCAAAATAGGTGAATACTTTGCATAGAATATATTTATTGCTTCTCAAACTTCCAGCAATAAGGTTTTCTTTCCAGCCTCTGAAGGCCATTGCCCAGGTTTGGTTTGCTTTGCTCTCTCTTTCTTTTGCTATGTGTCAGATATTCTAGCCAACGTCCTGGATTGGTTCTTCCTCCATCTCTCTTTTTCTGAATCACTGCTGTCAACATCATACTTTATTGCTGTCCTTAACAACACACAAGTGGCTCCTTTTGGAAATGATGAGAGTAAAACTCCGTGGATCAGCTAGTAGAGATGCTGAGACAGCACCATTGGCAGCATCCTTGCTGGATGACTGAATGAATCACCTATGAGACATGCTAAATAAGTGCCCATTGGCCTGGGGCCGAGCATCCCTTGTCTACTCTCAAATTCCTCTTTATCTGAATATGAAATACTCTGCCAAATCTCAATTAGATTGTCAGTTGTGCAATTGGCTCTAGTTAGCATATTGGAGAACCATATCAAAGAACACTATTGAACTAGAGTTCTTAACTAATATGTTCAGGGGACTACAAAAGCTTTTCTACATGTGTGCAGGACCAATAAGCAGAGAATAATATCCCCTCATAAAGCATTACCAAGCAAAATATTCAAGGAGGAATTCTATAAATTGGAGTCCTACTCATGCCATTTGTTTTATAAAGAGAATTTGCTAAACATTTGATATTGCTTGTCTTCCCCCAAATTACTTATTTATTGGGAAAGAAGAAAGTAGCAATAGATTACTGAGTATTATTTGTTTAACACTAGCAGCCATTTAACTTATACTACTGATATGAAATTAGCAGAAAACAAAAGGATCATTAGCAGAAAAGAAAGAATCATATTTGGTCTGTGCATAGTTATTTATTGTTTTGGTAAATCCTGCAAGCTGATCTAGACACGAGCATGCCAGTTATTGTAAATGGAATTGAATAATATTCATGGAAAATGAATACAATAGATGCTGTAGATGTTAACACCGATCTATGTCCCAATGAGAAAAGGAAATAAGAAGATGTTTTAAAGTGTCACAAACCACCGATTCCTTGTGAGTTCTAGTTAGAAACCTTTAATTGACTGATCCATAATGTACTATTTTCTATTTACAGCATTAAAAACAGTGTGATGGATTCTCTTTACTCTTTATATAGGAACTGCTGCATTTCTGGAGATAGGGAAAGTAAGAAAAAGTGCCTGGTTCATTGAAAATCTATGCTTCTGGTTTATGTTGTCCAAATGTGTCCAATGGGTATTTAAATAGCACACAAACTCAATTTTATAGGAATACTGCTAGGTTTCAATCAATAATGTATCTATACTGTATGTAGAAGATAATTTCCCATATTTTCTAAAAATGATTAAAAATATTTGCATGCAGATCAAGGTTTGATCAACAGAAATTGGAAGTTCCTAGTAAGATACATAAATAGAGTCTACCTTCTCTCTTCATCGCCCCACCCAATCTCTTTACATGCTGCTCTCTAATGTGGAACAAGGATGGCTTATAATTATTATATTCATTACAATTATAATAAAACAGAATTCAAAATTTATTGATCAATTTATGTAATCTAGAATAAACATAATATTTTTATATGTTACCTAAATATCGGCAGTGTTAGTATCAGCTGACTCTCTTGTTTAGTGTGGAAATATAGCCAAAAGTCACCATTTGTGGGTGACATACCTGGAGAAAGGCATTAGTAGATGACCTCAATTCACAGATAGGTGAAACAAGGAATCACAGATAGTCCTGAAAATACATCATATAATGGACAGTAGAATGTAACTTATGTTTAATCATATGTAGGACATTTGATTTTTTTTTTTTAAAGAAAAGCTATCCCAGTTAGTGATTATTTTTCACATATTCATACTTATCTCATTGATTTGCATTAAGTAGAGACCAGGATGAATGTACAGGCCTGATGTTTATATGAGTTAATAATGCATGAATAGGAGTTTTGTGCTAACTTTCTCACTGTATATATTAAGAATAAATACGATAATATGACTGTTTGTGTACAGTATCATATTTTAGATTTGTCTTCTACAAAAACCTCCTTTTTTACGACCCTGTAATCCCTTTAGAATTGTCTTCTACACCAATAAATAAAAATAAAGAAGCCCTTCAATCAAACTCCACTCCTGATGACTACATGCTTATAGCAGTGGTGGGATTCAATTTTTTTTACTACTGGTTCTGTGGGCGTGGCTTGGTGGGCGTGGCATGGCTTGGTGGGCATGGCTTGGTGGCAGGGGAAGGATACTGTAAAATCTCCATTCTCTCCTCACTCCAGGGGAAGGTTACTGCATAATCCCCATTTCCTCCCGATCAGCTGGAACTCAGGAGGCAGAGAATAGATGGGGGCAGGGCCAGTCAGACGTATTTACCAGTTCTCCAAACTACTCAAAATTTCTGCTACCGGTTCTCCAGAACTAGTCAGAACCTGCTGAATACCAACTCTGGCTTATATCATGTAATTTTCCTTAGCAACATTATGGAAGTGCTTTGTAATTATTATCTTCCAGGAGTTTTTTTTTTTTTTAACTCCTCAGTCTAGCATATAGTCTTGGTGTTTCCTGCTAGCCTGTACTCTGTCTGAGTACTAATCAGGACTGGTTGAGCTTAACTTTTTCAAGAGCAGCCAAAGTCAGCTAGAAGCTGCTTCTTTTCTCTGTATGGCTTTAAAAAAAAGATAGCTTTGAAATGGAACCTATGAATTCTGAAAAGTCTGAATTCTTAATTTAGATAAAATGTATTCTAATTCTTGAACCAATCCATGATATCTACTCATGGAAAAAATGTCCTTAATCTGTCCAATAAGAGATTTTTAAAAACCCAGCAGGATTTGAGAGGGATGTACCACATAATGTGGCTATATTATTATAGCTACTATAATATATTATTATATTATACTCCTGTCTTATGTCCTTTTTATTTGTGAATTTATTTGTGAAGAGTAAAAGCCCTTTCTGTGCATAATTGGATTAATTATGCAAGTCATCAAATGATATGACTGTAATATCTTTTCTAATTTCTGAATTTCAACTATGATAAGAAATGTTCACAAACTGGCAAAATGTTTTCCAGTGACAATTTTATGAGTTATTTTATGTATTTTGTTAAAAATGCAACATTTGGACGTATTTTCCTATCTGATCCACCTATTCATCTAATAATCATAAAATGTCCACTGATTAATCTAACATAAAATATAGCATACATACAGCATACAGGTTAGCTGCGTTTAGAAATAGGTTATGACAACAAATGAAGTTGGACATCAGTGTTTAATTTATATCTAGAATTTACATATGCTCCAGCTGGATTTGACTCTCTAATAACTGTAAATCTACTTGGCTAAGAACTCTAACTTGTAGGTTTCAGCAATATAGACTTAAAGATAAATTATGAGAATGCAAGAAAAGTTATGGTAGATTATGCATTAATCTAGGATATGAAGCCTCAAAGAAATTTAAGGCTAGTCTTACATATCTCTATATGGAGATTATGAAAAAATAATTATTTAACTCATAAAAATATCTTATTTAACTCATTACAAATTTAAAGTACCAGTAGACTTTAATGATGGCTCAGTTTAGTGTGATACATTTTCATGTTCTTGTTTGGTAGATTCCAGAAAATTGCTTGCTCAAAAAAGTTTTTCTATGTGATCAAGGAAAAATTAATTCTGTGAGTCATGTGTTACAGTGCTCTCCTTTTTATAGGGACTCATATCTAAATCATAAATCCTCTTTAGGGGACCTCCCGCTATTTCTTTTATATCAGTTATGTCTTAGCTGATTAGAGTATCTCTAGCGATGGAGTCAAGTATTGGGCTAGTGTCACTATTACATACCACCCACTGATAGAAGGTTAAGGAACACAACATGTCTTGATTAATGTAAATTTTGCCAAATGCTTGTAGTATATTATATATTATGTGTAACACTCATGCTGATCAAATGATTATACTAAACTTAAACTAAACTAATAAAGCTTAAGCTCCACTGCCATTAATGGAGACTTGAATACAGTTGTGTTTTCCTAAGCAATGACGCCAAGGAATGTGATTAAGTGGAAAGGTGTTTTCCATCAGTTGATTTAAAATGAATTCTGGCTGTGCTAACTCTCATGTTTCCAGTAGTATAACCTTGATTTTCATTGAAAGAATAAAAGATTGAATGACAATACTATTTTCTACAAGGACATATTTTATGACTATGTCGATGCTTCCTATTGAACATTCTTAGATATGATGTTACAGTTCTAGTAATGAAGACCTAATAGATTGATCAGGTAAGAATTAATATAGTTTAGACTTACCTAGGAGACTTTAATATCCAGGGGCTGCATTTGAGATCTAGAGTTGCAGGGAGATGTAGATTGAGTAAGGCCTTTTACATATGTAGATGGAGTTACAATATTTTGCTTTTAGTTTTCCTGAATTTTTGAATGAATGGGTTATTTTTCACTTTAATTACATTTTTCACATTCTTACCCCAAATGGAGAGGTATCATGTTGCTGATTTTCAGTAATTGTGTTTAATGAAGATTCTGAGGATGTCAGTAAATAGTCTCAAGCAATATGCAACCTGGGAGTAAGGGCAAATTGTCTAGTCTTGATCTAAATATAATGTTATATTAATTAATAAATATAAGAAAAATATCTTGATCTATTGTAGAACCTGTTGTGCTGAAGATACTTTAAGACTCTGTTGATATATACCTGTGTATCTTCAAATTGCAATATAGGTTAGTGCAACTGTACTAATGTCTGAATGTTCAAGACTGAAGTATTACATTTACAGACATTATTTTTTGTTTAAAAAAAGTCACTGTGAGAAAAAGAATACAATAATCTTACACAGAAACAGGAATCTGACACTATGAAAAAAGCCTATATTCTTTTTAAAAATGGTTCCGCAAAACAAGATGGAGAAGTCTTCCTAATAAAGCTGGTACAAGAAACTGAGTGACAAACACTTCTAAAAATGAGCGGAGCATAGACAACCAAACTGCATGTTGTCTTTTAACACTGCAAACTTACATTCAATTGCAGGGTATTAGGAAAACAGAAAAGATGGTGGCCATGACGGTGCAGTCAAAGCTCCATCTACTTTTTATGTGTGATACATGTAAAAAAAGGGTGGAGTTTTAATTTCACTGTCACGGTTGTCATCTTGACTTTTTTGACTTTACCATGTACCCCCCCCCCAACTATTCTTTAATTAAATCCGATTTACCTAAAAGGCTTTCTCTATGGCATGTGAATGTAACATCATTGCCCAAAACAGTTGAACTATGCAGAATGGGAAGAATTAATTTCCACCCTCTGATTTTGCACTGCCTTTGAAGCAAATTCATCACTTGTTTTTCACTGATTTTTCTTGGAGATATGGAAAAGCTTTTCTCTCTTGCATTGGCTGTCACTTTCCTTGGAGTGATTTGCTTCTGACATAACATGCATATCGGGCATGCATCCATAAACACATGTAAAGAACTCTGAATAAAGTGAATGAATATTTTGTTTTAAGAGGTACGTTCAAAGCTTTTCAGTGCTTTTCTCCTGGCAGTGAAAGTTACATAACTTCAAATTTGCAGTCATTCTCAGTAAGCAGTTTGTGTACAAATACCTTGGTCGTATGCTAGGAAGACATGCAAGGGTCCAGGATTAAATGCTGTTGAAATACGATCTTAAGACGGAAAGAAAAGTACAAAAAAATGTGTCAAGAAATTTAAACATGGTTTGAAGCTGTAACTGATCCTTTCAAAGTAGTGTTTCTCACTTTCTGGAACCTATTATTTCAGACCCAAATTTAGTGCTGGATATCTGCAATTTTCTTCTATAACAGGGGTGTCAAACTCTCCTCGTCACGTCGTCATGACTCCCCTTCGCTAAAACAGGTAGGTGTGGCCAACACGTGACACATCTGGCCCGCGGGCCCGAGTTTGAAACCCCTGTTCTAAAGGGCAAGTGTTTAATAGAATAATTGTTTATAGAGCATATTTGTTTTCTTTCTTGTCCATTTGTTGTCTTGTTAATCAGGTTTTTGTAGACTTTTGTATCACATCAGAAACTTATTGTACCTATACAAAAGAATAGAGCCTTGGTACTACAGTGGTTTAAAGCACCCTGTTATTAACACAGCTGCCTGCAATTTACTGCTGGTTCGAATCTCTCCAAGGCTCAAGGTTGACTCAGCCTTCCATCCTTTCTAAGGTAGGTGAAATGAGGACCCAGTTTGTGGGGGCAATAAGCTGACTTTGTATAAATATACAAAAGTATGAAGGCTATTGTTAACGCACTGTAAGCCGCCCTGAGTCTCCGGAGAAGGGCGGCATATAAATCAAATTAAAAAAAAAAAATAGGAAAAAAGGAAACAAATATTCCAGAGATAACTGATCTATTATATCCTTTTCAATTTTCTGAACTCTTTATGATTATTAGTAAAGGTGTGTTGAGTGATAATCTAAATTGATAATCTAAAGCAGGTCATAATATTTGAATATGATCAGGGCTTTTTTTCCCCTCAGCAGATATGCCCTGTGGCCTTTTTGTGGAAGATAGCAGTTTCAATGATCTAATGCTAAAATATGTGAATGGCTATTTAGATAAAGGTAATCCTCACTTAACAATTGCAGTTGAGATTGGCAACTCTTTAATGCAGCTGTTAAGTGAAACATCACATGATCACAACTTGTGAAGAACAGGTTATCTAAAATGCCTTCAGTCCCTTTTCAACAGCAGGAATAATCTGTGACAAGCTTTGGTTGCAGATCTCCAATCCACCACTTGAGGGTATTTTCAGCATCTGAATATTACAGGGAATGTTTGTCTGTTAAATGAAGATTATTCTGAATTGGTTTAGTTCAGAACATCTTATTTCTAATTATATTTGCTATGGAAAAAGTCCAATCAAATTAAATATATTCACAAGGGATTTATTTTCTTCCAACTCCTGAACGGATGACTTTTGTTCCTTGAAAGGCCTTCATTGAGCTGTACTTTTGTTTCATTTCATTTGTTTTGTTTTAACACAATTCTTTATTTGGAAAGGTGTGCCATGTCTTCCTGGAAGTATCTGTCATTACTTTGAAAAAAAAAATTACAAGCAACCTGAAGTAAAAATTGTCAGTTCAAAAAGGACTACTTGTTCCATTTAGTTTAAACACACGCTAAGAAAACAATCCTGGCAAATAATCTTTAGCAGGCCAGCAGAGGAATGAGAGTGGTTCAGCAGGCAACTGCAATAGAATGAGGATAAAAAGACTATCTGGTTTTATTCCCATTGATGGTTGGCAACAGAATATACGGTATGTTGGCAGAGAAGAAGAATATCTGATAGGTCATCTGTTGTGTAATGGAAAATAAAAGACAGAAGACAGATGAGACGAAGCCAAGAAAATCCATACCTTAGACAAGCGTAAGATGCTATGACAGAAAACATGAAAGCAGAACCTTTATGAACTTACAAAATATAATGTCACATCAAACAAAGCTCACAGAATCTATTACTGGTGAAATTAAGAAGAAACTGACTGAAGATTTTTGATTAAAAACCTTTACTCTTATATCAAATTCTTCATTGTTTACAAGGCTCTGTCTTATTAGAGGAGATGGGTGGGGGTGTGAGTGGGGTTTTTTCCTGTAAGAAAACAAATGCTTCTGAAAAGCTATATGCTATACATTTCTATTTTAAAACTGATTAATTGATTAACTTTAGTTAACTTTAATTAACTTTAGTTAATAGTTTCACTATTGTACACTGAGAGTTTATGCATCGAAGACAAATTCCTTGTGTGCCCAATTACACTTGGCCAAGTATTCTATTCTATTCTATTCTATTCTATTCTATTCTATTCTATTCTATTCTATTCTATTCTATTCTACTCTACTCTACTCTACTCTACTCTACTCTACTCTACTCTACTCTACTCTACTCTTTTCTATTCGATTCTATTCGATTCCCAGAACAGTTTATTATTCTTGAATTATTGTGGCTAATATTTCAATACTGTGAAATATACTATATATATATATGTTTTCATAGATTTTCACGGGTAGAGGTATGCAAGTTTTGGTGTGTTCGGGTCTTTTCCCGTGTAAGATTGAGAGTATCTTGGTGACGTTTCGACAAGGTCTCACTCGTCATCTTCAGGCTGGTGTCTTAGGCTTCGTGCTTGTGCGAGGAAAGCACAAGCACGAAGCCGAAACGTCGCCAAGATACTCTCAATCTTACATGGGAAAAGACCCGAACACACCAAAACTTGCATGCACACACCCACACACCCACACACCCACACCCACACACCCACATATATATATGTCTTCTTTTCTTTTCGTGGCCTTTATGTGTATTTCTCTTTAGCCAGGTTCTTCCTATGTAAACCAAGATTTTTATGCAGCCCTAGTTCAGTGAAATCCCAATCCACTAGTTTCTAGGCTTTTTTTCAGGCAGCCAGCAAGCACTAAGTCTCCTTAGTCTCCCAATGGGCAGCAGGGTGCTTGCTGGCTGCCTGAAAAAAGCCTAGAAACTAGTGGATTGGAATTTCACTGAACTAGGGCTGCATAAAAATCTTGGTTTTGTGTTTTTCTATTGAGACACCTGGTTTACCGCAACATGTGGGAGGGGGCATTCTGCTCCCTTTCGCCTTTCAGCTCCAGTCCAGGAGCCCTCAAGCAGTCGCATTCACGACAAACCATTTTATACCAAATTTATATTTTCTTTATCAGCAAAATATAAATTATATATATATATATATATATATATGTGTGTGTGTGTGTGTGTGTGTGTGTGTATTTCACAGTACAGTCTTATGCAACTCCAGTGAGAACTACTTCATTGAATTTTATCCTTTTTTTAATTGAGCAAAATTCATAGGAATGCTTTCTTTATTGCTAGAACTAAACCATACAAAAATGATCCTAAGTATTATATAGAAATATGTTTTACCTTTTTGTAGAAATACGTAGGGTACTTCCTGAGTAACTGCATATAGCTTTTCAGTGTTGAAGAAATTGAAAGATAGGCAATAATCACCAGGGAGGAGATCTACAAGACATTTAGTGAATTTTAGAGTTCAAGTTTGATGTCAATGTTGCATACAAATATGCTGTTCTGCACAACAGTACAACCATTTTATTAAGATTGCCCACTACTGGAATATATTTTATGCATGTTTAATATTTGTCCATCCCACTATGTGTCCTAGATCAAGCTGAGCTAAAAGTTAATAACATAAGGAATTCCTAAATAAACATTTTAACATGCTTTAAGATAGTATTGTTTGAAAACATTTGTCCTGGTACATCAGCTGATATTTCTGCATCTACTTTCAAGATAAATTTGTTTGAAGTGCTGGTATCACTATTGTGCAACTGATCTAAGAGCAGTGGTCAGATGGGTGAGAAAGATAGATAACAAAAAATTAAAATTTTTGTAAAGTTTAAAATTTTATGTAAAATTTGTTTTACATAAAAGCATAAAACTGGGCCATAATACTTTGAAAAACAATAATTTTATTAGGTCAACTTATGTTTTACCACATATTTAAATTTTTTTTGAATGGCTAAAAACTTTTATTTAGACTAAAAGTCTATTAAAAAAAGGGAGAGAACTACAACAGGTGATCAGATTTTGTCCATAGTAACGTACTTTTAAGGTGGATCTTGGAATGTTCACAGACATACATTGGATTCTATTAAGTACATAGTGGCTTGTATTAAAAACTTTTCTTCTAAAGTTTGCTGGGCAGAAGAAAAAACTATTGCTTGTCCTCCCTCCTCAATGTTTGGAAATATGAAATATAGAATAACAGAATAACAGAGTTGGAAGGAACTTTGGAGGTCTTCTACTCCAACTCACTGCTCAGGCAAGAGACTCTATAGCTTTCTGGACAAATGGCTCTTCTCGAAAACTTCCAGCGATGGAGTATCCACAACTTCCAAAGTCACGCCTTTCCACTGTTTATTGTTCTCACTCTCAGGAAATTTCACCTTAGTTCTAGGTTGCTTCTCTTCTTGATTAGTTTCCATCAGGGGTAAGTTCTAAATTTTTTTACTACTAGTTCTATGGGTGTGGCTTATTTTGTGGGCGTGGCTTGATGGTCATGTGACTGGGTAGGCGTGGCCATTCAATGTCACTCATGTCAAGGGGTGCCTCGCCTGGCCCCTCCCTTCCCAGCCATTCCTTGTCACACCCAGCCTCAATGTATCTATAGTTCTGTAAAAATGTTGTTCACCTTTTTTCAACTTTATTATCTACATACTATAGATGCACTTTCATGGACCATTGAAAGGAGGAAATGGCTCACATGCTTTGCCCAAGAGTGTGATAGGCAAGAGGCTTTTAAGGGGCTGCCAGAAAGAAGAGGGGGGCAATGTATTTTCCAAAGCACCAGAAGGCAAAACAAGAAACAATGGATGGAAACTGAACAAAGAGAGAAGCAACCTAAAACTAAGGAAAAACTTCCTGACAGTGTGAACCAATATAGGTGCAGAAATATTTCAGTCATAATTTCACATATAAAATAGCCATTCGTGTAATACAACCTGCATATTGTTCAACAGTCATTAGTATTATGGCTGATGTTTGACAGCAAGCCATAAAAGTCAAAGATTACAAGAGTGCTTCTTTCTCTGTATGTATACAAAACATCACATACCAGGAATAGCATATTAAGATGGACTTATCATCCATTGCATCTTGTCCTGCCTTCAGGTGATTTGGATAATAGATTGACCTTCTGTTCTTTGTGGCAGCCTGTTAGATATTGGAACACTGCTATCATGTCACCCCAGTATTTCTTTTCATTAAACTAGACATAACCAATTCCTGCAACTGCTCTTTTTATGTTTTAGCCACCAGTCCCCTACTTATCTTCTTTGTACTCTTTCTAGAGTCTGAATATCCTTTTTTGTAATGTGGTGACCAAAATGCTGGATGCAGTATTCGTATGTGGTCTTAGCAAGGCATTATAAAGTGGTACTAACACTTCACGTGATCTTGATTCTATCCCTTCATTAATGCAGCCAAGGACTGTGTTGGCTTTTTTGGTAGCTGCAGCACACTGCTGGCTCATATTTAAGTGATTATCCATTAGGACTCCAAGATTACTCTCACATTTACTATTATTGAGCCAGGTACCGCCTACACTAAACCTTGCATTTGGTTTTTCTTGCCTAAATGTAGAACCTTGATTTTTTCACCATTTTGAATTTCGTTTTGTTAGATAGGGGCCAGTGTTCAAGAAAATGTGCTTATACTTTAAAATATAAACAAGTTCTTTAAAAGGTTAAAAACAAGAGAGGCAGTCTTCATAAGAATAAAATAGTCAATAATTGAAGTCCAGATCCCATATAAAAAAATAGGACCAAATCAGACAGAGGTTGGATGTTTGGCTCAAGGCTACAAATGTATCATGTTCCAACAACACAGAATATTGTTGAAATTATAATGAAATTGTTTTTTTTGACTTGTTGCTTATTTAAATCTGGTTTTCTTTCTAAAATTAATTTCACACAGGCAATACTGAAAAATGGTCTCCATAAGCAATATTTATAACAAAATCTCCATGTTTAGTTGACTAGTTCTGAAGGCAACAGCATATCCATCTTCTGTATTGTGTATGTAAAAAATGTTAGTTCTGTTCCACTTTGCTGTTTTCTACTAACTTCTATCCAAACAAGTATTAAAAGTTGCAACACACTGCTGGCCCAGTTACTGCTGACAGGAAACCAAGTACAAATATACTTCATTTCCATAATGATTGTTGGTTATTCATGCAATCACTGGGTGTTATGCTCTGACTGGGTCATATTGATTATTTCCCAGACTCTTGAATAAGGGGCCAAGACATTCACCTGCAGGGTGCTACCCATCAATCCTAGCGGCTCATATTATTTTTTGAGCAGCTTCATGAACGAAGTTTTTTCTGTCTCTCTTTCTCTCCAGTAAAACACAATGAATTAAAAATGACGATGAATTAAAAATGACAATTCAATAGATGGTGAAAACAAGAAAATAAAATATACAAAATATTCCTAATGAAGAGATCTTGAAAATTTTATAAGCTAGATAGCTATTTCTCAGGGAAATAGAATTATAGAATTATTAATGAACTCATTAATAGAAATGAGTGAAAGATGGGGCGTCTTCATGGCTTT
Source organism: Pantherophis guttatus (assembly GCF_059756535.1). Classification (NCBI taxonomy): domain Eukaryota; kingdom Metazoa; phylum Chordata; class Lepidosauria; order Squamata; family Colubridae; genus Pantherophis; species Pantherophis guttatus. The sequence goes on from NC_142068.1 coordinate 62,496,290, forward strand.
TGCAAAACAGATCCTAAACAAGTAGTGAGGGAAAAGTCTTGATGCCAGGGTACCTTGTAGTAGTTGCTAACAAGCTCTAAATCCAAAAAGATGTTAGTTTTGGATCACAGCGTCTCATTAGTCAACCATCTTGACGTCAAGAGGGGGGGCCTAGCTAATGATAATCTCTTGGGGTGCAGATAAAAGATAAAGAATTCCTAATGATGGGAATGTAGCCCTTACCTCATTCTCCCTTGTAGGTCTGCCTTAAGTGCCCCTATCTGCTTTCTGCTGTGTGACTGCTCATGTCCTTTCCTTCCCAATGAGTTGCTGAATTGTTATAAAACCAGGACTTGCTGTGAATTGATACAGGGGCATCATGGCAGTAGCAAGCACCCTGTCATCATTCAATAAATTGTAATAATTAATTGTGCCTGGATGACCTCACTGGCTGAATGAATGACACAGGTTATACTGGATGACAACATCTCTCCAATCCACTAAATTAATCGAGCTGGGTATATACCAGGCATTGTGCATGAATTGTGACAACCTTGTAAAAATAAAGAATTGTTTCACACTTCATTTGCAGACTTGAAGATAGGAAATGAATTAAACTTCATACAAACACTCAGGAGGTTTAGAAAGAGTCCTATCTCTAAGTCGTCTGTATTATTCATCCAAAGGAATTTGGTATCAAAGTAATTATTAACGATAATTCCAAAGTAGTTGTTTCGCTTCAGGATTTTTATGATTAAGAATGAAATGAATTAGTAATAAAAATCCTAATACATAGCCATCCTTAAGTATAATTTCCTATCTAGTTTTGAATCTCCTTGTATTTTTGATTACGGCTGCTTTTCTTTTTCTTCCTGACATTCACTTTTAAAGCAATATTATTTTATTAAAGGAATATCTACTGATTTTTCTCGACTCTAATGTGCTTTTCATGCATAGATTAATATGTCATTCATGGTGCCACATTAGTATCTAGATTATTACACAAAGGATTAACAATCACAATGAAGATGGGGAGCATAAGAACCTTTAAACTGGGTGCTTGGAGGGTGATACAGGAAACAAGGCAACAGCTTGGTTATAGCAGCCACTGGCAACTGCCATGAATGGGCTAAGTGCAGCATAGAAAAGGCTATTATGTCTCATCCCATTAGCCTGCAACCTCTTTGCTAAGAGTTACAGGGGAGAAGTTAAAAATCTGTGCTTTTCTTCTGGGAAAATAGGGTACTTGGTCTATTGCATCAGCAAATGTAGTGACCCGTTAACTCCAGCCAACCTGGAAAATGGTCAGAGATTATGACAGTTGCAATGTAAAACATCTGGAGGGTACCAAAATGCCTTCTCCAGCACAAAACTATACAGAGAGGACCTAACTAGTCTGGTAGCTCTTCTTAGGATTGCTTCTCAGATGACTGTAGAACATGGGAACTTCTGTGAAGTAGTACATTCTCAGGTTTGAAAGCTCGCTTGAAAATAAAAGCCCTACAACCACACGGAATAAGACCTCTGCTACAGGGGTGGGTTCTACTTACCTTTACTACCCGGTTTGCAATGGGGCTGTGCGCGTGCGCGCGAGTGAAGCGAGCACGCATGCACGCTCTTCTGTGCATGCGCAGAAGCATTCTGATGATGTCAGGGTGGGTGGGCAGAGCCTCCTGCTGGTTTTACTACGGGTTCTATAGAACCGGTGCGAACCGGGGGCAACCCACTACTACTCTGCTAATGTGAGAAAGTGCTTTCATATGCCAGGAAAGAAATGTTGCGTTTAACATCACTATGCAATAGAAGAGAAACATTTAACATAAATAAGTAAATGTGCTTCATTCATTTTGCTGCTGCTGATGGCTTACTTTTCGCTAAAGGATCTAGATCTCAATTGTAGTCATAAACTGTAATATGTAAACTGCTATAAAAAGTGGTGCATGTTTTTAATGGAAATTGGACACAACTACATGTGCATTACAAAATCTCTATGATCCAACTATCATATATTGTGGGCTCTAAAGACATTTGGGCCCTTTGGATCTCTGCCCCCCCCTCCCAAATTCTCCCAGAATGCTGCTTTATAAGGAATCTGCCTTCATTTGTTTATCTAAAGTCAATAATTGATTGCGGTCAGGGATGACACATGCAACATTTTCACCCATCTCATAGTATGTTATGATCAGATAAAAAACAGATTTCTATATGTTCTTCCGTCCTTGCTGCTCAGCAGGGCAAACCTGGGATGACTGGGATGAGGAACAAATCTGGCTTAATTTTATTTCCAGATTAGTTGGTAACATTAGAGAAAACTCCTATACTTTCTCAGACAATCATATTGCCAATCCCAATTAAAATATTCTATTTCAAATTATACAATTCTTGCTGCTTGCCTCACTTTTGAACTGTATATACTAACCGTAAAAGCAGTTCACATCCATTGTGTTAGCAACAAAGGCACCATGGTTTGACATTACAGAAATGGTAGGTTATACATTTTTTAAAATAAAGCAGTTTATAATATGCAAACAGATAATTTCTTGCCTGTAGGATAATATTGTGGAATTAGTATTTCAAAATATCTTGATGAGCATGCCACAAGACCTCATGGAAATGGTGCTTGATGTGCTTGCTTACAGCAATGCATGGTTACAGTCACATTTCCTTCTGACAAGTGTCGTAGACATATAATATATTTTTTGATCTGATTTATTCTTTTTACTGGTTTTCTGTTCACTTCTTAAATGCTTTTCCATCTTTGGGATCAAACATCCCAACCTTCGTCTCCGCAGTGCGCACCTTTTATTCTCTCCTTTGTATCCCATTAAGTCTGTGTGACACCACGCATCTGTGTCTCAGCAGGCATTTTCTGCAGCCCAGTGAGTCATTAGAAAAGATGTGATAAGTCCCAGATGTTAAAGAAACATGGTAGCACTCCATAGTTTACAACAGGGACAAATAAAAGCCAAAGGGTTTAAGTTTATTAGGCACCACAAAGTGAAATGAGTTCATTTTGCAATAAAGAAAAGGGTGACACTGACAACTTTAGATATACACACATATACAATTCTTGGCCATCAAAGAAACCTTTGCTAGTCAAACTTATTTCTTTACTTTCAAAGATGTAAATGACATTTAAAAAGTTTACGACATCAACACATTTTATAAATCACAAGTAGTTTGAATAAGAATGTGCTAACATTTATCTTGCTGGTCTGGAAAGTTTTTTTTAAAAAAATGGATTTCAATTAATAATCCATATGAAAATAATCAGAATGAAATAGATCAGACTTTCTTTGTTGACTGCACATAGTTCTGGAGACCTTTTGATTAATAAATAAACTGTGCAATATTTTCAGATTTGAGTTTAAAGGGTTGGTAAGCAGAAAAACAATTTACAAAGGCAGCTGTGCTTTCTTCCAGGATCATATGGCTGTTGTAAGGAGCAGTCATATGATCCTGGAAACAAACTCAGCTATTTTAATGAGTATAGCCGATACATACTGCATTTATATTCTCAGAATTTTCAAAGCAACTTTTGGAACTGAATGCAAATCATTGCACAGCTTTACAATAACTCCTATAAGGGATCCATTCCGAGAACAACTTATTTGGTACATACAAATGTAGTAACATGTGCCATATGTGCTTTTATTATATTAATATAATGTAATGTAATAGTAGTTTCAGTTATAAAAAAGTATGTTGCATGAAGGGACATGATACAGTTGGAAGGAAAGTGAACAAACAAGGAAAATAAGGAAAGAAAATAAGATGAATTATTTTACTTTATTTTCATGGAACCAACTTTAAACCACCCCTGAGCAGCTTACATCTATACTATAGGATAAAAACTTTAAATATGAATCAAAATGGCAAATCCAGTGCACAAAATCCAACCTGCATCCCTCATCCAGCAAGAAACTTCAGCCATGCTAGCCTTGGAGAAAAGCCAGGCCTTTAAGACAAATTACCTCCTGAGGTAATCTGGAACCAATTACCTCCTGAGGTCTGGACCGCCCCCACCCTATTGGCCTTCCGGAAAGCGGTGAAGACCTGGTTTTTCCGGCAGGCTTGGGGCCGTTGATCTCACTACGGCGATCTTGCGAGACCCGGCCATGGAATGGAGTGTATGGGTTTTTAATGTTTTCTTTTAAAAAAAATTTATGGGATATTGTTTTTTGCTGTGAGCTGCCCAGAGTCCCTAGGGAGTTGGGTGGCATAGAAATGCAATAAATAAATAAATAAATAAATAAATAAATAAATAAATAAATAAATAAATAAATAAATAAATAAATATGCGTTCAGACTGGGAACTACACATTTTTCACCCTTAAGACAGTTGCCGCATCCCAATGTTCATGTGATTAAAATTTAAATGCTTGGCAACTAGCGTGTATTTTAAAAAGTTGCAGTGTCCCAGGGTCATGTGATGACTTTTTTATGTCTTTCTGACAAGCAAAGTAAATAGGGAAACCAGATTCACTTAACAACCATGTTACTAACTTAACACCTGCAGTGGCAAGAAAGGTTGTAAAATGAGGCAAAACTCACTTAACAACCATCTTGTTTAGCTTGCTTAGAAATTTGGGCTCAATTGTGGTTATAAATTGAGGACTACCAGCTAGTCCCAATACCTCTGCTGTGTTCTTCTTATATCTGTAGTCCTTCCAGCTGAGGAGAGCTTTCAAGGAATTTGGCTACATGAAGAAGTGAACCTCTCTCTTTGTTATAAAATTAGATTGAAGAAAACTGCCTAAGAAGGTATGTGGACTCCATGGACTACTTCCAGATGTTATACCCATAGATATTTACTGTCAGCACTGCTAGTCCCTTGCAGTATGTTCTGCCCCAGCTACGGGTCCCAAGAAGTGTAGCACACACACACAGCTCCAAAAACTCCGTTTAAAATACAAACAGACCCCTTTCAAAATGCAGGCTTTAACCACAAATGTCCTTATCAGCCTGCTATGAATTACAGAGATTAAACAAAGTCCGACAAGGTTGGCAATCAGCCCAGAAACCAAGTTGTAACAACAAAAACTCACTCTCAAAATGCTCTGCGTAGGACCAAACATTGTTTCCAGCAACATTTGCTATCTGTGTGCAAACTTAAATAGGCTAAGAGAGTGGCCAATTAATCCCAAGCCTTACTCTCGAGGAGACCTCCTCCTGAGTAGCCACTCCTGCCTTTTGGCAGCCCTTCGTGCTCGAGCATTGAGAAGAGGCTCCTCCACTTCACTCTCTTCACTTGAAGGAGCCTCTGGAGGTTCTGAAGGCCCTGGTTGAGTCTCTGCCTCTGGCACCACATCTTCTTCAGCCTCTTTGCTGTCCGACTTGAGCGCCAGCTGCACAGGCTGCTGGCGCGACACCACACCAGACTCCTTGTCGTCGGGATCAGCCACAATCCGCGCAGCCGCTGGCGGCCCACAACACAGTATTGGTCAAGAATGTATCCTATTTATTATTGATCACGCCTTCCAGCTTTGACCTCTCCTTCACCCTTGTGACCTTTCCCACTATTTTTGGACAAGGGTTTGGTGTTTTTTGAGAAAAGCAGTAGATACATGCTCATAAATAGTCAAACTGACATGGTATCAGGCACGAAGCGTCCGCCTACCTGTGACTGTTAGGAAGTGTGACAGGTGGCTAAGCATCACCCTATACTTATCATCTTATTACAAAATGTAATATGCAGTAGGAATCATCTTGAGAAGGAGGAGGAAAATCTGCAAGCAGGATAAAGGTCAGATAAAAGAAATCTAAGTCCAGGGCAGAAATCTAATCTGAGAAAGAATCACAGCTCATGAAGATAAAGGGAGTGTGCCAGAGAGGAAGCACATTCAGACTTGCAAGATTCTGTTACTGTAACCTTATAATAACAGTGGTAGTAGCAGTCGTAACTATGACTTTCTAGTCTGGTCTAGCTTGAAGCATTGACCCATATGAAGAAGAGGGATTAGAGGTGGTTTTTCCCACCAGCTGCTCACAGTTGATGGGAAAGCCAGAGGAATCACATTAAAATTGTAAGGATAGCACCTTTTGCCAGGTTCATTACTGAGGCAGAATAGAGACTGGCAATGAAGGTGGCATAACCAGCATAGTTTTCTTCCTATTTGTGAACTGTGCAACAGCATTGCAACACTGCTTTCTTGTTGTGTCCTTGGCAGCTTTAAAAGGGACTATGGAGTTTAAGGCTATTAGTAGCTACTTGATGGCTTTGTGTTGGAGACGAAATAGCTCAGAGGCGATGGAAAACATACATGGGCAGCATTCTTATCCCGCTTTCCATAAACACCTGTGGATCAATGTGGTAACAGAGTGCTAAGCGAAATGTGCCTTTTTTCTGGCCCTGAGATTGGGTCACCTTAAGTTCTTAGCATTGTTATCATCAGTTTCTGCAGTAATATTGTCACCTAATGGTGTTGGGTATTTTAGCACACATTTAAAAAGTTATTTTAGCTGTAAAACAGATATACTGCTGGCAAAACTATCTGTGTAATAATGGCCCCATAGTAACAGCATGAGAGAAAATTAAGCAAATAATTATGAGAATATTTTTCATGGAGCCCATTTGATGATTTACTATTGCAATTTAAACTACTGTCCTGCTAAGAGGTAGCATTTAGCGTTTACCCTTTAATACTCATTTTGTCCAAAAAGTCTGCTGTTTATTGAAGTTTTTTAATAAAGCCCCCACACTTTTGTAATATTTAAGATACCAGAGTGGCTAAAATCGGAAAATTAAATATTCTGTCTTCATAAATATACAGGTTCATGCAGAGCAAGATCTTTCCATGTTGGAGTGTCCCAGAATAGCTAGATTTGCTAACTGGAATAGTAGAAATCTTAATACACAATTCAGTAAAACACTATTGTTCTACTGAAAGAAGAATAATCACGAATATTTTTATTACTTACGTTTAATGTATCCCTTATGGACTGTTTCAAATTTTAACATTTTATTTTAAGATTTATATTTGCATCTTCATTCCAGAAAGAATATCAAGGCAATATTCCCAGCAAATGTAATTTGAAAATGGGCTGAAGAAAACAAGCTAAACTTAAAACATAATTAGGAGATTTAAAGCCAAATCACTGAACCTTTTCTTTAAAAATGCCTTTGCAAATATTTGAGCCTGGCAAATGGAGGAATGCACTACTAGAGCTTGGCAGCCTTCAGACAAATGGACCATCATTTATCGGAAAAAGTATAGGGTTTCCTGCTTGAGCAGGGGGTTGGACTAGAAGACCTCCAAGGTCCCTCCCAACTCTGTTGCTCTGCTCTGTCCGTTCTGTTGAAAGGCATACCAAAGTTGAGGCACCTATAGAAAAGACCCTGTTTTTAGATTGCAAATCAAAATTCATTTGGAGATGGCAAATAGAAAATGCCTCCTTGTGTATCTTAACTTGGTAAGAGAACTGATGCTACCCGAATAGCTTTAAAGCATTGTGGCATATAGTATTTCATGGCTGCGCATGGTTGTTGTGCTAGTGCAGGGGTGTCAAACTTGATTTCATTGAGGGCCGCATCAGGGTTGTGTTTGACCTTGGGGGTGGGGAGGCTGGTGGGGTAGGCATGGCCAGCTCGACGTCACTCCTGTCAAGGGCGCCTGTGGTGGCCGGAGCACTCTGCTAGCGAAAATGGGCTCCCAAGCTCCATTTTTGGCTGCCACAGCCTCCTGCAATCCTCTGCCAGTGAAAATGGAGCTGGGGAGGGCCGTTTTCACTGGCAGAAGCACCTCAGGCTGGTCCTTTGCTATTTCTAGGGCAGCCCCGCAGGCCAGATCTAAGTACCCCACGGGCCACATCCAGCCCCTGGGCCTTGAGTTTGCAGCCCTGTGCTAGTGTGAGTCAGAAAATGGGGAAGGTAAACTGGAAAAGCAGTTCAGTTCTGACCTTGAAAGCCGGGGCTGTTGTGGAAGATGTAGAAATAGCAATCCCATTGGTCCAACCTGACATGCAGGATATGGTGGACATGTAGGCAAGGGAGACCCATCTCCTCAGTTGCTGGGGGACATGCTGCTGGTCTGACTAAAAATTGGCAACAGAGGAGAGGATTAAAAAGGTGGCGGGTGAAGTTACAGGAATATGTGGAGCAGTCATTGGTTTCTGGTTGGAGAAGGAGAAGAATAATTCATTGGTGGCTTCTAAGAAGGAGGGGTGGGAATTAGCTGTTGTCAGTAAAATCCTGGTTTCTGGGAAAGGACTGAGCAGAAGACCCCGAGAAAGGTTCTTTCCCCCAACGGAGGAAAAGGTGCTTGGATAAGCAGATCCAAGAGAAGGAGTCAAGTTGTGTTCAGCATGCAAGCAGCAAATCCAGCAAATCCCTTTCTTTCTACTCACCTCATAAGCCCAGAAACAGGAGAGAGTGACAGAGTAAAGGAGGAGGAAGTGAAGCAATTAGTAAGAGAGCCAGAGGGAACATATTTTCTGAAACAGATATTCAGGAGTAAACCTGACACTAGGATTATGTTGTATATATTTGCTATGAATAGCTGTGTTACATAGCTTCTATGAATACAGTAAAAAAGCATAAAAGTCTTCACTGAAAAATACACAGCCAATTCTAAAAATGCCCCATCATGCTGTGAAAAGCCCATGGAGAATTTTAAAGAAGAGGACCAGGATTTTGAATGAGGGTCTTTAGTAGCTAATGTTGCTCTTCCACCACTTCAATAGACCTTTGATTTAATGGACCTAAGTGTAGTGGAAGTCAGATACAAGGACAAATTTTCTGCTCAGGCATCCTCATCCCAAATAATAGACTAAGTTCATTGTGTCTGAAATATTCCAGATGATTTATGGTCATTCATATCATTTGCATACTTGCATAATTATGCAGTTTTTCAAATAACATTAAATTGGTATTTGCATCAATTTGCCACATTACCCTGATTAAGCAAATGACATAAATGGACACAAATGACATAAAGTGGGCTTTAACAGACCCCTCTTTCTCCCTGGAATAGTTTGCTGAATCTAAGTTTTACTGCAACGTAATAAGCATATTGAGGTACTCCTTCAAATGAAGGACTACAAGGCTATATTTACCAGGCTGGATAGAACTGAAATTCAACCACTAAAAGGTCACATGTTGCTGTCCTTGACATGCGCAAACAGCACATTCTCAGAGTTTTTCTTACCTTTAAAGCTTTAAATATTTTTCAGATAGTTCAGCCTGGAGGTTATGAGAAGTTGGCAGACTCTCTCTCTTTAGTGAAGTGTGCAAACCAAACTCTGCATTTCTTGCGTCGGATGACGAGAGCACATCTTTTTTCTTGTGTCCTGTCCACTTTTTACAGAGACACGACTGACAGCGTTTTAACAAAGTGTATCCCTGTTTGGTTTGGTGGCTGCAGTGCCTCAGATAGAAAGTCCATACAGAGAGTGGTAAGGACAGCTGAGAATATTATAGGAAGCTCGCTTCTTTTATTCAGTGTTTATATAGTGCTTATAAGCGCTATGTGCTTAAAGCTCAAAGGGTTGTTAGAGACCCCACATACCCACTTCACAGTCTATTTCTGTTGCTCCCTTCTGGGAGGAGGTTTTTAAGTATCTATAACAGGACTACTAGATTCTGTAACAGCTTTGTTCCTTATGTCATCCATCTTGTAAACTTGCAGGATTCTTTTTTTTTTTTTTGCCATGTATATATCAAGGCACTTTGATATATTTTAACCAATTTAAAAGCAATGAAAAGAGGTTCTTTTTTTAAAAAAAATATTTTAATTCACTTTTTTTTTTTTTTTTTTTACATCTGTTGTCTTATACACGACTTCCCTTTTTCGGTTCATGTAGCATGTAGTGTATTCATTCTTCTCCCTTTATCCCTAAGGAAACTGTTGCATTCTTTTCTCCACTAACCCATTTCTTTTCTATTTCTACTCCCTGGTGCTCTCTTTCTCCTTCTCTGTGCCACCATACAATATGTATGCCAGTTCTTGGTGCTACATTTCTGTTACATTAAATCTTTTTCTTCCAATAGATCTCTGTCTATCTTTGTCTACTTGTATACCTTCTTTTCCTTGGTCTACAGTTTGCTTTGCATTATCTGTTCCTTTTTGGATTTCATCCTATAATTCACCCTACTAACTAGAGAAAGACAGGTCTTTCTGCAGCCTATCTTAGTTGTTCCCTTTGTTATCTCTTTTCCTTTGTTCTGCTATAAAGAATTAATTGATCGATTGTAATCTAAACTAATTGATTCTAATCATAATCTAGATGATGGGAAGAATGTCAAGCGCACTTCCAATATCACTTTTGTACAGACTGTTTTATTTATTGTAAAATAGGTTATGTGGTGAAATGTTTCTATTAAACTTCATTTTATATAAAAAAATACAAGTATCCCTCAGTGCTGCATAGACAATTGTTGCTCTATCCATGTCATAATGCTCTACCTGTGACAGAGAAATAAAAGGGAAGAAAAAGCGAAAGCAGACACATCATCAAGAGACGGTAATAAATGAATGAAACTATTACCTTGAACTTTGCCATAAATGAATAAATTATTGTTTTGATACTCCAGAAAGCCTCAGCTAAATGGGTAAAGCACTGCTAAAATATTGATTACTTGGCAACACAAAATCTCCCCAAAGGAAATTGTCCTTTTGTCTTGGAACAGTCCCTCAAAATACTCCACTGACAGCTTAATAGTATTATCATGAAAAAGAATTGGTGTTTGCTGAAAATGAAGATACTCTTTCATTTCATTCTTAACTTTGGCCTCCAGAGAACTAATTTACCAAGATATATTTTTTTCCCTTTACATTTAAGGACACTGCAGTTCACACTTTATATTAGATATTCTGATGCTTATTAATGTTGGCTGTGGTAAAATTTTCATATATGAATGTATTTTTCCTAGTGATCCACTTTTCAGTTCATATTAAGTAAATTTAATATGAATAATAGTAAAATCCCAGTTTCCCAACACACCACAATCTAAGCTTTCTATAACACAATTATTTTAACAAATGAATTGATATCTCATTATTCACATAGTGAAAAATCCTTAATCACAAACATTATGGGATACATAGAAACATACATAAGCATATTATTTGGAACCAATCCTCTATGAATTATCATCCTTTATGGGTACATCATCCTACTGAATAGACTTTTCCTCTAAACAGAAAGCTAAGAATGCATGTAAGTTACAATATTTATCTCTCATTTTAAAATGCTGAAAGTTTTGCACATTAATTTTCAAGAATGTGTTAAGAAGCCAAAACTGTTATAGATCAGCTAATGATTCTGGATTTCAATTTTGCTTAAATATTAATTTATAGTAGCATATCCTGGAATATATTGAAAATTGACCCTGTTGTACTGGATTGCTCAGAATTATGTTTTGCGGATTCAGTAGAATTATTACAAGTTATAAAGCAGGATCTTAACAAATGATATTCAATGAACACCTTTTCTCTTTTACCCACTTGCATTAAATGTCATTTGTTAAGTTCCCTCTTTATAGCTTGTAACAATTATAGCAAGCTAATCAAATTAAGTAAACCTTTTTATGTTTACTTGTTTCTAATAGTCTTTGACTGGGTTCACAGATTGCATTATGCAATCTTTATTTCTAAATAAAGACCAATTGGCTGGATTCACACAACTATTTTTTCACAAATCACACTAGTTGGGATCAACACAAAAACAACAAATCAGGCTACGCTTACAATGAGCAAATGAAGTTACTATAGACAAGGAATTTGTTGACTATAGCAATATAGTGTTCCTGTTGAACAGCCATAGAGAGGACATTTTCATATGACATCACCATTGTTTACTTGTTAAGTTGAGGGAATTTTAGTAGGTGCAGGCAGAATGCAGAAATTTTATTGTATAAAGAGGATACAGGCATGGCAAGTCTGTCAGCTTCTGAATTGACTCACCTACTGAATGGTTGGAGTTTGAACTCTGCTATTTTTCTTACGACAGTAGTTACAATGATTGCACTTTAGACTCTTTTACCTAGAGAAAAACAAACAGGCAGATGTTATGTATTTGTTTCTGATAGATAGCAATAGCCCTTAGACTTATATATACTGTTTTCTAGTGCTTTCCAGCCCTCTCTAAGTGGTTTACAGAGTCAGCATATTGCCCCCAACAATCTGGGTCCTCATTTTACCAACCTTAGGATGAAAGACTGAGTCAACCTGGAAAGGACATACACATATATATTTAAATGAAGTACTGTATGTATTACTATAGTAAGTGAAATGTGACTGCTTATGCCCTTGTCCAGCTAAAACTACTGACGACAACTTCGAAGTTATTGCTCTTAAGGTTTTTTCATCTTTCAGCCCAACCAACTTCAGTTTTAGGTTGTGGCTCACATGTTCAGTTTGCCTAATTGAACTCAATTAACCCAGTCTTCCGGAACTGCACGACACCGGCTATATTTTTATAAGGCACTCAACTAGAATTTACAAATTACTCAATCAGATTTTAGCATAGCATATTGTGGGAACTCATGATTAACTTAGCTTCAGTCTGTTGTATACATCCATAATATTTAATAAATTAAGATTTAGCTAATTGTGGATGAGCATGTCATAGAACATATCCTTCTGCCTTATCAACTTGCAGTTGACTTGTGAAATGCGCATATACTCATGTGTATCTATGAACAAGATGGGTGATTTTGCCCATAGAGCACTGAAAGCACCAACAGTGCTCATTGTCTGATGTAAACTTATAATGGGTACATAGGAATACTCGAGAAATCTGGACCACATCACACCAAGAATGCTGTTGTTCTGTTTATTTTTGATCTCACATATCCAGTCTTCTTCATCTTCATTCATACATTAACTGACGACTGCTCTGATGCAATAGGATACTACCAAGAGCTGCTACTGTTCTCATTGTAGTTTTAATGCTTTTAGAAAGAATAGTTGTAGCCTTTCACTACTGCTAGAACCTTATTTCAGACTTTGTTCTCAATTTTGTGAATTGACTTACTGAGGCACATTTTTCGCAGTTGTTTTGTTTAAGATTTGGTACTGAATATAACATATGTATCACCAGCTATATGCTTAAATGACCATTTAAAGATTTCTGATCATTTGAGGAATAAATACTTTTTCAATTTGCCTCCATTTAATTGACAAGATCCCTGCAAGTTCTTGGCCAGCTATATAAATTAATTTTCCCCAAGGGCATTTGCTCAACATAACTATTTTAATCTCTGTTTAGAAGTGAATTTGTCATGTGATTCGTGAAAGCCTGAATTTCCTCTCTTTCTTTCTAAAGCAAATGGCACTTTGCAGGTGTTCAGCTTCTCATGGGATCAGTCCATTTTCTTCATTGTCTCTATGTGCATTTAGAAATCAATCATGATCCTGCAAATATTTAAGTTGACATAATCTGTAAATGTGGTGTAAACATAAAATCTAGACTTGCTCTTCATTATTTGCAGATGGTACATGCTTCCCAAAGAAAGACCCTCTTGTATCTTGGCTCATCTTGAAAAATGTTCAACATCTGCAAAAGCCTGCTAAACGTGATATATTCTAGATAACCGTAAACATATGTTATGCATATTTATTGCCTTATTTTATTGTACATGTAAATTGATTTGGTTTGGGGTTTTTTTTGCCTCAAAGAAAGACAAATAAAAAACAAATATCTTGAAATTATTTGACTGACTCAAGCACTATACTTTTGGAATATCATCCAATTGTATGATCTTAGAGTCACTTCACCATTTTGTCCCAAACCATGGTTCAGCTAAAAAGAGCTGCATTATCTGTGAGCTTTCCTGTTTGCCATAATGAGGACAACTTGACTTGCAATGTCCATTAAATAATCTATTAAATAAGATAGCTGCTGGAGAATCATCGGTAATGTTGTATAGAGTGGGATGATGATAATTTTGTGACTGAGAGGTTTCCATATTTCTTTCTGTTGCAGTTGTTGGAAAAAGCATTTGAAGAGTGTTCATAACTCTTTCTATTTCTTAGTTCACCTCAGGCCAATATAGAATATTTTTTTCTTGTTAGACTCTAGATATACAGTAAATAAGGCACATTCTTTCCTTTAAGTGTATCTATTTCTGAGAAATTATGTAGCAGTTACTTAAGTCATAACTTCTGTCGAAGGCAGGGGTGTCAAACTGATGGCTCACGGACTGGATGCATCACATGCAGGCCATGCCCATCCCAGCTCCGCGAAGGGAAAAAATGTTGCAAAATGTCATGTGATAGCAATGTGACACTGCCAGTTTGCTACCCTTAGTCTAAGGGGAACATTGTTACAGATATGTAAATATGATTTTTTTTGCAGAAGTAAACTACTCAGTAAATTTTCACTATTATGAATAGCTTTCAATATGGGTAAGTAGGCTACTATGCCATTATTTTACTGCTTTCATTGTGATATTTGTTTTCCATGACAAAGTAGCCCGCATTGCTATATTTGATGGCAAGAACACACCTACATAGATATGTGCTAGTTTTCAGGTAGTTGGTCCATTTCAAAACTTTGGTGATAACTTTAAAAGTTGTGGTCTTACGCAAGTATGACAACATATCTTTTGTGCCATGGCATGTGGAAGATCAGAAATATCCACTTCTTCATTTAAGATAATCAATAATTCATGTCAAGGAGCTCAGGTTTCTTGAAATTATGATTTGTAAAAATAACCAGGGATCAGATACCATGGATTGCCTGGCCTTATAAATATTGACTTGTTCACTACAGTAAGTACAATATCAGTAATATAGTGTAGTCTTTTGCTAGAAGTCTTACTTAGGTATTGGTTAAATTATAATGTGGTTTGTTTGGTTTTGACTTAGCATATTGTATGAACCCAATCAATTTTGAGTCAAAAAACTATGATTAATCAAATGAAGAATTAGTATAATGTATGAACTCTGGATTCATCTTATGTGCTAAGCCATAATGCTGTTTGTTTGATTTTGTACATTCAATATACTATGTAGACTTATCCAGTGTGGAGGTAAATGATTGCCTTGGGCCAGGGGTGTCAAACCCGATCATATCATGGGCCGTATTGTGATTGTTTTTGTGCTTACGGAGCTGGGGTGGGCGTGGCCTGCACAACCTGTATCCGACCTGCAAACCACTTATTTGACACTGCCTTGGGCAATCATGATTTAAGGCTTGTACAATGTACATATCCAGGTATTGTTGCTTATATAATAAACCATGGAAAGAACAATTGAGTTAGCAGGATGTTTCTATCCAACTACAAAGAGATGAAAAACAAGTGACTACTAAGAAAGACAACATGGCAGAAATGTGATATAGAACAAATACCATATACCTTACACATATATAGTAGTCAATGGACACTAACCTCACAATCAATACAAAAGCTTCAATTGGCACAAAGAGCCATGGAAGGATACATGCTCAGCATTACAAGATAAGATTGAAAGACCTGCACATGGATTAGAGAACAAGCGAAAATATACGATATCATCAAGAGAATAAAAGAATTTAAATGGAAATGGGTTGGTCACATAGCAAGAAGAACTGATTGCTGGTGGATCCAGGCTGTCATAGAATGGATCCCACTTGATAAAAAGCATCCGTGAAAGACCTAAAACAAGATGGGTCGATGACACCAGCAAGCATTGTGGGTCCAATTGTCAATAGAAAGCTCAGGACCATATTGGTTGGAAACATGTGGAAGAGGCCTTCATCCTGCAGGGAATAGACAATGGCTAAAATGATGATGATGATGAGTAGTCAATGCAGAAAATCAATAAGTGCTTTTCTTTTATTCTGTTCTCACAACTCTTTTATTTTCTTTTTGATCACCTTTCATTCCAAATTCTTCATTTCTTCTTTACTGTACCTCAGTCATGGGATCATATTTCATCCGTCTGCAATATCCTGTCCCATTATGAAGAGAGAGAAGTTCATAGGAAACATTCTACACTTAAGGGAATGATTATTATAGCTATATGAAATGCAAAAGGAAGGTTTCATACAGAAACTCAAAATCAAAAGCATAATTTATTTTTGTAGTTTATAGTCGATTTCTATTTCTCAGGGTTGTTTTTTTTTATTACACCAAGAGACTCTTCAAATGAAGTTTGTCTTCATGGTTGCCCAGATAATCTTAAGCATCGATAATGTCCCTACTTTATCTCCAGATGCTATTTTTCTTACAGCATTCAAGATCTTAGCTTCAAAGCTTTAAGAGCTCACTTGCTGATATCACTATTTGAGAGTCACTACTTTTGTTGAACTTCAATATATCTATCTGTATAGATACATAAATGTTTCCTAATAAGAAAATGCATACAACAAGATTAGTTAGGTAAAGGATGGGTCCATCACTTAGAACAGTGTTTCTCAACCTGGCTGGCTGGGGGATTCTGGGAGTTGAAGTCCACCCATCTTCAAGCTACCAAGGTTGAGAAACACTGACTTAGAACAATGCATCTAGTCTTTTCTGCAGCATGTTATAAGTTGACTGTAGGACTGACCTACAGAAGATTAGCTAGCTAAAACTAGTGAGCTGCAAGCAAGTGTGAAATGCTAGACCAATGGCCCCCAACCTTTTGGGTACCAGGGACCGGTTCTGTGGAGAAAGGTTTTTCTGCGGACCAGAGGGGATGTGGTTTTGCATGCTGCCTGCATTCCTCTGATGGCGCTTCACTTGTTTGCGTGCCCCGGTTGCTGGCATGCCATGGATCAGTGCTGATCCACGGACTAGGGATTGGGGACCCCTGTGCTAGACTATTCCTTTTAGTCTTCTATGATTCACTTATTCAAAGGGAATAAGCATGCTGCTACCACTTTCACTCCCCGAGATCACCACTGGAGTTTGAAACTAATCCATAGCTGCCTTCAATTGCTGCCAACCTCAAAATACCAGAAGTGTCCTTAAAACTTCACATGCTAGTCAGTTGTTGTTGTTGTTGTTATTAGTTGCGAACTTGCCCCTACTGTAGTTACCCTGTTAAAGAGGAAGACAAGATTTGTTTCACATTATTTTTTACAAAACCATGTTGGACCTTAGCAATCATGGCTTTGTTTTCAAGATGTTCTGCTAACAGCTTTCTGGAGATCAATGTTAGGCTCACTAGTTGATCATTACTGGGCTTCTATGTTTTATTTCTTAAAGAGAAGGACATTTGTTCTTCTTGGGTTCTCTGTCACATCCACAATTTTTCAGCACGTCTCAAAAGTAACTGGCAGAGGTCCGGTCAGCTATTTAACCAGTTCCTTCAATACAGGTAGCCCTCGACTTACGACTACAATTGAGCCCAAAATTTCTGTTGTTAAGTGATTTTTGCCCCATTTTATGATATTTCTTGTCACGTGTTAAGTGAATCACTGTGATTGTTAAGTTAGTCACCCTGTTGTTAATTGAACCTGACTTCCCCATTGACTTTGTTCATCAGAAGGTAGCAAAAAGGGATTGCATGACCCCAGAACACAACATTCGTCATAAATATGAACCAGTTGCCAAACATCTGAATTTTGATCACATGACTGTGGGGCTGCTGCAAAGGTTGTAACAGTGAAAAACAGTCATAAGTCACTTTTTTCAGTGCTGTTAAACAGTCACTAAATGAACTGTTTATGTCGAGCAACCATGGCTTTGTCTTCAAGATGTTCTGCTAACAGCTTTCTGGGGATCTATGTTAGCCTCACTAGTTGATCATTACTGGGCTCCTATGTTTTATTTCTTAAAGAGAAGGACATTTGTTCTTCTTGGGTTCTCTAGGATATATTTCATCGGGAAATGAGGGATTTGAAAACATTCAAATCATGTAGAAGTTCTTCGGGGTAGTTTTCCTTTGCAAGTCCAATAAACTCAATGACTTAGTTATATATTTGATTATGATGAGCCCTTTATGATTTTTCTGGCTGCTGTAATATTTTGCTTTAATATAAATAAGAAATGAAAAATGAACTTTGAAACTTTTATCAACTAACTGTAAGATATATCTACTGTAGCCACCTGATGGCAGTATAGTTGCATATTTCTCTTTGTCTACATTTTCTCTTCTCCCCATATTGTGTTAGGTATTGCCCTGTCAACATCAGTATGAATGTAAAATAGCAAGAGAAATAATATAGCAATCTTTTCCTGATATTAATAACCAGCAATGCTCCTTATATTATGTTTAAATACATATTTAGAAAATAACCTACATAGTTAAGGCTCCTGACATTAATTGCTGCCTAGCTAATGCAGTAGCAAGTATAAAAGAAGAAAGCTCAGCATGTAGTCAAAATATCTGTTTTCCAAGTAGGCAGAAGCAGGTTTTCAAGTTATGACTGGTGCTCATAGAGCTAAATTAAGTCATGAGATGAGATAACACAATACACCATCATTTTAAAGCAATTTAATCACAGAAACTAAAAAAAAAAAAGAAAGAAAGAAAGGAGGAAGTAAATAGACATTTTATTTAATAGAAACCATCTGTACTGTACAGTAGGCAAATTGTATAAAAATGAATAAAACTGTCTCTGGAGGAACATGACTCAAGCCCTAGCTTATATAATGAAGATGTATATGTGTCTTTTAGCATTTGCATTGTCTATTAGACTAGGTAAATCGCACCACTAGTGTAAGCAAAAGAGCTTCAAATTTTATTACCATCCTATGACGGATGACAAACACAGTAATAGAAATAATGCCCATTAAATGGGGCTTGTTCCAGACCTTAAATGGCCATACATTTGGGGCATTAGATGGAGCTAAATAGATACAGAGTGATGGCTGATGGACATTGTCACTGCTTTAAAACCTGGAGTCTATAACAGTAGTCTTTTAAACTGGGTTAGACCTCAAGCCTATTGTTTCATTCAGTCTCACTAGGGAAGAATCTAATTTAAACATGTCCAGATTGACTTTTGTACAGCTCTTTGAGCGAAAAGAATTCAGGCAAGTAATTCTTAAGCTGCATCTTTAGGTTGGAGGGAAGGGAGAAAAAGTACTTATCGGATATAATTGACAGCAACAATTGGAGGATCATTTTTAATATTTTAAAATTATCTTCAGCACATATCTTCCATGCTCAATAAACAAGCAAATAGTGCAAAATCTCAGGTGCAGTTAGCTTTATAAATGAGATGGAGATTCTATTTGCTTACTTCCTCTGGAATCTCTTAATTGTCTGAGCCCAAATTTTGAACTAAACTGCAAAAAAATGCTTCCTGATTTAACTTGATGTTAAAACACACCCAATGCTTTGATGTTTCAGGAAGAATAAAAACAACTTGCCTTTTATAGACATGGGCTACTTTCAATATTATTTATAAGGGCCACTTATGCGATTATGATTTGAAAGGAGAGAAAAAATATGCAAACTTCTGAAAAAAAAATCTTTTTATTTTGCTGTAGAGAAGAACTTGAAACTTACACAGTTGAAACTCACTTTGCTCCTAATTGCATATGAAGGAAATTTAGTTATGAATTATTTTCAGGTGAACCTTAAGCGGTTTAAAATCATTTTTTTTTCCTCACGATATTCTTGCTTTTTAAAATGGAAGTTGATGTTTCTCTAATAAAATCCAAGGATCCTACTTGAACAAAGCAGTAGAATTCCTGTGTAAACTCCAGAGAATAAGCTTCTTCTAAGATAGAATAGGTTTTATTCTAAATGGTCCCTGACATTTCCCTTCTCCTATCGCTATCAATTGTTTGTGGTTAAGAGTGTATTCAAAATTGCTCTGAAATACCAGTCCAAGGGAAGTTCTGACACTTGTGAGTATTTAACTGACTCTGAGTTTTGATAATCTTTTCAGGATATTCTGTATAAACACAAAGACACAAGAAAGAGAGAGTGAGAAAAATAAAATAAAATAGAGAGGAACGTTTCAAGAAACTCCACTTGCAAAGATGTTTTCAAAAGTCCTGTGAAATAATCTAAGGGGCTTTTTGCTAGGAAAAAATATATTAAGAAGCAGAGTGAAAGTAATATTATTACGATATCTGTTTTTTCTTTTATCTGGGATTGATTTTACATTGAGATTGATTTGATAGTGGTAGGATTAGTTCAGGGAATAACAAAACTATATTCATGTGGGATTTACAAAATATTACTGCTTCCTTGCATGGATCTCTGGAACATGTTTCTTTTCTTTTTCCAATAAGAAGCAAATATTAAAATACAATTTATTTTTTAATAAATAAATTATATGAATCCTCATAGGCTTGAAATTAAGGTATATGTTTTTTTATAACAAATGTACAATATTAATATATTAATTAGAAACAATTCAGTTTTGAAATCCTATACATATGCAGCTAGAAAAAAATATCATCAATGACACTATTTGAATAGACATGCTGCATTGCAAAAATATATATAGACTTGTTATCTGATTTAAAACAAGAGCAACATCGTTATACAACTTGATTCAGTGGGGAAATTTGCTGTAATGGGTCTACTTCTATTAATAAGGAAAAGCAAAAGAAATTAGGCATTGTAATTTAGTCCACCGGTTTCCTGTGATCTATTATACAGTACTGCACTATGTTTTTAAACAAACAAGCTAGCTAAGAATTTAGATATTTTTAGATTTAAAAAATATTTCTGAGGGAGAAAAAAAAAGAAATATAAGAGAGTCAATTATTTTCTTAAAAAGAGTAAGAGAACTTGAAATTAAGTATATCTCTTATGTTTGTCTCCCATAATTTGTTTAAAAAATAATAAAAATAATTTTAGATGGTGCCTTTGGTAAAAGCACTTTTTGTTAATAAATAAATAAATGCTGACTTTCTCAATTTATCATAGTCAAAATGTTTTGCCATTGAAAACAACAAAAATCTTAAATAGTAAAATACCTGTACCTTTACCAAAAAAAAAAAAATTAAAAATCTTATAAATAAAAATGGATAGACCAGAATTTTAAAAAAAGAATGAAAAGAGACATTTTAAGAAAATAAAAGAAATATGTCTATACTGGAAAAACATCCAAGATCTACTGAAGGCTGTTGATTATTGCATTTTGTTGGATATTTTTCTCATTTGGTCTATTAGATGATCACACTTCTGATCATTTTCTTGTTTTGAAGTTGCCCCACTTTGGCATATACTTAAAAGGCCATACCAAGGGCACAATTAAAACAAAAATCCATTGCCAATTTTAAACTGAAATACCTCAAGCCTGAATTTTCTGTATTATTCAGCACTCATGGCTTCTAAAGTCTGGCTTCATAAAGAGATAATGGGGCCCAAACCATTTGGAAAATCCCAAGTGGAACATGATCACTAATGACCACTCTAATTAAACAAGGCTAAGTAAACAAGCAAACAAAACAAAACAAAAATCCTGCCCAAATTTCAGTGACATCCTAAAATAAATAAATAAAACAAAGGAAAACACCCTTCCCTCATTGACCATTTTGATCCACAAGATGGCAGTCTTAAGCTTCTTATAAAGAGTTCCATAGGCTAACAAGAGCATGGGTGAAAAGATTATGGATTAAGGGGGGGGGGGAATGGAGGGGGTGTGTGTGGAAAAGCAAAGAGAGAAAAGTGGACATGAAAGCTAGCTAGACTTCTCTAGATGTTCCTAACTGTGGAAAATTGTGTTTCTTAAAGTCTAGGGATGTTCTTTAGAGTTTTACTCTGAGCTAAGATTCTAGTCAGTATTGCTACTGGATCAGAACCACATGAAGGTCCTTTCAGGCTTTAGTAATATAATTGGTGTTGTGGATTATAATTTGAATTCTGGGGAGGCTGGAACTTCCACAGCCCATTGCTCAATTTGAAAGCATCACTCTGACTTTAGATCAGATCACTGACATACACACACAGCAACAACACCAACAACACACACACATTCTATTATCCAGATGTGGAAAAACAAACAGAAACACATTTTAAGAAGGAAAGGCAAAGCAAAATGTTCTCCTTAGATATCAGCCAATGATTGGCTTACATGCCAAGGCTATCCAAGCAAGGACACAGATGAGTTGATTACGGAACTTTAGCTTACAACAATGGCCCCCTGAACTGAAGACTTTATTGCTATTATAGACATTTCACAGACAAGGAAAATCTAAATTTAATATATTAAAAAAAAAAAACCCACTCCTGTCATCAGTTATTACAACGGCCTTTTCCACTCAAGGAGTGATATGTGGGCGAGACTGCCAATCATGGCACACCAGTAAGGCTGGAGCTGTGGAGAATCATTTCCAGGTTTGCCACCTCTCCACATATGTTTATTGTTCAACGAGTGTCCAAGCACATATTTTAGACTGCATTTGTGTGAATGTTGGTGATAAGGGCATGCTACGTTTGTGCTAGCAAATGCCACAGTCACTTGCTGAGCTTTTTCTCTCTGTAGCATTGTAGTTTATCATCCAGATAAAGGAATGAGTGCACGCTCATTTATATAACACAACAAAATGCAGGAAGAAAAGTGTAAATATCTTATTGAGTAGAACGTTGATATGATTGAAACTCTAGACCAAGCATATATTAATTAACCATGCAATGACTTAAGTAGACGATTAATTTACAGTATATAGCTAGGCTTCACAACATGGAAGAAAAAGAGCATTTTTGCCCTGGTTAGATTTCTAACTGCAACAAGTTCTTTCATCTCAGGAGCTGTATAACAGACTGGCTAGTATGAAAGAAATGATCAACCTCTGACATCCTCTTTCCCACTGTTTAAAACGTATCGAAGGACAATGCAATAGAACCATACGTGACAGTGAGCCAATGTTGCCTTTAGAGATATGACAAATCACTTGGGTTTCTCCCCCAACCCCAATCCTGGAAACATGGCTTTGTATTACATTATAGAGTAGCTAAAACATCAAATAGAGGGCAGTTAAGTGTGATACTTTACAACCCATTTAATTTCAGAAGGCAATATTCACACTAGTTGCTTTAAGAAACAATAATAACGCATCCTTAAATATTTCCTCTGTCCACCCAAGTTGACTGGCTTGGTTTCCATTCCATTTGCTGGGGCTTCTGTTGATTGGGGCTTCAGGCACTGAACTTTACATTTGTAGAAAAGACTTTGCAAACAAAGCAGCTAATAAGCAAATAGTGCCTACTTGAGTTCAAATTGTCATTCTTGAGTTCTACCTTACCTGTAAATGTCTGTGAAGGTTAGCCCTTTGTATTTAGCAATAAATTTATGATGGATGGATGGATAGATAGATAGAAATAAAATAAGATATGGTACTATTCCTTCATGTATTCTGGTTTGGTTCTTTGAACTTAAAATAAAAATGGCATAGATAGTGAGTGAGTAATTTTTAGGCATAGCAATATTATTTACTAATACTTGGTTTCCTGCCATGGGATCAGGAAACCAGTGAACTGTTGTACCCCTCCATAGTTTTGAGGACTGCATTTAATTCCCATGTTTTGAAAGAATGTTAGAAACAATTTATTTATTTATTTATTTGATTTTTTTTATACCACCCTTCTCCAGCAGGACTCAGGGCGGTGAACAGCCAACGTAAAACATAGCATACAAAATTTAAAACAATTTAAAAAGATATTAATGAAGCAACTAAGTTTTATGCCAACAGCTTGCTCCAAGATATGTAAATAGAAGCTCTAGAGTCAGTTGTAGCATGTTTCTGAATAGCAGTAATAGCAAGGGCCTCTTCAAGAGAACAGTCTACCTCATTTTGTATTGATGGAGTTCCTTTTTTATCAGGAGAAGGGACTTCTTCCCAGAAGCTACTTCCATAATATGAAACATCAGGAGAATAGGATTATTCTCTCAGCACTTGGGGTAAACTTGAATATTTATTTTTATGTTACTGGGTGAAAGAATTGTGCTTAGCAAAAGGGTCAGTAACAATTGGAGAGAGAAAGAGAGAGAGAAAGAAAAAAGAGAGAAAGGGAATGAATGGATGAATGAACAATTGAATATGAGAATATAAATCTTAGAGACCCAGTTTGGGGCAGTAGTTAAAGCACCAGGGTTAAAACCAGGAGGCAATGAGTTCTAGACCCATTTTAGGCATAAAGCCAACTGAATGACCTTGGGCTAGTCCCTCTCTCAGCTTCAGAAAGGATGCAGGTCTAAAACTCTTGCCAAGAAAACTGCAGGGACCAGTCCAGCCAGTTGCCAGGAGTCAAAAACTGACCTCAAGGTACACACACACAAACACACATATCTTCTCAGCTAAGCTTGCAGTGAGAAGGTAACAAGGGCTCATTTTTGTACAACATTCTTGAGACCAAATCTCTCTCCTAATTCCTTCACAGTTAGCTTCTCTACATTCCTAATGGCCCAATGATTTCCAGACTTGGCTGGCAATTTTCAGCCCTTTCCATCTGTGTTCCTGGGTACTCTCCAGCTGAAAGGCAATCCCTTTGTTCTGCTCAGAGCACTTGCATGAAAATGGCAATTACCTCCAAGAACGAATTTTGAATGAGATCGGAGAGAAGCTTCGGCTCTTCCTCGGATGCTGCTGGATTTAGAAGGCACTCTTAAGTGAGCAGCCCAAATCAGCATGAGGGTTGTGGATTCAGAGGCACTGAAAAGTGGCCGTGTAGCTGATGCTGCATTATTTCTGAGCAGAGAGAGACAGAAAAAGTCCATGTTTTAATAATAATCTCTCCTAGCCTTTTCCAGAAGTTGGAGGATGCTTTAAAAAGATTCATGAACAAATCATAACAGTGCAACACATGCTGAAACAGGCTATAAAGTCCTTGAAAAGTATATATGTAATATTCCATTATTTTAGCAGCTTACAGTTTGACTTGTTGCAACTGATTGTGTATCTGCCAGATGTTACCTGGAAAGCAGGAAAAGAAACTGCTTAATTGAGACAAAATGCTTGTGCAAGACAAGAAATAGATGTTTTCATGTTCCTTTCAGAAATATTGATACACTTGTCCATTTCTAAATAGAGATATTCCTTTGTTATAACCTGAAGGCATAATAACTGTTGCTATTAGTTTGGTTATTTTCTGTCCTCTTTCTGTCAATATAGCACTCTAGTGTATTCAGTCAAACCAAGTCATATATAGAGCAACAGTCATATATATAGCAAGTCCTACAGAGATACTAAAAATAGTTCTACAGTCCTACATTCTACAGATGTAAAATGTGCAACTTGAGGTAATGTTGATAAATAGATTTCATGAACATATGAAAATTGGCTGTTATGCATCTACATGCAATCTATCTTGAGTGCCTAGAAGTTGAACAGAGTGGGGTAAAAAATAACCCAAATGGATAGTAAAATTTCACAGTCTGTTATGTTTTATAGGAATACAGAAAAACCAAAAAGTGACACCACCAGAACTGAAATCACATCGCAAACATAGTGACAACAGATAAAGGATCTCACATTTTTACCTTTCTTCATGAGATACAGTATCTTGGAAAGCCACAGAGATCTTAGTTTCTGAATAACCAACCTTCCCTGCATAATGAGATTTCTCCCCCCATATTGCTGTATTCTCAATAGGTTAATTTAGATAATAGAAAGAATTAGCAACAGATGGGAGCAGAGCTCCACCTGTCTAAAGCACACCTAAGACAAAGAATACACTTACTAGAAACACAGAAGGTGCTTCACAATGCTTATACTTAGCACATTTTAGGAGACTGCCTTATACTGATTTAAACCATTGATTTAGTTAGTTCTGTGTGAGTTATGTCAACTTACAGGAGACCTCAAAGGCTTTATACAGCAGCCTTTCTAAGGCCCACTTGGAGATGCTTGAGGATGTACCTGGGATCTTTTGCTCATAAAACAAGTGTTCCATTGCAGGTCTCAAGGATGGCAGGCAAAGAATACAAGCCACAGTTCAGGTATAGGCTCAGCAGCTTTTAATTACAGTATAAGGAAGCTTATACTGCAACTAGTGCTGTCAACATAATACTGCAATCTGTCTGGCATTTATTATGTGTGTATACAATTTATCTCTATAATTTCCAACAGTAGCAGCATTGTAGGATTCATGTTGACAAGCAGGCTGCATTAGTGATGGTGTATTAACTAAAGCAGTGTTTCTCCACCTTAGCAACTTTAAGATATATGGACTTCAACTCCCAGAATTCCCCAGCCACCATACTGGCTGGGGAATTTGGGGAGTTGAAGTCCACATATCTTAAAATTGCCAAGGTTGAGAAATACTTGATCTAAGGGAACTGGAAAAAAAGCCAATGAAAAGACAAATCCCCTTGTATCCTCGACTAATCAAATCTGAGAAAGAGAAATTCCTTCTCGATGCCAGACGTGACAATCCTTTAGCCTTGGAGTCAGAAAGCCCAAATGACTTGTCTTCCCAAAGAAAAGACTAATCTTAACCACTTTGGCATCAATCTGACCACTTCTAGTAGTCACCAAGGTGTTGAAGGAAGAAACAGGCATTCCAAGCTAAAAAAGTAAATGTCTTCAGATACTTATATCGGGCATTTTTGGCTATTAAAATTCATCAATCTATTCCTTGGTACCTCTTAAAAGAAAGAGCCTTGTAGGAATGAGAATTATTATGGCAGATACATAGGTTGATTCAGTCACTGCATCTAAGAACAAATTCGTTACTGAGCATTGTAATCGTTATTATAAACAAAACAAGAATTTGCTTCTGTTTAAATATTAAGTTATTTACAGTGACTTTATTTCGCTGTTAGCTGAAAGAGCAATGCAATGGGGACTCTGCAATACAATCATTAAGTGCAAATTACAGAATATCTCCTGGGCTCACCTGAGTTGTGCAGTTACTTGCCTCTCAAAGGGAGCATAATTTATCCCTGTTAATTTTGGAACAAAAGACGTTTAGGTTACCTATATGATGCCAAAAAAAAAAAAAAAGTGGTTTGGTTATTTTTGATGCGAGGGGAAATTTCTCTATATTTGTAAAATATCAGCTGCAGGGAATAGCTCATCAATAGGTTTTGGAGACAGGGTTGATCTTATTTACAATGCAGAACGTTCAATAGAAAGCAAAAGTGCTTTTAAAAGGAGCTCATGGAACACTTTGAAAATATTAATTAGTGTGTTGAAGCATTCTGCATAGCATATCATAGTAAAACTGCTCCAGGGGGTTGCTTGGAATGAATTATTAATTTGAATCTTTCTTTCCCTTATGCTTCACACCCTGATTTAAAGGGAGGGCTGGGGGGGGGGTTAGACCCACATTGTCTGCTTAGCGGGAATAGTAATGGCACTGATGCAAAAGGACTGTAGTTCAGTGTGGTCCCAAGAATTTTGGGGTTAGAAATCCAAATCGTTTGGTATCCATAGATTAGCATTCTTCTGTAGCCATTGAGCCCTGCCACTTCTCAAGCCCACACTAGCTGAATTATCCCACAGGATGGCAGCACAATGAAAACACCCATGCTGATGTTCAGCCCTTTGTATTATGTGCGGTCCACCTTGCTGTGAAAATCAGAAGACCTCCTGTCCTGCACACACAGCTCTACTCTTGTTTTCCATGATGTAGATGTTACTGTATTATTCCTCATTGAGCTCGCCTTTGGTGGTCATGTTCAGATGAGTCTCAAATGAAGACCAGAAGCTGTTTTCATAGGCTCAGTTAAACATGCAATCGTTTTGTTCTATCAACCAAGACATTGGAGTTCATTTGTAGAAAACAAAATCGTACAGATTAGGCAAAAATCATAAGATCAGATTTGGCTGGACCCACACAGGTAGTCCTCGACCTACAACAGTTCACTTAGTGACCATTCAAAGTTACAACTGCACTGGAAGAAGTGACATGATCATTTTTCACACTTATGACTCTTGCAGCAGCCCCATGTTCACATTTACATTTAGATGTTTGACACCTGGTTCATATTTATGACAGTTGCAGTGTCCCGGGATCATGTGATCCTCTTTTGCGACCTCCTGAGAAGCAAAGTCAATGGGGAACCCAGTTTCACTTAACAACCATGTTACTAATTTAATGACTGCAGTGATTCACTTAACAAATGTAGCAAGAAAAGTCGTAAAACGGGGCAAAACTCACTTAAATTTCTCACTTAGCAACATAAATTTTGGGATCAATTGTGGTCGTAAGTTGAGGACTACCTGTACAAAGAAGAAACTAGCCACCGAAAACCCACTTAGCCAGCAGTAGGTCAGCTCTGTTTCAACTATGCTTTTAGAAGTTCTGCCACCAATATATTTGAATATTTGAAATATGCAGGTACACAATCATTATTTTTTCCCTTTGCCCTTCATTGATCCATAATTACATTCAATATTTTCAGAACTGTTCACTCTCCCTTTTTAATATATTACATCAAAGCCATGTTTGTCCAAAAGTAGATATATAGCAAACAGCTACATCTTTGATATTCCCATAATCAGAGATGCTTGGGTAAGTGAGAAATAAATAAATTCTGAATTTGAATTCTTTAACTTAATGAGAATAAATACAGCAAAAGTGGAAAGCAAAAAATCTAACGTTGAAATTTTGGCATTTACCAGTAATATGGGCAAGGCCATGCATAGAAAGTGAGCCCAAGAAAGTTCTGGATAATTTATGAGATTTTGTTTTTATTTATTATTCAGTGGAGAATTTAAACATTCCAGATTAATTCCTAGTTTAGAAGGTTTATTTTTTTTAAAGAAGCTTTACAACATAGCTCACTTAAAAATGTTTAGAAAAGAGACTTTTGAAAGTTTTTAGTATATGTTCAAAATTGCAGCTTCTGCCAATTTAGTTTTTCTGATAAGATCATTTATGGCAATCTTGATGTTAGAGATTCTGGAACATCTGAATACTGACATTTTAGGGAGTGGAATTTAGGAAGACTAGCACATTAAAACATTATTTTCCTTTCCCTTCTACATTGCCTAAGGTAGGATTCTCTGAAATTGAATGTCACCAAAGAAGAAAGGCAAATAAGGCATTCTATCTGAATGGTGCATTAGAAGTGGGGTCCATAAACTATAGTCAATTCTAATTCTAATTCTAATTCTAATTCTAATTCTAATTCTAATTCTAATTCTAATTCTAATTCTATTCTATTCTATTCTATTCTATTCTATTCTATTCTATTCTATTCTATTCTATTCTATACCTCCTCCCTGTCCCACTCCAACTTTGTCACCCTCCCCTTCCTCCTACCTATCCCCCTCCCCATTCTGCCTCTGTCCCTTCGTCACCAGTAGTGGGTTGCCCCCGGTTCGGACTGGTTCGCAAGAACCGGTAGTAAAACCGGTGGGAGGCTCTGCCCACCGCCCCAGATGTCATCATCGGTGATCTGCGCACGCGCAGAAGCTTCTGAGCATGCACAGAAGTAAGGCGCGTGCGATCCTGTTGTAAACTGGTAGTAAAGGTAAGTAGAACCCACCCCTGCTCCTCACTATTTCCCACCCTCTCCCTCTTCATTCCTTTCCCTTACCTCTGGTAAGTTTCATGGATGAAGTCATGAAAACATTTAATACCCACCCCATTTGTTCCTTCCCACTTTTCTCCTCCCTGTCCCATCCCTCTGTCCCATGCCTCACCCCTCTCTCCCCTCCAATTGCCTCTTTTCCCTGGCTCACTCTACCTCTTTCTCTCCTTGAATCTGGCTTGCCCATTGATTTTGCTTATCAGGCAAAAGGGGATCACATGGCTTGGGACAAAGCAACAGTCATAAGTATGAACCAGTTGCCAAGCATCTAAATTTTGATCATGTGATCATGAGGATTCTACAAATGTTGTAACTGTGAAAAATAGCATAGCATAGCATAGCATAGCATAGCATAGCATAGCATTTAGACTTATATACTGCTTCACAGTGCTCCTAGTGGTTTACAGAGTCAGCATATTGCCCCCAACAATCTGGGTCCTCATTTTACTGACCTCTTAAGGATGGAAGGATGAGTCAGTCTGCATCTGGTGAAATAGTGAACTGCCAAATTGCAGTCAATCAGCAGTCAGCAGAAGTAGTCTGCAGTACTGCATTCTAACCACTATGTCACTTTAGCTCTTGGTCATGTCACTATTTTCAGTGCTGTTGTAACTTTGAATGGTCACTAAATGAACTGTAAGTGTAACTGTAACTGTAAGTCAAGGACAACTTGTACAAAGAACTTAAAATGTCCCATTAACACATGACCATGAATGAAATGACATTCTTTATACATACATTGGAAAATGCAAGTATATTGTCCAGAAAAATCAGAAATTTTTTAATCTTTTCTTTAGTTTTTCATTATTAATAGTTATTGATTTTCAACCTTGGTGCAGTCCAAAGATGCTATCATGAGATATCAGTCTGTAGCCAAAATTATTTTAGATTTGAAAGACATTTGTTGTGGTAAGAATATGTTATGCTGTATTAAACACCTGATTAATAATTACTTTAATATTTTTATAGGGATAAAATACTATATATTTCTATAAACAATAGACTTGTTCATTTGATAGCTGCCTTAGGCAAATTGATAGAAATTAATGATAATCTCTCCCCCTCTCTCTCCCTCTCCCTCCCCCCTCTCTCTCTCACAAACAGACACACACTAACCTAATGTATGAAAGAATCAAATTTCTTTTGCACTGATTTTTTTTAGTACATGCATCTATCAAGATGATGTACACATGGCTTTTACAAAGTTTCCTAATAAATTTCTTATAAAAAATTCTTCTCAGACATGACGTAAGATGAGAGAGAGATCATTTTTTATGTTTGGGAACTGTCTGAAGATTAGGAGGCAGGCCGCAAGAATTAGAGGTCAGTTTTCAAAACAGGGCAGTTCTGCAACATTCCCATTTAGCCTGGTATTTTTAAATGGTGAATTGAATAATTTTGGGCCTCAAAAGCAACATAAGAAAATGAAGTTTTCTAAAATCTGGGGATCTTCCAACTGTAAAAAAGGCATTAGATCAGCAAATACAATTCCGCTTGAGAAAATGGACAATGATGGCTATTTTCCTGAATCTTTTATCTTGTACCACATGTTTCATAGATGAAATATTGAAATCAGCCGTTTTAAAACATATTCCAGCAAAGTTGTACTGAGTGGCCTGAAATATTCAAAACAGTCAAGTTGTTTGCATGCTTACATTTTATTTAAGTTAAAATCGGCGTACACTCTGCACCAGAAATGTACAGAATAGAGAGGAGAGTAAAAAGCATATCTGTCATTAAACCATAACTGCATCTCTCTGCACATACGTATAATTCACGTTGAGATATTATCTTTTATAATTAAAATTTTATTGAATTTTAATATAAAAACAAATACATACATTAAAAATTAAGCAGAGAACAAACATTTTCTATCATGAGACTACAAACTGTGGTATGGGACAGGAACATCTGACCCATAAAAAATACCCTGCTTTAGTTATAAAAATACCTTTGTGGCAAGAAGTAAAGAGAGATATATTACTGAAACTCTCTATAATTGTGGTACTCTGTTGATTATTTCCTTTAAAATGGGGGAAAATCTCAAGTTGATAAAGTAAAAGGTTGAGGCAGTAATTTTATTCTATATTTTATTGAGCTGAAAAAAGTTAGAAGTCAATATGCTTTTTCTTTTATTTCCCTCTGTGCCTACACCTTTCTTTCCCCTTCCTCTTTCTCCCTTTCCTCTCATTGTTATTTTCATTTGTATTTTATATTGTGATGATTTTAATAAAGTTCTCAAATGAAAAAAAGGAACTATTTTAAGCCAAACAAGTCAGGATAAAACACACGAGGTTGTGTCAGTAAGACTAAAAAGAAAGTGATGTCGGGGGTTGATTTTAGTTTTTTATTTTGCAGAATAGCATTTGGACAAAATGATAATGGCCATGACTGCACAATTACAAGTGAAATGCATATAAATATACTTCTTAATGATAAAAGCATGAACATACATGGCAATATATGGAAGCTGGTGTCATGAAAGAAGAGAAAAATAATGACTGAGTTGAAGGTCTATGAGTAGACCTTTTGGCATAATATTTTGTTTATTGAAAACACTTTGGAAGCAACATTTGGCTCAAAATATTGCCATATGGCAGTTAAAATAAATTTAATCTAAAACACAAAAGGATATAAAATCACGCACCCCAAATTTGTTGATGGCTAATTCACATTTGAGCACAGTTTAAAGGACTGATGATGAATTTTATAATCTTAAATGACTCAGGGCAAAAGTATTTATTTCCATCAAAGAGATCAGGATTATGGTTCATGGCGTTTTTGTTGAAAATGATGGCTATATAGCTCTTATTGTGGAATCTGATTAGCTTTTTTATTCTGTTATAGTCCGTCTGGGAACCCTCATAGGAGTACTTTGTGATTTGTTCCACATTCACCTCCTGACCACGTCTTTCCTGTT
Source organism: Pantherophis guttatus (assembly GCF_059756535.1). Classification (NCBI taxonomy): domain Eukaryota; kingdom Metazoa; phylum Chordata; class Lepidosauria; order Squamata; family Colubridae; genus Pantherophis; species Pantherophis guttatus. The sequence goes on from NC_142068.1 coordinate 62,528,490, forward strand.
ATTATTTATTTATTTATTTATTATTCAAATTTCTATACCGCCCTTCTCCTTTCGGACTCAGGGCGGTGAACAGCCAAAATAAAAAACATTTATACATAAGTACGATTAAAAATAAATTTAAAATAATTAAATTTGGCCCATAGATTAAAATTTATCAATTTAAAATCCATATCAAAATTTAAAACCAACCATAAAATCATAAAATCAAGAGAGACCGGCTAACTGAAAGAGATGAGTTTTTAGGGCCCGACGAAAAGTCCGGAGGTCGGAGATCACTCGTATCTCTGGGGGTAGATTGTTCCAAAGGGTAGGTGCCACCACAGAGAAGGCTCTCCTCCTGGGGGTCGCCAGCCGGCATTGTCTAGCCGACGGCACCCTGAGGAGGCCCTCTCTGTGGGAGCGAACTGGCCGGTGGGAAGCTATTGGTGGCAGAAGGCGGTCCCGTAAGTACCCCGGCCCTAAGCCATGGAGCGCTTTAAAGGTGATCACCAACACCTTGAAGCGACCCGGAAGTCCACCGGAAGCCAATGCAGCTCGCACAGGAGAGGAGTCACATGGGAGCGCTCTCTACATGGGGCTCCCCTTGGGGTGCACCCGGAGGCTCCAACTGGTGCAGAATGCGGCCGCGCGGGGGATTATGGGAGCAACGGGGCGCTCCCATGTGACTCCTCTCCTGCGCAAGCTGCATTGGCTTCTGGTGGACTTCCGGGTGCGTTTCAAGGTGTTGGTGATCACCTTTAAAGCACTCCATGGCTTAGGGACGGGGTACTTACAGGACCACCTTCTGCCACCAATTGCCTCCCACCGGCCAGTTCGCTCCCACAGAGAGGGCCTCCTCAGGGTGCCGCCGGCCAGACAATGTCAGCTGGAGACCCCCAGGGGGAGAGCCCTCTCTGTGGTGGCACTCTGTGGTGTCACTCATATCACAGAGATACGAGTGATCCCAGACCTCCGGACTTTTCGTCGGGCCCTTAAAACCTATTTTTTTCAGTTAGCCGGGCTGTCCTGATTTTATGGTTGGTTTTTAAAATTTGATATTGATTTTAATTGAAATGTTTTAAATTATGGGCCAAACTTTATTTAATTATTTTTAAATCTACTTTAACTTTTGTGTACAAATGTTTTATCTTGGCTGTTCACCGCCCTGAGTCCGAAAGGAGAAGGGCAGTATAGAAATCTGAAAAATAAATAAATAATAAATAAATAAATAAAAGTTGGATAACTGTCATATTAATTTTTTGGATCATTGGCTCCATTCCATCCAAAATGGAGTTATAATCTTTGCTATAGCTTTCTTGACTATGAAAACAATACCATTCCTTTTTGTGTGTGTGTGTCATGAGGATTAAACTATACAATCTTCTGGTTCAAAGTGTCCAGCTCTTATTATATTCCATGTTCTTTTTATATTCCAGGTTCCCACTTTAATTCTGTCTTTGCAGCTTCCGATTTATTTTCTTTCACGACAGCTTCCTCAAATGACTGTGCTAAAGGCTTTAATCTCACCACATTGTAAATATCATTACATCTCTGAAAGGTCCTCAACTCCTCCTCAGTAGGACGTTGAACAGCATTATGAAAGGCTGAACCTTTAGCTGATTTTTACAAGTTGCCTGATGAAAATGAAATGATAAATTTCATTTTAAAAGAGAGAGAGAGAGAGAGAGAGGGAGGGAGGGAGGGAGGGAGGGAGGGAGGGAGAGAGAGAGAGAGAGAGAGAGAGAGAGAGAGAGAGAGAGAGAGAGAGAGAGAAGCACAAACAAGTTTTACTGTGGAACTGTGATACCACGGACCAGCTTTTTATTTTTTATTTTTTTGAACCCAGTGAAATTGACATGAATTCTGCCATTTCCAGTCCAGCAGTCCAGTCAAGCAGTAAAACTGGGCTGTTTTGTTTCTTTTCTTATCTGACTATAAAATAGAATCCTAGGCAAGAAATCCACTAGTCAGAGGCTGTGATCCACACAGGACATCAGGCCAAGACCACATCTAAGGCAGAGGAAGAGGTTGAAATAATTCATTTGTACTTATTTTACACATGGAAGACAAGCGGCCTAGGGGAGCATTGTGGAAAAGTCCTTTGTCTCTCACTGCTGTTTCGGTCTGGATGTACCAAATGAGGCTGTTCCAGATTGGGACTACGGTGAGAGAAAGAAATAAAGGTCACTACTACTATGCCAGGATTACAAAACCCCAGGCTTTTGATCCTTGTTGCTAATTGCAAGATTGGCATCTTGCCTACTTGGACTATTATTAGCGTTGTATTGAAAGAAGGCTGAAATTAGCAAATTGATTCTTTGGTTTTAAGATTGCGAAGAAGATTAAGTACCTGGGTATAACTATGACAAATATGAATATGTTATTTCAAAGGAACTATATTAAGACATGGAATGAAATAAAAAAAAGCATATTTTAAAATGGGATGAATTATAACTCTTATTGCTGGGGAGAATTTCTGTGACAAAAGGAATGTCTTGTCTAGAATGATCCTTTTGTTTCAGACAATCCCTGTTTCGACAACTGATGCTCCTTTTAAACGGTGGCTGGAGGATATATCTAAATTTGTGCAGCAGGAGGGAAAAAAACCCCTGAGTTAAATATAAGGTGTTATAGATGCAAAGAAAAAAAGAGAAGGATTGGGAGGATTTCAGTTTGCTGATTGGCTTGGATTAAAGAGTGGGTGTGGTTTCTTAATTGCTAAACAAATCTCCAGTTCCCTGGGCCCACCAGGCCTGATAGCATTACCAGATCTTGAGGGACTTCAGAAACATCAAAGGAGGTGGAGCTGAGAATAGGAGCTGGGAGGGAGAATGTTCCATAAACTGGCGTATGTATGTATGTATATATGTATGTATCAGTGATGAATTGCTCCTGGTTCGGCCTGGTTCAGGCGAGCTGGTAGTGGTGATGATGTGATGTCACCGAATGTTACAATATTTTGAGGATCAGACTCAATAATAAATTCAGAAGTAATTTCTTCAGTTAAAGAAGCATTTAGTCATAATAGGCATTCTACTTATTCTGTCAGATTTACAGTGAGAAGCAAGCATGAGGTAAAAGCACTCTCTATTTATATCAAAGGGGAGGAGTCAAGGATGAGGGTGATTACATATGAATACATTAATGGAGGAGGAATAAGTTAACTCTTAATATCCTGTACATATATACATATCTCTTGTTATAGAATAAGGCATTTACTTATGACAAATCCCCCTCTAAATGCCGATTCGATATATAACAATGATTGCATTCGGATTCAGAAATATATAGTACTTGTAATTTTGAGGTCAAGTATTTGTGTTGTTTAGAAGGTAAAGGTTTAGTTAATATATCAGCTATTTGTTCTGAGGTTTCGCAGTGGATTGCTTTAATGAATCCATCCTGAGATAATTGTCTCACGTGTTTAAATTTGATATCTATATGTCTGGACCTTTGACCAATGGCGTCAGATCTTGATATTTCAATAGCTGCCTTATTATCTTCATGTATGACAAATGGTAATATTGGATTTTTCCAGATATCAGATAATAAATCATTAAACCACACTAAATTATTTGAGGCTTTAGATAAACAGACGTATTCTGCCTCTGTTGTGGAAGTCGCTACTAAATCTTGCTTCCCAGTGTACCAGAATATTGGACAATCATTTAAAAATAATACATAACCTGAGGTGCTCTTTCTACATTTGATGTCACCTGCCCAGTCTGCATCTGCGTAACTGGTGATAATAGGCTCTTTAACATTATTGGGTTCTAAGAGTAGGCAGAAATCTATGCTGTGCTTTAGATATCTTAGTATTCGTTTAACTGCTTCCCAATGATACATGAGTGGTTTACTTACATGTCTAGATAATAGATTAAGTGGTAGAGCTATATCAGGCCTGGTCCAATTAGATATATACAAGAGAGAACCAATAATTGATCTATACAATGTATTGTTCTCGAATTCAGGAGAAGATTCATCCATATTCCTTAGAAAATCAGTCTGCATAGGAGTATCACAGGGTTTGGCATCTCTTAAATTGCATTTTTCCAGAAGTTCTATAATTTTATCTCTCTGAGATAATCTGAATCCCTTTCTTGTCTTATTGATTTGAACTCCAAGGTATTTGTTTACCTTTCCTAGCGACTTTAAAGAGAAATGTTCACTTAGCTTGGATACAAATAAGTCTTTCTTTTCTTTATGTTTGCCTATATACAAAATATCATCCACATAGATTAACACAAATTCTAATGATTCACCTTCCCTTCTAACAAAAAAACAATTGTCTGCAGTTGTGGCTTTGAAATCCATATTTTTAAGCACGCTGACTAGACATTCATACCAACGCTTGCCGGATTGTTTTAATCCGTACAAGCTTTTGTTAAGTAACCAGGTCTCATCTCTGTTTGTACATTGGCTATGAGGTGCCCTTACATATATCTCTTTATCGAGTTTTGCATGTAAGTATGCAGTCTGTACGTCATATTGGAAGACATCAAGGTTGAGTATAGCTGCTATGACCAAAGCTGTCTTAACACTTTCAGTTCTTACAGTGGGAGAGTATGTGTCAGTGTAATCCTCAGGATATTTTTGAGCGTAACCTTGTGCGACTAATCTAGCTTTATATAATTTATTACCCTCTTCTAAATCTTTAATTTTGAATATCCATCTGGTGCCTATAATTGTCTTGTCCTTAGGTGCAGGGACTGGTGTGAATACACCTAATTCATGCAAGCTGTTCATTTCTCTTGTTATGGCTGATTCCCATTTTTCTCTCTCCTCCATGGGAAGTTTCAACACTTCCTCGTATGTGTTAGGTGTTGGTATCTCGTCATTCACACACATTATATAATCCTTATACTTATTAGGTAATTGGTTTCTGTTGCACCTGATTGTTCTTATTGGTATGCTCTCATTATCGTGTAGATATCTTGCTTCCTTTTTGGTTAATGAATCTGTTTTTATCCTGGTATGGTTACCTGTCCATGTTTTGTTTTTGTCATCATGTGTGTTATGTTCATGTTTCTCTCTCTCTATTCTGTCTTGTTGTTTAATGTTTGATTTCGTATTTTGGATTATCTCGTTAAGATGTATCTTAGACCAGTTGGCCTGTTCATGAAACACTGCTGTTCTTGAGACTATGAATTTGTTATTACTGTCAATGAATCTATATCCTTTTGTGCCTGTTTCGTATCCCATGAATCTGAGCCTTCTGGATACGTTATCTCCCTTACGTCTTAATTGTTTTGGTATGTGTACGTCTGCTGTAACTCCAAATATGTGCATGTGTGATATTTTTGGTTTCCTATTGTACATCACTTCATATGGTGTTTTATTTAGGATGCTAGACCAGGTCCTATTTTGGGTATAGTTTGAATATAGTAATGCTTCTGACCAGAATTGTTTTCCTAAACCAGCATCTTCTAATGTACATCTAATCATGGTTTGCAGTGTCGAGTTCTTTCGTTCTGCTGTACCATTCTGAAAAGAAGAAAATGGGCTAGACGTGAAGTGTAGCATCCCTTTGTCTTTTATCCATTGTGAGAATTCTTTTGACATGAATTCGGATCCCCTATCTGTCATGATTTGTTTTATTTTGATATTGTGTTGTGTTTCTACACGTTTGTAAAATTCTTTGAATTTTTGGAAAGTTTCATCTTTGTGTTTTAAAGTAAAAACAAATCCATAACGGCTATAGTCGTCTACAATAGTTAGGAAATATCTTTTTTTGTATGTGATGGATGGTGTTAATGGGCCAACCAGATCCATATGTACCAGATCAAAAATTTGGTTAGAGGTTCTTGTTGCCCTCTTTGGTTTTGGGTTAGTTCTGAGTTTTGAGGATTTACATACTGAGCATTCCAAATAGTTTTTACAATCCTTTATTTTAACGCCATCAGCATGTTCAATCATTTTTTGTATTACAGGGAAACTTGCATGTCCCAATTTTCTATGCAACATGTGTGCACATTCATCATGAATTGGTTTGCCTATATTGGGCCTTCTGTTATTGTGTGTATCACTAGTGGGTGTGTCTTTGTGATTATAGTGTGTTTTGGGTTCTTCATTGTCATTGATGTTACTATGTTCACTGTCTATGTTAATGTCGTCATCAGTGTTTGCATTAATGTTATGCAACCATTTATCTTCTGTCACAAGAAAGGGTAGTCCCCCTTCGATAATCACACTATTCAATTTAGTCCCATCCTTTTCTAGTATTGCTTTTCCTCCAGAGAAGATTATATTTATGTTGAAATCTTGGCTTAATTTCACTGCACTAAGTATGTTATGTGATATTTCTGGTATCAACAATACCCCCTCTATTTTACCTAAACCAGGTATATTTACATTTCCTTTCCCTATGACTTGAACATTTTCTTGATTGGCTACTCTTATCATAAATTTATCATTTGTGAATGAAGACAGTATTTTCTTGTTATTTGTTGTATGATTGGTCGCCCCTGAATCTATGAGCCAAGCATTATTTTTTGAATTTTGTGTGATGACATTGTTATGTTTATCTAATCCATTTAATGATCCTGATTTTCTATCCCTTGAATTATCTCTATCCTTTCTGCGTTCTCTGTAGTTTGGGGAGTCCCTATATCTGTATCTATCAATAGATAATTACCTGTCTTGATATCTACCCCTATAATCACGGTTTTGTCTTTCCCTATGAAACATGGGGCAATCTCCCTTAGAGTGTTTTCTGGATCCACAATTGTAACATTCAATTGTTTTTTGGTGATTCTCTTGGAAGGCTACTCCTTTTGCCTGTCTGTGTTCTGTGTATGCATTGTATCGACTTTTCCTCAAATTATCTTCAGCTATTAACTTATTTGACAGACTTTCTATGGATAAGTATCCTAGATTGATTGAGTCTAAGTGTGATATGTAGTTATCCCATGATGAATCTAATGAGTTAAGGATAACGCTTTTCATTGTCTGTTCTGATATTATTTCTCCTCTTAGATGTAATTCTGCTCTGATTTTGTTTAAGGATATTAAATGTTCACTTATGGTGATTCCAGATCTTAATTTGGCTGAAAAGAAATCTTTAGACATTCTAGTGGTTGTTGCTACACTTTCACTATGAAACAATTTAAACATGCATTGAATTATTTCTGAAACAGTAAGATTATGCTTAATACTGTAGTACATGGCAGGTGATATGCTAGAAATTATTAAATAGAATGCTCTGTGATGCAGGCAGTCTATTTTTAGATTCCAAGGTCTTTTGGGAGGATTGGTTATAAAAAATAATAAATTTTCTTTCATAAAGACAACCTGAATTTGTTGACACCATTCCTGTAAATTGATGCCATCAATTCTAAGTTTTGGGAAATCATTAGGTAGATTCCCAATATTATTATTCCCACTACTTACAACTGTGGGTAGCCCATGGTCCTGTAGATGTTGAAAATTGCAGAATGGTGTGGGTATTCTGCTGATGAGCTTGAGAGGTTCTCCTTCTTCATAAAGTTCATTGTAGTTCTCTGTGTTCATCTGCGCATGCGCGTTGGTCATTTCTCTGCTGAAGCCGCTGGGAGAGGTTCTCTTTGCTGTAGCTCCCTCGTAGTGCTCTCCTTCTGATGATTCGGTCTCCGGCTCGATCTTGGGTGTTCTGCTGGCAGCTGTGGTTCGTCTCTTCTCTTTGGAGCTTTTTCGCTTGGGGTACTTTGTTCTTTGGATCGTTTGCAGTGTGGGGGAAAGTTCGCAGGGCCCTCTGGGTTCAGGCGTCGTCATCATCGTTGTCCGGATCGAGTCGTGCAGGCTTAGAGGTGTCTGTTTATTTCTTCGTCTCTTTTGTATTTTTGTATTATGGGCTTTCATCGATTCTTTTGAAATTGTTAGATTTGAGCTAAATGTTTTAAATAGTTTTCTCATGGGCGTTTCGATTTCTAGTTCGGTGGAGGATTCTTCTGTATCTGTTTCTGATTCTTCAGAAGAATAAGTATATTTTTTGTTATTTTTTGTGTTTTTTCGCACCAGAGTTTTTGAATGGTGCATTCTGATTGGTTCAGCCGTGTTCATTTCTGTTGCCGGTTGAAGAAAAGATGGCTGCCTTTCAAAATTTTGAGCGGGACTTCTGGTCTTGCTTCTGGTCATTTTTTCTTTCGTTGTAGGTTCGCTCACCATTTTTGTATTTTCGGGTTTGGCTTTTTCAATGTCTTTTTCTCTCGCTGCTCCGTTTTCTTCCAAGAAGCCTCGGAGTTCCGCAATGAGTTTGTGGTCATCTTTTTGAATTTTTATTAGCCTCAGTATCTCCGATCTGAGGTCTTTGTCTTTTATTTCGTTCTCTTCTTGGTTGTCGGTTTCATCTGCTGTTTCTTCAATGTCTGTGGTGTTATCTTCAGATTCTTTGATTGTTATATTTATTGGTTCGTCGATCATTTCTTGATCTGTTTTTGTTTCTTTATCATTTGCCCTGGTATTGGGTCTTTCTTTTTTATTCTTGAGGTTTTCTTTCTTAGGCATATTGGATTTTATTGAGTCAGTTCAACCATCGACTGCTACCAGTTTGTTACAATATTTTGAGGATCAGACTCAATAATAAATTCAGAAGTAATTTCTTCAGTTAAAGAAGCATTTATTCATAATAGGCATTCTACTTATTCTGTCAGATTTACAGTGAGAAGCAAGCATGAGGTAAAAGCACTCTCTATTTATATCAAAGGGGAGGAGTCAAGGATGAGGGTGATTACATATGAATACATTAATGGAGGAGGAATAAGTTAACTCTTAATATCCTGTACATATATACATATCTCTTGTTATAGAATAAGGCATTTACTTATGACACCGAACTGGTTCTCTTTGACTGGGAGCTGGGCCCTCCCACCCGCTCTCACGTTATTCCTACCTTTATTTCTTGTTTTTTAGCCCAGTTGATAGGCACGACAGAGTGGATTGCCGCACCTCAGCTGGGCAGAAACCTAATGCGCTTGTGCGGAACCTAAGTTTGATGTGCGTGCGAGCGAAGCGCGCATGTGCGCGGTGATCGTGCACAAAGCACATTTGCAAAGAGAACCGGTGGTAACACCGGTTGGAACCCAGCACTGGTATGTATGTGTGTGTGTGTGTGTGTGTGTGTGTGTGTGTGTATCTCTCTCTTTTTATCTGAGTCATCTATCTATGATCTGTCTGTCTGTCTGTCTATCTATCATCTATCTATCTATCTATCTATCTATCTATCTATCTATCTATCATGTCTGTCTGTCTCTCTCTCTCTGTCTCTCTCATCTCTTCTGTCTGTCTGTCTGTGGAATACTTTTTTATACTTTATAGTTTTGATTATTTGTAGCAGGACATGTGTGTTGTGGCCTGTCAGCGGCCTGTGCAGCTAGTAGCTGATTCCGACAGTGAGGAGGCTGGTGTGGTGCTGCGCCAGCAACCTGTGCAGCTGGCACTCGAGTCAAACAATGAGGAGGCTGGAGAAGATGTGGTGCCAGAGGCAGGGATTCAGCCAGAGCCTTCAGGATCTCCAGAAGCTCCCATAAGTGAAGAGGAAGAAGAGGAGGAGCCTCTTCTCGATGCACGGGCATGCAGAGCTGCCAAAAGGCAGGAGTGGCTCCTCAGGAGGAGGTCTCCTCGAGACTAAGGCTTGGGGCTAATTGGCCACTCCCTTAGCCTATTTAAGGAAGGACGACGACTGAAGCAATTTGCAGGGAACAACTTTGTTCACTCTTCTTCGCGTCTTAATCTTAGTTCTCTTATCAATTTCCTGCAAATTGCATCTGGGCTTTCTGCCAACCATAGTAAGATTACGATTATTTATTCTTTGTAGGCTGTTCAGAAAGTTAATTAACAGCCCTTTGTTTGAAAAAGACTGATTTAATTTAGTAAACTAAGGTTTGTAAAGACTTTGTGTGTGCTGTGTTCTTTGGGGTCCGTAGCTGGGGCAGAACAATGTGCATTTTTCCTGGGTCATCTTAATTCTCAGCATATTTTAGTACTATCGACCTTGGTATCTTTCTGGCCTGACTCAAGAAATTGGGAGTGGATGGCATAGTGTTAGGGTGGTTCTTCTCTTTCTCATGGTTAATTCCGGTCAGTGTTCATTGGAGAGAGGAGAGTCAAGAGATTTAGTTCTAGTCCTCTGCTTTGTGACATGCAAAAGGGCTCCACTCTCCCCACTTTTAACATCCAAATGAAGCTGCTGCATGAGGTCATCTGTAGCCACCAATTCCAGTTTGCTGATGACACTCAGCTGTAAATCTCTGCACCTGGATGACCATGTTATGTTATCTTGGTACCGTCTCAGTATTTGGAGGCAGTGGGGCAACTGAATAGGGAAGAACAGGTTTCTTCCCTAAGCCAGATAAGAACTAGTGGCTGTGGGGTTGTGAATCCCCCAGTACTAGAATCCTTGTCTCTGGGTGGGGTTCAGAGGTGGGCGGCACATGAATTAACAACTGGTTCGCCCAGGACCGAAAATGTGAGTGCACGGCCTTCGGTGCATGCACTTTGGTCATTCGTGCAGCTTGCACGCATGTGCACAGCTTAAAAAACGTGGCTAAATAGAATGGCATAGCGCTGGGCGCGTGGATGGGCCCACCCGCAGGTCACAACTACCAGGTCTCCCGAACTGGTCCAAACCAGCAGCAGCCCACTACTGGTGGGGTTACACTCCCCCATTTAGAATTATGCATAATTTGAAGGTCCCCCTGGATTCTCAATCCCTACTTGAGGATCAGGTGAAAATTATGGCCTTTCCCCAACTCTATATTGTATAGCTACTTCTGAATCAGGAATTTATACTTACAATCATTAATGCCTTGATTACCATCTTATTTGATTTCTGTAATTCACTGTATGTGGGATTGCTCTTGAAAACTATCTGGAAGCTGCAATTTGTCCAGAATGCAGGGGTGTATGCAGTAATAGTCATTCGTGTGCCTCTGTAACATCATAATTCTCAACTCACTGCTGAAGGTAGTTTCTGGGTCAAGTTAAGGTGTTAGTTATCACCTATAAACCCTATATTGCTCAGGCTGGATTATTTGAAGGACTTTCTATATCTAATTATTTCTTTGAAGGGGTACCTGCCCTTTGCAATGAACTCCATCACAAGATGTGGATGGACCTGGTGCTACTTTCCTTCTGTAGAACCATGAAGATCTGGTCCTTCTTGCTTGTATTAGACAAGGATGGCTATTGAGCCTACTGTGTTTGGAAAAGGAATATCTTGAATATTTTGTGTACTGTTGTGATTTGTCATACTGCTTTTATATTTGTTGGATTTTAATTTTATTTTGCTTTTATTAAAGTATGCCATCATAAATTATGACTTGGGCATATTTATAAATCATATAAATAAATATATAAATCTAACAGAACTAATAGGAATGGTATTCACACTGTAATCTTATCCACAGTTATAAGGGATATAGCCCATTGATTTCGGTGTTGCTTAATCCACAATTTGTGGACTAATTATGATTTAATCTTCACCTTTTCTAACAGAGAGATGTACTTACAAATCAGGAACTATCAGGTATGGGATAATTGATTGATTAGTGAAGAGAAGGATGTGAGGATACCAGAGTGCAAAAGATTTTCTTAAAACAACAACACTGTGACAAGATAGTCTTCATGCACTTAATGTGGCCATTGTCCTTTAGCTTTTAACACACTTCCTCAATTAAGCCGTTCATGGTTAGCACTTAAATAGCTAACCCTGCTGCTACAAATTGATTTATCCCCTGGTGCCAGTCAGAGCTGCTGACCAAATTGGAGGGAGGGAGGGAGAGAAAGAGAGAGAGAGAAGGAGAGAGAATCACCCTTTTAATTTTGCGAAATATCTGTCTGGATGATTCTGGTTTTCAACAGTTTTGCTTTTTTAAAAAAAAATATTTATGCAACCACACTTTTTTTGGAGCTAAAAAGAAATACACATAAACAAGACAAGATAATATGTGCTGCTGAGGTCAAAGTGTTAAGAGTGAACTTTGAGTAGACTTTCTGGTTTTCCAAATATATGATGTGATTTAACTGGTGATATCTTTTAGTCATTTTCCTAATTAAAGTCATTTTGATAAATGAAGTCAGACTGTGACCTGTCTATTAGATTTCTATACTATCATTCAACAGTGTGTGTGTGTGTGGGGAGTGGGGAGCAGTATCCTTTGGAATATAAAACCTCCATCATAAAAAAAGTAAAGAAATCAATAATGCAAGATAGTAAAAATGGTCATAAATAATCAGATGATAACATTCGTCAGATAACAAAAGCCTATCTACAATCTCTCTGGAGAGATACTTTCATAAATGTGTTCAGTATTAAAGAAATTTCATGTCATGTCATATCCATATCTTTTGGATCAGACATTTGGACAAGTGCTACCAAAAGTATAGCTGGACAAGTGGATGTGTAAGGAGACATTCTTGCATACATTTAGATCTCAAGCAGTTTAACAATGTAAGAGCCAAGCCAAGCCAAGCCAAGCCAAGCCAAGCCAAGCCAAGCCAAGCCTAGCCTAGCCTAGCCTAGCCTAGCCTAGCCTAGCCTAGATTAGATTAGGTCAAAAGTTGATCAGATCCAATGTCAAATGTTTCTGGGAAGTCAATCACAGAATACAAAATACAGAATATAAAACCAATTTTCTGACTGGGATCCAGGTTTACAGCATATGTTCCTGGGAAATAACAAGTAGCCGACTTCATTTTATAATGGTTAAGTTAGTGGCCATTGATATAGCATTTAATTACAAATTTCATGATGCAATATAACTTGTGTGGAAAAATACTACTTAGGGCTATAAAAATAAGCAAAAATATTTGAGGATGATATATGTATATATGTCTGAATCTATATACAGACATATATACATATACTTATATATCAATATACAATATGTACTGCATATTCATACTGCAATCTTACATTGTTCCAATGCAGCTAGACACTAATTTGGTTTAAGAAACTTCTATCCAGTGTACAATACCTCAGTAATTTGTGGCTAGGTTCAGTCTAGAGGGCTGGGTATAGTAGCCCCTACTGGACAATTCTTCTGTACTTTGGCCATCCCAGCTTTTTGTACTTTGCCAATTGTTTTTCTTTCTTTGAATGATTGTGAGTGTTTATGAGGCCCAGGCTGCACAGCTGATCCTCACCTGGCAGAACTGAAGTTCCCTATAAGGCAAATAAAACTTGTTTCCGATAGAGGTGAACATTCCCCATTAGTATCACCTTTATCAAATTTGAGGTTCATTTATTAGCCTTTATCTATAGTGCATTATTGCATTAATTCCAAGCACGAGTTTAGACCTTCATGTTTTACATTTTCTTTTATAGAGAGCTGCAAAGAGAACAGGAAAAGATAGAGTTGTACAAATGCGATTCAGAGAACACCAATAACCTAAAATATAAATGGTGCCTAGGATTGTTATTAAACTTCTCCATTTGTTAATATGCTATTTAAAAATCAAAAGATTTCATGCCTAAACTATTTTTAATGGTGCAAATATAACATTTTGCAAACATATTACCTAATCAAGTGAAGAAAAACTCCCACTAATTTTAATAGGACCTAAGTAATAGCCCAAAGTCTACACAAAAGCCTGCTTAATTTTCATTATTTCCTGTATTTACATAGCCTGTGTACAGTCTTTAACTTTAGGCTGAATTTTTGAATTTAGGAACTGGTTTTCACTTTTACAATGCAAAGCTGGTTCTGCAAAATGAATTAAAATTTAATTACATTTCAGGAACAAAACAGATTAATATTAAGAACAAAGATTTAAGTTAAATCCATTGAATTCTGTGGATAAGAAATACCCACCTCTGTACATATCATTATATATATATGCTTCATTTTAAATTTTTAACTCTATTGGCCCATATTGGAAATAACTTTAAAAGAAACATAGACTTTTTAGAATCGCATGAAGCTATGTACTGAAAATGTGTCATACTTGGAATTTTGGGAATATTCCATGGACTTTTCAGCTGTCATGTGTAGAGTGCCTGTTCATTGACAAAATGGCTCTCTTAACCAGTCCCAAAATAAACAAAGAAAATTTTAAAGAAATCAGGTAAAATGGTGATCCTAGAAGACTCCAGCAGGAATACTGATGCCCAGGTATATCATGGAATCAGTAGCCATGGAGCCAAGAAAAACCTCGCAGCACTCTGGATCCCAAAAGTTGTAAACAATATGTGCTGTGTTTAAAAGCTATGTTTGGAATATCATCATGAGAAGGCTTGACCAGGTAATTAAATATTAAGGCAAGGCAAGATTTTAGCCACCATGACTTCTGCTGTTTGACCCGAGAGATAGTTGTGCAGTGTCCACTGTGGCTTATTCAAAGCCACCTAGCAGGGAATTTTATAGGATTTGCAAAAGACTTTAAGACCTTGCTGTTAGCTACTTGAGAATCCTCTAGGCGCCACCTCACGTGGTCAGCAATATGTACCTGAGCTCAAAGTCTCAACATAAGGCCAGTTGTGGGAATTCTAAGTGCTCTGTGATCACCAGGAAGGAGCAAACTAATGGCATTTTCTTAAGCACAGGGAAATAGGTTGGGCAACGAGGCAGGTAATGAACAAGGGGGAATAGCAGATAGAATTAGAGATGACTGTCTACATGTCTTAAGCTTAGGGAGGGTGTACAAGAAAATGATTGGGAACAACAACAAAAAACAGAAGGATTAGATTTGGCCATTGTAGATGAGGTCAGTGGTTTGGGTTCCTTTTTTCCCAAGTAATATGGAAGAAGTGTCAAAATGAAAGAAGAAAGAAATAATTGAGGGCACTCCATCTTTTGAGTAGTCATTTAAAACTGAGAAAAATCAATTAGACTTTTCAGTCAAATTAAAGATACAAGAATGGAAATAAAGAGGACAACTTATATGGATGGCTTCTAAGATTGATTTTAATCTCATTTACAAAATACATTAAAAAAAATAATTTAAGCTTTTAATTGAAAAAAAACTTTCTGTGATCAACTAACAGTTGTCAGTATTTTAGCTAAGACTGTGCATGGATTGCCTAAACTGCATTGTTTATGGATCACTTTATGCTGGTCTCAGTTCTGTTAGTCAGCATTATTCAGAAAAAAACTAGAGCATTGTCTTTAATTATCTAACATAAGAACAACATAAACAATTAATGGCACCTATAAGAAAACCTTTTGTTTTGATTTTTTGATCAGATTTGATTAGAATCTGTCAGAAAATTAGACTATTATGAAGGGATGAAGCCTATTGAGTTCGTAGAAACTAGTTCAGATATTTTCCTATGTATATAGTATTTGATTACACAACAAAGACTTAACCATAGTTTCAACTGGAAAACTCTGAGCATCCTCCACCAAGTTAAGTCCAAAAATGCTAGAGAATATCTGGAAGCTTGACACTCAGACAAATCAGCCAACAACAGGCACAAAGAGATAAACAACATTTACATACTATTTAAAAGAGACAATTGAAAAGCTAAAAGGAAGTAGAAAGACCATACACCTCTCCACCAGCCATCAATATCCAAATAGGCAGAGATTAACACCAGAATTAATATCATACCAACAATAAAGCAGTAAACAATCAAGGAACTACCAATTTAAGCAAAAAACAATGAATAACAGCCTAATCAAGGAATTACCAAGAAGAAAACTTTCACCAACACTTCCTTCTGTATCTCTCTGGGTGAGCAGTTTCTTCTCAGAGATTCTCTAGTCTTAAACCATCAAGGACTTCAAATCACCAGCAACTTTAATTGCATCTGAATTGGTTGCCCACTAGCACACTGGACAAAGCCCATTATAACTTAGGTTGTTGCATTCAGCTGCAGCTTCCAAATGGACTTCAGTGTCAGTCCCATGTAAATCAAAGTTACCATACAGGCAGTTGTTTTTTTAGTAACCAGTTGGGCTTGGCATCTTGGCCATCAAGTGAAGCAGTCATTAAGTAAAACCACCACTGTGCTTATGATCCTACTTTGGTTTTCCTTTGCTTTACAGATCTGCAAAGGCCATAAATATAAAAATTGGTTGTGAAGTTAGTTTCTCATCATTGTTGTAATTGCAAATAGTTGCTAAATGAGGCAGTTGCTAAACAAGAGCTACAAATTTTCCAAACGGACTACGGGTGACCACAATTGGCACACATCGTGAAATTATGCAAAGGCCTTCTGACAAGGGCTTCACCTATTTTTCCAGAAACAGCTGCAAATCCAAGAGAAGCTCAGAAACAAACATCCAACTCTTTTGGAACCCATCAGTTTCTGAACCACCAGACACTTCATCTTGCTGGGATTGCGTTTAAATTTTGTTTTTCTCCAACCAGACTTTTACAGTCCTCACACACCAGGCTTTGCCTGTGTCTTTTGACTGACCCATTGTGGAACTATAGAACTATAGCACTTTGGTTATACCCCATTTTGTGTATAATTGAGGGAAATAGACAGTAACCTTTAAATTGGGGGATGAAACATTCTTTTAAACTTGAGAAGTAAGATAGTATTCAAAAGAACTTCAGGTAGGCTGAAGCTGGTGATGGTAATTCATTCTATAGAATTAGGCTTGCAGGATTTTGTCTCAGTATAAGATATAAAGTATAATTCTAATTCTCCTGTGGAGTCTGTTTTTTGATTGCTGCTGCCTCTGGGCTCAGAAATGGACAAGACTCCTGACAGAACTATCTCCTATACCTTGAGAAACCAAGACATCCTCTGGAAACAAATGGATCCATAAGGGATCTGGCATGGATCAACTAAATATGTCCTCCCAGAAGAGATCAGTCGCATGGGAAAAAACTGAGAAGGATCAAAACAGGACAAGGGGCTGATGTAAATACCTCCATCCTCATCATGTCTCATCTGCTTTAAGATATACAGTAAATTTAGGATGTAGATTTGGTTGGCTCAGGCTGATATGACCCAGGATGAATGCATGGCTGTGACTGGGACCATGAATTGCTTCCCACAGAAAAGGCAAATTCAAATCCCCAAAAGAAGTCAGAGAGATCTATCACTAACCAAGCAATGAGCTCCTGTAGCTATTTGGGATAACACTGTATAGTAGGAAGTGTATATATTGTCTCTGCTTAGGAAAAAAAAAGTTTCAAATTCTCAGAATTTTATTTTTTTGACAATGGAACATTTTTCTCTCTTTAGATTCCTGTCCCAATCTTTTGATCAAGAGTACAGCTGTAATTGTAATACTAAAATACTTCCCCAAATATAGATGATGTAAAAGATGTTAACCTGCTAATCTCAGAATTTTCAGGACACACAATTTTCAGGTACTTTCAAAATAACTGGATGCAAATAAGCTGAGCTAGTATCATCTTGTAGGAGGCATAATGAGGAAGGTGGGATAAAAATCTAATAAAATAAAAATGACAGGGAAGAATTATTACTAGCAATAATCTAGAGTTCAACGCATACATTATTTAGGCATATTTTAGTTTTTATTTTGTTTCCTTAATCAATTATTGAGAAGTATGTTTTTATAGTAATTGAATAATAACTTTGAGAACTTTTAAATGGCACAATCATACACAATCCCAGTGGCCTATGCCATCAATATAAGCAAATATAGAATTGCACTCAATAAAATAGCTCTGCTATGTCAATTCCTTTAGGTTATGTGAAGTTGTTTACTATCTTGCTTGGTGTAATACACTGCATTCTGCTGTAGTATTGTCTTCACAGGTATAAATGGATGCTGAAGTGAGAGGCAGTGGAGCATAAGACCTTACAAGTCTTAAAAGCTAATGAAAGCTCTTTCAATTTTCTGTTCTTATTTTGACTCCATGAAATAGTCAGTTGGAACATTTTTAAAAGCAGGCATAGGGAAATGTTATTTTCATGTTGTGAACTGATCTGTCAGCTAAGTCTTCTAGTTAAGCATTATGCACCCTCTCTCAGAGGGAGAAAGTGGAGTTGGGCGACTAATCAATTTAAATAAATAAATTTAAAAACACAGATATTTGACTTGATTAACTTTGTCACAATTGATGAAGCGGTTCTGTGTTCAGAAATCTTGTAGACCAGGCTTATCTAAATAACCTGGCACTCTGAACAATCCTTCAGGTCATACATACATATCTGCACCCACATTGGGACTTAAAACTCCTCATATTTTATAGAAAGTCACTCAGTATCAGCTAGTTACCACAGGTCTGTGAGAAAATGAATTTATGGATGAAAATGCTCAGATAGTCCTTTCATCTTTATCTATGCAGGACTCTGCCAAAAAGAGGCTCAGGCCTTTTTGAAAAGAGCTTATCAGTCTTGGAAGTCAGGCTATCAGGGACACCAAGAATGTGTTGCCATTAGAAACAGTAGGTGAAAAAACCTGGAAAGTAAGTTTATGTCCTGAGATTTCTGGAGGGAGGATATAGGTGGCTGCTACCAAGGAAAGAGATAAGGAGGAACACTGGATGCTGGCAAGGGACAATGAGAGATGCAAAGCACTGGCGGGGACCAGACAGGAACCTCAATGCCCATAGCCACAGCCTAGACCAGAGGTCTTCAAACTTGGCAGCTTTAAGACTTGAGGACTTCAACTCCCAGAATTCTCCAGCCAGTTGAAGTCCACAAGTCTTAAAGCTGCCAAGTTTGAAGACCTCTGGCCTAGACAGATGTGTATTCCTCCAAGTGACCTGTCACCTTAGAAGTCCAGAGCAGCATCAGCAGAATTGGCTGGCATCGATAAGGATATGATAGAAGTAATTATTCCAAGGCCACACAATCTCAAGGACACTATAGAGTTTGGTAGAGTAAAGTTAAGGTAAGTTAAGTAAAGTTAAAGTAAGTTAAGCCACACAATCAAGGACAATATAGAGTTTGGTAGAGTAAAGTTAAGGTAAGGTAACTTAAGAAAGCATTATTAAGATGTTTGGAGTCCAACTTCCAGAATTCCCCAGCCAGCACTTCTGTAGACTATAGACAATAGCATAAAGGAAAACAAGATTGCACTCTGGTCTATTCTTGGGCAAGACACCAATGGAATAAAAGACAGGCGCAATGTGTTGCTATAAGGCAGTATTTCGTTTTGTTTTTTCACCTGTATCTCAATCCTGGTTCCAAACTTCCTCAAAGGTATTAACACAAACACTTTTATGTGGTATAGGTTTTTCATTTGTAACAAGATTGTGAGGTCTCTCTGTGATCTTGTTGTTTCCTTAGTTCATTGAAAGTTAGGTACAGGCACAGGATAAATATACTAAAGAGTATTACTAAAATAGATACGTATCCTCTCCTTCTTGTATTAAGTATCCTAAACCTCTGTATGAAAACAAACTCCCACAGTGTTCAGGTAGCATTAGATTCCCCTTTGTCTGATTTGAATTGGATTTATATGTACACAAGCGACCTACTGTTAATAAAGTTAAGCCTGTCTAACCCAGCAATAATGACTGTGTTTTCTTTTCAGTAGTCTCCCTACAGTTTATAATATTGATTTTACAGACTTTATATACCAGATTAAGGGTTTTAATTTAGATAGAAATGAAGAGAATGATCTTGCAAAATTTAAGTGTAAAGGTCCCCTGATTTCCACAAAAGAATCAAATATATTTCAGGATCTGCCTGAACAGAATATGTTCATATTTTCCTTGAAAATGAACCAGGAACTTGAAATATAAGTAACTTTGCATGTTGGCATAGGAAGCCAAACTTCCCAATCAAGAAATTGTAGAAATGTATTTATGCTCAAAGGAATTTGCATTTCAATGAACATTTTAAGAAATGAAATATTTCAGGACCAGATAATGCACAAAGTATAACTTAACTTATTGTCAGGTTTCGATGCTATCTCAAAATAAATGAATTTCCAAACTGCCGATCTTTAAGGAAATTTTCTCTTTATTCGAGCACAGCAATCTGATCCTGACTCTTTCGCAGTCAGTACTGACCTTTGCCCCCCAATCCCTCCCTTTCCGATCCCCAATTCTCTGCTTCTCATTGGCTATCTTCCAAGTCACTTTCCTGATTCCTTCTTCGTCAGATCACAGGAATGTCTCCCCCCTCCCCATCTCCGAGGAGACAGAATCTTCAAAGGGATTTAGTAGGCAAAAGTTCAGGCTTCTCCTCTTTTTATTGTATTCAGTGCTGGGACGCTGACATTTATTTTATAAGAAAGTCAGCATATTATAACAGGAAAAAACACAGAAAGTTTCAGCTTCGGTTTAATCAGATTTAAACTGATTTCAGGAAGAAAGTAAAAAAGGATGGGTCAATTTATGTCTGTTCCAGAGCAGTTTTTCATATGCTTAGCTGTATTTCTGCATTAATCTATAATGTTATTTTTAAAAACAATCCATAAATATATTTCTGTCATAACATGTGCATCTCTAAATATATTTTTTCTTTTAACCCTTTAAGTAAAGGGTCCCAATTCACTAACATATGAGAATAGTTCCAACATATTTTGGCCTATGAACTGAAGAGCTGAGGATTTATTATCAATTTTTCTGAAAAATGGAGGATATGAAAACTCTAACAAAAAAATAGGAACTGGGCTCTTCTAAACATTTAAATCTTTTTATCAAACAGCATCCAGAATTCTTTGAAGAACACCATGGCTATCAAATTGGTGTACATATATTGCGTACTCAACTTGTATCAACCCAACATTATACAGTAGGTAATGAACTAAAGGTTCTGTCTTGCAAAGGTCCTACAATCAACATTAAAGTCCTACAACAAATATTAAAGAGCTTTCTATTCAGTATGAATGGACTGACACTCCTCTCCCAATTCAAGCCAGTTTAATGTTAAGTGTTATAACTTGGGGGAAAAAAAACCCTCAAAAAGCAATAAATAAATAAATGGATGTGTATTCGTGAAGATAGCATTGACGGCTGTCTTAAATGCATTTATATTTAATCCTGCTATCATCCCAACTATGTGTCATCTTCCAATTCACCTCCACTGATGGAGCTTCCTCCTCCCTCATTTTTTGCCCTCCCTTGTAAATCCATGTAGCCCTCCACCTCTTACAGGGGTATTAACCAAGCAAACCAGGAATATCAAAAGTGTGTGCATTTGTTCACTAGGGAAGCAGGAGATTCATCTGAGGGACAGTCAGTCTGGTATCACTACCTTCCTGATTAGGCTGAAGCATTAAGGAGGGACTATGCATCTTGATCAGTTAATTAGAAACCTGAGCCTGTAGGAGGCTCACCCTGGTGAGCTGCTTTCTGCTTTCGAACATGCAAAGAAATTGTGGTCCCAGCTGCTGTACACTGGCCCCAATCATTCAAACTAGCCAGCAAGTGAAGCCCTCCTCCCTTCAAACTGCTTATCTTTGATCTCATCAATATCAAACTAGGGATGGCCTCAGTAGGATGGGAAGAAGGCAGCAGGCACCACGGTAGTTAGTGGTGGCATGTGGCTTAGGGCAGGTACCTTAGCTCTGTGCTGTAACACCAGCTTCCAATCTGCAGCTCAACATCAAGGCAGATCTGGGGTTCTGGCCGACTAGCACGTTAATTAGGAGGCTGAAATTATAATATTATGTTAAAGAACAAAGAGTCTCCAAAGGGGGAAGAATATGTGCCGCATATCTGACAAAGATAAATTGGATTATTCAAACTATTCCTGATGAAATGTTACATTTTGCAACTAATTATCAATCTGTTTTATCTCCAGACCAGCTGGGCATTTTTTTTTCCCATGCAGGCAGGACCTGCCTTGTCAATGATCTTAAGATGTCACTGTAGCATTTTACATCTTTTATTTTAAGATTTCAATAACTAGGAAGTAGCTCACGTAATTCACTGCTGAGAAGAAAGGCTAGTTAAGTTCAATTCTTTCCAAGTGATCTTTCTTTTCTACCTTTCTTCTTGTTCTTTTTTTTCCTGCACTTTTCTTTTAGTTTAATTTGTGTTAGTTTTTATAGCATTTGTTAAAAACTTTAATAAAAATGAGTAAAGAAACAAAACAATGTGTTCTTCTAATGAAGTTCTGTGAACTGGGAGTAATGGGGCTTTATTGAAATAAATCTTTAGAAAAAGTTTTGCCATGTAATGTTTAAAGAACTCCCAATGTTTAAAACATTGAGAACATTTTAGTGTATTCTGTCTCATGTTGAAATGAAGTAAGAATGAATAGGTTTGGGGCCAGATTTTGGCACTGTACTTGCACTTTGCTTTCAAACAGATTATTGAACAGATCAGGAAAATCTAGTATTTGGTTCTGAAAAGTTCCATGATGTGAAATATCAGTACAGAATGATACTTAATACTTAGACAATAGAATAGAATAACAGAGTTGGAAGGGAACTTGGAGGTCTTCTAGTCCAACCCCCTGCTTAGGCAGGAAACCCTATACCATTTCAGCAGTGGTGAAATCCAGCTGGTACTATCCAGCTCTGGAGAACCGTTAGTGCCGGTGGCGGGAGGCTCCACCCAGCAGCCCTGACGTCATCATATCCTGTTTTTTACCCTCTGCACGGAGGAGGCATGTGTGTGCATGCTCACATTTGCGGACCGGTAGCGAAGGTAAGTAAATTTCCCCCTGCATTTCAGACAAACAGTTGTCCAATCTCTTCTTAAAAACTTCCAGTGTTGGAGCATTCACAACTTCTGGAGGCAAATTGTTCCACTGATTAATTGTTCTGTCAGGAAATTTCCCCTTAGTTCTAGGTTGCTTCTCTCCTTGATTGGTTAATTGCACCTCATAATATAGATGAAAATATGCAATCTGTGAATATGTTTACATATATTAATTATGTGATTTATAAATAAAAAATACAGTAAATGGTCACCAGCACTATCTTTAATTTTGTTAAAGAAATGATGTTAGAATAAAGATAACTTACTAAATCACCTGTATGGTTTTCTCCCTTCTTCCAGAGTTGCTTAGATACTTGAAAAAAGGAAGACTTCAAGCGCTCTGAAACTTTGAAATACCTAGATCAAAAAACCTGGATCAGTGGTGCTGTTAAAAAACAAACAAATCAGTCAATCCTTAAATGTAGTGATATGCTTTTATGCTTCACCCCAAACAATACGATGGACTTTAAAAGTTTGAAATTTTGAAAGTTTATTAGATTTCTATACCGCCCTTCTCCCAGGGGACTCAGGGCAGTGTACAGCCATATTAAAACACACAAAAGATCTTATGTGAACAGAAGATATTTCTTTTGATAGAAAGGGGTTCTTAATTTCTCTGGATTCTACATGTCATGCTTCTAGTTTTCAGAGATGTATTTTAGAATGAATTTACCTTTCATAGTTTGCCATTGTGGAGGCCAGAATTTTAATAGAGGAATATTATAATTGAAAACCAGTGTACTAAAATAAATTGCTGTAGAAAAATGAGATACAACAATAAACCCTATCATCTATAAATGACACTTTTCAATGTGTAACATGGGTGTAATACTTTTCTTTCAGTTTTCAAGAGCCTGAAATCTAAGAAGGAATCCATATATTTATAAATCCTTGATAGCGCAATGTATTTAAAAACCATATATGCTTAAATAGATCCCTAAATGTTTGAACATTATTAATTATAAAAGTTATTCCATACTTTCATGACTTGACAATGAAACCCAAATGTTTTTTCAGATTTCCTGATTTCGGTATTGTTAACTTTGCTTTTATATTCTCCTTTTACTTTGATGTTAAGGGCAATATAGATGTATAAAAGGCAATATTATTTATAATCAGATTAAATTTAAAAACAAAGTTAATCCTGGAAGTAGTTAAGTTATCCTTTTTTCTTAAACCTTGGTATGGAGGATCAAAATTTTGTTTTTCTTGAGACAAACTCCATTCTTTGCGAGAAGTTTTAAACATGCAGAAATTCTGATGGCTTGTTAATATCACATCACTTTTAATTCTTGCTGCTCATAATTAATTCACCAAGGTAGAACAGCTGGAAATGACAGTCTTATTATATTTTGCATTTGCTGGTTTAAGGATAATTAAACTGACCCAAAATATCTATAGTAGTCGCAAGAATAATATAATTAATCTTTACCAAGGTATGGTACATCAAAAGAAAAATGCAATAATTTTAAAATTATATCCAATTAAATCAGTTCATAGCTAATAGATCTCCCGCTGTTTGGGAAGCATTATGTGCATAATGCAATCATTCCATAGCAACTAATATAAGAAAAAGTCCTATAATTTGTATTAATTATGGCTTTATCTAGATGATGGCATGTGCATTAAGCAGGTATCAAAAATGGACACTCCTGGTTAAAGAATGTTTAAACAGGTAAACAAGGATATGGGTGGGTTATGGTGAGAAGTCTAGAAGGAGGCCCCTATGGTGCACTGGGAGCTCTCCATGGTTTTTATCTCTCTGTCTCTCTACCTGTCTATCTTCCTTCACTCCATTGTGGCCATCATCTTGGGCTTTTTACTACACTCTCTGGCCCTCCTGCAAATTCCCTTGAATCAACCTTCACTCTTGATGCTGACATGTCCATGTCTATGAAGTTTTCTTGTCAACAATAGAGGAGCTCCTAGGAGCTTCTGCTGGGTGAGTTAATGAAAGTCAAGATGGTAGCCAACACAACACAATTGAAAGACATACAAAAGGGGCAGGGCTTTAATCACATGGCCATCTCTGTCAACTTAACTTTTTTTATTCTTCTGACAACACACTTAGGGGATCTCTTTTTGAAATGGATTGGACGAAATAACCTCAAATGAGTCTATGGATGTAGGGTGGGAAATGTAAATATAACATGCTACTCATTCCACATTGCATACATACATACCTATACACATGAATTTTGAGTGTGCTGGTCAATCAGTCAAAATTTTTAAAGAACTTTTGGGCCATTAATAGGACTGCTCAAAAAGCTCAAAATAACTTCTGTTTCCTATTCTTTCCATCCTTCCATTTTCTCTGGGGAAGGAGAAATTTTAGTAAGCAGTGGGAGATGCCTGTGCATGAGAAAAGCTTTTCGTGTCCTCATGCTATTTCTTTGCCTGTCTGAAATAACCTGATGGGCATCTAAACAATTTTGTCATACTGAAAAAAAATGAAACAATCAGAATCAGATCCTGTAGCAGAGACCAACCTAGAGTCTATCGTTGTTCACATGAAATGAAAACAAGAGATTCACAGGATACTGTCCATTGAGTATAATGTGTTTTAATCTATATATATAAAAGCGAAATACCACTCACGCATCATCACAAAATCTCCAGAACCGTAAAGCCTACAAACATGAAATTTGCCACGTATGTTCCTCTTGGCTTCTAGAGGCTCACTAAGAAAGGATTTTTCGAAATGACCATCAGAAGATTAATATTTCCTATATTATTATTAACACGCTTTGATGCTAAGGAGTTCTATTCCCTCTCACCACCTGAAAAGAAATCTGTTCCAAATGCAAAACACAAGCAGAGGAGAGGAGTTTTAGTTTCAGTTTTACTTTCACAGCAGCAAGCAGCTTTACTACAGAACAGTTGAGCTAAGCCACGGCCAGGCTCCTTCCTGTCTCCTTCTTGCCCACTCAGCAAATACTGTTTCATTTTCTAAACAGCCCTCTGATGCTAAGAAGTTCTACTCCCCCTCCCCACCTGAAAAGAAATCTGTTCCAAATGCAAAACACAAGCAGAGGAGAGGAGTGTCAGTTTCAGTTTTACTTTCACAGCAGCAAGCAGGGGATAGGATAGGGGAGGCTTCTGTGAGGCAAGCCTGAGGGAGAGAAAGGGATAGGATAGGGGAGGCTTCTGTGGGGTAAGCCTGAGAGACAGAAGGGGATAGGATAGGGGAGGCTTTTGTGGGGCAAGCCCTAGGGAGAGAAGGGAAGAGGCCAATAATAACTACTTATTAATTTTCATGCTGTAAGTGTCAATTTATCAAGCCCGATCACAGTTTCGTAGCAGAGTACGGGTATTCAGCTAGTTAGAGATAATGAAGACTCAGTACCAAATCTTATTGCAAAAAAAAGAAAAAGAATCTTCATTCCACCAGTTTTCCCAATTAGACTTTGCCAAACAACGGGAAGAGTAAATGCAAATTAGGGGTTTTGTTCATTTAAGCAAACTTGAAAAGTTCTAGAAATCATCTGCCTTCTTTGTTGATCAGTTTTGACATGATTACCAATTGTATCTTGACTCCTTTAGGATCCAGTATGTATTGATTGTTATGGATTGGTCAGGTCCTCATCTTATGACATGTCCTGTATCCTTCTCCATAGCAGTGCCTGCCTTCAGGAGGTCTTCTCCATGATTGATTCTTTTGTGTTCTGTTTTTGTGTTTTTTGTGTTGTCCTTCCATTTTTAAATGTTTTTAATAATTTGTAAACCACCCAGAATGTAAACCACCTAAACTGGATGGCATATAAATCTAATAAATAATAATCAAATTTTTGGCACACTGTTCATAATAGTATAGAAAAAAACAATTTGGACACAGGTAGTAAATTAACTAAATATTGTTATTTCTAAAGTATTTTTCTTGTGGCTGTCATGTTGCATGGACAATTCTACAAATATATGAAAATAGCACAACTGGAAGGTCTGAGAAGAAAGAAAGTTAATGAAGGGAAGGTGTACACAAAGCTTTTCAGCATGAACAAAACGCTTCCTACTGCATCTTCAAGAGGTATAATTACAGCATAGCATACTTTGAATATTTTGACAATCCTTATACTGAATACAAAAGTGAGATTATCCTTGTTTACTTTTAAGTAGGTTCTTAGGTTTTTTTTGCATGTTTTGTCTCCGAAATATAGAAATGCATTTGAATGCATGATAGGGAAAGAGAAAATGAACACAGCTTTTCTACAGTTCTCAATTTGGGAACTATTTCTTAAAATTCTGTCACGCCATGATTTTGCCACTTCAAAGACCACACAATCGTTCTGTTACTATATCACAAGAATGTCAAGATTGTGTCCATGAGTGTAACGGGATTTTCAGACTAATATGGACTTACTGTATACTCTATTGCATAAATTAACTTACCAAGCTACTTCAACCCTATTTATGATGGTTACTAAAGCAGCACTTTTTCTTTTAAAAGAGTATCTACAATGCCATGCTTTACCACAGATTGCTGTTTTCCTCAGGGTGTCCTAGATTTTGACACAAATAAATCTTTCTACTCAAACAGGAGAATCAAAACACAGTTATTCTAAGAACACAGTATTTGGTGGGAAAAGGGGAACCTAAACTTGGAAAGCACCCTGCAGTGTAGAAAAACATAACTTTATTATTTCACCAGTTTTCTCTTACTACAAAAACTCTTTATAGCCCAGTTTTCCTTCTCCTGTGTCCAGATTTTATTAGTTTAGATCATTTTATGCTGGGAAGTCAGCCAGTTAAGACTACAAAGAAGCCATTAATTAGAGAGTTTCTTAGTGAAATTCAGTATATATGAACTAAATAGTATTAACTGACATTGAAGAAATTGTATCATTGAAATATCTATGTTCATATATACTCATATATGTACTACTCTAAATACATCTAAGATTTGTTACAGTATAGTTAATAATATCTCCATAAAATAAACAGATGAAAATATGAAAGAAAAACAATCTTTAGGACATCGTTCCCTTTTGGAATTTGTAATATTTCCCATTATTATATCATATACAATTTTAAATAAATAGGGTTTTGATACAGATTTAAATAAGAGTTAGAGCAATTTCTTCTTTATTTTTTTTTGTCAAGTTCTCTTCATTCTATGTATGTGCCTCTGCCTCTCACTAGAATCTGGATTTTAGTTGAAATAATAACAAAAATAATATAATGTGGATCAAAATGTGTGCCAAAATATTTATTTGTGGCTATGTACTCTTTCTCTCTCTCATCTGTCTATCTATCTGTCTGTCTGTCTATCATCTATCTATCTATCTAACTATCTATCTATCTATCTATCTATCTATCTATCTATCTATTTATCTATCTATCTCTTTTTCTCTCTCTCTACAAGAGGTAAGATAATGATAATCTTTATTGTCATTTTTTACTGTGAGCACAGTGACACACATTAAAAATGAAATTCGGTTGCCTGATCTCAAAAGAAATATATATATATACCTACACTCATACACACACACACACACACACACACACACACACACACACACAAATCACTGTCCATTTTGAATATATAGCAGAAATATTTTCTCTTGCGCACTCACTCACTCTTTTCTTTGGACTATTAACAATTCCTTTTTTTCCCCTGTGAGAAAATTTGGACTGAACATTACTGGTCTATCAAATGTTTTATTCTCAGGAGGAAGCGGAAAAAATTACTTGAAAATGGCTGGAAAAATTGTGGTTCCAGAAGGAGTTTTGTAACGGTGGACTCAAGGTCAGCAAAGTGCTAAATGCTGTTCCCGACTCTTTTCAATCCCTTGGTGAACCAATTCATGCTGCTCTTTGATTAGACCAAACGGAGTTGACTACTCAGAGGACAATGATGCATCTGTTAAATTCATTTATTAAAGCCATCCATTTCTTGTTCTTTGTCCTATGCTTGATTTTTTATTTTATTTTGCTAAATTCTTAAAGCGTGTGTGTGTGTATATATTTGTGTGTGTATATGTGTACTTGTGTATAGAAAAAATCCTTTGAAAAGCATGGAAGAAAATCACAATAAAAGTACAAAATACAGATAAAATTTGTGGATGCCTATTTGTTACATAATCCAGATGTTTGAATGGTGCCAATAAACCAGGGTTTAGGATGAGGAACAGCAAGCTGAGTGCTAGGGCTTTTACAATGTGGGACTAAATTTTAACTAGATATTAAAAATGAGGGTAGAGATTCCTTAAGCATACTTTATTCTCCTTAATGTCTTTTAAAAAGGCTATCTGTGGGTTAACACGGACATCAGTTGACTGTTCATGATAGTACTATGGAAAATTTGGTGTTTCATTAAGATTTTAAAAAATCTTTTCAAGCAAACCCACACCATTGGAATTCCCAGATGGTTTTCCAAACCCAACTACTAATCTACTTTAATCTCTTTAGCATCAGGGATCAAGCAAGGTAAGTTAGATGCTGCCACCTGCTGAGGCCAATCCATTTCTATCCCTAATTATATCTGCAGCATATCCCTGCAGATATAGCAGTGATGTAGAGGCTAACAAATTGCAAAGCAATTGCGACTTCCAAATGTTGAGTATAATCAACTAAATATTGAAATATTCAGACAATTTATAATTGTATGAATAGCTTCTTAAAAATAAAGAGCAGTAATGGGAGAGTGACCTGAAGAATGATGGATGATAAGAGACTTTCCATTTTTCTCTCTTCTGTGATTCACTCCTTGGTTGTCCTTCATCCCAACCATCACCCACCAGTACGGGCTGTTTGCATTGTACTAGTGAAAACTTTCCTCCCAATATAAATAGAAGGAGCAGTGTTCCAGATCTAAACCATTATGCTACTCCTTTTCAAGCAAGCAAGGTCATGGAAAGCAAGCACAGGAAAGAAGAAATAAAAAGACAGCAAAGTGAAAGGTATAAGAGAAGAGAAGATAGGATAGGATCTCTTATAGAGTTTCTTTGGAGAATGTTCCTTAAAAATAAGATTTATGCCTGATAGATCTTTAGTATGCTTAATGTTTTTCAAAATCAATAAATATACAGTTTGTTATATTCATACATTTCTACTGAATGCTAAAAAAAAGTGCCCTTATACAGGTAATCCTCAATTTACAACCACAATTGAGCCCAACATTTCTGTTGCTAAGTATTAGTTAAGTGATTTTTGTCCTATTTTCTTGCCATAGTTGTTAAGTGAATCATTGCAGTTGTTAACTTAGTAACATGGTCATTAAGTGAACCTGGTTTCTTCATTGACTTTGCTTGTCAGAAGGCTGCAAAAGCTGATCATGTGACCTCGGGACACTGCAACCATCATAAATATAAACCACTTGCCAAGAATCTGAATTTTGATCATGTGACCATGGAGATCCTGCAGCGGTCGTAACTGTGAAAAATGTGATAAGTCACTTTTTCCCACTACTGTTGCAACTGTGAACAGTCACTAAATGAACTGTTGTAAGTCGAGGACTACCTGTATACCGTCTGGCAAACATAATCATCTTGGCCTTCAGGAGGAGTCTTAAAACCTGGCCTTGCTGATTGGCCTGGGGTCTCAATGGAAGCTCCCATACTGGAGGTAATTAGTGGATTAAGAGAATGTTCCATCTCCATGCTGTATATTGCCCCTTTGTTAGCTATATTTCTTAATTTTAGCAGTATAATATTTATTGTTTTAATGTTCTGATATTCCTGTTTTAGCTTGCTGTAAACCATATAGAATCACTTAATGTGAGATGGGCAGCATATAAATTTAATAAAAAATAAATAACATAAAGCTTTAATTTCCAGGTTTGGCTTATAGTAACCGTGTTTTCCCGAAAATAAGCCCTCCCCGAAAATAAGCCCTTCCTGAATATATTTAAACGCACGCGCAGCCGGTCCCCGCCATTTCCTCTGGTTAGGGTTAGGCAGACAGAGCTGGAAATCAGGTAAGACGGCAAAAGAAGCCCCGTCTTGCTCCACGTGCCCCAAAATAATAAGACTTCACTGAAAATAATGCCAAGCACTTATTTTGGGGTTCAAAAAAAATATAAGACAGGATCTTATTTTTGGGGAAACACAGTATTTTTTCAGTTTCATTCACTTTTGCTACCATTATTTTTATTAGAGAACCAATAACAACAGTCTCTAGTTGTCAGGCATAGATATTATCCTATATGGTATTGTTGGGATTTTTAGTTAAGCAACATTTGGAATGCCATAATTTTTGCACCTAAACCAGCATATTAAATGTGAAACCTATTTAATGCCAATCTATTACCAGGTTACCAAGATAAATCAAATTTAATAAAAAGCCCCTTTGTCGGCCACTTTGCCTTCTCTATTTGTTATATTAATACTATGACCATTTTTGAAAATGATTATTTTTATATAGCCCAAGAGAACCAGTTGGGTGTAGAGATTAAGGCACCAGTTTAAAAAGCAGGAAAGTATGAGTTCAAGTTCTACCTTAGGCATGAGGGCAACTAGGTGACTTTGGGCCAGTCATTCTCTCTCACCCCAACCCACTTCACGGGTTTGTTGTGGGGAAAATAAGAGGAAAAAGATGTTGGATTTATTCACCACCTTGATTTATTAGTATAAATAATAAAGTTGGTGAATGAATGAATGAATGAATGAATGCTGGGATCCCTAAAATAGGTCACTGTGGAATTATGTTCCTTAATTACTTGCCTATAGAATGATGACTGATTGTAGTATGTTGAATAGAAAAGTAAACCGAGACAAGGACAAGAACTGAATATAAATGAGCAAGATTGGTTGATTACTGGCTAGAATTTATTTATGTATCAAATTTAATCATTTAACTAAAACCATGAGAGAATGTTTTCAAGATTTTACATACAATATAAGCTATTTTACAGGCTCCCTGCTTGGATCCCAAGTCTGTTGTTGAAACTAAATTTTAAGGGATTTCTGGAAAATCAGTAAGGTCGGAATCAATCTCACCTGGGGGGGCATGATGTTTTATAAGGTGGGTGACAGCCTAAAAATGTCTTGCTTCCTGGGTCATGTCAGATGGAACTCCTTAGCAAACTAGACCCATAACATTTCCCTTATGCCAGATTCGGTGGAACGAGAAGAGGGAACTGGGGAGAAGCAGCCCCTCAGATCAAAGAATTCTCAAAAGGAATTTTGAGTACCATTTTATTTTATTTATTTAGTTTGTCAAACATGTACGTGATAACAGGTATAAGTATAAACATGGACATGAGCACATGAAATCAGTACAAATAAATGGGGACAGTAGGACAGGGATGGTAGGCACACTGGTGAGTTTATGCACGCCCCCTTACAGACTCTTAGGAATGGGGTGAGGTACACGGTAGATAGTTTAAAGTTGAAGCTATGGGGGTTTGAGGAAGTAACAATGGAGTCAGGTAGAACATTCCAGGCATTGACCACTCTATTGCTGAAGTCATATTTTCTGCAGTTGAGTTTGGAGTGGTTTACCTTGAGTTTGTATTGATTGTTTGCCTGTGTATTATTGCGGTTGAAGCTGAAGTAGTCATTGACAGGTAGGACGTTGTGGCAGACAATTTTGTGTACTATGCTTAAGTCAGACCATAGGCAGCGTAGTTCAAGGTTGTCCAAGGCCAAAATTTCAATCCTGGTGGCATAAGTTATTCTATTGTGAGAAGAGGAGTGGAGTACTCTTCTCGTGAAATATCTCTGGACCCGCTCAATTGTATTAATGTCCGATATACAGTGTGGATTCCAGGCAGACGAGCTGTATTCGAGGATTGGTCTGGCAAAGGTTTTGTATGCCCTAGTTAGCAGTACAATTTTACCGGAGAAGAAGCTTCGCAAAATTAAGTTAATAATTCTTAATGCCTTCTTGGCAATGCTGTTACAGTGAGCTCTGGGGCTTAGATCGTTTGAGATGAGTACTCCTAGGTCCTTGATAGAGTGAGGGTCATCTATGAGGTTGTATCTGCCCAGCTTGTATTTGGTGTTCTGATTTTTGTTGCCAATGTGTAAGACAGAGCATTTGTTAGTTGAGATTTGGAGTTGCCAATTGCACGACCATTCTGACACATAGTCAAGGTTGCTTTGTAGGGCAGCAGCATTATCGGTGGTGTTAAATAGTTTTACGTCATCAGCAAAGGGTTTTGTTTTTTGAAATTTTGATTCCTTTTCCTCTATGATAGTCCCTTCCCTCTTTTTCTTATCCATATAGTACATTTAAAGTTGTGAAGGAGATGTTTAAATGAAATAATTTGAAACTTATAATAAAGAACATTCTACTGTTCCATGAAGCATCAACAATATAATAAATGGATCTGATATTTATAGTATCAATTGCATATTAAAGTCCTGAATAAAAGGTTCTACACAAAGGTTTGATTCCATCCAAAACCTCCAGAATAGCATGTCCAATAGATTAAGGCCAGACATGGAAGATCTGTGTCATGCTTTATATTTCGATTTGAAGCCTGAAAGACCTGATATTTTGAGTTAATGGTCCCTGTAGTTATCAGTGAACAATATGTATAAACCTGATGACAGAAGTTACTTGATTTGATTAATTAGAAATGGTGTTTTTTCAGTTATAAAATAAGAGCAAAATCTTTTTTTCTTTTCAATCTTCAACGTATATTTTTAAATTCTGGATTTGGCATGATTTAGCCATTTTTCTTCCAACATCAACTATCTGCCAAATTATGTAGTAATTTAGTGCAGAGGTGAATATTTTAATACATGGGAGGAAAATCATTCATGACAATACTTTTCAATTACCTCTGCTCTAGTTACATACTATCCATGTGATTTACTCCCACTACTCATTAGTTAGAGAAGTTCAATAATTGTTTAAAGACACAAATAAGTTAATAACATGAAAATACAATGTGCAATCTTGTTTGCCAATTCTAGCTGATGAAAGGTTAGACCTTTTCTAGCAAATTCAATCCTATTTCTTTTTTTGGTTTTGCTTTAATATTCCCCACAGTACAGAACAATTAACTTTGTGTAAGTGCATACGTGTATATATGTATGGGTTTAAAAAGCTCTAAATTGGAAGTATAACTTTTCATGCTGAGTTTGTTTGCAGGAGATGTTGAATGAGTTTTTAAGTTTCAGGAAGGTTGTTGAAAGATATCTAATATATAAGGCATCATTTTCAATATGGCCCTGTTGCTTGTGTGAACACATGGATTTCCTTAGCTCTTTTCTTTCATAGCGCCTTGCCTCTCTTTCTCTTTTTAGAGATATCTCTGTGTGGTATACATTCCTGTGTATCATGTTTATTCAGATAACATAAATCCAGACGTAGATATGGCACAGACATTTCAAATAAGAACCATCTTCAGCCTGGCACCGTCTTAATATATTGGGATTTGTGCTAATTAATAATCCTGGAAATTATAGTCCTGACATATTATGTGGGAATCAGATTGCAGGTAATTTCTTGCAGTTATTGTCACCTAAGGAAAAGACTGAAACCAGTGGTGGGATTCAAATAATTTAACAATCAGTTCACTCAGGGTCATGTTGGCTGTCGTGGGAGGAGTGGCCTCCACATGTGAGACGAGCCTCCTGTGATGGCCAACCTGACCCTACCAAAGTGGATCCTGGGCACTGTGCTGCCTCAGAGAAATGGGAAACAGAGCAGCCGGCAAGAGAAAAAGAGGAGCATGAGGGAGAAGAAAGAGGAAAGAAGAAAGTGGCCTTCTCCTTCTCTCGTGCTGGCCACTCCAGTGCCCATTTCTCCATTGCAGCGCAGCACCCATGATCCACTTTGATAGCTGGGTAGGTGGGTGGGGTAACAACCGGTTTGCCTGAACTGGTGCGAACCGGCTGAATCCCACCACTGACTGAAACTGGTCACAAGAAAATGTTATATAAAATAAGGTACCAAAAAGGTGTGTGGATTGCTTTGCTGGTGAATGGACATGGCTACCATTCCTCTTCTTCTACATTGCCAAATAGTGAGCTTGAGCACACTAGAGCTTAAGGAGAAGTTGAGTTAATTCCTGGAATGTTTACATAACAAGACACAGGGAAACTGATATCTGTAGACAGAAACATATTTGGGAATTAAGGCTACAGAGCATGCATGCTGCTGTGACTTGGCCAGCTGGTTCAAGGAAGCTGTTCAAGTGAAGGACCTTTAGCACAGTAGTAAAGCCGATTCTTCAAATCACACAGCCAACAAATTTAGTTTCAGCCATTCCCCTTCTTATCCCAATGCATTACAATTATGTTTGCTCTGTTACCTACCAAATAGGTCAAAGGAAGACTGGGTCAATTATCTGTGAACCAGATAATAGTTAAGGAAAGAGTTTATTGGATTCTAGTGGATATTCTCTGAGCATTTTTACAGACAAGTGCTGTATTAATCTAAAGTTAGATAAAATTCAGTCAGTTGCTGAAAAGCTTATTCCCTAATAACTCTCCTTCATAAATTTCCCTAATAAATCTCAGCAAATATAACTAGGATAATTCCAAGGATAATGCACATAAATAAGACTAAAATTTTAGTTAGGAATATTTAAACCAGGTCCTTTCATATTGAAATAATGTAATAATGTATTTTGCTTGCTTGAATGATTAATTAATTAATCTGCTATCGTGTTTTCCCGAAAATAAGATCCTGTTTTATAATTTTTTGAAGCCTGAAATAAGCGCTTGGCCTTATTGCCATACGCTCAAAAGCCTGATTGGGCTTATTATCAGGGGCTGTCTTATTTTGGGGGAACAGGGTAATTTGCCAAGAGAGGCCAGAGAGTTTACTGCCCTTTTGACCACAAAGCTCTGTATTATCATTTGTCCATATCAGTACATAAAATTATATGTGAGATTATTTAGAAAGACCCTCTGTGTTAACAACTCCTTCCTTATACTTGAAACAAGCATTGCTTGAGTGCTTATATCAATTTCTGCCCATCTCGAACTTGCAAGGTTGAAGCTTTTCTCCATGTGATTGATGGTTCATATGGGACAAGGAACGAATGCGAGGCCAGGAAGATCCATACTTCTTCCTTATTTCTCAGACAAAAAGTTAACACAGCTGTTGCTAAAGGTTAAATTTGGAGGTCAGTTTCTTATGCTATTAGGAACATCCATGTGGGTTTAAACTGTATTAATGCCCAACCCCTTTTTTATCCACAGAGTGAGTTAGTCAATGACTACATTGATCCATTGTTGTGTCTTCTTACAGAGGTTCCGGCAACGAAGCAATAGAAATCATTAGAGCTTGTGATAAAGAATTCCTCCTGGTCCAGGCAGACACAGTGTTCACATTTCATTTACTGTTGCAGCAGCCAGGTATAGCTGCCAAACCCAATGTTTCATAGTGAAGCTGGATTATTTAGGGAGATGAAGCACAGGGCACCAAATTTTAAAAACTAAATAGTGAACAAAATCAGAATAGATCTTGGAATCTTCAGTCATCTAAAAATCATGTAAGATTTAAGTGGGTAGGGTGAGCAAACTTCAAGCTCCTTCCCTGAAATATTGCTGTCCAATGAGACCAGAGGTGGGTTTCATCAGGTTCTGACCAATTCTGGAGAACTGGTAGCGGAAATTTTGAGTAGTTCGGAGAACCAGTAGTAAAAATTCTGTCTGTCCCCGTCCCCAACTATTTTCTGCCTCCCAAGTCCTAGCTGATTGGGAGGAAATGGGGATTTTGCAGTATCCTTCCCCCAGAGTGGGGTGGGAATGGAGATTTTACAGTATCCTTCCTCTGCCATGCCCACCAAGCCACGCCCACCAAGCCATGCCACACCCACCAAGCCACACCCACAGAACCGGTAGTAAAAAATTTTGAAACCCACCACTGAATGAGACCTTTCCCATTGCAGCCCCTACCCTATCAAACTCCCCCCGCCGCAGCTAAGACCTTGAAAGTCCTTACCCTTTTATCCTTCTGGGTAAAATCTGGCTCCTCCCCCAGTTTTTGGGATAGGGTGAGGCCAGGTGGGCCAATGTAGGTTGGATCAGGCAACTGTGGTTGTGGCACCAGGCTTTTCAATTTTTATTGTCTTGTCATATTTTATTTTATTTTATTTTATTTTATTTTATTTTATTTTATTTTATTTTATTTTATTTTATTTTATTTTATTTTATTTTATTTTATTTTATTTTATTTTATTTTATTTTATTTTATTTATTACACCAACCATTTCACAATCTGAAATGACATTGGGCAGCTTATAATGGCATAAAAACATAAATATAAAAGCATTAAAAGCATTAAAATTAACAACAAATTGAGTATCTGATGTACTGCAGCACGACACTGGAACCAGATGCTCCAAGGACTCCAGTTAAGTGCCTGCAAGCAGTTAGTTCAAATAGTATCATTTCCCCATTAGTACTCCAAATTATTTATTAAAACTTTTAATGGAACAGAATAAATAGCTGCATAGAAGAAAAATAAGGAAAACCTAGTGGATAACGAGTAAAGTATCAGCAAAACACAAGGAGTTTACAATTATGGAATTTAAAATTCATTATTTCATTCGTTAGTTAAATGTATAGAACTAAGGCCTTTATGTCATCTTAAGATCCCTAGAAAAATCTGAACATGATATTAATATTGATGAAACCACTATTTGTCCACTATTCCCAGAATGGAATGTATAGGGAAATTAAATTATGATTAAGTGAGCAAAGATCAGAGGTGGGTTTCAGCAGGTTCTGACCAGTTCTGGAGAACCGGTAGCGGAAATTTTGAGTAGTCCAGAGAACCGGTAAATACCACCTCTGACTGGCCTCACCCCCATCTATTCTCTGCCTCCCGAGTCCTAGCTGATTGGGAGGAAATGGGGATTTTGCAGTAACCTTCCCCTGGAGTGGGGAGAAAATGGAGATTTTACAATATCCTTCCCCTGCCATGCCCACCAAACCACACCCACCAAGCCATGCCACACCCACCAAGCCACATCCACAGAACCGGTAGTAAAAAAATTTGAAACCCACCACTGGCAAAGATGGTTTTCTGAACTCCTATCCAGCTGTAAACAAGTGCTTCCTAGGTAAAGGGTTTATCTGTTTTGTATGGTCCTACAAAGAAAAAAATATCTAAAAGCTCTGAATCTGGAGCTACAGATAGGATGGCCATCATGCTTATTGTTGTATTCAGACAGTGTGGACTTTAGGTGCAGAGAAAGTTTTGACCCTTTAATTTGTCATCCTGGAGTCATGGGGAAATTAAAAATATATCTCCTCTGAATATAGCTAGATTGGGAGTGCAGCCTTACATTTCTTGGCATTGGTGTCATGACTTTCCATTAATTTCTTCACTTGCTTTGCATTCAGTAGATGCACTGGAGACTTCCTTGTGATACTAGTAATCCAAATTCTGCATGTATTTGAAGATCTATTGCTTGACCCTTCTAATTAACATTGTACTGATTACACAATTGCATTTTTAGAAATGACACTTACATAGTTATATTTCTCATTTCCATGTTATGCATGAAATAGTATTTGGTGCCATTTTTCTAACATGGAGGTTGCAACGGCATTGCCTTTCACAAGACATGGTCTGTCTGTCTGTCTGTCTGTCTGTCTGTCTGTCTGTCTGTCTGTCTATCTATCTATCTATCTATCTATCTATCTATCTATCATCTATCTATCTATCTATCTATCTATCTATCTATCTATCTATCTATCTATGTCTTCTTAATATATATATTATTTTTATCTAGGAGTTTTCATACCTATGTGCTTCTTTGAGACAAATGTTGTGGTTTGTGGAAGAAAATCATCTTAAGTTCTTAAGAAAAATCATCTTAAGAAAATAATCAGCTACGTCCAGGCATGTGGCTTGAGACCAGTCTATTCTGCCATGATCTGCAGTTCTGAAAAGCAAAATTCTTTGCCTGCTGGATGTTCAGCACATCAAATGACAGTTCTGGCATTGTTTTTAGAGGGTTAACTAAGATTAATGAGGAAAGAAACACCAAGCCATAGAGGATCAACATTACAAATCAATGCCTGAATAAATTTAACATGCATTCCATCTGCAGAATGCATGGTGTGGGCTTGTTTCTTAAGAGTGTATCTTTTATGCTTCTAAATAACCCACCAAGACATGAACACCGCATCCAGTTTAATAATGCTTTATTTAAGGTTTATACAGTAGTCGATGTATTGATTGGAGAGGAATTTGTAGAATACAGGAGAATGTTTAATAAGATACAAATAAACTCCCACAGCGCTTGCAATTCCCAATTCACCGCATTTGTGAATTGTAACTTCGGCATTTTAATTCATAGAAAGTCATCAGAAAACGTTCAGTTTTAAAAGTATGCACTTGTTCTGAGCTCAGCCACTCCTGAAAGATGAACATTTATATTTATATAGCTTTTTTATCTGAACCTTTTACTAAAAGCCTTTTCTTTCTTCTTTTTTTTTAAAAAAAACTCCTCAGAAAGAATATTGTATTTATTTCTATCTAATTACAGCTTAGACTCTGAAAATGTGAAATCTTTGAGATTTACATCTTTTTGTCATTAAACCTTCCAGAGAAGATGGTGCTTCTCCCTTTCACGCTCTCCTTTTAATCAAAACACTATTATCCTTAGATTGCCTCTTTACATTGCTGCTTGTCTAACAAATCTTAGGAAGTTACTTACCGTCAAATAATTACAGTGCAAAAGAAAAGAATAATACAAAGAGCAGGCCTTTTTACATGTCTGAGTGGGTTTCACAATCCTGTCTCATAATCAGATTCCAGAAATTGAACTTGCAGAAAGTTTGTGCTAGCCTTGTGGATTTTCATTTCAGATGTTGTCAACTCAAGGGCATTTGGACCAATCAATAACTGTCTGTCTTCTTGCACACAGAAAGTTGGCTATTAGAAAAGAGAGGCTTACAGCAGACTCAGCCAATACCATTAGCCCTAGCCTTAGGGCAGTTCTATCCATGTGCTGGGGTAGACACCTGCCCCCTCCCCTCCCCCACCATTAAGAAGGCCACTTGGGATGTCATTTGGACATAGCGGGCAAAGAGCACTTCTTTATTCTTTCTCTTTTTTACACCCAGACTTCACCAAAAATCAATAAATCTGTTCTTTGCTTATTTTCAGAACTTTACTTCAATATAAGGAAGGACTTTCCTTCCAGCTACAAACTCTTGCAACACCAACTCTTTCTCTGCAGTTTCTTTCTTAGTGGCCGTTTGAGAAATAATTGGAAATAATACCAGAATTAAACTCTTCTTTTGAAATTAACAAGAAAACCTTGATTGGCTGCCTGGTTTCAAGATTCAGGAACATACTGTATATATATATATTTTCTTTATTATCGTGCTAAATGATTTTTAATGAATTGGCTCAACACAACAAACCTTTTTTTTTTTTTGCCTTGTGTGGATTGAGTATATTTCAGTAATTGCTCCAAGACAACAAGTTAAAACGATGTAAATAAAATAGGAGAATTAATTGCTGAAGCACCTTTAAAATTCTGTACTTTTATTTGTAGTTACCTGAAGATAAATACATGGTGTTTTTTTCCCAATCCAAAATGGTCATGATAAA
Source organism: Pantherophis guttatus (assembly GCF_059756535.1). Lineage (NCBI taxonomy): Eukaryota > Metazoa > Chordata > Lepidosauria > Squamata > Colubridae > Pantherophis > Pantherophis guttatus. Next base: position 62,568,447 of record NC_142068.1, read on the forward strand.
AATTTGTGTGGTTATTGGGATTAAGCCATTAGTGAACATTACAGGCATTACTCAAGAATAACCCTACCATTCTTCACCATTCCCATTCTAGGAGGCAAATGCTACTACTAGCAATCAACTACTACTGGTAGTAGTCCAAGACACTGGTCATTATTTCTTCGCTCAGAAGACAGAGTAATATGTATCACACCCTGCAACTAGACTACTTTCTCAGATTCAGTAGAATTATCTATTGCACTGCCAATATTGAGTGAGAAGTCAACCCAGGTCCATCTGGCATCTAGATATGATATAAGAGATGCACCATCAGACACTGAAACCTCCTTATGCCATGCCTTGAATGTCAAATGAGCATAGATTTCATTCTTAATTATGAGATACTGCCTCATCCAGCTAGCCAACAATTCCAAACCCTGCTTATTACATGCCCCTTCCCTCCAATAAATTTAGGCTGTGCTAAACCTTCCAACTTGAAAGATTAACAAAGGATAAGCCAATGTAAGAAAATGGGATCAGGAACCCCATCAAGAATGAAAGTTGTACTTGGGGGCCTAGATTCCATTCTGCCCTAGGCTAACGTTCTATACGGCTAGCTGAAAAGGGAATACGACTTGATGGTTATATGATAGTTTTACTGAAGAGACACTGAGAATGATGCCCCAAGGCAACTGATGAGAGTTCAGGAGCTGTAGGCTGCAACAGATTTGAAGTCCCTCAGGAAATATTTGCAATGACACTTTCACCTGCTCGAACTGAATGGCACTCAACTATTGCTCACCTCTCGGGTTTTATGTTTGGAATGTTGCAAGGTAGGAAGCCAGAAGTAAACATCTACTGTATCCTTCTGATATCCTTTTCTAAATGCAATATAGACATAGTTGGAATGCTCTGATATTCTTGAGTTCAATATCTATAAACACACACTCTGGAAGAATATCTTCCTATGAAAAACTACTTCTAAGCATATTTTAAGTGTCTCTTGTCAAACAAATTAACTCCTAATTAACTCTTTAAAAATGAATGAAGGCCAATATACCTTCAGATTTCCTTCCCTTGCGAATTCACAATTGAGAATAAGACTGTACAAATGACTTTTAATCTTATGAAACCTTTCCTAGTCAGTATATAGTTTCATGTAAGCTCTGATGAGCCATTAAAATAACTTGTTTCAATAAAGCTTCAAAGTGAAATTTTGTTAGGTTAGATTTCAAGTGTCTTTTATTTTATAGATGAGTATGCAGATATTATATATTTCCTATATAAAGTATATTAATTTTATAGATATTAGGTCTGTAGATATTAGGTATTTCTTATATAAAGTATATTACTGAAGCTTGCATTAAAATTTGCCTTGGTCAGAATAAGAAATTTCATTTGCTCATCTGTTAGAAACATCTGCTTGATAAAATAGATCTGCAAATAGTTTAACTAAAATATTAGATCATAACTGATTTGTAGCCTTTTTAAATGAAAGTATGAAAAAAACTTTTCTTTCTATGTTTAGTAGTAAACAAAGCAGAATTAAAATCTAAATTGGTATCTCTTCAAAGAAATATTGAATTCCTATCTAAATTTAAATACAAAAAAAAGTGAGATAGTATCCAAATACAGCACAGGAATATAAAAATTCCTTATGTTGAATAACTAATAATTATTATCCAGGTTAACATGTTACTATGTCAGACAATGATTTTATAATATAACTAGTAAAAGTGGAAAGAAATAGTTTTTATGAATGTTTATGAAAGTTCTTTAACAATAAAATTAATATTTGTTAAAGCAGTAGTAATGCATTTTCCATGTATTATACTGCAGACTTTTCACGCGACCAGAAAAATAGCTGCTTCATTCAGTATTTTATGGAATTGAATAGTTCAACACTTCAAACAGAAAACATTCTCAAGTATAGGATTGTCTTTTATAAACTTAGACACAAAGGAAAACAAAGCTAAGGTATGGTAAAGAGCTAATTAAAATACTAAAATTTCTATTTGCTAGAATCTGCCAGATTCAGGCAAACATTATGTCAACCTAACTGTAGGATAAATCCTTAGATAGTTATCAAAAACATAATAATAAAAGTGGTTATGGTTTTTTCCCCTTTTCCCTTTCCTTTTCTCTCCCCTCACCTTTCTCTCTCTCAAAGTTTCTAAAGATCTTTCTAGGTATATTAATAGCAATAGCACTTAGACTTATATACTGTTTCACAGTGCTTTACAGCTCTCTCTAAGTGGTTTACGGAGTCAACATATTGCCCCCAACAATTTGGGTCCTCATTTTACTGACCTTGGAAGGAGGGAAGGCTGAGTCAACCTTGAACTGCTCAGAATCGAAGTCCTGGAGTAAGCAGTGAGTTAGCCTGCAGTACTGCATTCTAACCACTGCGCACACAGGATTTCTTTAAATAATCTATAGCTGGTGGCAAACCCCATTCTAATTGCATAATTTTCTTCTAAGAGCCATTAAAAAGGGCTTGAGGGCTTGCATACAACTGCAAATATAGATTGTACATAAACCAATCTGTGATATGATATATATTTGAGGTAGGCCTTAGTTGTTTGATCACGCTGTTATCTGTGGGATTTTGTTTCTGCTGATGTGTGACTTTGGATAATTAAAGACTATTCACAAGAATATGGAAGAATATTGCCCTTGGACAACAACAGTAACTGAGCTGGTATCTGTTGCCTTAGAATTATCAGTGGATGAAATATCTATTTATTATAGTTTGTTGATAATTTAAATGTAGTCCAAGGATTATGCATTTTTGTTCTCCTCTGCATTGTTTGGAGCACTTTTAAGAGGTGCGTTATAAACTGACAGCAGAAATAATAACAATGACAGTGTTGTAGCTTTAGTTAATTGGTTCTTCATTATTCATCAGATTCAAAGTGCCCTCCACAGTTTAAAATAAATTTATGAGACTATAGGTTGTAGCACTAGACCTTGGGTTCCAGCAGGAAAAACCCTTATTTTGAAGAGTAACTTTATTGGTGTCTCCTGTGTTGAAAAGTTAATGGTAAGAAGAATAGTCAATTGGTATATGTTGATGTCTGATTTGGGTCTCAGTGGAATAGACATCTATAGTAGAACATAACAAAGTGCAGTTCACTTTTTCAGCTTCAGAGAAGTTATATGCAGAAGGGGAAGAACTAGTAAGGAAATCTTGGACTTCCTTGCAGCTGAACTGAATATGGTTCTAATTTCTAACAAGTTCCTATTTTACAGTAGACCACAACAAAAGCATTTTCTATCTGCTAAATAATTCTATCATTCAAGTTCATAATGTCTGGAAAACTGAGCCTGAATGGTAAGGACCAGTGGGATGGGAAGATCAGTGGAATAGCATTCTGTGGCAGCATTAGTGCCCAGTTTTGTTATTTGTTCAATCTTATCCTTCAACATTTATCTTTGTACATGCCTTAGATTCCCCTGACTGTCTTCTGATGAGATCAAATAGTCTTTCCTGCTCCAGTATTTTTGAATTAGTCTAGGAAGGCTTCTCTACCCTTCCAAGGGTCTGCACCCCATCTTTTCAAGGTGGCCACCAAGGGAATGCCAAGCAGCCATCCAGCCTTTATCTGCAGACAAATTGTGTAATGGAAATGAAGAGCATTCTTTTTCTCTTGCTATGACAAGGGGTGTATTGTTGAGTTAACTTTCCATGAGACCAGAGAAACAGTCTGCAGGTTTGTAAAATGTAAAGAAACGACTGGGTGAAATGCAGGGATAAGCTATTTAGGCTTATACAGCCAAAATTATAGTGGGGAAAGTAAATACGGTTCATCAAATATGTCAGGAACTTATAGATTTTGTATGCTTCCTTGATTAGCTTTCAGCATATTTTTTCAAATGTATTTTATATTAAGTAGCAATTTCGGCATATCCTGCAGTATTCTTCAAAATAGTATATAAACTCTTAAATCTCCTTGAAAAGTTCAATAGACAAATGTTAAAAATCAAGTGGAAAAAAAAACCACAAAAGGAAGAAGAAAAAGATAGCTATTATTCAAACATTTGTTTATCAGGTTACTATTATGTACTATTTAATATACTACAATATTAAAAGCTGTACAGTATTTAAAACTGTAACCTAATGGAAAAATGCTTTGCATTGCAAAAACAAACAAATAAAAACTCTGGAGTACATACATGCATGTGCCCATGATTTTAAGGAGAAAGTAAAAAAAAAAATGGATTGATTGAGAAGCAGTCATGTTGTCCTTCTGCCTACTGCCTTAATGGCTTACACTTTCTGAAATATTCTATATTTCTTTCTAGAACATGAGTATAGACAAAGAACTTTAAGGGGAGAAACATTATAAAAAGTGAAGAGAGCTGAGTACATTCAACTGAACATATTTTCAAAGCTCTTTGTTATGTTAATTTTCCAACAGAAATAATTTTCTACACTTTTAAATATCACTGATAAAATCAAAGAAGTATTTTAATTTTCCAGTATTTTGGGTTAATCCTGGAAGCTAATAAATAGAATCTAATCAGATTCTTATATTGTATTAATTTACATGTCTTAGGAAATAGGTACTATAAATCAACAATAAGATATTGTAAAGACTGGTGGATAATTTTTCCCAATTTCTTTAAATGCATTTGATCAAAAAGATAGCTATATTGGATATTGTCAGTTAAGATGACAATGTGTGCTAATTTGTTTACAGTCAGAAAAGTTTCAATTTACGCAGCATAATTTTATTAAATCCATGTGGGAATTATCTGAAATAGATTTTCAGTGCCACAAGAAGTTCCACAGAAATTCAAGTTCAAGCCCAAATTATCCTCCCAACTTTTTCCTAAACATTCAAGACAACTTTTTTGCTCAATGTATGAGTTTTATATGATACTATCACTATTACATTGTATTAAATGAAAAAGAATTGTATTGTTCTTTAAATGTTAAGGGCTTGTCAATAATTTTTATGGAGAAGATTATCACTCATTTGTGATAAGAGGCACTTTGAGGCATACAGCAAGAAATATTGGAAGGTGACTGATCTGAAGATATCAACATAAAAAATGACCTTCGATCACCTGAGCTAATTTTATCATTCTGATCTCCCCAGAACAATGGAAAGGGTTCATAGTTTCATAGAGATCAATAAAAATAAAGAAGAAAAGAAGAATGATAGTAGCAAGAGACTCATGATTGCATTAGACAGAAGCAGCTGTATGGGGACTAACTTAGCTATCCCAAAAAGTGGGACGTCTTTCCATTGAACATATCCAGGATGTGATAGAGGATTACCAAGGCTTATCAAACAGATTGATTTCTAATCATTTCTGTTTATTCATATGGGGGACAAACAATATTGCTAGAAGAGGTCAAACACTCCAGAAGATTATAAGTGACTACAACATGTTGAGTATGAGGTTTAAAGAGTTGAGAGTAGAAACAAGTATGTGGAAAACATGAGGGCTGAAAGTATTGTTTTCATCCATCATGTTGATGATTACAGAAGAGAAAGCAGAACCTGAAACTGAACAACTGGCTATGAAGATAGCGTCATTTTTTTAAAAAAGAATTCCTAAATCATAGTGTATGTCGCCATTGTAAGGACCTTTTGTTGCAGATCAGCTGTGCTTCCCAGACATATAAAGATATATTTGGTGAGCGCTCCATGAAAAACATGGAGAAGCAGGGATAGATTTAGGGGATGGCTATAAAGATGATAAATGGTCTGTAATCAATGATTATAAGAGCTGGGAACTTTAACTTGCAATGGGGAGATACGATGGCTATCTGCAAATATTTAAAAGGCTGTCACATGCAAGAGTGTGGACTTATGTTCTGTTAATACTGAGAGTAGCACAAGGACCAAGATGAATAATAGAAAGGAGATTTTGGCCAAATATTGGGAAGAATTTCCTAATTGTAAGAACTGAAACAGTACACATTTTTGTTTATTTTTATTTTATTTTATTTTTATTTTATTATCAGATTTATATACTGCCCTTCTCCCGAAGGACTCAAGGCGGTGCACAGTCAAAGTAAAAACATAAATACAAACATTAAAGTACAGTTAAAAAGATATATCTGCATTTGGCCCCATAGTTAAAAAAACAATAACAAACCTATTAAAAACATTTTAAAAAGTGTTAAGCCAGCCCGGTTTGCTGAAAAAGAAAGGTCTTAAGGGCACGGTGGAAGGCACCAAGGTCTTGGATTCTTTGTATCTCTGGGGGCAGCTGATTCCAGAGGGCAGGTGCCCCCACAGAAAAGGCCCTCCCCCTGGGGGCCACCAGTCTACATTGCTTGGCCGATGGCACCCTGAGGAGGCCCTCTCTGTGGGAGCACACAGATCGGTGGGAGGCCATTGGTAGCAGCAGGCGGTCTTGAAGATATCCAGGTCCTATGCCATGGAGCGCTTTAAAGGTGATAACCAACACCTTGAAGCGCACCCGGAAGACCACTGGAAGCCAGTGCAGCTCACGCAGGAGTGATGTTATGTGGGAGTGCCATGCGGCTCCCGTAACTACCCACGCGGCCACATTCTGGACCAGTTGGGATCCCCATGTAGAGAGCATTGCCGTAGTCCAGGCGAGAAGTGACGAGAGCATGAGTGACTGTGCACAAGGAATCCTGATCTAGGAAGGGCTGCAACTGGGGATCAGGCGAACCTGATAAAAAGTCCCCCTGGCTACAGCCATCAGATGTTCCTCCAAGGACAGCTGCGTATCCAGGAGGACGCCCAAATTATGAGCCCTCTCCGTGGGGGCCAAAGACTCACCCCCAATAGTCAGTGATGGAGTCAACTGACTATATCGGGATGCCAGAAACCACAGCCACTCAGTCTTGGATGGGTTGAGCTTGAGTCTGTTCCTCCCCATCCAGATTCACACGGCCTCCAGGAACTGGGATATCACTTCAAGGGCATCATTGGGGTGGCCCGGGGTGGAGATGTACAACTGGATGTCATCAGCATACTGGTGGTACTTCACCCCGAAGCCACGGATGATCTCACCCAGCGGCTTCACATAGATGTTGAACAAAAGGGGTGAGAGGACCGACCGCTGAGGCACCCCACATATGAGGTGTCTCGAGGTCGACCTCTGCCCCCCTGCCAACACAAACTGCGACAGGTCCGAGAGAAAGGAGGAGAACCACCGTAACACGGTGCCCCCCATCCCCAACTCTTCCAACCGGCGCAGCATGATACCATGGTTGATGGTATCAAAAGCCACTGAGAGATCTAACAGGACCAGAACAGAGGAGCAACCCCTGTCCCGAACCTTCCAGAGATCATCTACCAATGCGACCAATGCCGTTTCCGTGCTGTACCCGGGCCTGAAACCCGACTGGAATGGATCAAGATAAATCGTTTCCTCCAGGTATTGTGGAAACTGTCGTGCGACCACACTCTCAACAACCTTCGCCACAAAGCGAAGGTTGGAGACGGGACGGTAGTTGGCTAATACTGCTGGGTCCAGGGAAGGCTTCTTGAGGAGAGGCCTCACCACCGCCTCTTTCAAGGCCGTGGGGAAGTAACCCTCACTCAACGAAGCATTGATAATTCCCTGGAGCCAGCCTCGTGAAACCTCCCAGGAAGCCAGTACTAACCAGGAGGGACACGGGTCCAACAAACATGTGGCCGCACTAAGTCTCCCCAAAGTCCTGTTCACGTCATCAGGGGTCACAGAGTCAAACTCTTCCCAGATAACATTCTCAAGTCTATTCCTCACCACCCTGCCCGAATCTACCAGTCAGAGTCCAAATCCCCCCGAATCTGTGCGATTTTGTCATACAGATATTGTCCGAAATCCTCAGCCCTGCCTTCCAGGGGGTCCTCCCGTCCTCCTGGATGTAGCAGGGAGCGGGTCACCCTGAACAGGGCGGCTGGATGATTATCTGATGACGCAATAAGAGCGGAAAAGTTACAATAGAGATGGATTCTCCCTCTTTGTAGATTTTCAGATTAGGGATTCTTGGATACCTTTCATACATGACCTAGTGAATTGCTACACTGAGCAGATCATATAGATCCTAGATGACATATATTATGACTAGAAGTGGAAGTGGATCTTGATAGATCATTTCTACAATTAAAAAAGAACTATGTCAGCTATTGAATGCCCTTCTTGAGATTTAATGCACTTCGAAGAGCAACATAAAGATTGCTAGAGATTTTGCGGATAGTAACACGATCCGGGGGGAACGAAACTTCCTTCCTTCTTTCCTTTTCATTAACTATAAATATATCATTTTTATCTTTTTAACTTGTGTTCTGTATTCCATAAAAAAGGAGATCTAGGAGCCTCATTACAATGTCCAAGGAAACAACCTTTTAATCTAAACTAAAAGAACATTTTAGATTTAGCTAGATAAAATTGATGGAATTGAAAGAAACAAATTGTAGACCTGGGGCATAGTTAATGGGACAAACTGCAGTAATCTCACTGAAAGAAAATGAGAGCGAATTGAGAGAGAATTTAATAATGCTGTCTTAAGTTTCTGAAAGGAAGAAGGAAGATATAGCATATGTAATAAACATATAAAATAGGCACATGCTGGATTGAATATGGATAATAATATAATATGCAAGACACTTTGTCCTGGGTTTCCATGAGACACTGTATTTTTCAAGATAATTCAGATTCTGAGAAAGCACCACTAAGGTAAATCTCTGGAACTGTGAGAGGATGGTTTCTATTCCATGGGTGCAAATTCTTCTCATCCTACGTACCTCCTGGATCCTCAGAGTTCTTCTATCCTCCTGAAATCAATAAGCTGTTTTTATTGGTTCTGTTGACTTTTCTGCTCCTCTGTATGCTGGTTGATTTATTTTAATTTCCTTGCTGCAAATAAGCATCCTGAGGAAAGGTCAAGAGGCAGCGGGAAATAACGTTGGTCAGAAGAGCATTTTTTGGTGTTCCTAGCTCCTCTGGCTGGAGGAAGCTGGAGGCTATTCAGAAGGTTTATTCCATAAAAAGATGAAGATGAAGTCATTTAAATGGTGGTTTAAGCAGAGCCAGCAGCAATTTGGAAATGGCCATTTTACAATTAATCCAATATAACTTAATCATTAACTCACTGAAACGCTATTAATTTCAATAAACATGTATGACTTAAGCTGGAACTCCATCCCTTAAAGAAAAACCAAGAACCAAAAGAAGAAATCTCAGCTTGTGGCAATTAATGTCTTTGAAAGGTAATATAATCATATTACACATTACACAGTGTACAACATCAATCCCTTTTGTTTCCATCTTCAGACTGGTTTCTGAAGTGGCAAATGGCAGAGCTTTCCCTGTTCCATTCTCCAAAGAGAAAGAAGAGAGAAGTGGCTATTTTTTTTTTTTTGGCAATCTTTGTAAGCTTTATATGCTGAAATTTATTCCATTATTCTATTAAAGAAGAAAATGTGCAACATGCCTTACACCTCAAGGCATCTCTCAGTACATTTTCATCTTCTCTAATACCTGTAGCTCCTTTTCTACGCTAACATTTCACTGCAAGCATTTTATACTCTGTCAGTTAAGTCTCCCTTGAATGCCTATGGCCTTCTTGTCTCTGGTGGGTCAGGCACACCGACCCTTTCAGATCTCTGATGGGGGTAGCAAGGACCACAGTGAGTGCACTGTCAAGTAAACAGATCAAATAGCAGCATGTCCTATAATAAACAGCTCATGTATAAAACTATTTGAAGCAACAATGCATTACTCTCTTTATACTTTTTTTTTTATAGAGGCTCTTTCACCTGATTGTATAAAGCTCGATACATTATTCTGCCCACCTAGGCAACAGAGACAAACTAACTGAAAATGAAAAAACAAATCATTGCAGCTTTTTAACTGTGGCTACAATTCTTAATTAGGAATAAAATACTGGATAGGTGACAGCTTCCTTTGTGCCTAAATATATGGCGAGAACCACACACACACATATATTTTGATGCTTTGAGTCTCGGCTAAAATATGCTCCTGCTGCATTGCTTCTAGCAGCACAATCCAAATCTTTCTCCTCATTTGATACAGTGACCTCTCAAGTGCATCATTGCCCTGAGGGCTGAGGGCAGTCCAGCTACTGTTAAACCCCTTGGGTTGATAATCTTCTCCCACATTTGCCCTTAACACCAGACATACCACCATTAGCTACAGCTCCACTGGTGCTCATTAGAGCCGATCAATATAGACTAACATAAAGGATGCTACTGCACCTTCTGTTATTTCTCAGTTACTGCAGATTTACAGACTTTCTTCTACAATATGAGTGATGTGTTAGACAGGTTTGGGTAGCCGTAGAAATCTCTTCTCTCTTTGCTGTTTGTCTGTCTATCATCTATCTATCTATTTGTCTGTCTGTCTGTCTGTCTGTCTGTCTGTCTGTCTGTCTATCTATCTATCTATCTATCTATCTATCTATCTATCTATCTATGATCATCTATCCATATTTTCTTGCTGAGTAGTATGTTATTTTAATGTCTAATACAATTAATGTTAGAGGCACCTTTAGCAAAAGCTTTAAATGGTATTTTATGTACTTTTTTTTTTTTTTTCCAAAAGTGAGCCTACCTCAGCTTTAGCCCTCGGAAGAGTTTGGATGAAATTAAATGGTATTTTTTTTCCATGTAAATTGAATTGTACTTTTTGGTTGAAATTTAGCTTCAGAGTAGATTAAGCTATTGCTGGGGTAAGTAGGAGAAGAATTAAAATCTGAATCCAGGAATAAAAGGAATATGGATAATGTATTCCTTCTTTCTACCAGTAGGTGACATCAGAGATTACAGTTAGCCTTCATTCAGTATTGAAATGGTAAATCTTTTTTTCCTATTTTTTAAATATTAGTTAAAAGTGAAAGAACATATAACCAACTCTGGGATCATGGACAAGAAAGCAGGACCGTTTCAGGAGGGAGCAGGACCATCAGAGGCTAGATTCCCTTCTTTAGGGGAGGGAGAAAATGTGAGAAAAAGCCTAAGAGTAAGTTTGCGTTAATTACACTAGGTATAGGTTAAACTGGAGAATTGCTTTGGCAAGCTTTCAAGATTCTTTTGCTCTATGAGCAATAAAGATCATTCCAGAAATTAAAGGAATTCTTGTTTCTTGACTTTGCCAGCTAAGAATGGAAATTACCTCACAAGAATTATTTCTTATTTGGTAAGCAGCGGTCCATCTACTAAGGTGTTATTTCATTTTTATTTAAAGCAAGTGTCTGGTTTACCCAATGAAATTAATCAAATTTTCCCCATAAGATTTCTTCCAATTTGGGATTGTTTGAAAAATAGTGAGTATACATAGAGATAAACTACAAACATTTCTATGATTGCATGGCCTACAATAATAATCAGATGTGAGGTAGAGCATGATAGGGATAAACTAGTCATGAATGAAATAATCAGTATGGAATAAGTAAAACATTCAGTCTTAAACAGCTAGATTCTAAAGTGATTAAAACTGAAACTATCGAAACAAAAAGAGTGTTCCCATAGAATTTACTATCTCTTCTGTCTCCTCCATAGTGCTAATTCATGCAGTAAAATTGTGTTCCCTGTAAATAAAAGATCTGAGAAGCAATTTCACAGTACCCAAGCATTTGAGTTACTTGCAATGACAAAAGCTCATTGTAACACATATCATTATTTGTTCTCTGGAAAACCCTCCTTTTCTAACATTCTTTCTCTCACACACACACAAACAGTAAGCTTGAAGATTCCTTTCTCAGGTTGACTGGATCATACAGATAAACACATTTGTTTATGTGTTCAATAGATACCGCAACATTTTGTTGGAGGTCACCACATTTAACAATCTCTGGCATGAGTAAAAGGAAAACATTTCTTCATGTAAATTACCAATTTACTGCAAGACCTTGAGAGCTTTTATTGTATCCAAATCACAACTGTATACAACGGGCAACAGGGAGTCAAGATACAACATATTTATGAACCTTAAATTGTAAAACACAGGATATTGCAGAATTGTTGAGAGGGGGAGGGAGGGAAGGAGGAAGGAAGGAAGGAAGGAAGGAAGGAAGGAAGGAAGGAAGGAAGGAAGGAAGGAAGGAAGGGTTTTCTATTGATGCATCTATTTATGATTTTGCTTTAAATCCAGTGTTGGATTATGTGTTCAATGTCTTTTTAGATCAATATTTTAGAATCAGATAGAAATTACCATTGAATTACCAATTACCAGGCAAAATAATATAATAGTGTGGTCTGGAATGTACTTAGAGATATTTTGAAGTCTATATTCCTGTTCAGGATGAATAAATGTAGAACGGAGGATTGCATTTTAATTACCAACTTTTCCATATACATATGATTATAGCAGTTTTATATACAATGATATTAAATCAGAAGCTTACAATGCTTTTTAGAACATTTGACATGATCTTAGAATAGTTAAAATATTATTTAATGTCAGGAGGATGTAAAAATGGCTGCGATATAAATACAGATGATCACAACCCAATATGATCAAATTATTTGGATTTAAGCTCGTGTATAGTACTTAAGAAAATAATTCCTTTTCATTGTGTGTGGGGCTTAACAGCTTGAATAACAGTTTGGGGTTTTTAATATATAACTTTTATTTGCGATCACAGACCAAAATACAAATATAATTGTAAAAGAACGTGGGGAAAGTAACATCATAAACAGTTGGTGGGTTTTTAATATAATTTTTTATTTTAAAAAAATTCATTAAAAGATAAAAACTAACAAGAACTAATACAAAGTAGAGAAAAGAAAAGAAAAGAAAAGAAAAGAAAAGAAAAGAAAAGAAAAGAAAAAGACAACAAATGCAAATAGAAAGAAAGGAAATAGAAGAGGTAGCTTCCAATTTTCTTCGCAGCAAAAATAAGTACAATTACAAAATAACTTCCAGTCTATGGTTACAAATGAAAAGACCCTCTTTTTTTCCCCCTATTATCTATTACTTCTAATCACCAAAGCCAGAAATGATAAGGTATTTTTTTTATTTCCTGCAAAAAGTCTACAAGGGATTTTCCAGTTAGCAATAAACAGAGATGTTGTCTTTTCTCTAATCAAAGAAGCAGTTTGCCATTTCTGCGAGTTTTATCATCTTTATGAACCATTCCTCCACTGTGAGTGAGTCTTCCTGCTTTTGAGCATTATCATAATTTCGCTGCAGTGATATAGAAACACAAGTTCCATGACCTTTTTCCAACTATCTATTCATCAAACCCAAAAGGAAAGCCTCTGATTTCAATTGTATATTGATTTTTAAGATCTTCTAAATTAGTATATATATTTGTATCAGTAGTGGGTTCCACTTACCTTCGCTACCAGTTCGGAACCGGCAGCGCACGCGCTCGCTTTGCTCGCGTATGCCGCTTCTGCGCATGCACAGAGCATCCGTGATTATGTCTGGGTGAGTGGGCGGAGCCTCCTGCCACCGCCATTACCAGTTCACATGATCTGGGGCGAAATGGTAGAAACCTACCACTGATTTGCATCCAAAACTTTTTTTACATGTCCAACATGGTAAAATATCCCTTCATCAATTCAATCAACAGAGTCATTGACCTACAACCAGCCTACGAACCCCTCAGAATCCAAATCAACCACACAGCCAACCAGAGATAGTACCGGCCCTTAAAGTCTGTAGAGATTCTTAGTCATCCAGGTCATGGTTGTCCCAGAGGTGCTTTTTCAGGAGGCAACTGGACTTTCTTGGTTTTTCTTTGAAAACATTTAACTTCTCATCCAAGAAGCTTCTTCAGTTCTGACAGGATGCAACTCCCCCACCAGCAGTTCACCTCCCAATGATCCTGATCTGATGTAATCTCCTTATCACAAGACCCATCACAAGACTCACTGATGACTCACAGCTGACCCATCACAAGACCCTCAGTTGACACACCCATACCTGAAGCCCTTATAAACAGAAGAACACTTATTGTACATTCCCTAAACTCTGCTGAAGATATTACCTAGCCTGGGAACAAAATGTTCGGAAACCAACCCACAAGCTTGGAGAACAAACTCTCACCCTCAAAATATCCCTTCCCTGTTATTCACATTTCTAACATATATCTATTTTCCCCCCTACATTCTAGACAGTTTCTTCTAGTAACAAATATAAGCAGTGCATCATTTTTTTAAAAAAAAAACATTTCTTTTAAAGATTGGAAAATAATGTAAATGTCAGTCCTTTCAACCACATATTTTCTCATTGTTCCATTTGTCTATTGCAACCAAAATTCCTAGCCAATTTTCTTATACTTTCTTTCACTTAAAAGTTTCAACTTTTAATAAAAGTTTATACATTTTATCAATAACATGTTCATCATTTGTACATAGTTCTGTTTTAAACTCACATCGTTCACAAATTCTTTTGTCTACTTTAAACTTTTCTGATATTTGTCTATATCAGAATATCAGAAAAGTTTAAAGTAGACAAAACTACTTGATAGCTATATCCTTCTGCTCTCAAATCTGCTCTTGATTTCATTTTACATTCTCCTTGAAAAAATTCGGATACATCATGATAAATTAACTATTTATATTTATTTAGTATTTCTTATTTATAAAATGTTTCTAATGCTGGGAGCCACATCTTTTCTGGTCCATCCTGGATTTGTATTTATTCTATATTCTCAAAATGAAATGTCTGACATAATGATCTTTGAAATCTACATTAACCTTAGCTTTATTATACCATGTTACCCAATCTCATATGTGTCCTAACTTCAATAGCTGTATATTTAACAAGTATTTTTTTTCCTCTGCCACACAAATTTAGATATGTTCTCCTGCCATTGTTTAAATGGTGCAGCACTTGGCAAGATAGGAAACCTCCAAAAGAAAAATAACATTACAGGTAAAATATTCATCTTAATCACAGAAATTCTTCCCAACAGTGACAATTGTACTTTGTCCCATCTTAACATATCTTTTTTTTTTACTTCATTCCATGTCTTGATCTAATTGTTTTGAAATAACATATAGTTCACATAATGTATCCTTAGAGAAGTGAGAAATATATCATCATACAAAGGATTATAATTGGATTGAATTGATGTCTGTTGCCCAGAGTCAATTTCCATGGGATAGATGGCTATTAAATTTAATAAACAAATAAATAAAATAAAAAAATTGATGGAATTCATATCAATAAAAAACAGAAAATGAAAGTTGATGGTTATTGATGGTAACACATTTTTTATTTGTGTCAATAAAAAATCATATTTGGGCATCATGTCATGATACATATTAAAAGGTAGACATCCTGGAACATAAGCAAAATTTTTAAAAAACCATGACGATAAATTTAGAATAAAAAAAACTGTTACAGACATCCAGATGGAAAAGAAAACCCAATGATAATCCTCACCTTCCTTTTCCTGAAGATTCTAGATGAAAAACATAAACATAAAAGATATTTTATGTTAGTTTATGCTAGTTTAAGGTATTTTATTGTTTAATGATATTATATGGAGCAATGCTCAAAAATGTGAAGAAAACCAAAACCAAAACTCAACAACCGCTGTTTCTAATGAATTTATTTAAGACAGGCTGTCAAACTCCTGGCCCACGGGCTGCATGCATCACGTGCTGGCCACATCCACGTCCAGTTTAGCGAAGGGGAAAAAAGTCCTGATACATCACGTGATGCTGCCGTGACGACATGAGTTTGACACCCTTGGTCTAAGACTATACCTAAAATATTGCACATTACATGTCAGGTTGACTCATCACAATGTTATAACAATCCTATACTAGTTACTTCAGGTGACTAAAAGTATTCAGGAAACACGTCTTTGAAGGCCTATTATACATCCATAGAACATCATGGAAAGTAGATAATCAGTTTCAGCCCATCCACTTCAGTGATAGAGCCAATGAAATTCTCATTGCTGAAAGTAATTCTTTGCGTCAACAATCCAATTGGTTAATGGTTTCTTTCAAAAAAGAAATGCACAGTAAGGCCTGTACCATTGAACCAAAGGGATCTGGAAGGCTGCCTATTCTGTCTTGCAAAAATGACATCATTGCAATGAAAAGCCATCCAGCCCTTATCCATTAATGAATGAAAATGCATTTTCCTTAGCACTTATTTCTTTCATTTCCCATTCATTTTTCAGTTAGGCCCTGAACTTGCCTAATCTGTTCAAATCTGCTTAGCACTAAAATCACCATAATCATCATCATTCATATTCACACAACCAGATGTTCACCCCAGGCTCCCCCCCCCAGATAACTGTAAGACTCCAAATTACAATTATATGTCAAACCATCAGTATAAAATGGAATGTTTATTGATAGCGGTATTCAATATTCTATGGATAACCATGTTTTCCAATTTTGGCTATCACAATGGTACAGTGTTATTCAGCATGATTAAAGGTTACTGCCAAATTTCATCCATGTATAACAAGTAGTACTTATTGACAATAGATATTAAGCTGCTTTCTGCTCACACAATAGTATAAGGTGTAAGTTTACAACTCAGTTGTATATTTGAACAATATCTGTATGTATGTTTGGATAGGAACCCCACAAATACTTCCAAGTTTCATTGTGAAAAGAGTTCTTACCTTTAAAGGTAATAAATACCTAGAATGTATGCGAGGCAGCACTTCATGTTCAGTCTCAGTTTCAGAAGGAAGAATTTCCTTGCCAATTGAGGACTATATGAAGGAGATATGCTCAATTAAGCCTCCCTGATAATAGATATACACTGGAGAAAGGAAAGCATGCCTGCAGAAATTAACGGAATGCATGTGAAACATTAGGTTCTTGTAATTCTAATGGAATTTAGCACACCATTCTCTGTGCTTGGATTATGCCATCAATCCTCATGATTCGACTTCAAGCCAGCATTTTCTCTCCATTTTTAACAACAGGACTTTTCACCAGCTTAATAGTTGTTTGGGTTGACATTCTTGTACTAAAATTAAATTTGAAATGAAGCATGGATTCCTAAATAATGCAACTAAAGTGCAAATGATTAGGTTTAGCCCACACTAGTAGCAATATTATTTTTGGTGTCCAATATCTGAATTATTTTAAGCACTGCATGGTTTAAACATATGTGAAATGATGGTGAAATATATTATTTCAGTTGCCTGTGGTGCTTTCCCTTCAGTTTAGATACAGCTATAATATTTTGGCATGTTTTTAATGATTTGCACTTGGATTTTGTGAGTTGATTTTAGCTGAATGTAGACCTTCCAAAATTACTTAAAAGAAAGTGTTTTCAGCTGTATGAGAAAGTGAATTTTACATTTAATGACTCGTAGCTTCCATTTATGGAGCTCATCTGTATGTGTCCATATCTGGAAATAGGTTCAATTTATAAATACAGAACTTGATGAATGATGGAATATAAACAATCAAGGATGTTATTCCCAATGCAGAAGCCATGAAGAAATATGTGGACAAGTTAAGTAAAATAGCATCAACAATAATAGTATTTTGAATGTAATGTACAGGGGGTTTAAGTAAATATAGTGGCCTTATGTTGGCTGCTGTGTACAAAGAAATGGTAGGCACAAGCCTACTAATACAATTTCTTTGTTTTCATACAAAAGTATTTCTTCTTTTGTCTTTTGCAGTCATATACATTCCTGGTGAAACTTTTGCAACTGAACTATTGTCCATCTAAATTTATATGAATCATAATAATTGTATATATTATACAATATATATACTATTTCATAGTATAACTATTTCCTGCAGAGATAGAAAGGAAGAGCTGCAAACTAGATTACCATCATGCAAAAGATATCCCAGCCCACAGAAATGAAAAGAGTGTGGAAAGCATCTCAGAAGGGATCACTCCCTAGTTTCCTGGAAAGTAAAAATAAAGGAAGGGAGAAGAGTTTTTAGACTTTCAAAATTCTGTTGCTATAACATTACAATAAAAAGTAATTTATTGATTTGTGCTTCTTAACTGGAGTACCACAAAGGGCTGAAACAAACAAAGTTTGTTGCTCTTGTCCCTCCTCTTCAGTTTGACTGACATTCTTTCTTGTTTTGGCTTCATCAAATTACCATGGATCTGTCTTTGGAAACTTGTTATTGCTCTAGCCTTATAATCCAGAGGCCTTTCTTTTGCTTGGATAGGATCTACTATTGTAAATGGAATGGCAGGCCCCCTCATAGTAGTGCTGTTATACTGTTATACTGAGATCAGCAAACACAATGTAGTGAAGTGTGATTAAGCCTTAGTGTGTTTATATTATTTTTTAATCCAAAATTACATTTTTTTCACATATGGATATGTGCCAGGTGCTTCATCTGTAAGAGATTATAGTTTATTAGGCTGACATAGACACTTGTACTAGAACATGGTTGAGTTGTAGCTTCATAGTGACTTCTAAACAAGTACCTTAGGATAGGAATGGAAAATTGCAAGAGTTCAATCAGCAACAACCTAGGGATGGATGGATGGATATGATGATGATGATGATGATAGACAGACAGACAGACAGACAGACAATTTGCGATATCATTTAAGGTAGGTATGTTTCAGGTTTGAAGAAAGGAGAAAATTAAAAGATTTTAATTTTAAAAATAAAGAATTTTAATTTTTTTAAAAACCCATTTTTCCATATTATAATGTCTAAATATTATAGGGTCAGAGCTAGGAACATGTTAGACTCCCTTCTCAGCAGGTATTTTTAGTTGAACAGAAATATAGAATGTGAAATGATGCTTACAAAATGTTCTTTTTACAATTATGTATTTATGTTTCTAATCCTATGTTAGCCAACTGTTTACTTTCCCCTCTTACATATTCAACCCCAAACTCGGTGAGCCCGTATTAAGGGAACAAGAAGTAATATAGGAATATGATACTTTTATTTTGAACTGTTTCATGAGTTGGATATGCTGTATGTTTTGTTAATTTTTCCCTCTCTTTGCTTCTTTTCACCGTTATTTCACAGAAAGTTTTGTATATTTTTAAATACATATTTTTACAGTATAGGAACCTCAATTTATACAAAATAAAAAGGTGAGAAGATATTTGAGTAGTTTATTATGGAAGAACAATATTTAAATATTAAACAGTACACATGTAAACATTTCCTTTTATTTAGAAGCTTCACAGAATTCTCTTGCTCTTTCCCTCAGAACAGTCAGGCATTTGCTTTTTAGGTTACTAGAATTTAAAACTAAACACCAGTATCTTTCACTGGAGACAGAGCTGAACTAAAAAGACTGAAAATGATTGTTTTTGGCACTGCTGACAGGACTAAAGATGTATGTATTTTGGGGGAAAATGAACTGCGGGAGAGGGCAAGGGTGTTGCGGAAAAAAAGTAGGTGCTAGTCTGTTCAGTGTGATGGGTGTAAAAACGAAATATTTGGTCACTTTTAAAATGATTCAGACAAACCAACTGACAAACCACTCAGAAGACATAACAACTGCTTAGTGACAGAGATCACAAGGGATTTCGTCTTGGTCTTGATATACTAAGAGGATAACTAAATCATAGTACTATTATTATGTAGACAAAAAACACAATAAAATCAGTTTACAGTAGGATTGAAGGTTCATCTTTAAATGGAGGAGGAGAAGGAGGAGGAGGAGGAGGAGGAGGAGGAGGAGAAAAGATAATAAAATTGAAAGTCTATTTTTTTTTTAAAAAAAAGCTTCATTTGATCTGGGTTTACTGAGAAAAGCTGAATTCCCTATGCTGTAAATAACCCATAATTTCAGGACAAGCACTATAAAAGCATCAGAATTAGAGGCATGGAAAGCAAGAGAAAGATGTCTGGAGAACAAAAGAAGAATACTAGTGGCACAACATACCAAGGTGAAGAAAAGGATCCCTAACATCAGTGAGCAATAAACCTTGACATTATTTCTCCTGGTAATAGTGCATTCTCCTCAAAGTGGCTGCTCCCTAACTAATCGAAATATAATATGGTTTATGTCATGTGTCAGGAAGTGGCATAATAAAAATGCCAATTTATGATGGACTTATCATAACTATTTGAGTTTACAACAGCGGCATAGACCCAAAATAATAATAAAAAAACATGTTTGTATTCAGATGAATTGCAAACAACACCAATAATTCTGAAAAGGAAATGTGTATATCTCATGATTTATCACCAGGGCAATGAAAGTATTTCTATGTATTTAATCCTTTTATTAGGTACACTAGTCACTGAAGTAAATCTAAGCTGTGTATAAACTTAAAAGAACAAAACAAAACACCACAATATTAAAACCAGGTACCTCATATTCCATGATAAGAAAAATATCACCAATCCATATCCTGGAAATGAAAGTAAAAAAGAACCCATATCATGGGTGATTATTCTGTCCCCGAACTTATTGAAAAAGCCAAGCCTTCAGAATTTTTCTGAAGAACCACAGGGTGAGGACAATGGACCTCAGTCAGGGTGCATTCTACAAGACAAGGAATCATTAATGGTTAAGCCAGTTCCTTTGAAGACAAATTATATTCTATTAATCTGTAACTGATCCATGTCAAGAGTTTGAGTCCAGTTACATGAAACAGAGGTATGAATGGGCAGATGTGTCTAAGGAAAAGTCCATGTGGAATAGTATAGGCATATTTCTATCTGAAAAAGAAGCTAGAACCATTTCAATTTATCACAGACTAGTGCTACTTCATCATTTTAATCCCTGCAATTTTGCTAATGACTATTTCCAAATTATTAGTAGCAGGAAATGTTTTCGGTTATTTATTATTGCAAACTCAGTAGTGAAGAAAACATCATTTTAATACTAGGCTCTTGGCTGTTTGCATGGCTTGAATGTAGAATTTCAGCTCTTTTAGACTTGTAAATGAAGCATCATTGATATGTGAGCAGGGATCACCCCATTGCAAAGAACTGGGGGGGAGGGAGGTAGTAGCATATACTAGAAGGCAACAACATGATAGAAAGCTGGTGCAATATCAATGTCTATACCATTGCAATAGTCATTTCTATTAAAATGTTTAGGAGGTAGTCAGTTGCAAAATCCACAGACCAAGCTTCAGCCACACCCACCATCTTGACCCATAGGCATTACATTCGAAATAAAGGCAGTTGGGGAATTTATGTGAGTGTCTATGAAGTGGGAATTCAGCTAAGCAATGGCTTAGCTCTAACTGTAACAGAAAGGAGATTTGAGTAAATTATAGAGATAGGCAAAATCTAGCACCTATCTAATTACATCTTACCAGGGTAGAATTAGGGAGTAAGTGTTCCACCTATGTGTACCTGGAAAGGATCAAAAGAAAAAAGTGACTAAGATAAGCAACCTCATACAAAAAGGCAGGGGGAGTGATTGGCTAAGAGGATGCACAGAGTAATTCCTGAATTGCTTGTTAGGATATGTGGGTCTGCTACATTCAAGATTGGTATGCATACTGGAAGTTGTTCTTGACTCAGCTCCTACTCAAGTGGGCATTTATACAAAAATTATCAGGTGTGCCAGCTGCACCCATTCCTAGAGTATGACACCCACTAGAGCAGGGGTATCAAACTCGCATCGTCACGGCGTTGTCCCGTGATGTATCATGACTTCCCCCCCCCCTTCGTTAAATGAGGCATGGCCGTGGCCAGCACATGATGCATCTGATCTGCGGGCCGTGAGTTTGACAGTCCTGCTCTAGATGGTCACTCATCCCTGGGCACCTCTCAAATGGACTATTGCAATTTTTTCTGTATGGGGCTGCTCTTGAAAACTATTTGGAAGATGTAACTGATCCACCATATGGTTGTTGCTGCTGCTTCATGAGCTTTACTGGTGCCACTTTGCTTCCAGATACAAATACACACACACACACACAAACACTTAGATACACACGTAGATAACATACAAGACTGTTGAATAGTCAGTACCACTGAAGACGTACTTCCAACACGCTACTGATGAGTATTTAAATCAGAGGAAGAATCAAAGGGGAATATCTGACAATCAGGAGAGAGGAAAAAGGTAGTATAGAATGAAGACTCAGGTTGCTTACAGGGACAGATAGAAAATGGATAGAAATCTTGTGGAAGATGGAGAGTGTGGGTTTCCAGAATATTTTGAATCTGGCACCACTTCTGATGATTGGAAATCCTGCTTTAGGTACAATATAGAGCACACTTAAATCCAAACTCCATGGGTACTAAGCAGGGTTGGTCCTTGTTAGATTTTGGATGGATGACTACAGAGCATGCTGAGGCTCTAGGTCTAGGAGTTTCAATAATACTTTGAAAGAAGGAAAAGGCAAAACACTTCAATTTATTGCAAAGAAAACTGCTTGGATGCTTCATCAGAATTCTGACTTGAGTAAAATGTTGCTTTAACCACTTCCAAATAACCCTGCATTTATTTTATTCCCTTTTTGTATTCAGTAACATCATTCACACTTTTATCGCTTGGCAGTTTCTGATTCAATTTGGATGTCACATTAAAACACACTTTAGTCCGACAAAATGAGCTGCAGAATGTCTTCCAATTGTGAGGTCTCCTTTCTTGCTGAGAAGAAGTATTTGGATGTGCTCTCTTCCATTTTTGTTCATCAGTAGCATACTGTAATTTGTACCAATAAACAGGTTACTGTTATTATTACATAGTTAATATTAACTATAGTTAGCCTTAAAGAAGCCAACTTCCAGCTATAGTTTAAAGATAAGGCATTTTCCTAAATGGTACTAAATTTTAACCTTATTTATTAAATGTGTGTTCTTAACATTTTGTATCAGTGTTGCTAAAATGAGTGAGAATCCTGACAAAAATGCATTTGTAGCCAATGTATTAAGCACTAATTTCAGCCTTTTGTGGGACAAGGTTGTAAGCCTTTACATAATAAGTGTATTTAAAATTAAATTGATATTTTTCAATTTGTGAAGATTATCTTGAGTTAAAGTACTAATTAAAAAAAGCACTATTAATCCCCCCTGAACCCCCCCCCCCAGATGTATGTAGTAATTGAAAAAAAGTAAGCCAAGTTACAAAATGTAAGAACTCAGAAAAATTTATCTGTCAACTTAAGAGTAAGACAAGGAAACTAATTACCTAAAGGTATGGATGGAGCACTTTAAAACTCTCCTTAGTGTTACTACCTGAGCTCCTTCATCCCAAATACAGAATATTTATCTGATTGGCCTCTAATATTATTTCTGAGCCATTTAAAGTCATAATAAAACTGCTGGGACTAGTTGGGTGGGGTGAGTTGGATCCTATCTGAACTTATAAAACCAAACTATGATTGGTGGGAGTCTGGAGTAGAAATCCCATCTACTTACAAAGAACACTCATTTTAGATGCCAAAGGAATAGTGATGAGTAATTAAGTATTCAAAACACCAAGAAAGGTACCAAGACTGACCTGGCCAATTACCACCCAATTAGATTGTTACATATCATTAGTAACCTTAATGTTAAATACCTACATGGGAAATTTGTGGACCATGCAACCTAAGACATGAGAATATGCTCACCGTAGAAGAGATCAGATTTAGAACTAGGCAGTCAACACTGGACAAATGCATAGTTTTATAGCACCTGGAAGAGAAATATCCTAACTGCCCTGGGTGCGTTCTTAATGCCACCTTGATTTCAAGACAACATTTGATTTTGTACCAAGGGAGAGATTATAGGCCAATTTAGCAACCTCTGCAGTAGATTGTGGATCATTACTATTCAATTATTTTGCTACATGAAAATCCTTACATGCAAGTCAGGTATACCTGTTCTAATGGCCTGAGTTGACTCTATACTTACCCACAAAGGAATCTTGCTTCTCTGTTATTACATTTACTTTTCTTGTTAGTTCTAGTTTAAAAAAATCCTCTCAGATTGATAAATGTTGATATTATTTCCCTATCTTCATCCCAAATGAACCTAAGGAGGAGTTGGCAAGTAAAGAGCCATGGTGACGCAGTGGTTAGGATGCAGTACTTCAGGCTATCTTTGCTGACTGCCGGCTGACTGCAATTTGGCAGTTCGAATTTCACCAGGCTTAAGGTTGACTTAGCTTTCCATCCTTCTGAGGTTGGTAAAATGAGGACCCAGATTGTTGGGGGCAAGATGCTGACTTAGAGAGGGTTGTAAAGCACTGTGAAATGGCATATAAGTCTAAGTGCTATTGCTATTAGCCACCAACTGCAACAATAGCAAATTAGTTATATCAAAAGTGAAATAATTGGAAATATTAATAATATCTTAATAATAATATCTTTCACTGAACCAGTGAAGGCTTTCAAATATTTAGGAGTTATTCTTTATACTTCCCTAAAGTAGAAGATACAAGTAAAAAACTATCAGCCTGCACACACAGAAAAATCCAGGGTAAAACGTGTTCTTTCAGCTATAGTAATGTTATCCTGGCAGCAGGAAAACTCTTTAAGGCAAAGGTATTAAGACTAATTCTCGATGGTTCACAGTTCTGCCTGGATAAGGACTCAAGAGCTTAAGAATTAGTCCAGGTTTATAAAGGCGATACTCTATTGCATTGCAAAGGCACTGATGCATCTCGAAACTTCTCTGCCTTCCATAGAGGAATGTACAATAACTTGCTGGCGATGATATTGGCTAAAGGTAAATCTCACACACTTCTGAATTCTCTCAGACAAGTTCAATTGGAAACAAAGCATGGATACAGATTTAAATTATGGTGGTTTTTCAGCCCACTTTCTGCTTCAATAAGGTTATGAGAAAGTCTCTCTGGAAATAACACAGCTTGTGTTTCACTCTGGCATACAGAGAAATCAAACTTTAGCCCCCTACATTAGATAGATAGTCTATGTGGAAGGCCATTTATGCCAGCCAATTATTTTAATGATATTTTGTCTGGTCCTCACAGGATAGACCCAATGCTAGGCCTTCTGTGGATTTATAGGGCAGATACAACAACATTCCTGTGCGAGATCTTCCCTGTTGTTGTTTGAAAGGCTCAATACAGCCGTTTTTACATGTTTGTTTCATTCTTCTATATATCAATACACCAGCAAAATATATAGTCCTCTGGATAGCAGGTCAACTCAATTGGACCGATGGAAAAAAGGTACTATTTCTATTAGTAGACAGTTCCCTTGAAGCATCTAAGGTGGTGCTTAGTTTTGTTCACTGGCATTCCTGTAAACAGAGTGGCCTTAATATCATTATTGTACTGTCAAATTATTTGTAGTTTGGAGGTATTATCATTTATTAAGTTATTAAACTTATTATTTATTGTTTAGTTAATGTTCTCTATACATTTTATTTTACACACAGGCAGTGCTTGACGTACGACCACAATTGACCCCCAAAATTTCTGTTGTTAAGTGAGACATTAGTGAAGTGAGTTTTCCACCATTTTACGACTCCTTTGCCACAGTTGTTAAATGAATCACTGCAATTGATAGGTTAGTAACTGATGGTTGTTATTTAAAAGTATTTTTTATTGAATATAAATATTAAAAAAGACATACGTAACATATACACAACAAACATTTATACAACATATACACAAAAAGAGTGTAATTTCTTCTTAAGCATTTTTTCAGAGTGATGTTCTACAATTCTACTTATGATATATTCCTTCACCTCTCCTTAATCTAATAATATTTTTTATTATATATATATATATTTAAATCGGTAATATTTCCCCTATATTTTTTGTATATTTCTGATTTTTAAGAGAAAAGTAACATGACTGTTAACTGAATCTGGCTTCCCTATTGACTGTGCTTGTCAAAAGGTGGCAAAAGTGATCACGTGACCTTGGGGCACAGCAATGGTCATATGAACGAGTTGCCAAGTGATCAAAATTCACTGAATTTTGATCACATGATCATGGGGATGCTGCAAAGATTGCAACTGTGAAAAACAGTCAGAAGTCACTTTTTTCAGTGCTGTTGTGACTTTGAACAGTCACTGTTGTAATTCTGACGACTACCTGAACTTATCAATACTATATTTTATGTGTTTTGGCCTTTTATTTATCACAAGTAGTTTTTAACAATGAGCAAAGAGGCAGCTGCATAATCAAGAGGTCTGTTGTTTCCTGGACCTACAGTTTTAGTAATAATACTTAAGGGCTGCTGTCATTTGGCCTACCTCCTGGAAACAGTGTAGCCATGCTTCTGTTAAGTCTTTTGTGTACACCAATCTAGAGCACACTTCCATTTGGCATATTTAACTGCCCAGGACTAGTTCAGCACAGTGGTGGCATAAAGATCTCTTATGCTTAATGTTGCAGGTTAGAGGTTAAAGCCATTGGCAGGCTGTACAGAAAAGCTTGTAATACAGCTGCTTCCACAATATTTGATCCAGAAGACCTTGATTTTCCCAGGCAACCGAATGCCAATATCAAAATTAAAAATCAGTCAATTAAAGGGAAATTAAAAACACATCTTTCCAAAATCAAGCCTTATTTTCACATTGCTTTCTCACTACATACAGTGGAGACTAGGGTGATACAGAACTGAGAAAATGCAGGGAGTTTGAAATTGTCTAGTTGCTTCTGAGATTTTCAAGATTTGTTGACTTTTAAGTGAATGGGTAATAAATGCATTAGATGCTACTGATAATGCGATAGATACACTCTCTAAAGTGAAATCTATTATTTTATATTTAGTTCAATTGATATAACAAATTAGACTTCTATGCAGTCCATATTCAATACGGTGTTTCCCCGAAAATAAGACCCTGTCTTATATGTTTTTGAACTCTGAAATAAGTACTTGGCCTTATTGTCATATGCTCAAAAGCCCGATTGGTCTTTGACACAAGTTACAGGCCCCAGGTCATATGTAATAACCCTGGGGAATGGAAGAATGTGGAGAAGACACATAGACCAATTAAAGGGGCAACACATTGACTTAAATGATTCAAATAATAAAGCACAACCACCAGATAAAAGGTTTCTTACAGATGAGCCCAGCGAGCCGGAGTCGGAAGTCAAGGACTGCGACGCAACTCGAGGCAAGGACAACTTACCGGGACCTGAGGACTTTGTTCCAGTGACGGCACTTCCCCAAGCCGACAAAGAACCTACTGACACCACTTCAGGAACTTCTTTGGTGCTTCCACCTAATTCACACGAACCAGAAGGCCTTGGGAGGTCAGGATGTGTCAGGAAAAGGCCTGCCTACCTCAAGGACTATGTGTGCGCCCTCTAGTGATGGAGGGATGCTGCGTCCAGGCTCCACTCCGGTCTACAGATGCAGCCGTGCTCTGATTGGCTGTTTCAATTCAGGCACGAGTATATAAGGAACTGTCAAAGGCTGACAGCTGCTGCTCCTGTTAGCCGAGCAGCCTAGCTAGCCGCAATGCTAGCAAACCTGTTAAAACGCACGTTAGCGAAATAAACCTGTTAGCTTTTACCTCAGTCTGTTCATCCCTAACAGGAACGAGCAGTCTTATTATCAGGGGATGACTTATTTTGGGGAAAACAGGGTAGAACTAAATGTATTTAAACTTATATTTAATTTTGCAATGCCACAAATTGGACTGAGTTAAAAGCAAGGCAGAATTAGCTTGTTCATAATGCTATAGTTCACTAAATTTAGTGGTGGCAAAGAGGTTGTTCGCTGTTGGCTAGATCTCAAATGAATTTTCTTGAGTTTTAAAAACAAGAGTAAAAATTAATACAAACTGAAATAAAGAAGGAAAAAAGAAAACGAAAGAAATAAAAATGCAAAAAGAAAAAAGTAGAAGAAAAACAGAAATGAAAGAAAAAATATATACAAAATGACTTTCAAAATGACTCCTTTACAGGAGTTATAAACACATATATAAATTTACCTCTTTCTCTAAAGTTACATCTTCTTTCTACAATTTATCCTAATTGTCCAAACTATAGATCGTAAGTTCTTTTTTCCTGTTTTATGCAAATAATTCATGAAGGATTTCCAATCAGCAATAAACATAGATATTATCCCTAATCAAAGATTAATTTGGCCATTTCAGGTTGCATACCAATTCTTTAAGATCTGGGTAAGACAATCATGAATTCAATTCGCTGTTTTGGAAAGATCATTGTGTTTGTTAACACTCACACAAGGACAACAGGGCAGTGAACACACCATCTTCCCCCTCTGCTTTTATAATCCTATTTTCTGCTAACCATCTATTGAAAGGGCATATTTGTAGGGCAAGCTTCCCCTATGAGAATAAATTCCTTGATTTAAAATATATTTATCCCAGTTTTCACATCATAAGAAAACAAATAGGGCAGACTCTCTATATAGATATGTCAAATGGCGGGATAAAAATATGGGAGTCTCTTTGGCCATTTTCCCTGAAAACCTTATTCTAGATTTTTATCTCTAAAAACTACTTCAATCTATTCTGAAGGCATTCTTAATTTACAAACCAAATTGACAGATTAAGGACAGTCTGTGTGAAATTTCAATTTACCTGTTCATGCTTAACTCCCTCCCCATGTCAATCAATGATTCAAGAAGGCTGGCTAAGGAAAAGCTAAGCAAAATATGTTCTACTTAGCTATATAAAGGGTTCGAGTTTACTTAGATGTTTTTTTCGGAAATAAAATACTGTTCTCCTTTGCTGAAATGGACTTGATTGGATTGAAAATATGCTGAATACCTGAAAACAATTCTCTCTGTGTTTATTTTTTGCTACTTCCTTCTTGAGAGCATCAATGAATGTAGGAAAGAGGGAAAGGAGCAATGAAACAACAGAAAAAAATGGAAATGAATGTGAACAATGTATTTTTTTTAATTAATGCAATTTGAATTAATTGATTTGAAAGTATCTTCAGTAAATTAAAATCATGCAGAAGTGAATCCTTAAAAAAAAATCTATTCTATTACTTTTTGGACTGTATGAAGCCCATTTCCAGGTAGTCTGTTTTTCATCAAATCAGAATTAATTTCATGGGAATATAAGAAGGTTTTTGTAATTGTATGATGGAAACTTACCTAGATTTATCTCCTATGAACTTGGTTATAACCAAAAGAAGAAGGATACATGAAAACACAGCCTGTGCTTCTAAATCTGATTTTATTCTAGATCATTTTAAGCTTTCTTTTGTTGAGGCACCCCCTCCCTTAAACCAATGGGACAATCTCAGTTAAATCTGTAGTAGTGTTTATGGGGAAATAATGATTACTGACTGTGAAGTTCTTCTCAAACTTTTTTTTTATATGATAGATAAACCTTCCCAGGAGCTAGTGAAGTTTTCAAGAAAATGACTGATAGCTGATGTATATTTTCTCCTTGCTAGTACTTGATAGAGAAATATGATAGGTCATACCAATGGAGTATCAAGGCTACAGCCATTTTTCTTTCAATTAAATCTAAGAGGAAATAAGCAATCTTGCAATGTTTATTTGAAAGACGATGGCTCCCCCCTCATGAATGGGCAGCCCCCAAATGGCTTGTATGATTACTGTGATTTTTCAAGCCTGTCATAGGCATAGGAGCTTCCAATACAAGAGATTCCTTTCTCTTGTGTGATCCAGTGTTTAGCTGAGATTGCTAACACTGCTGTAGGTAAGAGCCTGTCAAAGTTCCCATTATAAGACTCTCCTCTGAAGGATTTATTACAACCAGAGCTGTACCAAACTATTTTCCCCACATACTGCAAAGTGAGGTAAGCTTGAGGCCAAATGAGTTACTACACATTGCAACAGAAATACGGAACAAGGCACATTGATAAAGTGCTAAAATGCCTTTCCAGTTTCTTCCTTCTCCCCAGTTATTTCACAACATACATTTTATTTTGAGATTGGATGATCTGTAAGCAAATATCTGAATGTTTTCCATATAATTATCTTAAATAGCAAAGCAACGTTCAGGTATCTTTACTTTATAAGACACTGTAGACAGAATGTTAGTCTATAACAGTGTTTTCCAAACTTGGACAAGTTTAAGATGTATGGACTTCAACTCCCAGGATTCCCCACATTTTAAGAACTTCACCTAAGTTCATAAAGTTGCCCAGAACTTCACCTAAATTCATAAAGTTGCCCAGTTTGAAAAACACAGGTCTATGGTATCCCCAAATTAGAAGTTGGACAGCAGCTTTGCAGGCTAATAAATATTCTTAAAGGCATTCAGCTTCATGAGCCACAGCTCACTTGTGAGACAAATGGAAATAGCATTTCAGGCTATTTCTGAAGGTCTAAATCAGTGTTTATCAAACTTGGGACTTTAATATGGGTGAACTTCAATTTCACGTTCAGCTCAGAATTCCTCAGCCATTCATGGGGATTTTTTAACTCATAGCCTATATCAATTTACTTGTGTCACAAACAACCTGTATTGGCATCCCTATCCTCTGTCCAGCTTCTTTCTAATGCAGATCCTACATCAGTTTAGCTGCTGCAATGCATTTGATGAAATGAGCTGCAGCTCAGGAATGCCCAGGCCTTTTAATAAAATATGTTAAATTGAAAATGTGTTAGCAGACTCCTCCTGATTTTCATTTTATAAGAGTACACAATGAAACATTTCCCATTCTAATCTTGGCAGTGTGAATAGCAAATACTTGTACCTTGTACTAACGGCAAAATGGACAACCCTAGTACCTCTGGCAAATAGCCAGTCACGGCCAGAGATGTGGGCAGTTTAATGGTTCCCATTTCTTAACATTCATCAGCCAGCTCCATCCGTTCAAAGACATAATTCAAAACATAAGGCATTCTGAAGCTATTTTATCTCCATGTGATTCATCAATTGCCAGTGCTAACATTTATGTGCCAAAAGCTGTATCTATTTCTCAGTTTACTTTAGCTTCCTGCAGCCATTCAGCCTGCTCACATGAGGGTCCCATCCCTCTTCCCAACTTCTCTGCTATGCCATCCTCAGTCCCCAGTCTGTCCACAGTGAGGGAAAACTACTTAAGAGGCTTTTGTTCATTTTCACTGTAATGTGATCAGAAGCCTAATGCAAGCAGGAATCCTATCTTAGCAGGTTTTCAACTCGCTACTTGAATTCTGTTCAAAAGAGCCTAAGTGCACGTTCTTTTCAGATTTCGCTATTTAACATGGAACAGGCAGGAACTATACAAAAACTATAAAATTTGCTGGCAACCTTCATTTGATTACTTTCCTTCTGAAATGTGTAAAATTTAATAAATAAGCAAACAACCATGCTATTTTCATGGGAATAATCCTTCCTAGATCATTCCATTCTATTCCAAATATGTTACATGCTGATTTGTAATGTTGGATAAATGGTAATCACTCTCTTATCAATTTCTAGAAAAAAAATTTAAAGTCCTTCCTTCCTTCCTTCCTTCCTTCCTTCCTTCCTTCCTTCCCTCCTTCTTTCCTTCCTTTCTTCCTTCCTTCCTTCCTTCCTTCCTTTTCTTAGTCTCCCTTCTGCAACTCCATCTTTACTTCCTTGTATATCTCTGTCAATTGCCCCAAATCCTAATTTCTCCTTAATCTATATGTCTTTCTAGTAAACCTTCAATCTGGCATAGTAAAAATTAGCAATTTGCTTTGTGTGTGCTGCGGTACTCCAAAACCCATTCACTCTTGAATGTTTACCAGTAGCCATGAGAATCAGGATTTCCTGAAGAACTCCAGGTTGAAAGTTTGTGATTTAATACAATTCCAAAAAAATTCTGGAGGAGAAACTGAGACATGAGATTGATAATATATTTTTTATTTACAGAAAACTTTTACTGGAAAAAGAACATACCACCGTATTTGTGCACCCTACCTGCCAATAAGAAAGAAGCCCTAAAACTTGATCTTTTGGCTTGCTGTTTGTAAACTCTTTGTATGATTGTCAGAAGTAATAATTTCCTAGTAAATATTGCTTACCTAAATATTTATTATTTTGAAATGAATCTTATATCAATTCAGAATTACATCATTTTCAACATAATCTATATTCCTTTTTTCCAATCTTCACTCTTATAAACCAGGTTAAATTGGAAGCAAATTCTAGTGTTGCTAATGTGAAAATTAAGATAAACACTAAAAACATTCTGTTTTTGCTTAAAACAGAATAATTTGTCTGGAAATTAATGCTTGACTCTGTTTATGAGGTCTTTCCAGTGGTGGGTTCCTCCTGGTTCTGCCTGGTTCTGCCGATATGACGTCACCGAACCGGTTCTGTCCTCCCTCCCCCCGACCCCCATGTTATTCTTACCTTATATTTGGCCCCACCCCCAATCTATTGCTGCCTCCTGAGTCCCAGCTGATGGCTAGAGGGAAAAAAAAAACTGTTTAAACTCAAAGGGCTTCAAAGGGCTGCTCTACAGCTGATCAGTGTTAAAGAAAACAAATGAGTAGACCGATGCCTGCAAAAATAAATGGGTAGACCAGTGCCAGTAAAAATACATGAGTAGATCAGTGCCTGCAAAAATAAATGGGTAGATTGGTACAGCTCTGCAAGCAGTTAAAAGCCTGGTAGACCAGTACCTCTGCTAAATCCTAAATAATTGTCACATGACCATCAAGCCATGCCCACAAAATAAGCCACGCCCAGAGAAGCGGTAGTAAAAAAATTTAGAACCCACCCCTGGGTCTTTTTATGTTAAATAATATCTCTGCATCCTTTTGAACATTCTCACTAAATTTGGAACGGAGCATGTGCAGACATTTTTATTATACAGTAATCCATGTGTTCCAAAACAGGTCAGTCTAATTCTGAAAGTTCAAGTGGCTGTTACTGTGGGTTTGTCATGATAGGGACTCAATCTAGCATTTCCCAAAGTGTTTGTACTCCATTTCCCTTTAACATAACTATGTGATGTTCAGAAACAATTTTAATTTCTATCTGAAATTAAACAACTGTGTCTAACCTTAGATATAGTAATTTGAAACAATTTTAGAAAATGATTTGGGAAAAGTATTGCTCCAACAACAATTTGAAAGAAGCCAATTTTAGAAAATGAGTTAGAAAATGTATTGTTTTACACAGATGCCAACAGCAGTTTAGCTTTTGTTATATAGTAAACTGTAGCTAATTGAAAGCATAACACTTAACTGTGGTTAACTGTCTCTTTGTGGCCATGCAGGTATGCCAAAAGATAGGAAAGCATACAAGCTGGAAAAAACAAGCATGTTCCTATCCTGACAAACCATTATTGTAATCAGTGGTGGGATTCAAATATTTTTACTACCAGTTCTGTGGGCGTGGCATGGCTTGGTGGGTGTGGCAGGGGAAGGTTACTGCAAAATCACCATTTCCTCCCAATCAGCTGGGACTCGGGAAGCAGAGATTAGATGGGGGCAGGGCCAGTCAGAGATGGTATTTACCGGTTCTCCGAACTACTCAAAAATTCCGCTACCGGTTCTCCAGAACTGGTCAGAACCTGCTGAATCCCACCTCTGATTGTAATGCTTCCCCCCAACAGTCATGTTCTTCCTTCATCTTTATGCCTTTTACTGTATCTGTATTTATTTCATTGACCGAAATATATCTCCCTTGTTATCCCTGCTGCTGCTGTGGCATTACTTTGCTTTATTTTTTTGTTCAGATGAGAGAAGAAATGAAGACAGATCCCATGCAAGTATTGACGGGGGAAACCATTTGGGAAGAACGTCTGGCAGATAATCTAGGTATGTTCTACAGAACCAATTTGAAGAGGCCTCTTTGCTCCTGGAGGCATCGTCTTCCACCACAGCTATTTTTCAATTTAAAATTGGCTTGCCTGTTTCTGCCATAGTGAGCTGTGGGAACAGAAAGTCAAGTGAACTTCTAGAAGTACATATTTGGAGTTGTGTATGCTTAAAGCTTTATGAAGGAGTCTACTGATGCAGTTATTTTAAATTGATCTGATAAGTCGAAATGATATTTTGCCACTTGTATCATCTCTGCTCGCTGTTTTGGTTCCAATACAGGTCTTTTGTGCTCATGATACTTTTTCATCTGTTTTGATGTAATTTTTATTTATCAAGATCATTCTCTCTTTTATTATTATTATTATTATTATTATTATTATTATTATTATTATTATCATTATTATTATTATTATTATTATTATTGAGAAGAAAAAGAAATGCATAAGGAAAAAACTAAAAGAAGAATTACACATTCCTCAGCTGAAGATGATTCAATTGAACTTACATACATGTTCATATCTTACCATACAATTGTTTATATTTACCTTTTCTGTGGAAAATATTTTTAAAAAACGGAAAATTACACTAAACTCTTAAAAGTAATATAAACCGACTGAAAACATCCATCAATCAAGACTCACAGTAGCAGAAAACTTGATCAGGTATGAAAAGTCAGTTCTTCAAGTTATATATAAATCAAGAACACCTATTTTCTATCTTTGTAGTAGTATTTTTTTTTGCTATCAAAAATCTAGAGTTATCTGCACAGATGTCAAATCAAATTGATGACATTGATGAGCTGATGTTGTCATACAAATGTTACCACATATACTTCTACCATTTTTAAGTTTTTTCTGTGATATATGTACAGAAACATAAACTGAGATAAATGTGTGATGACATCATCACCCATGTGTCAGCATTTCCCTGCCACTCCTGTGGAGACCCATAATATGGATGCACCGTATAATGCAAACACTGTGAGCATCTAGAAAAACCAATAGATCTTTCATAACAAATTCAGTATATAATTTTTTACCCAAATGGAGCCATTCTGGCACATGTCCACATCACATGAATCACTATCGTATTTTCAGTACTACATCTACATTTATTGATTAAAACTCTGAATTTTATCTGAGATGCATAGACCTTTGATATATGCAAACTATCTCTTTTTAATTAATAGGCAGTTTATATTTATAGAGACATGAGGTATGGATGCCAAAATAATTTTACATTTTTGCAGATGTATATTCAGTGGTGGGATTCAAATAATTTAACAACCGGTTCTCTGCCCTAATGATTTCTTCCAACAACCAGTTTGCCAAACTGCTCAGAAAGTTAACAACCGGTTCTCCCAAAGTGGTGTGAACTGGCTGAATCCCACCACTGTGTATATTCCAATTTCTTATCCTATGCTTCCTTATGCCCTTGAATATTTAAACAATATAATCTAACAACCACTGATAAATAAGAGTTGCAGGGTTATTACTTTGTGAAGTTATGCTAAATTGCTTGTAAATAGACGGAGTTCTGAAGCATTTATGGCTATTGGTTGATATCTAAATATTAAAGGTGTTTTAATTAAATATATTATCACACCATGCTTTTTGGCCAAAAAAAAAAAAAAGGACTCCAAATTCGTCCTGTTGGCTGATGATTAAAATTCTTATTAATCTGATAATTACTTATTTAATCAATATGTGCAACAATTTGTGTAACAATGGAGAAAGGAATGAAGTTATGAGCAAATTCTCATTTATATTTGTCTAATGTGGTAGAATTGCTGGGAGTTACATGCCATTTTTATGAAGAATTGCTATCTGCAAAAATGTACACTGAGAAGAATAGTACTTATGACTCTCTTGGCCTTTTCCTCCAGAGTAGGAATCTGGTGGAGAGAAGAAATATCAGAAAAAACTCAGATAAGTAAGCCTTTTTTTCTCCCCTTCTTCAGAATTTCTGAAAATCTGTTTATTCCTATTCCTTCCAAAGAGATTGCAGAACTAATATTCCTGCTCATATTCCAAAAGCTAATGTAGGCCTGTAGCCAGACAGGCATCTGGAGATAAGGAAGCTGAAAGATGTCCAGGTGATTTGGCAGGTGAAAGGAAATTGATACAGCCAGAATGCAAGTAGTGGTAATTAATATATCTGGAATGATATAATTACAGTAAATATTAATGCAATGAAATTTAATTTTATAATACTTTAAGTGTCTAGTTTTTATTAATTATCCCACTGCTTTGCATTTAGTGTCCTTACTGATGAAAAGTAGAAGTAGTTATAGGCTTACTGGAGTAATCAAAAGCAAAAGGCCTAAAAGCAAATGGTCTTCCTTATTTATTTTGAAATTCATTGAGGGGCCCTTAAAATGGTTTTGCCTGCATTATTGGTTGCCTTCCCTTTACAGCAAGCATGCTGCCTATGTAAAATACAAATAAATACAAGCTTTGCACCTTACCCATCTCATCCTCCTCTTCTTATATTGTCTGGGAATGATGGAAAATGAAATTCACCCATCTTGAAAAGGGCTAGAATACTTTGTGAGAGAGGCTTGTAAATCTATACTTGGTGTAATTGTTCTATAATGTCTTACAAAATGTATTGTGATCAGCCAGATGCACACGATGAAACTCAAAAACTATAGTTTTAAAATATTTCTAGGGCAGCAAGAATAGGCTACTAGCTGAACAATTGCCTGCATTGGAACTGGATTTCTTTTACTATCAGTCACTAGGAGTTCCTGTCATTGAAAATGAATATATTTGGGAATGAATGG
Organism: Pantherophis guttatus; assembly: GCF_059756535.1. NCBI lineage: Eukaryota > Metazoa > Chordata > Lepidosauria > Squamata > Colubridae > Pantherophis > Pantherophis guttatus. The sequence goes on from NC_142068.1 coordinate 62,604,643, forward strand.
GTGATTTCTTTTTTATTTGTTTGCTACTAAAATGATTCTAAGCCCCCTTTTGATTTTTCTTTGTAGACATGCTCTCTACATACTAGAGAGCTATTTCCACCATGAAAAATCAAAGCATTTATATGTGTAATGTTTGCTCTTGGACCATATACAATTTTGGAGTAGATATATATGTAAAGCTGTTCTAAAATTTTTCATATTATATGTGTATCTTTAAAGTCTTCCTATTTGCCATTCGGCATCGAAAGTGATAAAGCTTTTGCTATTCCTTTAAATTAAAATTAGTTTTGCTGGATTCTGTTCTTGTTGAAAGAAGCTTCCATTTCTCTCCCTCTCTCTCTTTCTTTTTATTATGCTGTGCCTTGGGTTGTCTTACCCACTTCTTTGAACAGTGGAATCGATTCAGTTGGATGTGATAAGTCTTTAACAAAAGGACACATGTTAGAGATCAAATGGGAATTCCCCATTCTCAACCTCTCTGCTGAGACTGCCAACACAGGGTCCAATTAGTGTCAGTTGCCATAATGGCTTTTGCGATGTGGGTTAGTGAGAAGTGGTCTGAAACCACCTTGTGCACTCCACACAAGTTACATGGTAACACTAGATGGTATATGTTTGGGCCACTTTTACCATTCTATGTCTTTCATGCAACTCCAGGCTCATTAGCAGATTTCATTCATTCTCTGTTCTCATTAGTCATCCTGACCTCCCGCAAACATATACATTGTGTAAAACAGATGAAGAAATGAAGAAAAATAGAGCCTACCTTTTTTTTTTTTTTGTAAAAACATAATCTTATGAATTTATTGTTAGATGCAAAAGGCAAAGAGCAAGGAATGATGATTGAGTAGCTTCCTTGTGGTTGTCTCTGGACACTCTGTGAATCATCACCTTGATCTAGACCAGTGGTCACCAGCTGGTGGTCCGTGGACCATTGGTGGTCCATGAGAAAATTTTGGTGGTCCACAGCGCACCCGGGTGGAGAAGCTGCTCCAGGATGAGCAATGGCCAGTCCTGTGACTAGAGCTCTGGAATATGGGGCTGGCCAGGTAGCTCATGGTGGGGCTGTAAATCTTCACTGGCGAGGAAGGTTCGTGCAACTTGCAACTTTGCAGTGCATGTCTCTGGAATGAGGTAATGGTGTAAGGGGGTGGGTGGTGATGCAGGAGAGCTGAAGCAACGGGTGGCAGGAACCCCAGGCTGTTTCTTCCCCCTGCTGTAGCTTCCTGTCAGCTGAACCCACCAATGGCTGTCCCCGGCTCTTGCCCTCCCTTCCCAGTCACTCCTCGCCTGGCCTGAGAAGAAAAGGGTGGGGGATGGAGATTCGCTCCATATTCCAGAGTGGGAGCGAAGCTTAGTCTCTTGCTGGATCTCATGGCCATTTCTTCTTTTTGGTGCTTCGCGCACCTCGGTCTCTCGAGGGGACACTTGACTTCCTCTCAGCTCCAAGACACTGACTGGCCCATGAGATGAGAGAGAGAAAGAGAATCAGAGAGAGAGAGAGAATCAGAGAGAGAATGAAAGAGAGAGAATGAGAGAGAGAGAGAATGAAAGAGAGTGAAAGAAAGGGGGAGAGAGATGAGAGAGAGAAAGAGAGGGGAAGAGAGAAAGAGAATGAGAGAGAGCGAGTATGAGAGAAAGTGGGAGAGAGAGAAAGAGAGAGAGAGAAAGAAAGAAAGAGAGAGAGAATGAAAGAGAATCAGAGAGAGAAAATGGTATATATAAGATGACCTTGGAAGATAGGTGAAAGTTTTGGGGAGAGTCAAAGTGAGAGGATGAAGGGGGTGCTTTCAGACTTAGAAGGTTATGTTAATGTAATTTACATAAATGTAATTACTGTAATTAATTTACATTAATGTAATTACTTAGAGCTAGTACTTTTGGATGTTATTTTGCCTAGACCCTATAAGGCTGACATTAATCTTGCAAGTCTGAAAGTAGAGGTCTCACCCTGTCCACTTTGACTCTCCAAAAACTAGGGAGGATCCCTTCTGCTGAGATATTTTTGCCATTCCTCTTTTTCAGATTCAACTTTGCTTATCATAACATTCTCTAGGCTTTGGCTCTTCCTTTTGTCTCCCAAGGTCATTCCTACGTACATTACAAGTACTTCGAGTGCCATTTCATCAGACTGTACAAAACCTGTGAATCTTCCCACAGCCAGGTCAACTTCTTTGAAATATTACTAGGCATGGTACATGCAAGTACACAAAATCTGCCCTTCTCTAATTATAATGTAGCAAGATATTATTATATTTTTGAGCTAATTACCTCAGATTGCTATGATGGTTCTAATTATAATATAGAACTCTGATTCTGTTTATAGGCTGTCTTTAGTTAAACTGGGGAGAATGGGTATCATTGGTTATTTCAGGTGCTGAGATGTCAGTTATGTAGTTACCATGGATGCAGGAATTATTCTAAATCAATTATATAGCTTCTCAAAATATGTTTATTCTTTATTCAGTTACTATTAACTTGTCATCATGATATAGGCCCAACAGCCCCCAAACCTGAATTTTTCTTGGGCAGAATTTATTTTGGTCTAACGTTTTTGGGCATCCATCAATCTGTTATAAGAAATGGATACCATATGCATGATCCAATTGTAAATGGTTATATTGACTCCTTGCCAACATATTCAAGTTTTGTGTTAAAAAATGATTAGACTGACATCAGTTCTGTTTGAGTTTAGGAAAGCCTTCAAGATTTGGCTGTTTTAGGGCATTTTTAAGGTCTGATATAATCTGATTTCCTGCCACATTGAGGTACTGATTTATTTGACTTTGGGGATTTCCCGCCAGCCCTCCCTTAAGTATGCACCCTTATACAACATGTTATGAGATAATTGTTGTTTTTTAGTATGTTCATTATTTTAATTATTTTGTAGTAAAATAGGAATGTAGGCTGCTTAGAATTGGATGTGAATGAACCCTATAAACTTTGTTAATAAATATATAAATAATAATAATATGCTCAGTGCAATTAACTCATTTACTTTCTTATTCCTTGATCTGTTTTGATGTGATTTCTATCTGCTTTTCCTCCAGGAGTTCACAGCAACTTTCATGAATATTCTCTCGCATTTTTACAAAAACTCTGAGATAGTTTGTTGTCACCCTACAGGGGACTTAGGCAGCATAAAAATTTAATAAATAAATTGATAAATGATAGATAGATGATAGATGGTAAAGGATGGATGGATGGATGGATGGATGGATGGACGGACGGACAGACAGGACTAACAGAGTGACCAAAGTTACCCAATAAACTTTCATGTCTAAGGATGGACTATAGAGTGTAGGTCTTTTTACTCATTTTTTTTCCTTACACACATTTTGAAAATATATTATCATTTTTAACTTAAAATTGGGGACATATGAGAAAAAAAATAATTTTTAGAAAAAAGAATTTAAGTTCTACTGATGGTCCTACTGGTAAATTGCTATAAATCTACTGTCTAAAATGAATAGCAAAACCATTAACACATTGCTAACATGATTCCAAATATTTTGCTATTGCAGTCCAAAGACATGAAATCAGAACTGGCATCTTTAAGCCTCTAAAAAGGCCATGCTACAGTTTCCAATTTTGCATGTTAATTCTGACTAGTTGGGTTCAAGGGTTATGTATTTCTAACTGAAAATGCTATCTGTTTTCTGGGTGGAATAGCAACAGTAAAAGTTCAGAAGAATTCTAAGACAAATCCTGTTGCAAAAATAATATTGGTGCATTTGTATCTAAGAAAAGCAAAACCACACACGGACACACAAATATACAGAGAAAATTCCTATTTGAAAAAAAACACAGACTGAACAAGTCTCACTCACAGTTTTTATGCAGAAAAATTGTTTCCCAACAGCAGTAGTTCCCTTAAACATTTATGAAATTCCTTTTCAACAAATGTAATATTTTTCATGTTTTCTTTACATTTCACAATGTGTCTGTATTTCTAGTGTGAACTTTACTAGTTGGTTACTGAACAGAAACTACAAGACAATGATTTCTAGACATTTCCTGCTTAGGTTCCCCTGGTATCTCCTCAGCCTTTGCCACTCTTGGTAGATACAAGAGACAACTTGTAACTTGCAGTTATGGTCATTGAAAGCATGGATTATGTATAAAACAATACTTTGTCTGATATAAAGAGATCCTAAGAATAGTGAAATATTTCTTAATGCTGCCTGCAGCAATCATCCAGTAAATGTTGTAGCTTGTGAATAGTTTTGGCATTTTACCTACAATATAGTTGTAGTACTCTGGGCTAAGCTATTAAAACTGAATTTCAACAAATCTGCCAGAATGCCTATATGTGAAACATGAACAATTTGCCAAGGAATTCTTTTTTTTTTAAAAAAAGTTTTTTCTGATTTATTCTCACTGAGGAAAAGAATAAAATAGATGTTGAAAGGAGGGGACCACACACAATGATGCAAAAGAAAGGTATATCATATCATTAGACCATGTAGGCCCAAATTCCATCATGTCCAATTTGCTTTCATAAATAACAGTCTAAATTTAACCACATTATAGTCACTTTGAGTTCAATGGGAAATATATAAGTCAGTCATATGGATCATAACTCCTTTATTTATTTCAGATAAATGCTATGCTGCCAAATTCCAAAATGGCTTCGCAGCATAGTCACATCCAAACAACAGTGAAATTGCAGAAAATGCGTCTCATAGCTATCAGTATATAATGATAAGTGCATCGGTCTTTTATAAAACATGTCCACCTCCTATAACTAATCACAACCAATAGTGTCCTCAGAAAATTAGTAATGTCAATTAAATGCTGGAATTCTGTATTTGCCTCCCAGTGTCTTGATGCAGGCACAGAACTCGTAGATAGCTAACAGAATAACAGAGTTGGAAGGGGCCTTGGAGGTCTTCTAGTCCAACTCCGTGTTCAGGCAGGAGACCCTATACCATTTCAGGCAAACGGCTGTCCAATCTGTTCTTAAAAACCTCTGAGTGTTGGAGCACCCACAACTTCTGAAGGCAAACCGTTCCACTGGTTAATTGTTCTCACTGTCAGGAAATTTCTCCTTAGTTCTAGGTTGGTTCTTTCCTTGATTAGTTTCCATCCATTGCTTTTTTTTTCTGCCTTCAGGTCAGTGGTGGGTTCTAACTGGCTTTACTACCGGTTCTCTTTGTGCATGCGCTAGCGCGTTACGAATCTGCCCAGCTGAAGTGCGGCAATCCACTCTGCTGCACCTCTCAGCTGGGCTGAAAAAGAAGAAATAAAAGATAGAAATACCGCGGGGGTAGGTGGGAGGGCTCAGTTCCCGAAGAAAGAGAACTGGTTCGGTGATGTAATAGCGTCACCGCTACTGGCTTGATCGAACCGGGCCGAACTGGGAGGAACCCACCACTGCTTCAGGTGCTTTGGTGAATAGGTTGACCTCCTATTGCTGTTGGGTTACGAGTCCTGTTTTGCCACTCCCACCCAGGAGATGTTCATGAATACTACTCCAAAGTTATGTGAAACACTGCTGTTTTTATCCACTTGTGGGCTTTTCTCCATTAATTTCTTAGACAGTAAAGATCTGGAGCATTTCCACCTCTATTCAGTTGATTCTGCTTGAAGATGGTAGTCTGGGAGATACTAGCTACATGAGCCTTATGGGGTTTTTCTAGGTTTAAAACAAGCACTTTCACTTGTACCTGGAAGCATATTGGTAATAGTGGAGTGCTGGCAAAACCAGTGCGACATGACATGGTGGCTTTCATTTGCCAACAGGTTGGTTGCCATATTCTGCACCGATTACAGATAGTTAAAACAGCTTCTCTGGAATCTGTGTATGTTTATGCCAAACTGCAGATCATTGTCTCATTTGGCATAGATTAGGTTGTTCGAAAGATTCTATTTGCTTATAAAACTAATACAGATTTTAAAATATGCAGAAGTAAGGGATGGGCAAGGAAATTCAAAGAAAAGCATATTTCAGCCTGGGGTACCTGAGCTGGGATTGGTCAGTGAGTTGGATTTGGCTTGGTTTGGAATCTCTATTCTATTGTTGTACAATTTTATTCTGTACCAATTTATGGTATAGTCAGTTATTTTTTTAATATTTTGAGGTAGTATTATGTTTATTGTTAAGTGTCTTGGGCACTATTGGCGCAGAACCACAGGATATAAATTCATAAACAAACAAGAATGATAGGCATCCTTTACAGGGTGTATTATGAGCTTGAAAATGAGTTGACTAAGCAAACAAATGACCTATTTTTTTTTTTAATGCAGAAAGTTTTCTAATATAGGAATTTGAACCAGGAGCACAAACTAAGTTCTTTGTTCTAGTTAACTAGTAAACCCTAATTCTCTTATGCTATAATCAATCACTGTCTTACACAAGGTTTTTTTAAATGATGGAATTTGTTACAAAAATAATTTATCTGAGCTTTGACCTCATTCATTAATGCGTAGAGAATTGAATTCTTAAGGAATCCCACAAATGTGTAAAATTCTGTATGTGTTGCTCACTGAAGCTACTGGAGCGAATGCCAAAGGATGAACTTCCCCCTTGTGCTGGCTGGCAAGGGCCCCTGGAAGAAGCCAATTTTAACCATTTTTATCTGAAACTAATTCCATTGATTTCAAAACAAGTGTGCTGAGAATTGCAGCCTAAGGCAGAAAAGCTAGCTGTTAAGTCAGACTGACATAGGAAACAAAACAAAACCCAGTGCTCATATTTTTTAAATGACAAGAAGAGCAAGAAAAAGAAATCTATATAGAAAAAAAACCCACAATTTTTTTCCATGGCACTAGCACTTGTCTCAGCGATCTCTTAATCCTTAAATCTATTAAATTTATAGTTAAGGCAAAGTGCTTCACCATTTTGTGATTAGCTGGCTGATGTGTGTATGTGTGTGTTTTAATGACCTATGAATATACATATATGAAAGGATACAGCTGGAATTTTTAATTCCACTTTTTCTCTTTTTCATTTTTTTTTGGAATGTTTGGTACTTTTTAAACTCATTAATTATGCAAATGTCCTATTTTATCCTTATTCTCTTCCTAAAGAGGGGATTATTCAGAATATTATTTTAATAATTATTATATTTCAGTAGATTTCCATTTCATTGCTCTTGGAAGCTCAGGTTTCCAGAAACTATCAAAAATGGAACTGGGGAAACTATAGTTTATTGCTTAATTTGCCAACTATCCAGAGTATCTGAAAAACCTATAAATATTATATCCAAGCAGCACTTCTGTGTCCCAGATTGTCAGTTAAGGAAAAAAACTATTTTTGGTTGAAACTAAAAAAATAATTATTATGCTACAGTAAGTCTCATGATACTTTCAAGTCCATCAAATTTATTTTTGCATAAGCTTATGAGTGTTTCATAGAAGTCTAAGGCATGTGTAGATCATTACTAGAGAGCACTTTTGCCTTTCTTGTGAATATTTGTGCAGCATACTAATGCTGCTGTAACCTTCCACGTATGTCAAATGATATCTCAACAGGAGCAATGGTAATAAAAACAAGTAACCAAGAACCCCTTTCATAAATCTACTACCGGACCTCTCTCTGGATGCAAGTACAAAGGAGGAGGGTGAGTTTGAGTCAGCAGTGGAAAGCCCGGAGCTGACTGTTGGTCAGGATTGGAGCTTGCAGAGTGCTTAGCTTGACAGAGCAGCTTCAGCTGGGTTGATCGGATGAGCTACAGGCTGAGGCTAAGTGAAATGAGCCACAGCTGCAGCAAGTTGTCCAGGAGGCTCCAGGCTAGGACCTGGAGCAGCTGCTTCCCATTAGCGATGAAGAGGAGGTGGAGTCCACACTCCTCCTGATCCAAGGATGGGTAGAGTAGAGAGGACACAGGCACAATGCCAGTCAGCTAGATTACTCATGAGGAGGCAACCTCACCTCTCATGAAGGGCTGTACCAGTGTCACCTACTTAGCTCCACCCTGAGGACTTGAGTGTTCCTGGAGAAATGTGCCAGTTTTGTATCTTGGCCTGTTTGACTTGTGGACTGCTTTCCTGGACTTTATGTGTGCCCATTGGACTTGGTTACCCACTGACTCTTGCTGTACTGAGCTCAGAATCTGGACCTACACAATAGGGGTGCTTTCTGAGGATCTGTTTGGGGGTGTGAAGAAATACCTATAGAACTCTTGTGGTATGTGCAAGTGTGGGAACAGGACAGCACACAACCCTGATGCCACTTAATGGCAGCAACAATTCCAGGCAGCTATTTGCTACCAGGCAGCTATTGGTTGGTTGGACTTTTGTACCCGCAACAGGTAGCTCTAAGCTTAATAAATGAGACAATGACTGGATACATAGATAGGAATCCAGGAAGCAAAACACTATTAAACTTTTATTTAATAGTGTAGTTTATTTTAGTGCTTCATAAATTACTACCATAAAAACTTATTACAGCAGACATTGGTTAATTGCAAGATTGTTCTGTAACACTTGTCTGCATAACAGTACTGAGTTTCTTGCATAACTCAGCCTTGTAGTTGCTGTTCTAATAATGCTCTTTCCCATTATTTATAACTTTGCACATTATTTACATGTATTAGCAAGTCAACTTTCTTGTCTTCCCTAGACAAACTTCATCTCCCTGCTGGCCCTGCCTCAATTGGCCAACACTTCCTGGAAGCAGAGTCTGTCAGAGAAAGGGAGAACAGGTGGAGATTTCTGGAAAGTGGTACTATTTGGGAAGCCTCTGGGTCTCAATAGCCCAGAATCATCAACCAGACCCTGCTGTTGCTGGCAAAGCCACTGGGTCAAGACACAGGCTCCCTTCCATGAAATAATGTTAAGTGTGGTACCCAGAAAAAGTACTTTCATTGTCATGGAACAGTAATCCTTGAGGTTAGGATGGCCCCAACCTATTGGCCTTCTGTCAGGCCTTAGAAATCTGGGTCTTTTCTCAGGCATTTGCACAGAAGACTAAGTAAGATCATCTTGACATTATTCTGATTGTAAAAATGACCATAGCTGTAATCTTTTTGGTTCCCAATGAATTTTTTTGTTTGTTAATCAGAGTTGCTTTTTTGTGAGCTGGATGGCCATATAAATTTTAAACAAACAAACAAACTCCTCATCTTAGAGTTGACTCAGCCTTCTGTCCTTCCGAAGTCGGTAAAATGAGGACCCAGATTGTTGGGGGCAATATGCTGACTCTGTAAACGGCTTAGAGAGGGCTGGAAAGCTCTATGAAATGGTATATAAGTCTAAGTGCTATTGGTATACTATTGCTAACTCAATTTATATTGCTGTCCACTTGACAGGCAACTGCTCTTGATCATCCTAACAATTTTAAAAATGATGGATGGTTTATGATATCCAGAAAGGCAAAAGAAAAAAGAAAAGAAAAGAGAGAGACCAACTTCATAGAAATAATTAGTAGTGCTAATTAGCAATAATAATAACATTTTGAATCGCTGCCTGGAATTTCAGCTTCTTTGGCTTCCTGCCAGAGAATGTTTCTATGGTGGTTACCCTTCATCTAGCCCTTACATTATTCCTAGGTCTGAACATAGCTGCTAAATTTGAAAGCATTTAATTGCCGGCACCGTTGCATCAGAAAGCTTTTACAGTCACCTAATTTCACACAGCAGATGTTAGCAATGCCAGTGATAGAACAGCAAAAGAAACCAAAGTTGGGACTTAAAAAAAAAAACTTCATAACTTTTGATTATGCAAAGGACAAATAAAGGAGGGGGGAGGTAATGTGAAGAAAAGCGCAGCGGTCAGCTTCACATCAGACATGGTATCTTTGTAATCCAATATGCACTCTATTTTGCCAAGTATCCTGGGCTGTCACATCTGCCATCACCACCTGTGATAATTTTTTTCCTCTTTAACACTCAATAATCAATTACAAGATTCTCTTCCACCCACCTATCCACCATCATTTATTACAGCTGGCTCCAGAGACTGTGGCAGGAATGCTAAAATAAGGGCAAGGCAAATAGCTCAGTTCTGAAGCATCTGTGGGTCAAACTAGGCCTACCTACTGGGCAAAAGATAAGAAAATTAGGGAAGGGGGATTTAATGTCATCCCTTGACTAACTCAGCATGGGGCATATAAGAGCTGAACTAACGCTTCTGCAATTTGATTTGCAATCAAAATGCTGGAGGTTTGTTGGTTGATTGGATTGCTTGGATCATTGAATGCCGTTCAGTATTAAAATGGCTAAGTTTTCAGGATTTTTATTACTCACCAGTTGGGATGATTGAGCAAAAGTCCATTTTGGCATGGAGTCCAGGTAGTTGAGATTCTAAGGGTTTTAAATAGCACTGTATAAACATACTCGCATATTTCCCACACAGACAGAGCTATGCCTGCCAAGTGAGCAAATATGATCACCAATCAGTGCGAGAAAATGAACATGGAATGTGTTCAGAATCAAACTTCATTTTAAAGGGAAATTGATTAAATGAATAAGAAGCTTATGAATATGCCAAATATCATCATTATTTGTTCTGCCAGCTGTAGAGGCTGCTTGTGCTACAACTCTATCTTAGTCATGCCAGACAGAGTGCTCACTAAGCTACTAAGAGTGAAAGCTAAGGTTGTAGCAGACCAACACTTGTCTGAATTAATCTACATTGGTAATATTCTGAATCCTCTTGGCCGATTTCCCCATTTTTATTTTTATTTTTTTGCTTTCAGGATGGAAGCTGCTCCTACTAAATTTTAAAGCATTGTGTATCTGTGTCATCATTTGTCAATCCTAAATCCCCAAGATTTTAGCCATAGAATATTTGCTTTGTTTTCTGGCTGTTTGGTTACAGTGGCTATAGATACATTCAATTTGCTTGATATAATATGTTCACATTTATGCCCTTTTACACATAAGTATATAGACTATGTGGAGTATTTTAAGTGGTGAAGGGGTGCATAAATGTTTTAAATGTTTTTGGCGATCTACATTGGAAAGGTGCATTTTCTTTTAATATAACAGTCACATGTGCCTCATTAATGCCTGCCATCATGAGGTATCTTTCACCTTGAGCTTCCAGCTCTTTTTCAAAGAATACTGGAATAACAGTCTCTGGGTTATTCCAAGCACAACACAGCTGCAAGGGCAGCTCTTCCTTTGTTGGTTTCTTGTGCAAAGACCTTGGAATTTTGCAAAAATGACCGTTCTTCTTGGGATAAATTGTCTTAAATTGTTAACAGAAAGGTGACTTTGCTTAATAACAGAAGTTACTTTAAGTAATGCAACACATACAGGTTTTTCTTGATCTTGACATGAGTTGCCCCAAGGATTCACTAATATCATACTATTTTCTACCATTAATACTCTGCTTAAGCTGAACCTTTCTTGCATAAATCAGTTAGAACTTTGGTATCTTGGTTTTCTCCATTCCTGCCCGTTGGGATCTTTATCTGAATACATTAACAATCTTAAATCTTCTGGGTTTGCATTAAAACCATTTCTTTCTGCATATACAGCTTTTGTTTTAAAATTAGCCAACAAAATGAGCCATACTTATTTATTGACAAAGTCAACAAACTATTGCCTCTATAAATTACACTTTTAAGTTGCAACTGCTCCTAATGCAGTGATGGGGTCAAATTTATTTTAGTTTCTTTATTATGATCTGGTAAATAATGATATTCTTTTTTAACAGGAAAGGATAAGGGTTTAAATGTTATTTATTTATTTATTTATTTATTTATTTATTTATTTATTTATTTGAGCTCCAAATATTAAAATTAGTTCAATAATGATTTTTTTTCTGGCTGATGATATAATCAGCCATGCAATGCTTTCTCTGCCTTTTTGGTCTTATAAAGTTAAAATAAAAGGTAAAGGTAAAGGTTCCCCTCACACATATGTGCTAATCACTCCTGACTCTAGACGGCGGTGTTCATCTCTGTTTCAAAGCCAAAGAGCCAGCACTGTCCGAAGATGTCTCCATGGTCATGTGGCCAGCATGACTAAACGCCAAAGATGCATGGAACGCTGTTACCTTCCCACCAAAGGTGGTCCCTATTTTTCTACTTGCATTTTTTACATGCTTTTGAACTGCTAGGTTGGCAGAAGCTGGGACAAGTAACGGGAGCTCACCCCATCACTAGGGATTCGAATCTCTGAACTGCTGACCTTTCGATCGACAAGCTCAGCATCTTAGCCAGTGAGTCACCGCGTTCCCAAAAGTTAAAATAGCTTAGACCAATTTATAGGAGGGATTTGGATTTTCTATCAATTTCAGTCTGATTGCATCCAATGTTTACTACAGCCTCCATATTTTCTTTTTAGAAAATCTTTGACTGAAAATGTCAATGCATTTTTAAAAACATTTTTTGACTATAAATTTAGATATTCTTTGTGTAATATACATAAATAAGTATTTTTGCATGGACTTTTCAGCACATTTTTGTGTACTTGTTTTGAATGGAAAACTATGAATATGCTATTTGGTTTTTGGCTGCCAACATACTGAATGTCCCAGAGAAGCTATTGCCAATCATATTTCATATCTGAAACATATGATACAAACAACCTCAGCCTGTGCACATCCCTATTCTTACAAATCTTTCTTGAATTTAGTGGATGGATTAATTTAAAGCCAATCCATGAAAGTTCATAGCTATGAATATGCCAGGAACACAATTATTCTCTCTGAAGCTATTAAGATATCTAATTTGTAGCCCAGTGACCTTCAAGGGGGACTTATCTTAGTCTCACAGCAATACTATGGCTCCTGATTTGAACTTGAGGAATTGTGGTTTTAGTCCAGCACTGGATTCCTTTCACCACAATGGGCGTGAATGCTGCAAACTATGACTCCAATGCTTCTGGACACCCATATAAATTGCTTTTGCTTATTTAACATCTCCTCAATTACTTTCCCCATAATCCACTTAACTTAAAATGTGTTTAAACTGCTAATGTGTTGGGTCATTGACTTTAACAATGTTCTCACAGTTACATTTAATTATGGTACAAGCTGTTATTTAAGATCACATTTCAGATGGAGAAATGTAATAATGCATTCTTAGATAGCAATAAATGAAACAACCGCCTAATGTTCCGCAGAAGAACTAGCAATAGTCCTTTCTAAAGAGAAGGGTACAAACAAGAGCGCAGAGAGAAGGTCCACGTGCCTTTTGCAATCAGTATCAGAAAGGAAGGTAAACATTGTGATATGAAATAGACTCGGAAGTAATGTATGTTATCTGGAAAATAAGATGCTAGTAAGAAAAAAATATTAGTGAAATATTTAATTATAGCACATACCTTTTTTCCTTATTTGCTTGACTTGTTTCTTGCTTTCTCACTTTATATAGCCTCAAAATTTGGACACTGTGAGAAAAAGATAGGTCTTAACCTTCCAAAGGTCTGCAAGGCCAGGGCCAACCAGTTCTTTTTACGTGTGTGTGTGTGTGTGTGTGTGTTAGGTGTGTCTCCTTTCAGTACTCAAGAAAGAAAACCCTGACTCCATTTTCATAGAGAAAGGTACTTTTACTGAGTATGAACTGAATGCAACCAAAGCAAAAGCAAGGTCTGAGGCAATAGGTGCGAAAATTGCATATAGAAAGCATCCCTAAAACCCTTCCCCCAACTGTCCAGTCAGGATTATCCAATCCACATTCCCCCAGGGGTCATGTGGGGTGCAGCGTCTGATGGTGCCATCCTCCTGGTATGCCACGACCTTGAGTAGTTATCAGCTTCAAAGAAAACGCTGAAGAAAACTTTCTCTTCTCTTCTCCACCAGCTCACTTCCCCACTTCCAGACATTCAAACAGCTCCCCTCTCCCCCCCTGTTACAATGGCAGCCGAGCAAGCAAGCAATGAAAAAGCAGAGGCTGACAGTGTGTGTGTGTGTGTGTGTGTGTGTGTGTGATCATCCCAAAGGATATGAACTGACATTAAACAGACATACATGCATCCTGGGTCCCATATGATGTATTGTTTCAGTAAAGAGACCTAGAATGTGTCATCCCTTTTGGACTATATGGGATAGGTCACTTTTGGAACAGAAGTCTCACAAACAACCCAGTGTCATTTAATCCTTTAGAAATAATAACCAGCACCTTGAATTGCACAATAAGCCTATTGGGAAACTATGCAGCTCACAGGGTGACAAGAGACACCCATAACTACTTGGTTGCTACACTTTGGACCAATTGAAGCTTTTTGATGGTCTTCAAGGGCAGCCCAATCTAGAGTGCATTTTAGTAGTTCAGTCAAGAGATAGGAAGACATGAGGGATGGTGAGCATAGCCCTCAGATCCAGGAACATATGCAATTGGGCACAATATTTCTCCAATCACAAGTTGGGCTTACTGAGTCTGCAAACTCTAACATCTGAGTTAGCAGCCCCATACCTGTGATAACCGGATACTGAAGCAGGTCAAACATGATAAATTTTATGCCTTGTTATTGTAATAAGATACTTGCAGAACAAGGAACTCTAGATGACTCAAATAACTTAGTCACGATTCATTCCATATTCCTTGCAATCTATAATAAATACTCTTTATTATCTATATAACAACATTCACTTGTTTAGAATCTTAAGAGGGATGATGCCATTTTAACTCCATGGGACAACCAGAATTCAGCCCAGGATTCAATTTTTGTATCGGTAGTTTTTTTAAAAAAAAATCTGGCAGTAGTAAGAAAGTTCTCTTTTCATTGAATTTTCTGATATGTTCCTGTTACCATTCTGATAGTAAAAGACAAGTTTATATTGATCAATATGTAGACAGTACTATGTGAATAATACATAGTCCTGAAGATTTGGTTGATAGATCAAGAGAGCCAGGTTGGTCTAATGATTGAATTTTAGTCATGCCTTAGGCATGAATACTGACACGGTGACTTTGGGCTAGTCAAACACTCTCAGCCCAACTCAGCTCATATGTTTTACGGAGAAAGGATTATTAGGTATGTTCTCTGCTCTACGGGTACCAAGTACATGTTATCCCAAGTATAATATTTTCCAAATTTCTACAAAAAAGTACATTTTTTTCATGCGCATCACTAAAAATATTTACAGTGTGAAATTTTCATATGAAAATGAACAGGGGAGAAGTTACAAAAATTAACTGTTTTTAGTCTGAAAAAAAGAAAGAAGATATACTGCTTTTCTTGTTTTTTTTTAATACACTATAGTTAATAAACTCAAGCTATACAGCATGCAGATGATAACAAACAACAGAAGAAATAATTCGTACTTTTTATTAGAAAGTTCATTTGAAGTTGAAAAAAAAGTGCATGATTAATTAATCAGAGAAGATTTTCACACCATAAATGTCTGTTGACATATGTTTAAAAGTCATCTGCTTATAGGATCATTTATAACCCAAAATGGATGAAAGCTCATACTAAGCTATTCCGCTTTTGGCATTCAGATGCTGAATATTACTTTTGACCCAGAAGTCTTATTATGTGGGATGAGAGAAGAAAGATAGTTAATAAATGAAAGATAACCTGTGCTGAGTTTAAATAAAACCTCTGAGGCACATGTTCAGTTCCCGAAATTTCCTTGCTTTCAATTGTGTTTTTTTTAAAAAAATAAACCAGATACATAATTATCTATCTAATTAACACTACCGCAGAATGAAAGTGTTTAATCTGAAATAGTTAAAGTTCGCTAGGGCTATCCTTGCATGGTGTGGAATATCACCGTTTTGAAAGTTTGCCAATAAGTAAATTATTAGTGATTACTCAGTTGTTTATAGTGGAGACCACCAAACAACATATCAATTGGCTTTCTGGGCAGGAAGCATACTTGGATGCAACTTGTCATTCAGAGTTTGAGTGTTGCCAATTGGAACCATCAAGGATATTGGGCAGCTGAAGAATGTAACTCTATCTCCCCAGCATTTGTCTTGGCACCAACCATTTGCTTGTTAGATTTATACTTCTCTTCCACCCCACCCCTCCCAGAAGCTCAAAGAGGTACATCCCCTTCCAATTTGAGCTTTAACAACATTTCTATGGTTAGTTTTGGAGGATGAGTAATCCTAAATCACCTAGTGAGCCTCCATGGGTGAAGATGGGTTAGGACCAGAAAAGCTTAAAACCATTTCATCATACAAGTGGTAATTGTTTCTTTTGTATGGTTAATTCTTTTATTGAGCTGAGGCTCTAAACAAAAAAGTTGTCAGGGCAGACTGTTCCCAGCCTTAGGATCTATACCAAGAGATAACCCTCTTTGGCTCAGATCCTATTTCTGACCTGCATGTTTCAAGCCTACAAATGAATTCCCTAAACCTGAAAAGTAAACATCTCTAATTCTATACATTTTCATCAACTGTATTTCATTTTTAAAAAATTGATAGAAAATATTGTACTTTTGGCTCTTCACTGCCTATCAATTGCACTGATTAATCTTTCGATGCATTAATTCTTTCCATATATGCCAATCAGTTTTATTTTGTACAATCTATACCCAGATAATCAATTAAGTTGTAGTTGCTGAAGAAAATGTATTCTGATCAGGCTTAGCACACTTTTCTTCTTTATTAATAGATCCATCACTTCTAACCCTGATCCTTTCCATAACTGGGAATGAGCCTTTGTGTGTCTTGGTTTAAATTACTCTTTTTATATAACAGATTGTTGTTATCTGCTGCTTTATTTTCAAACTCTTGGCTAATAATTACTGGCACTGCACATACATGATCCTGGCATCAGTCTGGATTACTGCTACAGCAATTCTACATTGGCTTGACTTTTGGTGCAAAACCAAGTTCCTTGGCTATTGTCTGGCACTCAGATATTAGTACACTCTCATTTCACTGAGTTCTCAATTGATTTTCAGACTTGACTGAAACCTCTGACTGATTCTCAATCTCTTTAAGAGAACATTATGTTGTGACTACATTTTTGCAAACTCCCATGTAAGCAAGATGTTTTATACAAGTACAAAGATTGTGCAGTAGAGTGAGTCTGTTGGGAGTAGTGTTTTATGTTGAAGGAGGTGGCCCAGGGGTGTCTATTTATTTTAAAAAGTTTTTTTTTAAAGATTTCAGTTACTTTTGCTGGTTCTTTTTGCCTTCTGTAACAGAAGGCAGCCATTTCCATTTCTTCCTTACTTTTACTTTTAGAATAGGTGACATACACTTACTCATTTCACATAAGGATCCTCTCCTTCTCTGGGAAACAGAGGTGACAACGAAAAGTTGTATGGTCACCAGATAAGAACATAAGGTAGAAAGAAAACTCACTCCATGATTGTAACTGATTTATATTCGAGTCCATTTTTTTCTCTAATAATAATTCCATTTTATACATAGGAGAAATAAATCATGTTATGACATGCTTGATGTAAATTACATAATTGCATTGTTTGGGGGATGACATCATGAGGCACATGGTGTCATTTACCCCTGGAGATATCCATGTAAAGAACAGCTACTGACTATTGTCACCAATCATTATAATGCATTTATTTTAATAATCACTGCCCATCTTGCAAGATTTTGCTTTCTGAATATATTTGGGAGTATCTTTGGCTGCTAGTCATGCAAATAACATGAATTTTAACTTGTTTCATATCATTTTATAGAAATCTTCTGATTTTACACAATGGCAATGTACAGCCTTCAGTATCAGTTGGCTATGTTGCACATCTAATAGAAACATGCTTAGAATGCAGCTTGGATAAACCAAGTACTGTTGTTTATGGAGAAGAGCAGTGGTTAGAATGCAGTGCTGCAGGCTACTTCTGCCAACTGCCTGCTGACTGCAGTTTAGCAGTTCGAGTCTCACTGGCTCAAGTTTGACTCAGCCTTCCATCCTTCCAAGGTCAGTAAAATGAGGACCCAGATTGTTGGGGCAATATGCTGAATCTGTAAACTGCTTAGAGAGGGCTTTAAAGCACTGTGAAATGGTACATAAGTCTAAGTGCTATTGATATTCTCAACCATCCAGGTTATGGTTTTTCCAAAGGTGCTTTTCCAAAAGGTAATTGGACTTTCTTGGTTTTCCTTGAAAACATTTCATTTCTCATCCAAGAAGCTTCTTCAGTTCTTCTCAAGAGAAGATGTCACAATGGAAAAATGCCGTCAGGGCAACTGGAATCCTTCAGTGCTCCCTGACTATTGTTGGATGCTGTAGAGATGCATCAGACACTGACTACAAATGAAAATAAGTTGTAAAACACTTTTGGACTTGTTGAACTCATGCAGTGTGTCAGAATCATTATGCACTTAAATACATTATAATCATTAAAAGTTAATTTCAAATTTCTCATGATACAGTGATTCTGAAATTATATTTCTATTCAGTTTTTTTTTTTTAATTTGATTTATATGCCGCCCTTCTCCGGAGACTCAGGGCAGCTTACAATGTGCTCAGCAATAGCCTTCATCCTTTTGTATATTTATACAAAGTCAGCTTATTGCCCCCACAAACTGGGTCCTCATTTCACCTACCTTAGAAAGGATGGAAGGCTGAGTCAACCTTGAGCCTTGGCGAGATTCGAACGAGTTTGAAGGGGTTCATCATAAGCACCAAATGTTTTTCAGTGCTTCAAGTAATTTTAAGAGTGACAATAAATATAAAAATTATGACATTTCTTGTTTACAGAAATGAAAAATACTACCCATTCATTAATTGTGATACAGTATCACATCTTCAGAAGCAGGAGAAACATACTGTGTGCTATCATCACAAAATTTGTAAGATGGATGCACTGAACTGAATAATGAACAGATAACTATTGTCCCAGTTTCTCCAATGGGTAGTGGGTTGCATTCATAGAAATAGACCGGTGTTACACTGTCTTATAATTAGTATGTTTAGCCCCCTCTCTCAAATATCTTGGGCGGTGTGTACATTAGACACTGTTTCCTCATGTATATATCTTATGAAGAAAACCTATCTTATTGAATGTATCAATCGCTTGCTGAAATGGTTGTGGGATCACAAAAATGAAGCTTCAGGATACCGAAAACCCCACATATGATATGGATTTTCATGGAATCCATGAAGGAAGCACATGTTTGCTACTTTGATAAATCATGGATTTTTTTAGTAGGCAACCTGCATTGGGAACCTGCATTATATGATCTATCTTTGTATGTAGGCTGATTCTGTGAACCATTCCAACATATGGCTGAGGCTTGAAAAGCACATGTTCCTTATGAATGCCAACTGTGCATTCCAGGAGTTGCATACAATCTACAGAAGGTAAAAAATACCTTGCACACACTGTAAATTGCTACATTTGCACAACCCTAGCATCTTTCTGAAATATTGTAAGATTCCTAGGTGCACAAATAAGAGATCCTATTTTGATAAATTTTATGCACTTGGAGCTCTACAGTTTTCAAAAGTGGTGCTATGCTGAAGTGATATGCTATTGCTTCATACAGCAGTTTTCCATAACTAGAATAGTTATGTAAAAAGGCATAATGTAGAAAGGCATAAACAAGTAGACCCCATGGCCGAAAATGATATAAGACTAGAGATTTTCACAATAATTTAATTGAATGTGTCAGTTGCCTCTGAATTCAGGTCTTGGATTTGTCCACAGCTAAATGCTCAGTCTCATTCATGCGTATAATATATATGCATAAGGATCTGGGCATTGGTATCTGAAAAAAGAAATAACTTAATCCACTAGTGGCTTATCAATGACCAAATAATGTATTTTTCATGCCACAAAACCTAATTCTCAACTATTATTTTTTCTGTTTTGATTGTTTATTATTATTATTAATTATTATTATTATTATTATTATTATTATTATTATTATTATTAAAATAATGGTCTCTTTTCTTTTTTTTACAATGAAAAAGCAAGTTGAATTTAAGTTATGCTGCTGGCTAACAAACCATGGAATTTTAAAATTACTCCTTCATTCATTTCAAACCAAAGAGAGGATTAGGAATAGTTTAAAAGCATTAACATTTAACTTTATTCCTCAAAGACTCTGGTAAATACCCAGAAGTCTGTGAAAACAGTCCAGGTTCTGTTCCGTTTCAAAAAGGTTCCTGAACCTTCGGTATTTTTCCTCATCTTAATTTTCCTCAGCGTTGTTTGTTGCATATGAAAGAATCCCTCATGGGTTCTCTTCCTTCCTAGCATTTCATAAGAATTAAAGCAGATTGCAAGAAGCAAGACTAGTTAGAAGTAAGTTCCGTCTCCTTCTTAGAAGAAGTAAAAAGTAGAAATAAGTTCCATCTGCATTTTGGGGGTTAGGAAGCTGAATTCTCCATTATCTCTCACACACATAGGAAACACATTAAAAAGGAAAATTATGCAGTAAAACATAAATTATGTAGATGACGGAAAGTCTATGTTGAATATGATATGCTGGGTCTCCCAAAGGATTTACTGCGTCCTCTGGGTAACTTCTGAAGCATCTGAACATTCAGAGGAAAGCAAATTAATTGTATTTTTTTAGTGCAGAAAAAAATGATAACATGTTGTATGCTATAATGGAAGCTTACCACTTTATTAAACAGACCAAAGTATAAAACATAATTAGAAATAACTAGAGAGAAATGTTTAGTCTCTCCTGATAGGAATGGTGTTATGCTTGTTCCCAATCACAAGAGTTCTTATTAATTACAAAGTTATTTTATTATACTGTTTTAAATTCATTACTCTTTTGGAGGTCTATATAGTGCTTATGTTTTTATATGACTGAGTGGCATGCAACTCTAGTACATAAATAGTAATCTAAATATAGTATGAACACTTTACATATAGTGAAATGTTGTTCAGTTTGTTAATGGTTGATTGGACTGTTAATTCAGGATAGTGTTTCTCTCTAACAACATAACCAGTAAATCCTACTACAATATAAAATCTAGTTGCCTAAATTTATTGTGTACTTGGGTAAGCCAACATTACCTTACTTTAAATGACTATATTATAATTTGCGTCAATAACATAATAAAAGTTTATCGGAATGCAATTCCGAATAAAATTGACAGAATAAAATTAGGTATTGAAGAAAATTGCATAACACATTCTGAAGCCATTGTTTCTTCATATTGTTGGAGCTGGAAGATCCATGATCATCCAATAAATCAGGGGTGAAATCTAAAATTTGTTACTACCGGTTCTGTGAGTGTGGCTTGGTGGGGAGGGGGAGGGGTTGTAATGTGACTGGGTGGGTGTGGCCAACATTTTTTTTTAACTTTTAAAAGCATTTTTTCTACAACCCCTGCGGCTGAAGAGGTTGCAGAAGAAAATGCTTTTAGAAGTCTTTGACGATCAGGCAACTCAGCTGGGATCGCCAGAGGCTTTTAAAGGCATTTTTTCCCCTACAGCCTCTTCGGCCGAAGAGGTTGCAGAAAAAAAAAGCTTTTAGAAGCCTCTGACGATCAAGCAACTCAGCTGGGATCAACTCAGAGGCATTTAAAGGCATTTTCTTTTCCTATTCGGCCGAAGAAGTTGTTAAAAAAAATGCTTTAAAAAGCCTCTGATGATCCCAGCTGAACCACGCAATCATCAGAGGCTTTTTTTTTTACTTTTAAAAGCATTTTTTAGGCTGAAGAGGTTGTAGAAAAAATGCTTTTAAAAGTAAAAAAAACAGCTTCTGATGATCGCGCAGCTCAGCTGGGCATGGGGGGCGGCGCAGGGATTTTTGCTACCGGTTCTCTGAACCATCCACCAACACCGCTACTGGACTGGACCATCCGTTCCGAACCAGGAGCATTTCATCCCTGCAATAAATCCTGGTTTAGTCCCAATGCATGGCTCAAAGTAGGGTAGATTTATTATCAGATAGACATAACCTAATGATACTTAGGATTGATTCATATTTCCCCATTGTAGGGGCAGGCATAACAGGATGAGCTCCCATTACTTGTCCCAGCTTCTGCCAATCTAGCAGTTCGAAAGCACGTAAAAAATGCAAGTAGAAAAATAGAGATCACCTTTGGTAGGAAGGTAACAGTGTTCCATGTACCTTTGGTGTTTAGTCATGCCGGCTACATGACCACGGAGACATCTTCAGACAGCACTGACTCTTCGGCTTTGAAACAGAGATGAGCACCGCCCTCTAGAGTTGGGAACGACTAGCACATATGTGTGAGGGGAACCTTTACCCAAGGTTTAAGCCAGCTATCATTTTAAGAAGAGCAAGAACAGGTAATGCCTTTCTCATCCTACTGGAAACATGATCTCCACCTGAGTGGTGTAGGAGGCTAATGCCTCCTACTAAGGCAGGATTTAACATCCAGCTGCCTGCAATTACTGTGAGTTCAATTCTCACCAGGTCAAGGTCGACTCAGCCTTCTATCCTTTCTAAGGTGGGTAAAATGAGGACCCGGTTTGTGGGGGCATATATATATAAGGGCGGCATTTAAAAATAAATAAAAATAAAAAAAATAAAAAATAAATCTCCACTCAAATTTCTTGCTTGATATTAAAAATAGTGTTTTCCCCTTTATACTGATACAAGGAGAGTAGTCTGGTCCAATTGCTGCATTTCATTCTGTCCTCTACAAATTTAAGATGCCTTGGAAACATTTCAGTGTAATCATCTATGTCTTTGCTGTTTTGACCTGACTAGATCAAAAGATACAGTTCAATACAAGTACAGGACAAGGAGGTTCTTACTTAGTTGAATTTTATTTATTTTTTTCCAGATCTATGAGGTTG
This sequence comes from Pantherophis guttatus, assembly GCF_059756535.1. Classification (NCBI taxonomy): domain Eukaryota; kingdom Metazoa; phylum Chordata; class Lepidosauria; order Squamata; family Colubridae; genus Pantherophis; species Pantherophis guttatus. The sequence goes on from NC_142068.1 coordinate 62,627,200, forward strand.
TCATAGTTTCCTGCAATAAAACATTTTCAATCAAAGCTGAAACAATGTGTTCTTATTGATAGAGCTGCATGGATTTATTTTCAGGACCAAGAGGATATTATAATTTTTCAATATTTCTAACTAGGAATATAGATTATTGTTTAACCTGTGCACGTATAATGATTTCATATGAAATTGTTATCTATCATTGGCTGCACAGAGCTTTGATCAAATGAACCCCAAAATACAGTGCTTTTCTGGGAGAGGAAAAAATAAAATAGAAATAATCTGTGAACAAGCATTATAGTAATATTATAGGGACTATAAAATTCCTTAGATGTATTATATTATATTATGAACCCACTGACTTAGTGAAACTTATGAGTTACTAATAGTGTGTATAATGTATAACAGATGGAACTGAATCTATCAAATAAACATTTGCATTTGTTAAAATGAACGTTAACTTTTAAAAACCCATTTTATACTAAGCAAATGAAAAATGCATCCAGACATGCAAAATCCCCTGGAATTTTGCAATTTTTGCAATTTCTGAGAGAAAAACTAATATAGTTTTTTAGGGGCTAATTCCAGATCAGATGCAGTTGACAGCAGTAAAAACACAACACTTGGTTGAAGCCCTACAATCAGGGGTGAAATTCAGCAGGTTCTGACAAGTTCTGGAGAACCGGTAGCGGAAGAACCAGCAAATACCACCTCTGGCTGGCCCCAGAGTGGGGTGGGAATGGAGATTTTGCAATATCCTTCCCCCAGGAGTGGAGAGGGAATGGAGATTTTGCAGTATCCTTCCCCTGCCACGCCCACCAAGCCACACCCACAGAACTGGTAGTAAAAAAAATTGGATTTCACCACTGCCTACAATTGACCTGGATCAGTTACTTCCTTATGAAAAACCAGGCTGAGAAGTTCCTGTGTATGAAAGATGAGGGACAATTTTAGTCTTGAATTTTGCAATGACTGTTGCTTCAGGAATAGACCCATGCATGTATATCTGTGTAGACAACTGTATAGACAGCCAACACACTTAGATTATACAGCTGAATAGGGTTGGTGAGTGGAGAAATAGGTTTTGTTCCTTTTTTGTCCAATTATCCTTCTGCAAATTGCTGGTTTCCTCTCTTAAGTGCAACAGGAAATAAAGAATCCATACTAAATTACTGGAGGGAAGGGAAACTAATAATGGGTTTTGTTTTGTTTTGTTTTGTTTTTGCTTCTTCTTAGAGATCCCGTTGCTATTGACATTAAGTGGAAAACCACTTTTTTTTATGCACTCAGCTCAGTGGAATGAAATTGATCCCTGGCTCTTTCCTATTGTCGGTAGGAAATCAGTGAACAGCAGATCCTGTGGTTTGTAGGAAAATTATATATAAATCATTTATATATTAAATAAATCATGTTTCTTGGTTTTGTGTTTTGTATTCAAATTTATTAATTCATACCATATCAGTTGGTAACTGCTCCATTAGTTTTGAAGAATTATGCAGTGATTATTATGTTAACCTTCTAACTGGAAGATTCTAATTGACCTCTCTCATTCAACTCTAGGTAGACTGAAAAGTTAGTAATTTTGATGCCTGACAGCTATCTCTTTCATTTGAATTAATATAAATTTATGTATTTATTTGTTCAACCTACATGCTGCCCTTCTTGCCTGAAGGTGACTCTAGGTGGCATACATTCATTAATGGATGATCTTCCTCCTTCATTTTTTTTAATACAATAGATTAGTCCCAAAATATGACTCTTATGAAAATTTGATGGGTGGAATGGACTTCAATGGAGAATGACCACTCTAATGGACATCTAAAGAAAGCCATTCAGTTACCAGATATGTGTGTTTTGGAGATAGACTAGGTCAAGATACAGACACTCTGGGAATTCCAGAGATGCTATTTTATTATATTTTGAAAGCACATCTTAGTATCTCTCTGTTCCATATTATACCAAAATCATCAACTCAGGGTTATTTTGAGTTTCTTTCTCATGCTTACTTCAGTCTCTGGACTGTAGAATTCCTTCTTCAAATCCTTTCTTAATGGCTTGTTCCTTCTTCTCTCCTCTTTAATGTTTCTTTCATATCTTCTCCAAGGTTACTTCTAAATTCCTACATTCCATCAAGGAAACGGTAAATTTTCACTTATCACTAAGTTGGAAAGAGAAGGAAGGATACATAATGATTATCAATGTAATAGAGTTATGACTACAATCTTATGAATATATGAAGATGCTGTACTTTTAAAATAACCACCAATGCCACCAATAGCCTCCCACCGGCCAGTTCGCTCCCACAGAGAGGGCCTCCTCAGGATGCCGTCGGCTAGACAATGCCGGCTGGCGACCCCCAGGAGGAGAGCCTTTTCTGTGGTGGCACCTACCCTTTGGAACAATCTACCCCCAGAGATACAAGTGATCTCTGACCTCAGGACTTTTCGTCGGGTACTAAAAACTCATCTCTTTCAGTTAGCCGGTCTCTCTTGATTTTATGGTTGGTTTTAAATTTTGATATGGATTTTAAATTGATAAATTTTAAACTATGGGCCAAATTTAATTATTTTAAATCTATTTTTAATCGTACTTTATGTATAAATGTTTTTATTTTGACTGTTCACCGCCCTGAGTCCGAAAGGAGAAGGGCGGTATAGAAATTCGAATAATAAATAAATAAATAAATAAACCAAAGAAATTATATCTGTTTGAAACAGAACAATTACAGGTTCATAAAATATAAAAATTTCCCCATTTTTATAATGGGGAAAAAAAATCAGTTCTAGATAGTGTTTTCAAATATTACACAATGATACCCTTCCTTTCAATATTTTTATTCTACACAAATTGTTTCAACCTATATGCACATTATTAGTTTAATGGTCAAGTTCACACAACATATATTTTTAAAATGCTTTAAATGGATGTGTGTTTTTCAAAATTCCTGTGTTTGCTTTAATACAGTGTGCACTGCACTACTTTGTCATTGATTAGGTCAGAAATCCATGAAGCTGGTAAAAGTTTCTTTGTTATTTTGAGTCTCAGAGGATGCAAAATTCACCATGAGTTGTAGGGCAAATGCTTACTCGTAAGATAAATGGTGATTGCTTATCAATACAAGGAGAAAAGAGCTTTATCAAGTCAAGAAGAAGAGTTTGTCAACGTGTCCACTTAAGAAGTATAAAGATATACACATTTGATTTTGTACAATGTCAACTTCAGAAGATAAATGCATGAGAAGAGAGAAAACCAAGGTGAAGTCAAGGCTGTTTTTTTAAAAGGGATATTTAGTTTTAAAGATTTGGAAAAGTATATAAGCTTAAGGGGAAAAAAAACATTGTGAGACTTTCATCCAGGGCTATAAGATTTGATTTCTCTAACAAGGGGTAAATGTCACTTCCGATCTTATTTTAAACTCTTGTTCAAGATAATGATTTCAAAAATTGTTTTATTTTGTCCCCATTCTAAAGACATCAGAACTGTAAATCAGGAATGCCCAACCTTGGCAACTTTAAGACTTATGGACTTCAATTCCCAGAATTCTCCAGACAGCATGGCTTGCTGGAGAATTCTGGAAGTTGAAATCCATTGATCTTAAAGTTGCCAAGGTTGGATACCACTGCCACAAACAAAAGGAAAAAGAAACTTCTCATTAGCTAGCTCCCACTGTAACCCTTTTAAGCAGTTCTCCTCCAGTTCTTAAAATTAACCCAAGGTCTGACAGAATTAATGAAGGAAAATCCCAGAATTTAGGTTTCAAGATATGTTCTGGTCCATGTCACTATCATCATACTAATATACTGTAGCTCATCATGCAGGATTGGACAATATTAAAGACAGTACAACAGTATTCAAAGTATTTCAGTTATCTGGGACTTTCCTTCCTGTTTCTATAACCTTAGTACATTTGTGATGGCAAAACCAATTTATAAGAAGATTGGAAAAATGCCAGTATTTGTTATTTATTTATTTATTTTATTCAATTTGTATACCGCCCTTCTCCCAGTGGACTCAGGGCGGTGCACAGCCAGAACTAAAACACATACCAATACAAAATTTAAAATTATTAAAAGAATTACATAACTTTGGCCCAAATTTAAAACAATTCGAATTAAAACCCACTGACAATTTAAAAGCTAAAAAACTAAAAAAGACTAAAAAAAAAAAGACTAAAAAAAAGGGGGGGGTGTTTTCACGCCAGCCCTGCTTGATGGAAAAGAAAAGTTTTCAGGGCACAGCGAAAGACCCGGAGATCCGATATCCTTCATATCTCCAGGGGCAAATCGTTCCAGAGGGCAGGAGCTGCCACAGAGAAGGCCCTCCCCCTGGGGGTCGCCAGGCGACATTGCCTGGCTGACGGCACCCTGAGGAGTCCCTCTCTGTGGGAGCGTACTGGTCGGTGGGAGGCTATCGGCGGCAGAAGGCGGTCCCGCAAATACCCAGGTCCTATGCCATGGAGCGCTTTAAAGGTGGTAACCAACACCTTGAAGCGTACCCGGAAGACCACTGGAAACCAATGCAGCTCACGCAGGAGAGGTTATGTTATGAGAGTTATGTGGCATATATTATTTTAAAACAATAAGATAGTTAAATATGTAATAATATTGTAACCATAAACATCAAAGGGCTTGGTTTCCCAAACTAAACATACTGGAAGGATTCATAGCCCAAGACAGTTGACCCTTATTCCAACTGTCATTACTTCCATAAGGTGAAATGCAATCTGATGATTATGTAGGATATGCAGAAAGATCCCTTTCTTTAAATGTGAAACCCTATGCACAGCCAGTTTTACATGTAAATCAATACATCTCTGTGTGTGTGTCAATAAATCAGCCTAAAATTAGACCAAGACTTCTGTCGGTTAACAAATGTGATAATAGCATCAAGTTATATGCAAGTGATGTCAAAGCATACCTTTAACTCAAGCTATGAGCTGTTATTTCTGCTTTATGTTATTATGCTAGAACTTTCATAGGACTAATGCGAATTGATACAATAACTACATATTTATTTTTTAAAGTAATATATCCCATACAACAAATATTGGCATTGTTGGTGAGATCAGAAACAGAAGTCTCAGAAGTCAAAGGGACACATTAGTGATCCTATTAAACTCTATTTATTCATATTTTCTGAATTGGTGTCGGTGAGTTCTGTAGTATATTGGACTCAACTCATGGCTTTAACTGCAACAGTGACCATTTTATCAACTGAACTAAGAACGTTTAAGGGGAGGAAGCCTCCTTGGGTGGTATCCCAAAATAATTTCTAATCTTCCAAGTGCCAAATATAAGATATTAGCATTTGAGATTGGTATTGAAATGGACAGGAAACCTGAAGAGGAGAACAGATTCCTGTAAATTATAACAATTTCTACTTCCTGACGCTGATATTTATATCAGTGATGCATAAAATATCTGGGAGGTCACAGCTAAAAGGGAGACTAAATCCATGTTTCCCAACAGGTCTTGATTATTCATTTGGGGTTGATAAACTCATGAAAACCAAACCATAGATTTATTATGGCACAGCCTACCAGCAGACTGACAAAACAGCTGCAGGAAGAATTAGAAGAGGTATACGCCAGAATACATAGTAACTATTTTCTACCTCAGCCTATTAGTTCCTCATTTCTCTCAGGCAGTAAAGCAAGCCCAACTCCATTATAACGAAAATACCATCTTTTTCATTCAGATGAATGCCTCCTTTAATGAGAGCTCACATTCATGAACTAAGGCAGTGGTGAAATCTAAAATTTGTTACTACCGGTTCTGTGGGCGTGGCTTAGTGGTGGGGGTAATGTGACTGGGTGGGTGTGGCCAATTTTTTTTTACTTTTAAAACCATTTTTTACACATAAAACCATGTAAAAAAATGCTTTCAAAAGGCTCTGATGACCCCAGCTGAGTTGCCTGATCGTCAGAGGGTTTTTAAAAAAGCCTCTGCTGATCAGGCAACTCAGCTGGGATCGTCAGAGCCATTTAAAAGAAAAAAACTTTTTTTCTTTTAAATGGCTCTGACGATCCCAGCTGAGTTGCATGATCCGCAGGCAACTCAGCTGGGATTGTCAGAGCTTGGCTCGTCAGTGCTTGGCTCATCAGAGGCATTTAAAAGAAAAAAAGCCTCTGATGATCGCATGGCTCAGCTGGGCATGGGGGGCGGGGGCAGGGATTTTTGCTGCCGGTTCTCCGAACTGCCCGCCGCCATAGCTACCTACTCGCCCGAGCCGGTCCGAACCGGGAGCATTTCACCCCTGAACTAAGAGCTTAACTAAGTTGTATGACTAAATACTATAAATCTATTTCACTAAGCCAATAGTACAACCTTGGCTGATAGCAATGTAACATCAGAAGATATGGATATCAGCACTCTTTTCAGCCCTATAGTTTTTCCATTAAAGGATATATCTCTGTCCCTCCCAAAAAAGTGAGGACTTTTTTGTTGTTGTTTTGACACAACTTTAAATTTGACAGATGAGCCAGCTCATTCTCTAATTTTGTTCCATGTTATGCTAAAATGAAAACAGAGCACCACTGAAGTAGTCTTTTAGTTCCTATAATCAAAACAGCCTAGAGTTTCATATTTTCCAGTGACAGGGAATATTGGAGACAGAGTCAAATCTCTCTGCTGCAATGAAGTACAGGTAGTCCTTGACTTACAACAGTTCACTTAACAAATGTCTCACTTAGCAACAGAGATTTTGGGCTGAATTGTGGACGTAAGTCGATGACTACCTGTATATACATCTATTCCTATATATCGGTATGGCAACAAGTGTCAACTAAGGCATCTGATCAATTGACACTAGGCAGAGTAGTCACAATAGCTCAAATCATCTTTTCTTCTCCAAAAAAGCCTTTTCCATGTAATCCTTTTTACTACAATAGTAGAAACTAGTTTGTACCTTTGACATTCAACAAAACTGCAAGGAAAATGGGTTCAGTCATTAGAGAGGTTTATATATATATATATATATATATATATATATATATATATATATATATATATATATATTTTCTCAGGTTTTCGCGGGTGTTTGTATGTAGGTCTTTGGTTATTCGGGTCTTCTCCCACGTAAAATTGGAAGTGTCTTGGCGATGTTTCGACGAAGTCTCATTCGTCATCTTCCAGGAGCAATATATATCTGTGATATTTGAGATGATGTAACTGTCAGTTTCCCCAGAGTATCTGTCTTTCAGTTATCTCCCATATTCTAAAGAGCAGGATAGTGTTTTTTAAAAAAAGAAACGTATTTAACACAATCCATCTGGATATAGCTTTTGCTCTTACTTCCTTCTTATCATTCCATCTCCCAACACACTTAATACAAGAACTTTAAACACAATCAAACTGACTACTAATTTTATTGGCAAATCTGTATGTGCGGCTTTTTATCTTTTCCTCAATTTTCCTTTTTAAATTTTTATGTGTAGGGATAGGTTTGATGAAGGAATTTCATGTCAAACTGCCACTCCTTAAGATTCAGTTGTGGCACATGTTTTCATAAGGATTTCTTTTTTATGTCTGGCTTTTGCAAAGAGGATCTAACATATTTTCCTAATTTTGTTTTCTATCATTGGCTAAGAACTCTTCAGCTGAATAGACTCTGGAATGTTAAGAGCACATCCATCAAAATCGTGGGCAAATTATGGCAACTATCATAATGGTTTTTTATAAATTAGATCTTTGAACGAGTTTATTAAAGAAGCATTATAACTTGTTTTACTCTCTCTCGTTCATCCTCTAGTTTGTACAATTAGTTATTAAGAAGACCAAACTAATAACTTATATAGCAACCAAGCATAAAATTGACAACAAGGACAGTGAAGTAGTGAACAGGTTCTGCCTTTTAGACTTGACTATTATTTGACAAAAAAAAAAAAAAAAAGGAACAAGCAAGTTGAGAAATACAATGTTGACTAGCATTTCGTTGGGTAACAATGAAAGCCATGGAAGATATCCCAGGATGTGTCTTACCTACAAAGATCAGTATTGTGCAGGAAATGGTTTTTGGTTTTCCCTGTGGCACTTTATGGAAGGGAAGATTGGACTTGGAAGAAGCAGAATTGAAACAGTATTAATGCTTTTGAATGTTGGAGAAATTTTCTGGAATGCCATGGATAAACAAACAAGTAAGCAAGCAAATGGACCTGAATTGTAACATGGTGATTACTGTGCATTAGTTCAAGGAAAATGAACTATATATTTTTTGCATTTGTTCTCTGCAAATCTGAAATGCAAAACTAGTATAACAATAATTCCTTAGAAGTAAAGAGTCACTAAATAGTTAAACAGGTCACTTGCTCCGCTGATGTCCTGGCTATTATGGTTGCAGTTGTCTGCTGGCAGAAAAGGTCATGTTTGCCAACCAGAAAAACATCTTAGAAGATGGATATCAAAAAATTATCAAGGCGTGTCTTCCTTCTGAGCAGGATAATTTTGAAGGCTCTCTCTATCCTTTGTCCCAGCAATAGTGAAGCAGCTACTGTAGACCAGAGATCACCAGATGTCTGTTTAAAATATTAGTGTATGACAGAATAGGATATACATTTTTCATAATCTAAATTATGTTAACAAGGGAACTCACAATATATTAGTTCTAACTCAATCTCTTAATTAATCCTCACCAAAACATGACAGCGAAGGCAACATTCCTGCCTAATAGGTTGGGTACTGATCTGGATTCAAAGGGAGACAGGTGATTCAAAGTGCACATATATGTGCATATCACCCCTTTGGACATTCATTAAAGAAGCAGCATCTTTTCCAGGCTTGTATAGCAACCTCCAGCAATTCCAAGACTATAGAAGTTTGAGCACCCACCAATATTCCAAAACCCTGTTTTCCTCTTTGAGACTTGATTGTCATCAATATTTAACCTTAGTGATTATGTATACCATAAGTTTCTAAAAGAAACACCTTATGGTAGAATGATATGTTTGTGCATTTCCCATAGAAACTGGTAAAATTGCTATGTAATAGCTGATCATGGATAAGATGAAAATGCTAATGTCTAACTTGTTTTTCTCCTGTATCATATTATGGATTGAATCATTGTGTGCTGCTATTTTGCTGGAAGGGAGGGAGGAAGGCTGGCTGGTATTTTTTGCATGTTTTTGCTTTTGCTGTAACTGCTTGGGAATGAGAGAAGGGGATTGTCTTCAGGGACAGAGCAGACTCCCTCCCAGCTGGTTCCAGCCTGGTTCCAAGGCCGTCATGCCCTGAGAGTGACCTGTTATCTGCCTAGCACCTCAGCATTCTTGTTGTGGCTCCGTTACCTGAGCCTGTGTCATCGGCAGGAGAGGATTCCGAGAGTGAAGGAGAGGAGTTGGCAAGGCCTCCCTCTCCAGGACCCTCCTCTCTGGCAATGCCTTCGGTGTCCACCGAAGGGCAAGAGATAGGGCCAGGGCCAAGCACGTCCACGCAGCCACAGGTGGACAGTGATGAGGGTAATGAGTCTTGGCTGGATCCTCGGGAGCGTCGCAGAGATAAGCACTTGCAACAGAAGAAAAGGCGTGCCAGAGATTAGGCTGAGTCACTGGACCACACACCACAGTGTATAAAAGGGGGTGAGGTGGCCATTCAGACTCTGTGACGGACAAAACTAACTACTATCGAGTCACATTGCATCTTTGAAAACAACATTATCGGCCTTGGATTTATTTTATGAACTGGAGAATTCTTGACTGTGGGTATTTTGTTTATTGAGTAAAAGTTCTTGGCAAGCAGCTACTGGGTTGCTGCCAAGCATCTTATTGGAAGAATTGGTTATCTGCCAGTTTATTTAACCCCCGGCTGTCTGTTTGTGTGTGTGTGTGAGACGGGGACAGAACAATTCTCAAAAGATCCTTGCAGCATCACATTGGCTGCTGGTGGACTGGTCAGGGGGGTTGGGTTTGGGGAAACGAAAGAATTACTTTCTGCTTTGCACGGGACCTTCAGATTCTACCTGACTTTATTGAATCCACTTTGTCTCAGTATAAATTCTTTTGATTCAACTCAATGGAGTCAAAACTTTTGCTTTCCTGAGGGACCAGGTGGAGCAGGTCCTTACATGTTCTGTCATTTGATAGAGAGTGGTCACATCTGAAATTGTCCTAATTAATGTTGGTGATCTGTTATCCTCTGCAACTTTTTCTGCCTAACATAAACTGCAGGATACTAAGATCCATGTATAGTTCCACGGAAGTAAGTTTGATTAAACTCAGAAAGAATATTTTTGTGACCTCACATAAAATTGAAATTGATTGATGGTATATCTGATTTGTAATATGTACAGATTATTTATAAACAATGAATTACTTTAAAGAAGGTTTAAGAATACAAAGAGTAATCAGCACTAAATAAACCATTTTTAAACATTCAGTTTCTGAAAAGAGGGGTAATAGATTGATACATAATGAGTTAAGAACATGCAGGGTGTCACTTTGTGTGTTTACAATAAAGCTTTAAAAGAATTCTTTCTTTGTGTAATTTGGTCCCTCCATTTCATTTGCCTATTTTTCTCCAGAACTAAAAACTTGTAGACAAAGGAAAGCAGATATAAACTGGAGTAATATTATTGAGCTTAAAGAGGACCTTTGCCCATATGTCCATCCATCTGTGACTATATTGTAATTACTAATATTATGTATGATGTCTTGCATTGCTTGGCAGGAATACTAGTCCTTGGGGACACTCCGGAACATGTCACTGCAGTGCAAAATAAGGAACACAAAAGTCAAATTATGTATTTCAATGGGGAAATGTCATTTGCCTTCCCAACTTGATATTGCCAAACCATTGTCACTGAAAAAGAGAACAGCATGATGGACTTTAATGTAATCTTCCAGTGCAGTCTATCTCTTGAAAGCAACATGGCAGCACATTTCAGAGTTTGGAGAAACCTTTTATTAACTTGAAACTTCATCATTCTACATAGGGATTTTAACACTGTTAAAAAAAAAAGACACAGAAAAGAAATCATGTAATTGGAATCTACGGGGTTGAGAGATATTATTTGGGACCTAAGCATATGTCTAATGATAAGTTCACTTCACCTTGTTTATTCCAAATCTAACAGCCATTCCTTACTTTCCTTGATTGAGAACCATAGTGGTTTAATAATGAAGATGTTGGACTGGTATCAAGAATATTCAGGTTCAAGGTCATCCTCAATCACAGAAACTCATTAGCTGACTTTGAACAATTACTGAGAGACAATCAGAGAGAACCAATAGTGTAATAGGGTTAAGGTGGGGGTCTAGAAACCAGAAATCTGTGAGTTCTAGTCCTGCCTTAGGCATGAAAGCCCAGCTAGGTAACTTTGCCAGTTACTCTCTCTCAGCCCAACTCACCTGACAGAGTTGCTGTTGTGGGGAAAAATAAGAGAAAGGAGGAATATTGGGCATGTTTGTTATCTTGAGTTACTTATAAAGTAATAAAAATGGGACAAAAATCTAATAAATAAACCAACTCTCAACTTGCAAAGCTTTCAAGTTGCCATGAGCAGGAGGGAGGGAGAACTGAAGTGAATTCCATACATTTTTCTGACCGCAATCAGAAGGAGGGCATTAGGTTTCACAGACAACCAAAGTGGTTAATTGGAGAATGTGATTTATGACATGGCCAGGGGGGAGGGGAGACACAGGGTCATAGGGGAATGTAAATCTACGTGGGATCAGTCCTGACTGCATCCCAGTATTGCCAGAATGTTGCTCCTAATAAATCACTATATTTCCTTGAAGTTTGGATCATGGCTCATGAATTAATTAGGGCATCTTTCGGAAACTTGACACCTACCTTACAGGGTTGTGACTGTGAGAAAGATAGTGCACAAATACTCACCTTGAACTGCTGTATTAAAAGTGAGACATAAAACTAGCAAACAAATAGTAAAATAAATTGCACCTTTTGTTTTCATATGGTCTAGCTTAAAATACAGACTTCATTTCACTAGGCAATCTTACATTCTTATGGATTTGCTTACCAAAACAAATATCCCTAGAAAAATGGAATCCATAATAATATACTCAAATATTAAAAAAGAAATAGATTTATTTGATTTGGAAACATGAGCTTATTTTCTTTCTGTACATTTACAGTACAAATGCTATCAGGAAAATAGGACGTCCTATCCAGCCGCTGCTTTTAAAATTCTTGTCATTTTCTTAAATTTCTAAGTAAACCTTCAACAGCAAGACAGTTGCATAGCATTGACAACTGGTTAGACAATTTATGAAATCAAGAACTAAGTAAACAAATGCCCACATAGCTGGAAAGTCCTCTGCTTGTTTCACTCTGAAGTATAAGAAAAATGCCTCTTAAGCTTTTTAATATAGCCAAGATCAATTTTTGCTGGCAGCGTGCACAACTCAAACGTATCCTGCATAACTGAAGGACAAAGAAAGGCAGTAATAACTTGTTGAACATAATTGGACATAATAACTTGTTGAACGTAAGTTCTTATGTTCAGAAAAAGACTGGCTGGATTATTTACAGAATTTTGTGATCACCATGAGTTGCTTTTTTTGGATGATATAAATTCTTCCCTTATATTTGTTGCTCTGAACATATCTGTAATTGGTAAAACTGCTTTCAAAATGAGTTTTCTTTATTATGAAAATTACTTCCTGTTTCCTTACATTAATTTTAGTTATAAATATATAATGGGCTATCGCTATTTTAGCGGGTTTATGATGTATGGTTGTTATTATTATGTAAATATATGTTTTTGTTTTATCGTATTTATTGCATGTGTCTTATCTATGTTCCTGTTGCTCTTATAGCTTACTTGTGGTCTTTAATATGGAGGCGGTTTATAAATTTCATACATGCATATATACTCTCTTTATGCTTGCTCTGATTCAGTTAATTAGGAGTCTCACCCAACGGATACAATTGGAATTAATAAAATCTATTTATTAAGTGCAAAAGTATATGTAGCAGCGGGTCTGAAGTTGCTCTCCAAATACTTCTGATTCAGGAAAAAGTTATAAGTTCAAGAAAACGAATCAGACAAATGGGAAATGAAAATGGGTAAAGCTTAGAAAAACATGTCATACCCTCAACTTTTAATGATCAAGAAGCCATCATAGGGTGGACTACCAGAAGGGCAGGTGATACCAGTTGGCTTTTGTAAAAGAGAATCCCTGCTTACATTTTGTACCTCAGCCAACAGCCATAAACCACAAAAAAGCCCAGAACAGGAAAGGTCAAAGGAAAGAGTTATATGAATAAATAAGAACAATGTAATGAGAGAGTTCTATTGAGATTAATTATGAGACACACACCACAGGGATGGAGATTTACACAATGATAATGCTATCATAAGGAAGATCAAAAGAGAGCAAAAATCTAGCTGCCCGCCCAAGAGATGATTCTGCATTTCTTGAAGCACCAGGGCATTGAGCTTTGTAGGACAGAGCTGTTGATTAATCAGATGTGGTGGGAGGTAGCTGGCCCTGCCAAGTGCACCGTTTCTTCTAGGGTAGGCAATTTATTGCAAGTTAGAAATCTGTCTTAAAAGCCTGTGTTGTATTCAGAAACATACAGAAGGGAAACACTCACTAGCTATGCAAAGCTATCCTGTCCTCCTATCACTCTCCAGAGCCAGGCTAATGAGAAAGTTTTTTTTGTTTTTTTTTACGGGTACGGTATGCTGATATACCCAAAGGGATTGGCATCTTCATCTGACAGTTAGATCTCTCCCTCTGTGCAAGTGTTTGATAATAAATTATAAGGCATCTTAATGTAGTTGTGAAACTGGGCTGTAGTGTCATTTTGGGTCTATACATCTGTGAAGTTAAACAGCATTTGCTTTTTGAGACATCTGCAGTAGATGTTTGTTACGGATGCCCTTACCTACTGAAGTTTATATTCAGATTTTGCAACAAAAAATGGGGATTTTTGTTTGAGTTCGGAGCATCATCACTTTACTGAGAATCCATTTATTTGGTGTCTGGTAACTTAAAACACTGTGTGGTTTTAGCTTGACTCAAAATAAAAATGGAAGCAATCATTTAAAACTCAAGAATGCAGATTACAGGATCCCAGATTCTTGGCCTCCATGAAATATAGAGAATATTTGGATTCAACCTCCATTGAAATATTGTTCCACATATTTAATATTTAAATATTAAATATGTGGAAATATTTAAATATTTTATTGACATTGGCGCACAGCAGTTTGGTTTTTTAATATGTAAAATAAAGAATTGCATGGAAAATTATTATTATTATTATTATTATTATTAATAATAATAATAATAGATCTTGTGGGACTTTAGGATTCAGACTGACAGGCACTTGGTCCACAACACACCTGACATAACAGTAGTTGAAAAGAAAAAAGTATGGTTCATTGACATTGCAATACCTGGTGATGCACGGATTGAAGACAAGCAGCAAGAAAAAATCACAAAGTACCGGGACTTGCAAATTGAAGTTGAGCGACTGTGGAAAAAGAAATTGTGTGTTGTCCTGATTGTAATTGGAGCCCTTGGAGCAATACCCAAAGGGCTACCCCGCTATTTAGAAATTCTAAATTTGCCGGACTTGAACATTTTGACTCTACAAAAAATCACCTTACTCGGAACAGCTTACATCCTCCGACGATACCTTAATAGTTCCTAGGTCCTTGGTTAGGACTCGAACTGCTGAGCTATTAACCAGCCTCAAAGGCTGTGAATCTCACTAAAGATTAACTAATAATAATAATAATAATAATAATAATAATAATAATAATAATAATGCAGATTACACAGTAGTATATGTAATGGAACCTTAGATATAATACAAACATATGTATAATTTTACCTGAATGGGTTGAATGCTTCACGTCTGCATAATTCATGAGCATTTTTAAATTTTTAAATAAATTATACTACTGTATGTTTCAAACATTATATTTCACTTTCTGGTTTTTCAAATTTTGTTAGCTGCTTTGGGTATTTGCCAAAGAACAAAAGAAGTTCACACATAAAATAAATAATTATTTAAAAACAGAATAAGCAATTTTATTATATTCTTTTTGATAATAGGACACTCTGTTGTAATTTTGGGAACCTCTAAAACAGCATTATTTGCAAAGTATCAATGTTGTTTGGCTAATTTTGCCAGCAATGATGCTTTCATCATAAGCATTTTTTAACCATGGAAAAGCCAGGAAAAAGCTGTAAGAATAATTAAAAAACCCAAAACTCTTCTATCAGCCAAAATTTCAGCAACTGATGACTACTTTGCCAGAAATAAATCTGCTACTAGTTTAAAAGCCAGAATGAACAGATGTCTTACAGTGTGCTTTATAAATAAACTGGACTTGGGCTTCCAGATCTCAGAAAAGGTGCCTTAATTCAATGCTATGAAAACTCTACTGAGAGCAACAAGTAAGGAAGAGGCAACAGCCAAGGCATTTCAGCAAATTTTGTAGCTGGTTTGATTCTTTTTTTCTGTTCAGTAACCTTTGCTAGACCTTATCTTCCTGAATTTGTCTAACTGGGCTGCCTAACAGAAGACTATATTCTGCAGCAATAAAATGAATAATTTTCTGTTATTTTGTCCTAAATTAAAATCCATATTTTTTTTAATCTTAAGAAGCATATCAAATTACTTTCCTTCTGTTGCTTTGTTCTACAAAAGTCTATTTGTCAGTCAGTCAGTCAGTCAGTCTGCCTGCCTGCCTGCCTGCCTGCCTATCTATCTATCTATCTATCTATCATCTATCTATCATCTATCTATCTATCTATCTATCTATCTATCTATCTATCTATCTATCTATCTATCTATCTATCATCTCCTACCTACCTATCATCCATAGATCTATCTACCTACTATCTATCTATCTATCTATCTATCTATCTATCTATCTATCTATCTATCTATCACTTACCTACCTACCTACCTACCTACCTACCTACCATCCATAGATCTACCTACTATCTATCTATCTATCTATCTATCTATCTATCTATCTATCTATCACCTACCTACCTACCTAACCTACCTACCTACCTATCATCCATAGATCTACCTACTATCTATCTATCTATCTATCTATCTATCTATCTATCTATCTCCTACCTACCTACCTAACCTACCTACCTATCATCCATAGATCTACCATCTATCTATCTATCTATCTATCTATCTATCTATCTATCTATCTATCTCCTACCTACCTACCTACCTACCTACCTACCTATCATCCATAGATCTACCATCTATCTATCTATCTATCTATCTATCTATCTATCTATCTATCTATCTATCTCATCATAGTGCACACATTATTTTCCAAGTATTTTTTATCACACAAACAATATAGTACTAACTATATCCTTATTTTCAACATTATTTTTAATTGGATTATAAAGCACTAGGTACTCCTCCCTATGTTTGCTCCTGCTAAGAAATCATTCTACGTATGTAAGGCATGTGTACAGTCCTCAATTTACAACAGTTCCTTTAGTGACTGTTCAAAGTTACAATGGCACCGAAAAAATGATATAAGATTAATAAAGGAGAGTATTTGTAGCTCAGGTTGATATAAAGGTTCCTTGGTACTCCCTGAGCTTGCTTGTTTTCTTGCAGACGTTTCATTAACCAAACTAGGTAACATCATCAGTGCTAGTAAGGAGTGCTGTTTGCTGTCAGTTTATATTCTGATGACTTACCCTGTCAGTGTTGATGGGGTGGGGTTGGTGTGGCTTGGTGAGTGTGGCTTGGTGGGCATGGCAGGGGAAGTATACTGCAAAATCTCCATTTCCACCCCACTCCAGGGAAAGGATACTGCAAAATCTCCATTCCCACCCCACTCCAAGGGAAGGATACTGCAAAATCCCCATTCCCTCCCCACTCCTGGGGGAAGGATAATGCAAAATCTCCATTCCCACCTCACTCTGGGACCAGCCAGAGGTGGTAATTGCCGGTTTTCTGAACTATTCAAAACTTCTGCTACTGGTTCTCTGAACTACTCAAAATTTCTGCTACCGGTTCTCCAGAACCTGTCAGAACCTGCTGGATTTCACCCCTGGGTGAGGGTCTTAGAGATTCTCAGAAGACATGATGACAATTCTTTAATTTCACAACATATAGACAGATTTAACCATAGTTTCAATTGGGAAAATGTGATCATTCTAGGCCACGTCCAAAAACACCAGGGAATTTCTAGAAGCCTGGCACTCTGACAAATCAGCCATCAATATACACAAATATATTAACAACATCTATAGACTGTGCAAAAGAGACAATCAACTAGCCCAAAAGAGAACAAAAAGACTCTAGCACCTCTCCACCAGCAATCAGCACCCAGATCAGCATAGATTAACTCCAAGGTTAACATTAGACCAACAATCAAATAAACAATATCCCAATCAAGAAACTGCCAAAGAGCCAACAGTAAACAGCCCAACCAAAGAATCTCTAAGACCCACCCCACCAACTTTGACAGGGCAAGCCACAGGTTATAAACTGAGAGCAAACCTCACTCCTCACTAGCACTGATGATGTTATTAACGCAGGATGAAATTATTAAGAAAATAATGGAATGTGCTGAAATGAGCAAATTGACATTTGAAATTGGAGAACAAGAAGATAAACAATACTATAAGATATGGGACTTATTTTATCAATGGCTAGATAAAAAAATATGGTAATGAAATATGGTAGAGATTTTTACAATACAAGAATTGAAGAACAATGTGAAATATAACATATAGATGTATGATTATTGAATAGATTCAGAAAGTTGAAATGAATGTCATAAATAAAAATTAACTCAAATCTTTGAGTTAATACTTTGAATGATAATGTGGGTAGAAATAGTTATATCTAAACAAAGGATTAATGAGAATAACAGCATATAGATTGATGATATGAGAATCTAGGTAAATTGATAACTGTAAATTATGAATTTGGTGAATGATGCACAAAAGACTTGTAACCAACCGACACACTGTTTGCAAATTGATGATGGTTTTATGTTTGTTTGTTTAAAAAATAAAAAATCTTTTTTTTAAAAAAAAAATTCACATGCTTGGCAACTGGCTCAAATTTGGGATGGTTGCAGGGTCCCAGGATCATGTGATCACTTTTTGCGACCTTCTGACGAGCAAAGTCAAAGAAGAAGGCAGATTCACTTCACAACCACAGCAATAACTTAACAACTGCAGCGATCCACTTAACAACTGTGTCCAGAAAGGTCATAAAAGGGGGCAAAACTCACTTAACAAATGTCTCACTTAGCAACAGAAATTTTGGGCTCAATTATGGTCATATTTGAGAGACTAGCTGCATTTGATTCTCAAAACAGAAAAAAAAATCAGTATTGCATTTTAGAGAAAAAAAGTGCTTGAGATTCAAAAGGTTATATGCGTTTGTATGTATGTATGTATGTCTCAGTATGTATAATAAGTATGTTTTTTTTAACCAGCAAACTGCCGGAGACAAATAAAAACTTTTGCAAGAGAGGAAACAAAACCCGTGAAGCCACAGCATTTCAAAGATACGTTTTTATAGGTTTTTTAGTAAAGCTAAACCAGAAATACAGTCATTTTCAAATTGGCATCAACTCCCATTATTCTGCTTCCTTTTTTCTTCAACCTTTTTTCCCTTTCCCCCTTTTTTTAAAAAAAAGAGATTGCAACCCAGCCTCTGAGCTTTTCCTTTTCCTTTTTATACATTCGATAATTCTTTTTAACAATGAAAATTAGAACGGTTATTGTAGGTTTCATTATACAAGATGTTAATAACATACAAAAAAAAAAAAAAAAAAAAACCAAGATGGAAGAAAATAAATGTTCATAATCTTTCTTAGGAGGGTATTAAAAAAAAAAAGAACAGGAAGAGAAGTACTTGTACTAATATATGCCACATAACACCCCATAAACAGAGGTGAGAATTAGAGGCCACTGAACGTTGTGAATTTTCCTAATATATCAAAATTACAGTAACACCTGTGATAAGTACCTCTGTGCCGATCCATCATGAGAGTCGCAGGGTGTTGGGTTGTTCTCATTTTGGTATTGTCAACAAGCCACAGGTGTGCACTGCATGAAGAGACAAAATGAGATTTGGCAGAATGCAGTAACACTGTTGAGCCCACAATACATTTGTCTTAAGAGAGGGAAATGCCTCTGTTAAGTCATAATTGTGTTTAATGCAACTTTTAGCTGGTGTTATAACTGAACAGAGTTTTGACTTACTGTGGCAAGCATGGAGCAGGGTCAATGGCAAGAAATGTGGTTTCCTCAGTGGTATAGGTAATTCTCGACTTACAACCGTAATGGAGTCTGCCCATTACATTCATCTTGTTGTTGGGCACAGTTTTACAAGATTTTTTGTGGCGGATGTTAAGTGAACACTTTAGTTGTTAAGGAAACCCATTGTTTGCTAAGGGACGTTTTTGCCCAAAACCAGAACTAAATACTAGGGTTTTTTTGGGGGGGGGGGAAACAAATGCAAACTGCAGTCATGTGACTTCAGGACATTGCAAATGGTGGTAAATATGTGCCAGTTGCCAAGCACCCAAAATATCATTATGTGGCCTTGGGGAGGAGACACGGGGAGGGGGCTGGCAGCAGTCAAAACTTTAGAACCGAGTTATAAGTACTTTTTAAGGGAGTCTATAATAATTTGAATATTTGCTAAGCAACTTGTCGTAAGTTAAGGACTACCTGCAGTTACAGAAGTGTATTATTTCACCATTCTCCTAGCTTCTATCCACTTATAATGATAATGTAACCTGTATCTCCCAACAACCACTCTTAACATCAATATGGCTTCAAAATCACTGGCCAAATGGCTGTGACATTGAAAGAATGAGGAAATCAGCATCACAGCATTGCAACCCAAAGTCGCCCCCTGCTGGCATGTAACTAATTATAATGGCATGCATATTAGAAAGTGGGAGAAGCTCACAGAATGACATTGTAACCTGTGCTATCATTTTGAAAAAGCAGCAAATGCCAGCATGGCCATGTATGCATGAGCCATGGTGGCACGGTGCTGAGAATGCGGTATTTCAGGCTGACTCTGCTCACTGTCAGGGGTTCAATCTGGACACAGCTCAAGCTTGACTCAGCCTTCCATCCTTCCAAGGTCAGTAAAATGAGGAACCAGATTGTTGGGGTGAGCAATATACTGACTCTGTAAATCACTTAGAGAGTGCTGTAAAGCATTATGAAGCGGTATATAAGTCTAAATGCTATTGTTGTTTGTTATCACTACTTCCAATCCATATTCTGTGTCTATTTTCTCTGTTCCCAGTCTTCGTCATCATCATCATCACCATTCCTCCATTCCAAAACAACATGTAGCAAAGCCTCTCAAACAGCATACAACTCAAAGATGCCATTTGTTGGCATCAAACTAAAGGGAAATATGTTGATATTAGCACAGCTAAGGATGATTAAGGTCATTACCAAAGAATTGGGATTAATAGGATAACACAATGCTATTTGAAGCTTAGCGTTGAAATACCTGCTGATTTTTAAGTAATTTCCTAACAAGTAATAATATTTCAACTTGAAAGGCTCAAATCAACTCTAATGATTTGGTGTTCTTTTCCCCCATTTGGACAAAATCTCTCCACTGATTTTATGATTCACGATTAATGAAGGAATGAGAGGAATATGAAATAATTCCATTTCTTGGAAGCTCAAAATAGTCATTCTTAAATTCCATATTTAGTTTGGATAAATGCATAACAACTCAAAACTCAAAAGATTTTTTTTTAAAAAAAATCCATTGAGGCTAAAAGTTGAGACACGACACATTTGCCAATTTTGTTGCACCATCATTTTCACAAAGTATGGCCTGAGTAAAAGACATAAATCTATCAAATGTTATACAGATTAACTTATCACCCAGTTAAATAGGCTGTCAGTCTGGGATGACTGTGCTTGGCAGGATGAATTCAAATGCATGTAAATTTCCCTGGTGGCTGACTAGCAAGTATGGTGGAACTGTCAAATGATGACATGTGAAAATGTGCTAACATTGTTTAAAATATATTTGAAGGGGAGAGCTTGTATTTTGATAACACCTTCACAGGCAAATGATTCATCTAGGATCAGTAATAATGGCCACATCTTTTATTTGGCAGGGATTTTAAAAAAAATTGGCAACTTGTCGGATCTGTTTTATGTTTGAGAGGAAGTCTCAAAATAATTAACAATTACCACGTAAACTAGTTGGAGTCCCAAGTGCCCTCATTGTATAGTCAGTCTTCCAATCGTCTTGCTTGTCAGTTTCACTTGATCTTACAGAAAAGTGATTAGAAACTTCAAAAGAGGCAATTACACAGTCGAATCTGTTATGAACCTGTACTTTTTTTCCCTCCTCCCAAATCTGAAGTACACAATCTTTTGCACTATTATCTAACTGGAATGCTGATTTTCTTTTTCCTGCTGAGTACCAAGCATTTACTTGGAAAACAGATTTTCCAATTTAATGAAACTTTCTCACTCAAACAGCTTGGGTTTTCTGCATCTTTTTATTGTGACTCTTTTCCACTTCTATATCCATCTTTTTTTTTTTTTACAGAAAAATCTGCCTGTTCTCTTCAGACATTTTCTTGTTTCATTTACACCTGTTATTTAAGTAGCTTTGGGGGCTAGGCCAGAGGGCCAATGACAGATTGTGGAAGCTCATGTGAGGGTAACAAGTGTCAGCTGAGGTGAAATGGCAAAGATGGTTTGCAGCTCATGGGTTAGGTTTTTTTTTTTTTACCTGATTTTGCTCTCTTTGAAGGTTAAAGGCTAAAGCTCAGCCTGGTCTAAAAAACAGTTAATCTTATCATTTGGTTGTCTGAGGTTGGAGGTATGAAAAACATTACTTAGGCTGTCAGGTTCTATTATCTTCATGATTTTTCTATAAATGAGCCTAGGATATAGATATAGAACTAGATAAAAAGATGCACATACTGAAGATGCTGACCAGATTTTCAGTAAAAAAACCAAAGTGAGGGAGCAAAACTGAACAAGAAAGGTGACATACAAGCGCTACATTATTGGAGACATATCATGGAGTTCTGCTTGAGTTTTGTTCATAAATGTTAAATATATCAAAGTTTTAAGATATACAGAGCTAAAACAATGAATATCCATACATAGAGATCAGTGGATACCATTGAAAATTATTATTTTCTTTTTCTTTTTTACTTTTATTTGCTTATGGAGATATATTCCTTTCACAAAGATGGAAGTGGACCATTTACCTCAACACAGTTCTGAGTTGTAATGTGTACTCAACAAAGTGTTGAAAAATCCCACCCAAGCGCCATATAACAATGCAGGTTTTATAGAAGTACACTGTAACTAGGCTCGAACTGTCTGACACAATGACAGACCAAACTGTTAATGATTAAAACCTAAAGATTGTGAACATGCAATGAAGAAACTTTACTAGTCTACAATCCAGGGGTGAAATCCAGCAGGTTCTGACAGGTTCTGGAAAACCGGTAGCGGAAATTTTGAGTAGTTCGTAGAATTAGCAAATGCCACCTCTGGCTGGCCCCATAGTGGTGTGGGAATGGGGATTTTGCAGTATCCTTCCCCTGCCATGCCCACCAAGCCACACCACGCCCACAGAACCGGTAGTAAAAAAAAAAATCACCACAAGATTGCTACAATCTTACCTGAGGTCCTTTTCACTTCAGTCAGTTTTCATTAACAGAGAAAAAGGGCATCTCCACAGAGTTAGGGCAGGAGAGGCTGAGGTAATAAGTTAGGATAGCATTTGTAAGTATCTCATTAAAACCCCATCTTTTTAATGAGCATTCTGGCTACTGGTAGTCTTTGTTTAACTATTGCCTTCATTAGTGACCATTTATAGTTACAAAGGTGATGAAAAAGAAGCTTTATGATCAATTCTTACAACTTTAGCCTTCACAGAGCTATAAGGCAAGGAAAAGTTGAAGGAAGATTATAAACAGAGTTGCAGCTTCACTTTAGAGTAGGGTGGTATACAAATCAAATAAACTAAACTAACTAAACTAAACTTAATGTCTGCTTTGTTTAAAGACTAAGTTTCAAGTCATAGTTGTAGTTACTAAATGAGAATTACCTGCACTCTGTTTCCCTTGCTTAAAGTGCAAATAGACCAGCTGTTCATTTTGCTAGTTTATAGAAGCCCAATGTACAAAAATATCATAAGAAACTTGTATAATGATAGTATAATGCAACTGTTAATGCTAGCACAATCTTTGAATCTACTTTGATTTTTATATTTTTTTCCTGATGCAAGTGTGATATTGTTGTTGGGATCATTTAAAAATATTATAAAATAAGCAAATAAAATTGAAACCAAGATTCGCATAATTACCTTCACCTATCTGGATCTATGCATAGAAAATAAAATAAAGATCAGCCACTACCAGCCATTTAATAAAACTCATTATCATATCTCTTGGTTTTATGTTTAGCACCAATGTAAATTTTGAACATTAACAGAGCTTGCATGTCTTAAATTGCCATTATAGGCTAAATATGCTAGAATGTGATCAATATTTCCTTTTTTTTTTCCAAATAAAATGAACTAAAGAAAAAAGAACCAGCTGTAAGCCTCAAACAAGCTTGAAAAAAAGAACTTTATAAAATGTATAGAAAGATTTAAAAATGTAAGGCAGGGGTAGGCAACATGGTTGGCCCAAGAATACTGGCAGTTGAAGTCCACAGGTAGTAAAGAGGCCATTAGTTGCCCATCCCTGGTGTAAAGAAGTTCTCACACAATAGAAAACAATCCTTAATCCTAACGTTTGGGAAGGTGCATCAAAAAGGGCATATCTGTCGATTAACTCTTAGTGCATAAGAAATTCTCTTCTCTTAGATGTGGCTATCAATTTAGAGAGTTTTAAGATAAAACTGAGCCCAGTTCTTAGAGAATCAAGCTACCAGTGTTTGGTAATGTTCATAGTTTCTTGCAGGATCTGATCTGGGTCAGTCCACCAGGACCAGTGGTTTAGTTTTCTGAGCTTTCGGACTTGTGCTGTAGCCCATACTAGGGAACCCCAAAGGGTGAAAAAGCACCTTTGGGACAACCATGACCTGGATGACTGAGAATCTCCGTAGTCCATCCTAGGTCGCTTCTCTCTCACCAGAATATAAATAGTTTCTTGCCTGCTACAGAATCCCAAGCAACAGACCATAATTACCAGTTGATAGGGCTATGACCTTCCCACCATGTTTGTGAGCCTCCTGAACGCATTTGATTAAATGCTATCTGATGCAGAATGCTGGGCTAGATAAGCCTTTGACCTCATCCAGCATGGCTCTTATATTCTTCCTCTATGAACTTCAACAAATGGGTGGAGAGGATAACATTTTTACAACCATTTCGGTCTAAAGGGGGTCATTTTTATTTATTTATTGCTTATTCATTTATTTGCTTATTGTATTTGTTAACCATACCAGTCAAATGATTCAGATGAAAGCAAAACAAAATCCAGTAATAAAAACAATTGCTACATAAAAACAAAGAGTTCAAACACAAATGCAAGCACAGCTGAACGCTTGAAATAAGACTTTAAAAACATCCCCAAATACATAAAAGAGAAGGTGCCATTTGGGCCTCTTAGAAAATATGTTCTGTAATAGGGCTGTCACAGAAAAGGATTGCTTTTTTTTTTTTTTTTTGGAGTCCTGTAAACCTCACAGAGAAGAGAGACATGGGTGGGTAGAGTTGACTTTGGCGAGATAGTTTCCAATAGATTAAGTTACTGTAATAACTTGCATGTTGAATTGGTCCTGAAAGGTAATAGGAAGCCAGTGCAAGTGATCTCAACATTGGTGCTACTCAGCACTGGTGGGATTGACCCACCAGCAGTCTGGACTTTGAGTTTTGGGCTACTACTTCCAAATGGTGGCTGGCATAGACTCAACTGCAGCAGTCCAGATGGGCAGTGATCAAAGGATGAATTGACTGAAAAAGTATTTTTTTGCATCTCATCAATCTGTCTGCCTTTATGTCTTCCTATAGATCTCTACAAGTGTAATACTTCAAAAGCACCATACCAGTAAAACATATCTTTAAGGGAAAAAAGAACAGCAGATTAAACTCTTTTAAGAGTTCAAAATAAATCCATAGAAACAATGCGGAAATCATACAAAATCAACCCCTCTGGTGACATATTTACATCAGCATCTGATTTTGTAACTCTCAGCTACTGTCTTTTTGTTGTTGTTAGTGTGTTGGGCTCATCCTATTACAAACATTGTCTATATCATCATAAATATAATATAATTTTGTCCTGTCTTGTCTTTCCAAATATATTGGATCTACTAAGACCAGCATTCTCAGCTAAGCAAGAAAGTTTGTTTGTTTCTTTATTTAAACAATTTATAAGTCACCTCCATCCCTGTAACCATTGGTGTACAATTGGGGTGAAATCCAGCAGGTTCTGACAGGTTCTGGAGAACCGGTAGTGGAAATTTTGAGCAGTTTGGAGAACCGGTAGCGGAAATTTTGAGTAATTCGGACAACTGGCAAATACCACCTCTGGCTGGCTCCAGAGTGGGGTAGGAATGGAGATTTTGCAATATCCTTACCCTGCCACACCCACCAAGCCACACCATGCCCACCAAGCCATGCCCACAGAACCAGTAGTAAAAAAATTTGGATTTCACTACTGTTTAATATAACAATCATAATTATTATAAGTAACAACAGATAGAGAAGTAAAAATAATACTATAATTGACACTTCCTACATTCCCCTAGGGATGTAGCATATAGTTTATTACGTACGAGTGGAAAACCCTAAGTTGGAAAAGCTACAACAGATTGTAGATTCCAGATTCAATTGTACTTATTAAACTGTTCAATTCTTTCCCCCCACCATTTTAGAATTTCTGACTACCACCATCTTTTCCCAGAATTTTTTAGATTTTGCAGAATTCCTGATTAGGTAAAACACATCTTTTGTAAAACAAATGGTGGTTCGAAGTTGGACTTTCCCGAAAATGTCCAAGAACAATGAAGCAAACTGAGATTAGTGGTGAAAGAAAACATGATAAGCCAATGGTACAGTGACAGCCATATCAAGCTAAAGATGGCTTTTCTATTGAAACTCCCATCATTTATGCTTTTCAAATCCTGAGAACCATGTCAAACTGTTAAGAAGGAAAAATGAAAGAAGCTCATTGACAAATCTGTCTGGGAAAAATCATTAGCATTTTTCTATGATATGTGGCTTGTTCTTTGGAGCCTGTAAGGTAAATCAGAACACAAAAGAAAAAGGCTAATAAAATGATAACCAAGATGTTTATTATGACTTTCAGTATGAAAGAGGTAGCTTTCTACAGAAATAGTCCATTCTCTGATGCAAGACAGTGTGTAGAGTATATACCTGTCCATTAGTGATAGCTATTGGAGTCCGCAGTGCCAGCAGGAAATAGCTTAAAGCAGCATGATATAAATGCAGAGTAGCTGACTGGCTAGGAGAGAACTGTTCATAGCTCTTAATTTGGGGCTCCTAACCCATTAACAGCTGTATGCTTTTATGTTACTGCTGTCTCCTGCAAAGAAGATAAAAATAGGTGAATTTCACCACGGAAAAATCTCTAAAAAATATTGCAAATAATAATTTGTTGGGGTGGGGTTTTGGTGCAACCTTTGTAGGTTGAGCCCAATTTACTCAACTTGTCCAATAAAGTACCTATGTCTTTAAGAAGCAAATAAAGTGGGATGCAAGAGTTTTCGTTAAAATCACATATTGCAAAATTGAAACTTAAGCGTCAAATGTTTCCTGTAGTCCATCTAATGCTTGACAATTAGAATAGCTATTTTTAAAAAATTTAATGAGACACAGTAAGAGCTGAATAAATCAGAAGCTTGCTTATTCCTACAATGCAAGGAAACATAACAACTCAATTATATTTCCTTATAAAAATGTCCCATTTACAAAATGCACAACAATCTATATTTAATTAAATCAGAATATATCATTTGTTACCACCAGTATATTTATATTAATATTTAATTTCAAATTAATTGTCTAAATGAAAGGACACTTAGTTCTGCAGAACAGAACTGCATGATGTACTTTACATGATAAATGAAGTAGCTACAATTGAGTAGCTCCCTTTTACCAAAACTGCAAACATTGCAACTGTCTTCCAGGAAGCTGGAAGGAGAATAAAATCAAAGATGCATGAAAGAGTTGGATCCACAGAAACTCTGGCATTTTTCAGCCTTGTTATATGATTGCTAAGTAGGATTTATTTGCAGTTCAGGTTGCCTTTACCCTTCGCTTAACTTTGATAAGATACATATAAGTGCCTTTTCATTGATCATGTCACATAATTGACAAATGTATTTATTTGTTTGTTTGTTTGTTTCTTTATATTTTGTATTTCTTAACTGCTCATCTCCAAGGTGAGTTTCCAAATCAATGTGATGTAAAACTAACAGTTGCTGGGTTGAGGAAGGGATGGCCTAAGACAGTTACATTTAAAATCTAAATATTGCAACCAATTGTCTGGGCTGGTGAGTTTGAGTCCTCCCCCCCCACCCTCCCCGTAATTTGGTCTTTGGAATTTCTGAGACCGTTTGTGCTTTGAATGGCTATTATAAAACCATTAACTTTTCTTTTTTTAATTTTCTTCTCAATCTACAAAACAGCTGCATATTTTATCCAAAGTTTGGGACATGTGGGAATAACACATACTGATGTGATTGAACCTGGCACATTAGCAGTGGCAGGAAAACTGGTTTTCAAGGAAGTGGCTATTCTTTCTGTAATTACTTTAACCTTAGGACTGAGTAATGACTGGAATGTGATGCATAGAGTTCCAACCTTGGTAGTCTTGATTTTACTATAATTGTTGGCCAAGACCATA